>NC_064638.1:1027057673-1027682673 GCF_023864345.2 Schistocerca serialis cubense
GTAAAAGAGGAGCAGATACAGCTTAAAATCCTTTCAAAGATTCATTAACGGAACACAGTGGCGGCTTGGAGCGAAGTACTTATTCCAAAAGTTGTGTGCAGAACAGATATGAGTTATACTCTTAATCTTAAACTACTAAATTTTTGTTTCAGATTAAAGTAATTTCGTTATTTTCTTTACATGTAGATCCATTCGCACATTATTCTGGAACTGTACGATTCCTCATCAGTGTGTTAAGTTTAATTAAATACCACGTGAAGGCTCAACATCTTTACTGAAGCGCACTAAAATTTTGCTGGAAGCAGGACGTACAGAGTTGAGGAAAGATAACAATATATTTACTGCCGTCTCGTCGCAAGAAGACACTGTGTTCAAAAAATGGCTCTGAGCACTATGGGACTTAACTTCTAAGGTCATCAGTCCCCTAGAACTTAGAACTACTTAAACCTAACTAACCTAAGGACATCACACACATCCATGCCCGAGGCAGGATTCGAACCTGCGATCGTAGCGGTCACGCGGTTCCAGACTGTAGCGCCTTTAACCGCTTGGCCACACCGGGCGACACACTGTGTTTCAAGGAAATACTGCCCGCTATAGTAACGAAATTAAAACAGTAACAAATTGTTAACTTTTTTCTATGTTCATTTCAACAACGTAGATTTTTTATCTGTACCTCAGTTGTAAGCGCCAGGCTATTGAACAAAAGATCTTGGGTTCGGCCGGCCAGTGTGGCCGAGCGGCTCTAGGCGCTTCAGTCTGGAACCGCGCGACCGCTACGATCGCAGGTTCGAATCCTGCTTTGGGCATGGATGTGTGTAATGTCCTTAGGTTAGTTATATTTAAGTAGTTCTAAGTTCTAGGGGACTGATGACCTCAGATGTTGAGTCCCATAGTGCTCAGAGCCATTTGAGCCATCTCGGGTTCGATCCTCGAACAGTCCTTGGAATTTTTCTATCTCACCACTTCTTTTTCTCTGGCAACGTTTTTTGGTACAAAAAATCCCAAGTTGTACCGTGGTCCGAAGCCCACCTTAAACTGTAGGTCCGTGTATAATTAGATGGGTAATTCATTTCGGAGGTCGAAGGAAGGAAGTGCCAAAACACCTTCAAAGAGACCATTTTTAGTAAAGCACTGTGATGATCATGCCAGTTTTCGGATATATGACTGCTTTACCTCCAGAAGTCCAGATCTTCCACCTCCATTGAACCTAACAAGTTCCCCACTGGACGACAGCATGCGTTTCACATGACTTTGCCTGCGTTTTTTTTGGCAACAGGGTGTCAATTCATATTAGTCGATTCGTGCCCACTATGATATAGATTTTGTGGAATGTCATGGCACTAAGGGAGCGCTTCACTATGGAACAGCGTGTTCTCATAGTGAAAAGCATTATAAATGGTTGTTGTGCGGAGAATGTTTGCAAACACCAATGGCTGTCTGGTCAATTTAGCGCACCGAATAAGTCGACTGTGAAGAGACTTATCTCCGAGAAAACCGGTTCCGTAGTGAACACTAAACGATCGGAGTGTCGTCGTGTTACTTGCTTTCCGGTAAACGTCGGCATAGATGACGTTACTGTAAGTTTGGTGAAATATACTCGCCAACGTTCACGGCAATTTCATATACCCAGAAGCAGCTTGTCACTAATTGGAAAGGAGATCTGCACCTTTGGGAGTATAAATTCCCAACTGACACTCGAAACGGAGCCAAACGATCACAAAAAGAGCCCAAACATTTGTCCACTGTGTTCTTGCGAAAAGAAGAGCGGACAGCAGTTACATTAACGATGTAATGTTCTCTGATGAGGTACAGTTTCTGTTGAATAGCTTTGTGAACAGAAGAAATTGCAGGATTTGTGGCACTTTAAACCGTCGAGTAAATTATGATCAAGTCATTTAGTCCATAACGAGTGACTGTGTGGTGTGGAATTTGGGCGAAGCACTAAAGGGCTAACAGGACCGCATGTCTTCGAAGACGACGCCTGAAACGCATTAACAGTGGACGGCAAACGCTACCGCAGTGTGCTAAAAGAGTTTTTGTGGTCTGAACAGGATCGTGTGAATGCTGCAGGGGTTTGGTTTAAACAAGATGGCGCTTCCTGTCATACGCCGTTTGCAAAAATAGGCTTGTTCCTAGAGAGTTTCTTTGGGTGGGTGATTTCTCTCAACGGTGACCTGAATCACCCACCCAGATAACTCTGTGTGCGGGTTTTTTAAATCTCGTAGGTACTCCAGCAAACAACGATCACTTTCAGAGCTCGTGACCGACGTTCGGTATGTAACTTCAGAGTACAAGTTTACTAAAAAGTTTTGAATAATTTCATCGAAAGAATAAGAGCGTGCTTGCAGAGTCATGGCAGGCATCTGAGTAATACCATAGCTCCTTCATAATAACTTGCAGCATACTCTACAAAAAACCGTAAATTTCTTAATTTCCTCAATAAATTTGTATGTTGCTGTGCTGTCAAAAGTAGCGTTCTTCCTGGAATACCATTTATAATCGGACTCTTTCTTTTTCATAGAATTTCTCTTAAAATTATCGACATTTGAGAAGAACGACCATTCATCGCACCAAGTGAATATTTTGTCAAAGTCTTAATGTAGTCGCTTAAGATCTTCTAAGGATGATACTTTTATGTAGACAACAGCGACGTTAGTTAACAATCTTATAACGATGCCAATCCTGCCTGATTAATCGTTTTAAGCACGAGTGTACTGAAAACATCTGGGATCATAATTCTCTTCCTTGGGAACACTTGTAACGTTGTTGCTTTAATTTGTGGTGTAAGCGGTGCTGATAGACAATAAAAGCGGTTTAAAAGCTGTGAGCTGTCTGGGGAAGTTAACCTTGCATTACTGCGCAACTGTTTCACCAGGTATCCAGTCTAGCTTACCAAATTCCCAACCAGACTAACATTAATTATAATCTTTTAATAGTCATACGACAACCGGTGATATATATATATATATATATATATATATATATATATATATATATATATATATATATATATATATAAAAGAGAATTTAAATAAAAAGAAATAAATCAGTTTATATTTGGAAATTTATTTCAACATTGATCATTGAAATTTCAGCATATTAAACTTGAGTCGTAACTAAGCCTGTGCCTTATTTAGGATTGTGAAAATGTGAGACTGTAATCTTACGGAACACATCAAATATGGAGCCAAGATTGGGAGACTGCATACAACACTGTATTCATAAAACAACACACGAACAACATTGAAACATATGCAAGAGGAAATTAACCACAACCAACCGATTCAATTTTCCCCAAAGAAGTTACGTTCGTAGCGCAATTCTGTCCGTCATGTAATTACCACACACTGGTATACTAAATTCATACTAACTCTCTGTGAAATCTTCCCGAAAAGAATAGCTGAGGGCCACTTTGATGATTACACCACATGCTTCACGTGGTCAAGTTGGTTTACACAAAGAGTGTAACTCCACAATAATTTTGATAATTAAAATAAATTAGATCGAAAAGCAATTTACAAAAGAAAAACCTCGAACTCGTTACTATCGTCTTACTATTAACCTGATGGGTCAAACAATTGTATAAGCACGTGGTACTGATCTCTCAAAGTACACCCCACATGGGTTGAACATAAAGAAAAGTTGCTATATTGAAAAATATTGTCAAGACGAGACGTTATAATCTCACCACATTCGCATTTAAGATTGATGAACTTTGAGTTACTGATCAACACGTGGTTCCACTTTACTCACAAAGTAGTGACAAAGCAACTACCGGAATATATTCTGAACTTCACACTCGAATTACACTGCGTTGCAATTTAAGATAACATTAGATATTTTAGAGCTAAACCTGAAATAAAGGTGATTAAATTTTTAGTTAGGCTGAACTTAAGAAATCCATTGTCCTACGGACTTAGCAGAGACGCGCTTAGCCGCAGATCTTACCACTTCAGACGCTCGCCACGGACAGACTGACCGGTCCCTTCCTGAGGGTGGCTCACAAATACAAACGGAAGTGGCCAGAGGGGCAGCTTCCTATACCAACATGACAAGGAACGGACAGGACCATACTAAGAATAGAAACCTCTTTGCTTTTTGAAAGCGTAGCTACCTGTTCCGACGTTGGTCCTACTGTTCTCTAGCAGACAGGCTTGTCTGCTCCCCTCAAGCATGCAACAAGAAATACATTTGCTCATTCATCCTCTCACACAGAAGGGAAGGGGGATGACAGTATCTTATCATACACAGTATATAAAAGAAAGCAGATGTAGGTTCCGTATGAGACTGTGTGACATGAATTACATATAAACTGTGTTTTAAAGTGTAGTGGTGTGACAGATCGTTCTTGTTTATGTGTAAAAGTAACACGTTCCACTACTCAGTCTCCTCCCAGATATTCAGAAACGCCACAGTAAATTTAGAAGAGGAATTTATGCCGTAAATGACAACAGATTTAAGAAATTAACATGAAAGGAATCCAACAGAGACCTTTCACACTCGATTTTCCAACTGTTCCTGGAGCTAGTGACGCATTTGCGAAGACGTTTTGTATAATACCCTCTTTTTATTTTTATTTTATTTATTTATTTTTTGTTAGTAGTTACGATGAGCACAATGTCGAACGCGTTACCTGCTCAGTTGCGTGTATTGTTTGTAAGACATCAATTATGAATAAAGAAAGCTCTGTTTCACATGAGTGGTTATCTATTGCATTCGTTGCAATTCATTGAGTGAAGAGTTTTCTCGAGAAATGCCCAGGACGTGCGATATTGGTCTGTAAGTCGGTGCATCCGATTTTTATTCCTTTTGTAATCATGTTTTACCTTCGCTATTTCCCCATCACGTGGGTTCATTCATTATGCAAGGGATTCATAATAATTAAGCGCTAGGAAAGTAGAAAAGGAACTACTTCTGTAGTGTATTTACTTTAAATTTTGGTTAGAATATCTTCATGGCCTAGTGCCTTAGGTGTTCTTAACTGTTTTTCAGTACCGGTGGTTTCAATGTCGACATTTCTCATTTGAGAGTCTGTGTGACGGGAATATTGTATTAAAACCTGGCGCGAATGTGTGTTGGTCAGAGGTACAAGGGGAACATGACCTTGGGCGTCTGACATACTCCATTGAGCAATGATTGAGTATAGAGTATGTTTCCAAATTACATCCTAATCGTTCACAAATTAAGTACACAACAAAACATCATTACATCAACGATCGTTTACACAAAAAGAATTGAAATGTCCAACAGGTGCGAAAACAAAGTCATTCACCCCGTCATCTCATCCTGGATGCTTCATTGGACTTTCAGAGCTTCCATAACGCGTATGTTCTCCGTGAGCGTATGTCGCTGCCTGACACATACGTACCGTCGTGCTCCACCTGTTTCTGCGGTCGTTGCCCTGTGATATATGTTCTCATTCTTTAATTAGAGCCCAGCAGAGCTTTTGGAGAGTTTTTGGTGAAACAGCACGACCAGCAACACTGCAGTCAAGCATGTCCTCCATATGTACGGTGGGGCTTAGATCGCGATTCACCGCCGGCTATTCCATTACTTCAATGTCCAGGTTTCGACATCCGTGCCGTCGCTTGCCATATACGTTTTGGCGGTAGAATGAAATCAAGGCCACCACCGTATGCAACAGCCACGACATGGTCCAACAGGATCTGTTTCATATACTGCTTAGCGGTAACGCGACCACAGATAAAGATAAGACCCGTATAGCTGTCAAAGACAAAGCATCTTTCCATCACTGAATCTGTCTGTTATGTGGACAACATTTGGCAGGTATCGCTCACCACGGATCTCCGCATACGAACACGGCCATTACCTTGCGTCAGAGAATATCTGGACTCGCCCGTGACGCTGTTGCCAGTTGACATGACAACGGCAGAAGGAGAGTTACAATGTATCTTCTCAAGCGGACTACTCAGATCCGGACGTCTGGATCGTAAAGTCCTTACTCATAACCTATGCATTAAAGTCAGACCGGATAGGACAAAGCGGCTCCAGTCGCCAATCTGAGCGCGTTTTGCAGTGCTCTGGCGGTATCTGTACGACGTCGCAAAGCAGAGATGTCCACATGGCGTTGTAATGCGTCCAACTCGCCTTGTGTACTGACCTGTCTCCCTGCAGCGTGTCCACAATCTATGGAGGACACATAGAGAGACATTGGCATCCGCAGCAACACACTGCAAGTTCATCATTTGTGGATCAAACAGATCAGCCTTGCAACTTACACTCCGTTGAATGCAGCGTCCACAAATGACAACTGCCATCTGTGTACCTCAGTAGAAAACAGTCGGACGCCTGTACTCATGTCGTTCTACAAATTCCACTTCGTCAGTTTTATCATGCTCAATAGCGATATTTTTGCGAATACTTTTTAAGATAAAAGGTTTGTGGAGAATTTCTTTGTGAATTAACAGGAAATGCAGTATGTCATCATGCTTTTAAGCATGATCCTGTGACCTTCATGGTACACTAACGCCCGGCTTCGTAACGTTTCATATTGCACAAAGTGGAAATGGGAAACTGCAAAGAATTAACTAATTTTTAATGGCAATTTTCGGAGTACATTCCGAAAAGAGAGGTATTCGAGCCTACACTCGGAATTTCTAAAATAATTTGAAGAAGCGCAATGCAAACGATTATTCAAGTTAGTGTGTGTAATCTAAGAGACTAGAAACTATCGTTCTTTCGAAAGAATGACATCAATGCCATTCCGAAGAAAGCAAGGGTAGATAAATCCGAGAAGAATCAGGTTAATAACTAATGGATTCAAGTTACTGAGGAGACTAATATACAAAACAGTGGAAATGAAAATTGAAGATATTTTAGATTGCTGTCAACGTGGCTTCAATAAAAGTAACGACACCACCGCATACGTTCTCACATTATTCCTGGTAAAGGATTTGTCACTCTAGAAGAAGCGGGTATACGTAGAGTCACGCAAGACTGAAATCTTCATAAAAATTAGAATAAGATATTTGAAAAGAATGATACTATGAGCAATAGACGCAAGAACCAAGGGGAAATAAGAAGGAAAGACAAAGAGATATTCGTATCAAAAAGGTTCTAAGGCAGGAATGCAGTATTTCTCCTCTGCTGATTGGTCTGTAGAATTAGATGAAATAGAACCAAAGTTAATGAGTGGGATTACAGTCCATGGTGATATGAAAGGAAATTGTTGCAACACTTCAGAATGCAGCAAACTCAGTGTCGCTTTCGCAGCTGACGATTTCGTCTTGTTCAGATGAACTAATTGAACTGTATCAGTAGGGAGGTAAAGATGCCGTGATAATCTGTTAGTCCGCGCTTTGTTCATCAGGCGACACTACGAAACTCCATATAATGCTTTGCCGAATTTATGGAACATCTAATCAAACAGAGCACGGTTTTTATTGCATTCTGCAGTTCAAGGACAAACAAAGTGAGTTCAGTTTCACAAAAACGTCATTTGCGCATCTTGTGTTGACTCGTGCAAAGAAGATATTAGGGCCCGGATACGAAATCATATGAAGCATTCAAAAACTTTACTGCAGGTTACATTAGTATTGTAGGTCTAAGTTTGATAACTACTCTTGAAAACAGGAATAACGTTTCGACTCCGTTAGAACGCTTATCTGCCCCAGAAAAGAATGATGATCCCCTGGCAGAGCCGGGCAAATTCTTTTTCATGATCTATACCTATCCATCCCACTATCATTTATGCCAAGAGTCCTTTATTCTGGCTTGCGTAAGATGATTGAAAGGAGGCCTCATATTAGGACCTACTACAGTGAAACAATGTTCGAGGAACAAAGTGAGTATATCGCTCTTGATCTTCCTTCTCGGTCTCGACGTCGTTAAAAAGCACTTATCTTCCTGTATTCATTGCTGAAATTGTAGACGTGGAATATTCACTTTAGGTTTTTTGCAAGGTCGTCACTAGGATGCACCCCAGAAAATTCTGGGGCACAATGAAATAAATCATCATGTCTGTAGCAGAGCTCGCTATTGAACTGAATGTTATATTTTATCATCAGAACATATGGTAAGCATAAAATGGAATCATTGATCAATGTAAAAATCTATCACCTTTCACTGCCAAAAATGACTCAGAGATTTATATCTTTACCTTCAATGTGAAATATCTCCTTCTCCTTCCAGATCAATCAGCTACCTTCCTGCTTGTACTTCTTTGTCTCCCAACAGAAGGGTAAAATTAGCTATCACGAGGCTTAATTTCCATTTCGCCCCATCATCTAAGTATTTTTCAGTCATTAATTCATTAATTATCACAATTTATGGGATTACATTAAGCTACTTGCGGTAACTTCAGAGTTCGACAAGTCAGAATTGCACTGTGTCTTCCATTTGCCGTGTTTTATCCACTTAATTAATGAAGGCGTTGCATCTTCTCCGCTTATGCACGTACTCAAAGACAGGCCGGCCAAGTCACTGGCATCTTCTGTTTCCCGTACCTGGGCTGGCGTCGTCAGCCAGACACTCCGTCTTCAGTATCTTAACAATCGTGAGAGCTAGTGCTGACGTCACACCACCTCCTGAGCAACGACTCTCGCTTCCTCTATGGAAACTCTAAATAACTTCTCCACTTAGACAGAATAAAATATCTAATGCACTGAATGGACCTCATTTTATCCTGGAATTACCTAGCATACTCAATTCTCCGATGGTTTGGAAATCAAACTTCTATTGGAAGTATTCGAATTATACCTTTTATACACCGTAACCTAAAGTTCCACATGATAAAAATTGGTCCTGGCAGAACATAGCATACACTTTCCTTTCGTCTACTACATGAATTTGCTTGAAATTATCGCTGTCATTCTTTTTACTTGCTCACTGTGTGCAAAATTTAATGACGAAAGTAACTATCGCACGATGTGTTACTCTGTGAAACATGAGCCACACACAGAAATAAATTCTAGTATAGTAACATAAGGTAACTGAAAGAAGTACGCAACGAGACAAATAGAAATGGAACTTTTATTCAAAGACAATAATTACGCCTAAATCACCAAGATTCATAATGATCCCCTGGACATTACGAAAGAGGAACATTGTTCTCAATGCGGCGCGTGATCACCAAGGAGGGCGGTGCATGCTCTGAAACTTGCTCCCATGCTGGCCACAAGGTTTGCGGTGGTAGGGCGTTCCATTCCCCAACCCGTGCGGTGGATGGATGGTCGCTGGTGTATGTGGACGTGATGACGTGATGCAGTACGACTTAACAACACATCCTATTTGTGTTCAATAGGATTTCAGTCCGGGGGATCAGCAGCTCAGTCCATTCGCTGAACATACTCTCGTTCCAAGAGCTCCTCCGCATGCTCTGTTCGATACAGTCCGGCACTGTCATCCATAAAAATGAAGTCAGGGCAGAATGCATCCCAGAAAAGACGCATGTGGGAGTTAGTGTCCCGTGTTCAAAGATTTGGAGGCCATTATGCCAAAGCAACAATACGCCTCCCCACAACATATCAACTGGGCAATCAAAACGGTCATATTCGACAATGTTCCTCTGTGCACCATATGAAGGTACGTTCACCAGTGTCGAACAGTATCATTTTGGTAGTCCAGTTGTTATGGCACGGGGAGGGTATGGTGTTGCATGAACATACTGACTTGTAAATCTCTGAACACGGTACGCTCACCAATCGACGTTATTGTGATGCTGCACTCCTTCCCCATTTCCGTCTTCGGGGCCCGCATTCGGCGCTGACTTCATATTTATGGATGACAATGCGCGATCTGGATCAAACTACGCACGTGTAGGAGCTCTTGGAACGAGAGAATATTCGGCATATGGACTATCCGGCCCGGTCTCCGGCTAAACTCCCATCGAGCACATGTGGGAACCGTTGGGGCTATGTACTGCAACACGTCTACATGCACGAGCGGCAATCCGGCAGCCGTCAACCGCGCTGTTGGACAAATGGAACACCCTTCCACAACAACTTCTTGCCAAACTCGTGGCCAACTTCGGAGCCCATTAGGGAGCCCACATTACCGTCCGTGGTGGTCACACACCCTATTAATAAAAATGAGCCATCTTCTCTAATGTCCAGAGGACAGTCATAAATCGCGGCGACATCAGTGTCATTATTGCGTTTGAATAAAATTTCAGTGTTATTATTGTCTTTGAATAAAATTCCTGTTTGTCTCACTGCACATTTCTTTCAGTCACTTTGTGTACTACACTATAGGAGTTCTTTCTGTTTACTGTCCAAGATTCATAGAGCTATGTTACTTGACAGTGACGTAATACGAAAGTTACTTTCGTCCTTAAATTTTGCTCACCATTGTACATACTTTATCAGCTTTCTATATGCGATCGAAGTTTTCGTATTTTGTTTCTCTCTTAGACCTATTCCACAGTATTAAGAACATTCGTAGAAGTATTAACCACCTCCTGTTCACAGTGACACAATAGGTTTTGTGGGCTATAGCTTCCATACAGTAGTTCTGGGAAGCCTGAAACTAAAGAACAACTTACTTTTCGATACTGTCTTTGAAAAGCATTCTGAATCAACTTAGTATAACAATCGATGTAAAAAGTCGAAATACCTCGTTACCAGCTATTTGTTTCTTCCAATAGCTGATGTTTTAATTAATATTAATTAATCCAAACACTGATGCAAATGCATCGACAATTTACGAACTACGGTACCGTGAAAAAAATCCAAATTTTTAGTCTATGAATGAAACCCAAACACAGTTTGATATATTATGACTTTTTTATAGTCATTTTCGTTATATTTTAGCCCTTCCAACATGTCAACCCAGCTCACTCAGTGTATTATAAACATGATATTAAATACAGAATCGCCATACCGTGGAGGTCTCCGGTTTCGATTTTGATCCAATTAATTATAGTGATAACTAGCGTTCACTGTACAAATGATCATTTGATTCATAAAACATTTCGTAATTCTGGCGTAGATGTTAGTTAACACCATAAACATAACATCACAAGCCACCATAGTAAAAGAAGCCGCTTCAGCTGAAAGTGGACTGGTGTGTCCAGTTCTGAAGAGCTTTCAGTGAATTGGGCGACTATTAACAGAATGACGGGAACAATAGCTTCGGATGGTTACTTTGTGCTGAATGGTTGCACAGAAGACTTAGTAGAGTTTTTGTATGTTTCTCGACCATTCCAAATCACCTCGAACATATGACCCGGTGCACGTGCAACTGTAGACAAACATTACGCAGAGTTTTTGTTTGTTGTTGAACGATTTGAAATCACCTTAGAGATTTGAGGGGTAGTCAAAAGAAAATCGAACACCCACCGCAACTGTAACGTAGAATGGTTGCACTCGAAAGTAATCACGACACTAGTTAAGACATTTATCCCACTGGACGGAGGATGTCGTTGTGTTTCACAACCAAATCACTGACGCGAAGCCTTAGTCCGATTGACATTTTAGGGGAGGGCGTTATCAAGCAGTATGATGATTCTGTGAACAGAATTCCTGGGTGGTCTGACTTCATGGCGCATCGCAGCCTCTGCAGAGCGTCTTCATGGCACTGTGCATGGTTTGCGGTTCCGCGTTCGAGGAGATCGACGAGTAGGGGGGCTCCTGCAGTTGAAGATGGAGGTCATCATGACCTTACAGGAACTTGTGTGAACAGATTTGGATTTTTTTGGAGGGGGGAGGGATGATTCCACTGTTGGATTTGCAGTTTGCCCTCGGGCTCGAAATGGTGTTACCACGTTTCGTCCCCTGTGACGATACAGGACAGAAATGCATACCGTTCCTCGTGGTACCACTGCAGATGACTCGGACTTGACGCCATTCTATCCATCTTCTGCCTCTCCGTCAGGTGACGAAGCACCCACTGCGCGCTATTTTTCCGGTAATTCAAGTGATCTTTGATGATCGCATGCACGGAGTCATGGCTAATGCCGACCTGAACACGAATTTTACTCTCCGCGCTTCGTCAGTCTCTCCGGATAGTGCTATCAATCTGCCTCTTCACATCAGGGATAATGGCTTGATGGGTCTTTCCTGGGCGCGGATCGTCTTGCAGTGATGTGCGCCCTTTCCCGAATCTCCTCTGCCACTCGTGCAGACACGTCAGAGACGTGTAGTGTTCATCACACACAGCGGGCATGCGACGACGAATTTCACGTCCTCCAGCAGCTTCACCCTCTAGAAAACGAACCACACTTCTCTGCTCTTCTTTGCTTCCCACCATGTCATGGGCGGACAAAAAAATTAAACGTCAGCTAAAAACCAAGAACATACGCCGACGACTGCATGCACCTGTGATGTAGGACAAGGGTCATAGTATCGAAACTTAACAGTAGAGGGGGCCAAATGTCGAGCGGACTGTGTGCACTGAGGTGACAAAAGTAACGGGGTTACCTCCTAATATCGTATAGCAGGGGTCCAACAAAATTTTCTCGAGGACCCCCTCATCGATCATGATTGATACCTTGTCATATCACAGTATCAAGTACCTAAAAAAACCAAATGAAGAGTCTTTTTATTCCTTTTTTATTTTTGGTACTTAGAAAAACATTGAGATATTCATTATTGAAAAAAATATTGAGCTTAAAAAGTTTTACAATTTAGCCATCATTGTTATTAACTATTTGCATCTATCTAATTCTAGTTTTGCGCTAGAGTGTGCTAGTGTCAGTTGGCTCTAGGTAGACGCTAGACACAGACGTTAGCGTTCGCTAAAGCTCTGCTCATGCAGGAAGCGGCCAAAACAAAATAAAATCTGTTATCATACGAAATATATTTAATATATTCACTCTACAGCGGAGAGCCTTGCTGATATGCAACTTCCTGGCAGATTAAAACTGTGTGCCGGACCGGAGACTCGAACTCGGGACCCTTGCCTTTCGCCGGGAAGTGCTCTATCGACTTTTTTTTTTTTTAAATCTCGTTTTGTTCGCTTTCGTTCGTTGCATCTGCTCGGGGCGGACGTCGTAAGACATCCATTTAAGTTCGTTGTTTATCGATTAACTCAGTTTTTTTTATTACAGAAGGTAGCTAACTAACCCTCTGACCGAGCACGCTGAGCTACCGTGCCGGCAATCAACTGAGCTACCCAAGCACGACTCACGCCCCGGCCTCACAACTTTACTTCTGCTAGTACCTCGTCTCCTACTTTCCAAACTTTACAGAAGCTCTCCTGCGAACCTTGCAGAACTAGCACTTCTGAAAGAAAGGATATTGCGGAGACATGTCTTAGCCACAGCCTCGGGGATGTTTCCAGAAGCTGTGAGGACGGGGCGTGAGTCGTGCTTGGGTAACTCACTTGGTAGAGCACTTGCCCACGAAAGGCAAAGGTCCCGAGCTCGAGTCTCGGTCCGGCACACAGTTTTAATCTGCCAGAAAGTTCCAGTAAGGAGATGTCCACCTTATTTCAGAGTGGCACGGTTACGTTGTGAGACCGCGTGTGTCACGCGTAAGCAGTAGTACAGAAGATAGTGCCGAACGGGAGATAGCAGCCGTAGGACGCACTGCACGCTTTTTGACGTGGCCAGTGACGCTGACAGGGCCGGCCCTACCCCCACTCCAGCCTGCCAACTGGAGCGTCCTCGACGGCCGCCGCGGGCCGTCAGATCGTCAGACGTGTGTCCGTGCTGAGTGGCGCCGCGTCTCTGCCACAGGTCCGGACGATGAGGAGGCTGAAGCCCAGCTTGCTGCGGGCGCTGGCGGCCCTCGCCTTACTGGTTTGCAGCGGCGTCGCCACCGAGCTGCCGCCGACCGCGACCACGACGGCCACGACCGCGACCGCAGAGCCGCTCGAGGACTGCGAGTGCTGGTGGGAGGCGCACGAGCCCGGCCTGCCGCAGAAGCACTGCCGCTGCTCCGCACACATCCAGCACGGCATTCACCCCGAGCCACACACCCTGTGAGTACAACCACCAGCACCACCACCTGTGGGCGAACCTCGAGTGCATGCTTCATCTTTGACTGAGAATTTCAAGTCGCTTTCTATTTCCGAAATTAAATTCTATGTGAACCAGTGTAACCCAGACACTCAGGACTACATTTATACAGGCGGTAGAGGCTCATAAACTAATTTGAGATGACGAACTAATCGTAAGTAATGAATATTTCGAGCGTTACGAGGGCTAAAGTGAGCCATGCATGTTATGTTTATTAACTATTTTCTTCTAGTCTATACAGGTTCTAAACCAGAAAAAATGTATAAACGAATATAAAGCACATTAACACAAATTTTCAATTGCGGTACAGATATATCTACATCTGCATCTACATCCATACTCCGCAAGCCACCCGACGGTATGTGGCGGAGGGTACTTTGCGTACATCTATCGGTTCTCCCTTCTGTTCCAGTCTCATATTGTTCGTAGAAATAAAGATCGTCGGTATGCCTCTGTGTGGGCTCTAATCTCTCTGAATTTATTCTCATAGTCTCTTCGCGAGATATACGCAGGAGGGAGCAAAATACTGCTGGACTCCTCGGTGAAGGCATGTTCTCGAAACTTCAACATAAGCCCGTACCGAGCTACTCAGCGTCTCTCCTGCAGACTCTTCCACTCTATCATCTCCGTAACGCTTTCACGATTCCTAAATGATCCTGTAACGAAGCGCGCTGCTCTCCGTTGGATCTTCTCTATCTCTTCTATCAACCCTATCTGGTACGGATCCCACACCGGTGATCTGTATTCAAGCAGTGGGCGAACAAGTGTACTGTAACCTACTTCCTTTGTTTTCGGGTTGCATTTCCTTAGGATTCTTCCAATGAATCTCAGTCTGGCATCTGCTTTGAAGACGATTAATTTTATATAGTCATTCCATTTTAAATCGCTCCTAATACCTACTCCCAGATAATTTATGGAACTAACTGCTTCCAGTTGCTGACTTGCCATATTGTAGCTGAATGATAAAGGATCTTTCTTTCTACGTATTCGCAGTACATTGGACTTGTCTACATTGAGATTCTATTGCCATTCCCTGCACCATGCGTCAATTCGTTGCAGATCCTCCTGCATTTCAGTACAATTTTCCATTGTTACAACCTCACGGTATACTACAGCATCATCCGCAAAAAGCGTCAGTAAACTTCCGATGTTATCCACAAGGTCATTTATATATATTGTGAACAGCAACGGTCCTACGACACTCCCCTGCGGCACACCTGAAATCACTCTTACTTCGGAAGACTTCTCTCCATTGAGAATGACATGCTGCGTTCTGTTATCTAGGAACTCTTCAATCCAATCACACAATTGGTCTGATAGTCCATATGCTCTTACTTTGTTCATTAAACGACTCTGGGGAACTGTATCAAACGCCTTCCGGAAGTCAAGAAACACGGCATCTACCTGGGAACCCATGTCTATGGCAATCTGAGTCTCGTGGACGAATAGCGCGAGCTGGGTTTCACACGATTGTCTTTTTCGAAACCCATGCTGATTCCTACAGAGTAGATTTCTAGTCTCCAGAAAATTCATTGTACTCGAACATAATACGTATTCCAAAATTCTACAACTGATCTACGTTAGAGATATAGGTCTATAGTTCTGCACATCTGTTCGACGTCCCTTCTTGAAAACGGGGGTGACCTGTGCCCTTTTCCAACCTTTTGGAACGCTACGCTCTTCTAGAGACCTACGGCACACAGCTGCAAGAAGGGGGGCAAGTTCCTTCGTGTACTCTGTGTAAAATCAAACTGGTATCCCATCAGGTCCAGCGGCCTTTCCTCTTTTCAGCGATGTTAATTGTTTTTCTATCCCTCTGCCACCTATTTCGATGTCTACTATTTTGTCATCTGTACGAAAATCTGTGTAAGTGGTGTAAGTGGAGATATTTCTATTGGTGACTAAGGATGCAATCTTGAAGAACCTTACATCAGTATTTACGATATTTGCACACTAATAATTATAGCTATTAAAAGTCCTATGTTTTTTGGTTGGTTAGTACCTCCAAGTACATGCGACAAGATCAAGCAAATAATTCTTACTTTCTCCTGGGTAACAGATCAGATGCTGAAGTGTGGACGCATAGGAGCAAGTGGGTAGCCTATAATGTCAGATGTAGTCCATTTAGGTATGCTGTTATGACTGTGCAGAAAACATTAGGCACTAAATTAATTATTTGACATGTTTGTGGGAAGACTGATACATGTAGAGAAAAACCATGCAACATCATGATGTGTATAAACATTAAGGTACCGTACATAGAAGTATCTATATTTATATATTATGAGCACTTGTTCATTAGAATACTTGTGTTCCAAAGTAACGAAGATGAACAGGTGCTCGTAACTGTTAAGGTATGCATTTTAGGGCACATATCTACTGGACATTTTTTTCTTGTTTTGATCCATACTACCACTTCCCAAAATATGGAATGCAAAGAGCTTGCAGTAGAAGAGATTTGTTTCACAATATTAAAAATCAAGAATATCTTACAGCTCTTAAGGCATGCGTTTTAGAGCCCTCGTTTACCCGAAATTTATGCTTCTATTATCATGTGCTTTCATCCGTGTACGTTTGCGCCATCCTTTTTGATACACCCTGCATATCTGGTTATTTGGCTACCTCTACCTATGGGTCTTATACAATCCGCAACCCCTTTAATATCATATGTAAGTTTTCATACTCTCTCCTCCACTATGTGAAAACTATTAGCTCTACAGAAAAAATGAACAGTATTTTTTTGTAAAAAATTTAATGTAGTTAGAGGCCGTGGTTATCGACTTATTCAAGAAAAACGCACAAAAGTGACCTTCAAAGGCGATTTTCCTGAATAACTGGAAAACTGAGGCCTCCGGTGGATACGGATCCCAGAACAAAATTTAACTGCATTACATTTCCTACAAATAGGGCCTGTTCATTTTTTTCTGTAGGACTAAAGGCTTACACATAGCGAGCGGAAGAACAGAAATATTTCACACGTGGGTTTTGGAAGGCGTTGAGAGTTGCATAAAACCCATAGACAATGATAGCTGAATCACCCTATATACAGAGGGTATTTCACAATTCATGTTACACACTTCTAAACATTGTAGAGAGACTTAGTAGATCAAGCTTTACTTAGAAACCCATGCCCAGAAACGTCATCCAACTATGCTACAGAGCGTCGAGGTTACAGGCACTAGCCACTGTTAATATATGAAATTTTGGTAATACGTTTGCCCAGGGAATATATCTATGGGATTTGCACTGTAAGATCACAGATTACATCTACATCTACATCTACATCTATACTCCGCGAGCCACCTTACGGTGTGTGGCGGAGGGCACTTATTGTACCACTATCTGATCCCCCCTTCCCTGTTCCATTCACGAATTGTGCGTGGGAAGAACGACTGCTTGTAAGTCTCCGTATTTGCTCTAATTTCTCGGATCTTTTCGTTGTGATCATTACGCGAGATATATGTGGGCGGTAGTAATATGTTGCCCATCTCTTCCCGGAATGTGCTCTCTCGTAATTTCGATAATAAACCTCTCCGTATTGCGTAACGCCTTTCTTGAAGTGTCCGCCACTGGAGCTTGTTCAGCATCTCCGTAACGCTCTCGCGCTGACTAAATGTCCCCATGACGAATCGCGCTGCTTTTCGCTGGATCATGTCTATCTCTTCTATTAATCCAACCTGGTAAGGGTCCCATACTGATGAGCAATACTCAAGAATCGGACGAACAAGCGTTTTGTAAGCTACTTCTTTCGTCGATGAGTCACATTTTCTTAGAATTCTTCCTATGAATCTCAACCTGGCGCCTGCTTTTCCCACTATTTGTTTTATGTGATCATTCCACTTCAGATCGCTCCGGATAGTAACTCCTAAGTATTTTACGGTCGTTACCGCTTCCAATGATTTACCACCTATGGCATAATCGTACTGGAATGGATTTCTGCCCCTATGTATGCGCATTATATTACATTTATCTACGTTTAGGGAAAGCTGCCAGCTGTCGCACCATGCATTAATCCTCTGCAGGTCCTCCTGGAGTACGTACGAGTCTTCTGATGTTGCTACTTTCTTGTAGACAACCGTGTCATCTGCAAATAGCCTCACGGAGCTACCGATGTTTTCAACTAAGTCATTTATGTATATTGTAAACAATAAAGGTCCTATCACGCTTCCCTGCGGTACTCCCGAAATTACCTCTACATCTGCAGATTTTGAACCGTTAAGAATGACATGTTGTGTTCTTTCTTCTAGGAAATCCTGAATCCAATCACAAACCTGGTCCGATATTCCGTAAGCTCGTATTTTTTTCACTAAACGTAAGTGCGGAACCGTATCAAATGCCTTCCTGAAGTCCAGGAATACGGCATCAATCTGCTCGCCAGTGTCTACGGCACTGTGAATTTCTTGGGCAAATAGGGCGAGCTGAGTTTCACATGATCTCTGTTTGCGGAATCCATGTTGGTTATGATGAAGGAGATTTGTATTATCTAAGAACGTCATAATACGAGAACACAAAACATGTTCCATTATTCTACAACAGATTGACGTAAGCGAAATAGGCCTATAATTATTCGCATCTGATTTATGACCCTTCTTGAAAATGGGAACGACCTGCGCTTTCTTCCAGTCGCTAGGTACTTTACGTTCTTCCAGCGATCTACGATAAATTGCTGATAGAAAGGGGGCAAGTTCTTTAGCATAATCACTGTAGAATCTTAAGGGTATCTCGTCTGGTCCGGATGCTTTTCCGCTACTAAGTGATAGCAGTTGTTTTTCAATTCCGATATCGTTTATTTCAATATTTTCCATTTTGGCGTCCGTGCGACGGCTGAAGTCAGGGACCGTGTTACGATTTTCCGCAGTGAAACAGTTTCGGAACACTGAATTCAGTATTTCTGCCTTTCTTCGGTCGTCCTCTGTTTCGGTTCCATCGTGGTCAACGAGTGACTGAATAGGGGATTTAGATCCGCTTACCGATTTTACATATGACCAAAACTTTTTAGGGTTCTTGTTTAGATTGTTTGCCAATGTTTTATGTTCGAATTCGTTGAATGCTTCTCTCATTGCTCTCTTTACGCTCTTTTTCGCTTCGTTCAGCTTTTCCTTATCAGCTATGATTCGACTACTCTTAAACCTATGATGAAGCTTTCTTTGTTTCCGTAGTACCTTTCGTACATGATTGTTATACCACGGTGGATCTTTCCCCTCGCTTTGGACCTTAGTCGGTACGAACTTATCTAAGGCGTACTGGACGATGTTTCTGAATTTTTTCCATTTTTGTTCCACATCCTCTTCCTCAGAAATGAACGTTTGATGGTGGTCACTCAGATATTCTGCGATTTGTGCCCTATCACTCTTGTTAAGCAAATATATTTTCCTTCCTTTCTTGGCATTTCTTATTACACTTGTAGTCATTGATGCAACCACTGACTTATGATCACTGATACCCTCTTCTACATTCACGGAGTCGAAAAGTTCCGGTCTATTTGTTGCTATGAGGTCTAAAACGTTAGCTTCACGAGTTGGTTCTCTAACTATCTGCTCGAAGTAATTCTCGGACAAGGCAGTCAGGGTAATGTCACAAGAGTCTCTGTCCCTGGCTCCAGTTCTGATAGTGTGACTATCCCATTCTATACCTGGTAGATTGAAGTCTCCCCCTATTACAATAGTATGATCACGAAACTTCTTCACGACGTTCTGCAGGTTCTCTCTGAGGCGCTCAACTACTACGGTTGCTGATGCAGGTGGTCTATAGAAGCATCCGACTATCATATCTGACCCACCTTTGATACTTAACTTAACCCAGATTATTTCATATTCGCATTCGCTAATAACTTCACTGGATATTATTGAATTCTTTACTGCTATAAATACTCCTCCACCATTGGCGTTTATCCTATCCTTGCGGTATATATTCCATTCTGTGTCTAGGATTTCGTTACTGTTCACTTCCGGTTTTAACCAACTTTCCGTTCCTAATACTATATGCGCACTATTTCCTTCAATAAGAGATACTAATTCAGGAACCTTGCCCTGGATACTCCTGCAGTTTACCAATATTACGTTAACTTTTCCTGTTTTTGGTCTCTGAGGACGGACGTTCTTTATCAACGATGATAATGTCCTCTCTGGTAAGCCGTCAGGTATTTTATCGTTTCGCCCAAGGGGGGGTCCCTCTAACCTAAAAAACCCCCGTGTGCACGCCACACGTACTCTGCTACCCTAGTAGCTGCTTCCGGTGTGTAGTGCACGCCTGACCTGTCTAGGGGGGCCCTACAGTTCTCCACCCAATAACGGAGGTCGACGAATTTGCAACCATTATAGTCGCAGAGTCGTCTGAGCCTCTGGTTTAGACCCTCCACACGGCTCCAAACCAGAGGACCGCGATCGACTCTGGGCACTATGCTGCAGATATTAAGCTCAGCTTGCACTCTGCGTGCGATGCTGGTTGTCTTCACCAAATCAGCCAGCCGCCGGAAGGAACCAAGGATGGCCTCAGAACCCAAGCGGCAGGCGTCATTCGTTCCGACATGTGCTACTATCTGCAGCCGGTCACACCCAGTGCGTTCACTAGCTGCCGGAAGGGCCTCCTCCACATTACGGACGAGACCCCCCGGCAAGCACACCGAGTGCACACTGGCATTCTTCCCCGACCTACCCGCTATTTTCCTGAGGGGCTCCATAACCCGCCTAACGTTGGAGCTCCCTATAACTAATAGGCCCGCCCTCTGTGACTGTCGGGACCTTGCCGGAGAATCGGCCACTGGCCCAACAGGCGAGGCACCCTGTGGTGGCTCGGAAACGATGTCATCACCACTAGGAAGCACCCCGTACCTGTTGGAAAGGGGTAAGGCAGCTGCCACGCGGCCAGATCCCACCTTCGCCTTTCGGCCAGGCACGCGCGAGCCCACCACTGTCCGCCATTCACCCTGGAGTGATGGCTGACCGGTAAGATGCTCACTGCCGGAAGACGCAGCGACATCAGGGGTTCCATGTGATTCCAAGGCCACCGAAGTAGGCATAGGTCTCACCACAGTTGCCCCAACGCCACTACGAGCCGACGCCTGCGCCTCGAGCTCGATGAGCCTAATAGACAAAGCCTCCACCTGCCCCCGAAGAGTGGCCAATTCTCCTTGCGTCCGCTCACAACAACCACAGCCCCTACACATGACTATGTTTACCCTACTCTATACGGTGACAAATTCCCAAGATAATCTTCTGATGAGCTACTCTGATAATCAAGAAACACTCACTGAAATACGAGACGCGAAAACTACGCTAGGTTTTCCCAGAAAAACTATTTAAAAGCTAAGCGCAGCAAATAAGTACAAAAACGCTTTATACAAACAGTACTCGCTGCTGCTGGTGCTGTCGCTCTGGCTGTCACAAGACAACTGCTGATTCAAGTGACTAGTGGCTAACGGCCGCGAAACAAACAAAAGACGGTTTTAGGGCGCTTTCTGTTCTAAACGATCAAGAAAACACTAAGAAATCTAACACGAAAACTACGTAAAGTTTTATCAAGAACTGTTAGTTACTATGCAGAGCAGATAAACACAAATAGAGCCCCTTCCTTAGTGGAAGGTCGTAAACAAAATGCAAAATAAACGCTTTATACAAACACTACTCGCTGCTGCTGTCGCTCTGGCTGTCACAAGACAACTGCTGATTCAGGTGACTAGTGGCTAACGGCCGCGAAACAAACAAAAGACGGTTTTAGGGCGCTTTCTGTTCTAAACGATCAAGAAAACACTAAGAAATCTAACACGAAAACTACGTAAAGTTTTATCAAGAACTGTTAGTTACTATGCAGAGCAGATAAACACAAATAGAACCCCTTCCTTAGTGGAAGGTCGTAAACAAAATGCAAAATAAACGCTTTATACAGACACTACTCGCTGCTGACACTACTCGCTGCTGCTGGTGCTGTCGCTCTGGCTGTCACAAGACAAGATTAATTAAGAATGACATCAGCCATTGCAAATGTGAAATGTTGGTGCATTACTAAACGGATTAACCGCCAGAATATTGAATTCAAGCGTGAAAACGTGCATGTATTGTGTTGTACATGTGCCAGATGTCAATTTTTAGGACTTGGTCGGTCAGTACGGAGACGGTTAATGCTTGTGGATGACTCTGAAGTGGTCTGATGTTGTCCCATATGTGCTCGAGACATCTGGTAAACGAGCGGGCCTAGGCAACACGTCGAAGCTCTGTAGAGCTTGATGGGTTACAACATCGGTATGTGGGACAACGTTATCCTGTTGGAAAATACCCCGTGGAATAGTGTTCATGCTGTTGGAAAATACCCCGTGGAATAGTGTTCATGAATGGCAGCACAACAGGTCGAATCACCAGATTCACGTATAAGTCTGCAGTCACGGTGCGTGGGATAACCACGTGAGTGCTCCTGCTGTTATAAGCTATTGCACCCCAGACCATAACTGCAGGTGTGCGTCCAGTATGTTTAGAACGCAGACAGGTTAGTCGCAGGCCCTCAACTGACCTCCTTATAATCAACACACATCCATCGCTGGCACCGAAACAGAACCGCATTTCACCAGAAAACACAACAGTCCTCTGCTCTGCCCTCCAGTGACCTCTCGCTGCCAAATGGCGATGGTTTTGGTCAGTGGAACGCACGCTATACGGCGTCTGGATCGGAGCAGAAGTTAAAGTAACCGATTTGTAACAGTTTCTTGGTAGTGCCACGTGGTCGTCCGGAGCCCGGTCTTCTTGCGACCGTACATTGTCGTGATATCAGCAATCAGGTACAGTGGCTCCAGTCCTGCCAAATCTTTCTGTACTATTCCAAAAGGGACATCCAGCTTCTCGTAACCTCATTACACGAACTCGTTCACACCGAGTAAAGTGTTGATAATGGCGTCTTTGTCGCCTTAAAGGTGTTCTTCACTAACTTCAAATCACCGCTTCCAGTCTCAAACGTAACTAGGTAACGCGTATTTAAAGCAAACCTGATTTGCATCCTCATAGTGGGCGAAATCTGACTGTAAAAGCACGCCTACCAATTTTCGTTTATTCGTATAACTCCTTCTTGGCGTTGCGATTCTTTTTGTTTTTTTGTCAGGTTATGAATATTTACTTGGTGTTTCTCCTAAGAGTCGACAGGCACTTTTTTTTGGCGTTTCGATAGGTATTTGCAGTTCCCTTTTTTTTTTACAATGTGTAACTGCTGTCGACACGAGCAAATACCGCTCACCAACTGTTTCATGTGACGCCAGTGTCAATGGAAAGCGTCACTTTGTTTCCCATCGCAAACAAAATCATTTTTAAAATGGAATTTTACGTGCTCATTCGACAGAACGACTCCAAATTAGTCCGGTGCGATACTGTTTTCATGGCTAAGTGTTTATGTACAATAGTAATGAGGCCGCGGAGGGTAAGCAGTACTCCAACAGCGCTTCGTGTTTCACCCTGGCCAGCGTGAGTACAGCCGCCATGCAGCAACGGTATACAGTCATTGCTGAAGTACTGGTTATTCTTCGTGTTTTGCTATTCCTTTTAGACCATACCGATAAAACAAGTGTCGCCCTAGATTAATCTGGGACCTGTCTACCGAATGGACACTTAAAATTCCGCTTTAAAAATCATTTTGTTTCCAACGGGGAACAAACCGACGCTCCCGGTTGACAGTGGATGTCGCATAACACTTGTGATGACCACACGAAAAAAACTAAATTGCATATATCTGCGGAAAGGACAGATCGAATGTGCCTGACGATTATTAGGAGAGACACCTTATAAACAGGGGACGTTGGTATTCTTTTCATTTTAGCACATTTATTGCAAATATTTACGAAACGTTTCATCGCCGGTGTTAAAAAATGTTTTATTACTGTATTGGTTAAAAACAGTCTTGGTTGCAAATTTATTTTTTTATTTTTCATTGATGCGTTTCGCCTTATTTAGGCATCTTCAGGTTGTCTTTTCTAGATGGGCGCGAGAGGCACCAATATCTGCATAATGCGTTCCCGTTCACAGGAGCGAGTAGCAAACTTTTACTTTGTTACTCGCTCCTGTGAACGGGAACGCGTTATGCAGATCTTGGTGCCTCTCGCGCCCATCTAGAAAAGATAGCCTGACGATGCCTAAATAAGGCGAAACACATCGTTGAAAAATAAAAAACTAAAATTGCAACCAAGACTGTTTTTACCCAATACTGTTAAGCACTGGTTTGCTGTAGGCCACATATGGATTGGAAGAATTTCTAAGTTTTATTACTACACTCGTCTTTCTTATGCCGTTAAAAAGCGTATCGCTCCATTAAAAAAAAGCGTGGTTGGTTGAATACGTCCGTTGATCCACGAGTTAAGGATACTATACATACGTGACTCTTTGCGTTCCACCAATTGCCGAGAAATTCGTTCGAACGGCTTAAACCGGGCACGAAATAAAAAGGGAGTTGCGTCTTACGTAATTCCTAATCTTTTGAGCCAAATACCAGGCGAAGCAGTAGTGTGGCAGAGGGAAGCAGCTGGAAAATTTGGGAAGAGGTTTATGTTTACAACAGTTACCGTACAAACAAGGGAACCACCCGAAAACCTTTGTCAGGGCTGGAGATGGGATCTATTTTTGATTCCTTTCTGAGACAATATGATAAAAATTTAACTCTTGCAGAGTAAAGTCGATGTCTTGTTCGTCTTCTGCTGTGTTCCTTCCCTGACATGTCAGCTCATTACCACCACTGCCCAGCCGGACGGTGTGGCCGTGCGGTTCTAGGCGCTTCAGTCTGGAACCGCGCGACCGCTACGGTCGCACTTTCGAATCCTGCCTCGGGTTCGGATGTTTGTGATGTCCTTAGGTTAGTTAGGTTTAAGTAGTTCTAAGTTCTAGGGGACTGATGACCACAGATGTTAAGTCCCGTAGTGCTCAGAGGCATGTGAACCGTTTGGTCGTTGTGTTTTATCATTGTATTATTTATTAAAATGTCTTGTAATGCCTATATAAAAGGTTATATATGTCTATTCAATAGTTCTGATCGCCTTCTGGAATAAACCCAGCAGTGTAGTATTTAGTGGATGTTAAGGGTTGTGTTATAAAGTTTACCATCATCTTATTTCACCTGTTTGGTGATCAGTTGTTTGTTTTTTAATTAACCGTTGCTATTTTATTTGCTGTTTTACAGCATGTTTCTTAATTTTTTATATTATTGCCCTTCCTGGCGTGTAAGGCCTTCAGCCGAGACTGTGGTCATTTGCCTTAAAATTCTAATTTGGTATTTATATTTACGCAGTAAGCCTTTAAAACCTTATTTATTGCCATTCCTGCCGTTTGATGCCTTCTGCTGCGTTTGTGGTGACTTTCCTTTCATATTTCAATACCTGTAACTTGTAAGTTGCAGAGAGTTTTAAACAATTCTTAATTTATTGCCATTCCTGGCATGTAAGGCCTTCTGCCCAGATCACAGTGGCTTGTTTTTAAAATATTATCTGCTCTGAAACTTCCTGGCAGATTAAAACTGAATGCCCGACCGAGACTCGAACTCGGGATCTTTGCCTTTCGTGGGCAAGTGCTCTACCATCTGAGCTACCGAAGCACGACTCACGCCCGGTACTCACAGCTTTACTTCTGCCAGAAGGTGAGAGACGAGATACTGGCAGAAGTAAAGCTGTGAGTAGGGGGCGTGAGTCGTGCTTCGGTAGCTCAGATGGTAGAGCACTTGCCCGCGAAAGGTAAAGGTCCCGAGTTCGAGTCTCGGTCGGGCACACAGTTTTAATCTGCTAGGAAGTTTCATATCAGCGCACACTCCGCTGCAGAGTGAAAAAAAATTTCATTCTGCATTATCTGCTCTATCTGGTTTTAATGGTGATTTGCTAAATTGTAACTCACTGAAAACACTATTGTTTACACATTTGTTTGTTTCTTCATCGATAACGTGTGGTATTTTTTTATTTATTGTTGAGTCTGAAATTACTAGTTTAAAATAAATTGTGTGTAGCTGTAAAAGGCAACCAATAGTAACTGATTACGGCCCCTTCCACAATCGTAACCGAATCCTGCCTTCCCTTGACTATCAGGTTACATTGCGCATTCTATAACGCACAAGTGGCGACAGAGCAGTAAGCTGGTGTTTGCATTAGGCTTTCGGAGTACACAGTTCAGCGCACATTGTCGAACGTGGGTCTCTGTGGTTGACGACACCTGCATATTCTGACGTGACCCAGCGACACCGGCTGTTACTATTTCAATGGGCAAGGGATCATAGAGACTGCAACGTGGATCAACTGAAACGTATCATCTAGTCGGATGAATCACGTTTCTTGTTACACCATGTCGATGATCATCTCTGGAATCCGGAACGCCGTCATCCAGTGAACAGTTGTTCGAAAAATGCACCACGCCACGGACGTTTGACGGTAGGGACAATATTTTGCTATTTTGCACTGGCTTACAGAGAACCTGTAGTAGTAAAGGAAGGCACCATGATAGCTATCGACTACGTGAACATAATTGTGGACACGTGAATGCTTGATGCCTTCTCCGAGAGCGAGGGCATCTTCCAGCAGGATAAATGTCCTTGTCTAGCCAGAACCGTTCTACAATGTTTTGAGGAAAATGACAGTGAACACACACTGTTGTCTTGCCACAAAATTCGCCTGATCTGAACACGATGGAACAAAAATATGGTTGAAATGGCTCTGAGCACTATGGGACTCAACTTCTCAGGTCATCAGTCCCCTAGAACTTAGAACTACTTAAACCTAACTAACCTAAGGACGTCACACACATCCATGCCCGAGGCAGGATTCGAACCTGCGACCGTAGCGGTCGTGCGGTTCCTGACTGAAGCGCCTAGAACCGCTCGGTCACCCCGGCTGGCACGATGGAACACATTTCGAACGCTAAAGGGCGCTATCTCCGAGTTTACGGGAACTGCGTGACGCGTAGGTAGGCATCATGTGGTAACGTATGTCCGGAAGTCTGTCAAAGCTTGTCGAATCCATGCACACACAGTCGCTGCTGTATTGAGTTCCAAAGGTGGGCCAACAGACTGTTGAGCACATGATCATTGTGTCTTCCTTAATCACTCTATAAATGCTCTAACGAAAAAATGCAGTTAGTTACTGCCTACAAAAAATTAATTCGTCGCACGCTGTTTAGCTAACAAACACAAATAAGTTGAAAAGAAGAGAAATCGGAAGAGAGAAAAACGGAAAGCTATAAGAAAAGTTGTTATTACTACTTAAGGGAAATAGAGAAAGAATACATAGCACTCCTTGACGCTATGGCATAAAGATACACGCTCATCCAGATCTCTGAAGGAACACGAAGTTGTGCAATTGTACTGTACTCCATTCCTACACCCCAGAATCCTAAACCTCAGCTTCCTACACCGCAGACGATTTAATTATTCACTCTAAGACAAAAAACGCGATGCAGCACTAACGAGTTATGCAAGTTGGTCACAATCTGATATTCAAACAGGTATCGTCAGAAAATGTAAAATTATAAACTTTGGCGGCCGTTGGATGAATAAATGACGTTTCACTGCAGTTTCACCGCGCAGCTTGCAGAGACGGTAAACAAGGGTCAGACATAAGATCTTTGTAAGTTTCATTCTGTTTACTCACTGAACAGTAACTACGCTCCGCAGAAAGGTGTGTGAACAATATACGCAGATGTCAGCACTTGGGAGAGGACGTGTAAGACGGCCGGTGTGGCCGAGCGGTTCTAGGCGCTTCAGTCTGGAACCGCGTGACCGCTACGGTCGCAGGTTCCAATCCTGCCTCGGGCATGGATGTGTGTGATGTCCTTAGGTTAGTTAGGTTTAAGTAGTTGTAAGTTCTAGGGGACTGATGACCACAGATGTTAAGTCCCATAGTGCTCAGAGCACGTGTAATGGACTCGCTGAAGCAGGTTGGAGTAATCGCCGAACAGCTCGACATCTGAACAGCAGTGATGCCACTGTTAGGCGATATTGGCAGGAATGGGTATACCATGGCCGAACACATTGTCAAGAAGGAAGCGGTCGACCTAGAGAGGCGACGGAACATATGGACCGACCAAATGTTTAGTTTTTGTTCGTAACTTTGTTCTCCCGTAGTGTCTAGCGTCACTGTGTCTTATTTGCTCACAAACGTAAGAAAATCTGTAACACACAGTGCCGATTCGCAGTATCGGTCTAGACGAGTGTTTTATACTTTTTGTATTGTATTTTATACTTTTTTCCGATTTACTGCCCGCAGTTTGCTATGGACGAACAATAAATGTTGAAATGCCCGGCTGTGCTCCTTACACTTAAAATCTTAAGGCAGAAACCACCTTCATCGAATAATGAACTTTCAATAACGAATAATTTATTAAAAAAATTTTTTTTTCATTTTTGAACTTTTTCTGCGAATCAAGGTTCGCATTTTATGTTTTGGAAACAAATGCAAGTCGGTACAATTCAATATTTTATCCCCATATTTCAGTGCTGAAGAAACCACTGATACATAGGAGTCACAAAAATCGTGATGATCAAAAAATGGTTCAAATGGCTCTGAGCACTATGGGACTTAACTTCTGAGGTCATCAGTCCCCTAGAACTTAGAACTACTTAAGGAACATTTAGACTGCTACAGGCTTGATAAATGTAACAAATCAGCAGTAGCAACTCACATTAAAGACACAGGGCACCCTATGAAAATCGACGACAAACTCGAAATTTTACACAAAATAGGAAAAAGAATGGATATCATGGAAGAAATGGAAATTTTCATAGATAACACAAAGCATGGAGATAACATTCTTAATGAAATAAGCGTATTCAAAAACTCAGAATTCTTCTACAGTCTTAAGCCAGTTCTAACTCAATAGATTCATGAAGTGTCAATGTAAATAATCGATAGAACCAAGAATATCGATACAAAACCTCAATAATCAATACAGACTCACTTGCTACAGTCCGCCATCTTGTGTTGTGTATATAACATTGAAGCAATTTGTGCAGTGGCATTCAGTGAAAAAAAAAATATAATGTGCAGTAGTGTAACGTCAGTCAACAGCTCCGCCATTACACCAGTGATACAATTGAATCAGCAAGAAGATGTAACTGTAAGTGATAAACTGTCATATAAAAGCCTTTCACACTATTTTCGTAATACGTAACTGATGCAAATCTGTCTGTGATATACATAGTCAACAACAAAGAAGAAAACCGGCAGAAGACATCACTGACTTCGATTTCTAGATATACATTGCCCCCCTCCTTCCCCCCAAATGCCACACCAGCAGCTACAGTAAAAAACAGTGTTCTAGATTAATCTAGTTTAGAACATTTTATTTTTAAGTAACATTTCTCTATGTATGTATGTACAAACGCTTGAAAATGAACAAAACATGTTCGAAACGCGTTGCATTATGTTAGATTAAGCTTAAAATAAAAAGTGACTGGTAGCAGAAACTTGATATAAATAATTTTCCCACACAGTCACGGTTACAAACATAGCCATTATGGCTGAAATAACCACTTAAACCTAACTAAACTAAGGACATCACACACACCCATGCTCGAGGCAGGATTCGAATCTGCGACCGTAGCGGTCGCGCGGTTCCAGACTGTAGCGCCTAGAACCGCTCAGCCACCCCGGCCGGCCGTGATGATCATTACTATAAAAAATCAGTGATTCACTTACGTATTAATTTACTCATTAAGTCAAACAAATTGTGTGTCTCACACTGTATAACAGAAGACTAATACAACTTGTATTGACAATGAGACTGTCTACCGGATACCGCATGGAACGGCAACTGTCATTCTAGACATTGCTAGTACCTGCGCTGTCGACATCCAAAGGTTCGATTTGTCACTACCTCCATCCTACTCTTCGAAATCTGTCACCCAAAATCTCTTGCGCACCTTGCTGAAGTTTTCCTAACAGGAAATAGTTTCATAATGTGTCATTCACTCTGCAGTGGATTCAGCGCTGTGGTCGGCCTTTCTCACAGCCCGAAACAGTGTGCCAGATCGTGGCGTGAGGCCTGATCGTACAGATAATTTGGTATCAACGTTGTAAGTATAAGACAAAGGATCAAATTAAAGTCCCGCGAAGACACATAGCTTTCATCTTTCAAGAAATTTCATTACAGTGTAAACTGATGAGTCAAAACTAGCTTGGTAGCTGGTTGATTCACCTTTGGAACACAGTACAGCACCGCTTCTGTCTGCAACAAGTTCTTGGTGTCCAGATACATTTGCTACAAGATCTCTATGCACAATAATTCCCGTAACTACGGTTACATGGTTCGTGGGCGCATATCTGCTCCACAGCGTTGGTATCAGGCGAATTTGGTGACCAAGACATCAAGAGATCTGCCATGCTCCTCAGGCCAATGTAGCACGATTCTGACCTTATGCATCTTGCTGCAGTATGCCCTCGTCATCATGAAGCAATGTGCGAGGGCCATTCAATAAGCAATTCCCCACATTTATTTTTTCCTCAGAACATATTTATTTTTAAGAGTCAGAATTTGGTGACATACATCAACTTGTCATGTCTATGGCCTATTTTTCTACGTAGTCTCCATCACATTCTTTGGCCGTACGCCAATGTTGTGCAAGAGCATATATTCCCCGCTTGTAAAAGCTCTTGTCCTGCGGGCGTACCTATGTTTTCACTGCGTGACTGACACTCTCGTCATCTTCAAAGTATGTTCCCCGTAGACAATCTTTAAGCGGCCCAAAGAGATGGCAGTCTGAGGGTTCCAGGTCTGGCCGGTAGGGCGGATGAGCCAGTGATGTCCAACCCAATTTGGCGGTGTGTTCCCGGGTTCTCAGACTTGCGTGTGGGTGTGCATGAGTTTATTCATAGCCTCCAAGTATGCCTCTGAATTGGTGGTTGACCGTCTTGGCATCACATCCACGAGAATGATGTCATCACAATCCCAGAAGACTGTCACCATGACTTTTCCAGCAGAGGGGGGTGTCTTTAATTTTTTATTTTGTGGTACATGAGGATGATGCCACTCCACGGACTGGCTTTTGGTTTCCGGCGCAAAGCGGTGCACCCAGCTTTCGTCCTCCGTAACGTTTCGTGACAGAGAAAAGCCTCTCTGTCGGTCTCAAAACGCTCCACAATCCAAATGAAATGGCCTTTCTTTGAATCTTGTGGACCGCTATGTGTATCGCGGAACCCATCGTGAGCACCTCTTTGAATATCCGAGAGTCTCGATTATTGCAAACTCACTCCCAATGCTGACCGACAATTATCAAACCAATTGTCGAGTTGTGATGCGCCGGTCGGCACGAATAATGGCATCTGCAGAATTCAGCAGGTATGGAGCAGTGGCTGTGACTGGACGTCCAGAGCGTGGCTGATCGTGGAGTTCTATTTTTGCATTTCCTGAGGCTGTAGCTTTCTTTGCTCATTGCCTAGCTGTACTCTTATCAACTGCAGCATCTCCATACACTGCACACAAACTTTTATCGATGTTCACTACGGTTTCTTTTTCTGCACGCAATAATTCGATAACAGCACGCTGCTCATAACATGAGTCCTATGCAGACGCCATTTTGTCGCTGTACAACGGCTCTGCCATCTGCCAGATCAGTTCAAAACTTCACCAGCGCACAGAAAAAATATCAAATGTGAAACATCAGCAAGGAAGTTTGTCTATGTATACAGCAGAGTCCCGCTGATCCGAACCCTGGTAATCCAAACGTGCGGTTAATCCGAACATGAAAAATGTTATTAAAAAGTTAGTCTAAGAATGGAAAACTGTGCGGTAAACTGATGTATATGCACACTATTTTAACTTACGTAGTACAGTAAACATGTATTAGAAAAATTGGCAAGAGAACGTTAGGTTTAAACAATGCATAACGATGACAGAAAAGCTGTCAAACGTACTAAAATACAACGGACATTTTAGCCTTACTTTCTAGATGACAAAAACTCAGTCATTGCTTTTAGGCGTATGACTCATAGTTGCGCCATCGTCTCATAAACATCAAATCAGCAGGTGTAGTAGTGGGCTGTTGCTCCAAATGATGTAGCGCGAAGTGAAGGGCTTCTGCTGCGTCACTGTGTGGCACCAGCTCTCCTTTGTCGCTTTCAGGTTCATTGTCACTTCCGTCACAGCAGTCCACTTCTTCCTGGTCTTGAGTCACAGCAGCAACTAAATCAGCGTCAGTGAGGTTCTCAACACTTGCCCCATCCGCTGCCATCCATTCATCTACGTCTCCTTCACTAGCTTCTTCACATCCAGGGATTGTATCATTTGTAATGGATTTTCCTCTTCCTTTTCAACTAGGTTGTCTTGAAATTCAAGATATGTCCACTGTTTTCTCGACGATTTTCTCACAGCGTTTTCTAAAATATTCTGCCATGCCTCAGCGGCCCAATAAACAAAATCCTTCGCACTGGTCTTTTTTTATTTTTCCACTAAAGCAATGCTATCATCTTGGCTCAGCATTCTTACTGATTGTTTTATGTAAATCAGTCTTAATGTATGCAGTTCGCCCTGGTCCATCGGCTGTAGAAGTGGTTTAACATTCGGCGGCAGAAACTTCGCCACAATTTCTCCACCACATAATTCCTCAGTGCTGCAGTGAGATGGCGCGTTTTCAGTCAATAGGATTGCACGGGGAGACAAATGATTTTCCTTAGAAAACCGTCGAACAGAGGGAACAAACTGGCTGTGAAGCCATTCTTTGAACAACTTGCCATCCATCCATGCTTTTTTTCTGGTTGCGATAATATATGGGCAAGGACTTCATGTTGCACTTTTTAAGAGCTCTGGGCCTATCAGATTTGCCAATCAACATTAAATGCAGCTTGTGATTACCAGCAGTTGCTGCAAGCTAATAAAGTCACACGATCTTTGCGTATTTTAAAACCAGGAGCATGGTCTTCTGCTTTTGATGCCAGGCTTTTTGTTGACAGTGCCTTAAAATTAAGGGCAGTCTCGTCAGCGTTATAAATTTGTTGGGGAGAATACTTTCTCTCTTTTATTTTTTCAAAGTTACCCAAGTATTCCTTCGCTGCATCACGGTCAGAAGAAAGCTTCTCTCCAGTAATTGTTAGATGGCTGATTCCATGACGGTTTTTGAATCTGTCCAACCGATCCGTACTCACAATGAAAGACTCATCACCATTCATTAACTTGTTCAGGTAAACAGCCTTCTCTTGAACCAGTGCTCCACTCAAAGGAATTCCCCTTTCTCTTTCCTGCGTAAACTAAAGTAGAGTGGGAGGTCGTTTCAAGGTGTGGCAGGGGGCGAAAGACATTCCGGAGGGCTGAACGGAAAGCCTCTCCAGTTTGTCTGACGAACCGGTTTCAGGCTCTGTCTCAGGCTGATACTGATCTTCGGCCTGACATGGCTGCTTGTCCTGTTCCAGAGGTTGCCCCTCAGTCTGCAAGATCCGGGCAGTCGCAGAGGGTGGGCTTACTGGTAGTTGGGAGCTACAACGTCAGGCGCGTAATGGGGCCCCTTAGGGAAATGGCAGCAAGAGAGGGGAAGAAAACCAATGTGCACTCCGTGTGCATACCGGGGGGAGTCATTCCAGATGTGGAAAGGGTCCTTCCGGATGCCATGAAGGGTACAGGGTGCACCCATCTGCAGGTGGTCGCTCATGTCGGCACCAATGATGTGTGTCGCTATGGATCGGAGGAAATCCTCTCTGGCTTCCGGCGGCTATCTGATTTGGTGAAGACTGCCAGTCTCGCTAGCGGGATGAAAGCAGAGCTCACCATCTGCAGCATCGTCGACAGGACTGACTGCGGACCTTTGGTACAGAGCCGAGTGGAGGGTCTGAATCAGAGGCTGAGACGGTTCTGCGACCGTGTGGGTTGCAGATTCCTCGACTTGCGCCATAGGGTGGTGGGGTTTCGGGTTCCGCTGGATAGGTCAGGAGTCCACTACACGCAACAAGCGGCTACACGGGTAGCAGGGGTTGTGTGGCGTGGGCTGGGCGGTTTTTTAGGTTAGATGGCCTTGGGCAAGTACAGAAAGGGCAACAGCCTCAACGGGTGCGGGGCAAAGTCAGGACATGCGGGGACCAAGCAGCAATCGGTATTGTAATTGTCAACTGTCGAAGCTGCGTTGGCAAAGTACCAGAACTTCAAGCGCTGATAGAAAGCACCGAAGCTGAAATCGTTATAGGTACAGAAAGCTGGCTTAAGCCAGAGATAAATTCTGCCGAAATTTTTACAAAGGTACAGACGGTGTTTAGAAAGGATAGATTGCATGCAACCGGTGGTGGAGTGTTCGTCGCTGTTAGTAGTAGTTTATCCTGTAGTGAAGTAGAAGTGGATAGTTCCTGTGAATTATTATGGGTGGAGGTTACACTAAGCAACCGAACTAGGTTAATAATTGGCTCCTTTTACCGACCTCCCGACTCAGCAGCATTAGTGGCGGAACAACTGAGAGAAAATTTGGAATACATTTCACATAAATTTTCTCAGCATGTTATAGTCTTAGGTGGAGATTTCAATTTACCAGATATAGACTGGGACACTCAGATGTTTAGGACGGGTGGTAGGGACAGAGCATCGAGTGACATTATACTGAGTGCACTATCCGAAAATTACCTCGAGCAATTAAACAGAGAACCGACTCGTGGAGATAACATCTTGGACCTACTGATAACAAACAGACCCGAACTTTTCGACTCTGTATGTACAGAACAGGGAATCAGTGATCATAAGGCCGTTGCAGCATCCCTGAATATGGAAGTTAATAGGAATATAAAAAAAGGGAGGAAGGTTTATCTGTTTAGCAAGAGTAATAGAAGGCAGATTTCAGACTACCTAACAGATCAAAACGAAAATTTCTGTTCCGACACTGACAATGTTGAGTGTTTATGGAAAAAGTTCAAGGCAATCGTAAAATGCGTTTTAGACAGGTACGTGCCGAGTAAAACTGTGAGGGACGGGAAAAATCCACCGTGGTACAACAACAAAGTTAGGAAACTACTGCGAAAGCAAAGAGAGCTCCACTCCAAGTTTAAACGCAGCCAAAACCTCTCAGACAAACAGAAGCTAAACGATGTCAAAGTTAGCGTAAGGAGGGCTATGCGTGAAGCGTTCATTGAATTCGAAAGTAAAATTCTATGTACCGACTTGACAGAAAATCCTAGGAAGTTCTGGTCTTACGTTAAATCAGTAAGTGGCTCGAAACAGCATATCCAGACACTACGGGATGATGATGGCATTGAAACAGAGGATGACACGCGTAAAGCTGAAATACTAAACACCTTTTTCCAAAGCTGTTTCACAGAGGAAGACCGCACTGCAGTTCCTTCTCTAAATCCTCGCACAAACGAAAAAATGGCTGACATCGAAATAAGTGTCCAAGGAATAGAAAAGCAACTGGAATCACTCAATAGAGGAAAGTCCACTGGACCTGACGGGATACCAATTCGATTCTACACTGAGTACGCGAAAGAACTTGCCCCCCTTCTAACAGCCGTGTACCGCAAGTCTCTAGAGGAACGGAGGGTTCCAAATGATTGGAAAAGAGCACAGATAGTCCCAGTCTTCAAGAAGGGTCGTCGAGCAGATGCGCAAAACTATAGACCTATATCTCTTACGTCGATCTCTTGTAGAATTTTAGAACATGTTTTTTGATCGCGTATCATGTCATTTCTGGAAACCCAGAATCTACTATGTAGGAATCAACATGGATTCCGGAAACAGCGATCGTGTGAGACCCAACTCGCCGTATTTGTTCATGAGACCCAGAAAATATTAGATACAGGCTCCCAGGTAGATGCTATTTTTCTTGACTTCCGGAAGGCGTTCGATACAGTTCCGCACTGTCGCCTGATAAACAAAGTAAGAGCCTACGGAATATCAGACCAGCTGTGTGGCTGGATTGAAGAGTTTTTAGCAAACAGAACACAGCATGTTGTTATCAATGGAGAGACGTCTACAGACGTTAAAGTAACCTCTGGCGTGCCACAGGGGAGTGTTATGGGACCATTGCTTTTCACAATATGTATAAATGACCTAGTAGATAGTGTCGGAAGTTCCATGCGGCTTTTCGCGGATGATGCTGTAGTATACAGAGAAGTTGCTGCATTAGAAAATTGTAGCGAAATACAGGAAGATCTGCAGCGGATAGGCACTTGGTGCAGGGAGTGGCAACTGACCCTTAACATAGACAAATGTAATGTATTGCGAATACATAGAAAGAAGGATCCTTTATTGTATGATTATATGATAGCGGGACAAACACTGGTAGCAGTTACTTCTGTAAAATATCTGGGAGTGTGCGTACGGAACGATTTGTAGTGGAATGATCATATAAAATTAATTGTTGGTAAGGCGGGTACCAGGTTGAGATTCATTGGGAGAGTGCTTAGAAAATGTAGTCCATCAACAAAGGAGGTGGCTTACAAAACACTCGTTCGACCTATACTTGAGTATTGCTCATCAGTGTGGGATCCGTACCAGGTCGGGTTGACGGAGGAGATAGAGAAGATCCAAAGAAGAGCGGCGCGTTTTGTCACCGGGTTATTTGGTAACCGTGATAGCGTTACGGAGATGTTTAATAAACTCAAGTGGCAGACTCTGCAAGAGAGGCGCTCTGCATCGCGGTGTAGCTTGCTCGCCAGGTTTCGAGAGGGTGCGTTTCTGGATGAGGTATCGAATATATTGCTTCCCCCTACTTATACCTCCCGAGGAGATCACGAATGTAAAATTAGAGAGATTAGAGCGCGCACGGAGGCTTTCAGACAGTCGTTCTTCCCGCGAACCATACGCGACTGGAACAGGAAAGGGAGGTAATGACAGTGGCACGTAAAGTGCCCTCCGCCACACACCGTTGGGTGGCTTGCGGAGTATCGATGTAGATGTAGATGTAGAAAAGAGCTTCATTCACTTTATCGCACTGGGAGTGTTTCAAAGTCTGCCGAATTTCGAGTGTTTTTCTCGAAGATGTTGCTCAAGACTGTTCAAGCTTCACTCGGTTCTTCTTCGAATCACAAATGGTTGCTTTACCATCACCCAGTTCCGTTGCCAGTTTAGATACATTCTCACCATTGTCTATCCGCTTCAAAGCATTCAGTTTTTCTTTGAGAGTTAACGTTGTCTGTTTCCGTTCAATCATGACGAAAATACGTACACCACTACACCTGAACAAATACAATACAACTGTTACGCGTGCCAGCGATCGATAACTAACATAAACAAGCGCTTTGCGAGCCAACTGGCAGTGGACTGACCGCAGACACTACAAAGGTCTCAACAATGCACTACAACAAGGGCAGGGAGTGAGAGTGAGCCATTGTTCCCACACTTGTTTCATTTGTTACCATGGTGTACCTACTTAAATGCTTGGTACACTTCATTCTAGAAACTCATCACCGTAATTCCGGCTAATCCAAGCAAATCGGTAATCCGAACAAGGACCGGTCCCAATAAATTCGGATTAACGGGAGTCTACTGCAATAACGGCTTTTTTGTTAAAAAATGTGGCGCATTACGTATTGAACGACCCTAGTAAGTGGTACGCAATGTTGTTGATGTTGTCCAAAGCTGCCATGATACCTTCGATTAGTACCGTAGGTCCAAAGGAAGTCTAGGTCAGTGACCCCCACAGCATAATACTGCCCTCATCGGCCTGTGTACGCGGCGTGGAGCTTCGAACTGCCCCTTCGCGTGGATGACACAGCCATCGCCTTCACGTAAGAAGATACGTGAGTCAGTCTACTGGGCCGAGCGGTTCTAGGCGCTTCAGTTTGGAACCGCGCTACCGCTACGGTCGCAGGTTCGAATCCTCCCTCGGGCATGGATGTGTGTGATGTCCTTAGGTTAGTCAGGTTTAAGTAGTTCTAAGTTCTAGGGGACTGATGACCTCAGATGTTAAGTCCCATAGTGCTCAGAGCCACTCTACTGGGCGACACTTCTTTGTTCACTGTGCAATATCTATGATTCCGTGCACACAGCAATCGTAATTGTCGAAGTCGTTGAGTCATTTTAGTAACTCGCAAAAGTCGACCGCCGCGGAGCCCCGCGTTCAACAATGTACACTGAATTTTATACCCCCGAAAAACATGTGCCTGCGCCAGAATTGTATTCTGTGGTCAGATCTGCCACAGATCGCCGCCTATCCCTCCTTACGGGGCGGGAAAGCCCACGACCTCAACGCGCCGTGATGAGGCGCCTACTGGTGGTTTTAACCACCTTCCACTGATGCACGCCACAGTGCTAAACGAGCAACCCACCAACTTCGCTGATTACAGGATGCTCGTTCCCAGGAGCCGAGCCTTCACAATCTGCCTTCTGTCAAAGTCGCTTGTGTCAGTGGATTTCCACATTTCCGTTTCGATCGTCGCTAGAATGAATGCCCATTCATCTCTGCTCCGCTTACAAAATTTTCTTATCGGGGAACGAGCGCGCAACGACAACAGGCGGAATACAATCTTGCAATAGGCAGTCGTCTTAATGTTTTGGCTTATCAGTGTATAGTCTACCGCAGGTTTTTTGGATACATAAATCTGTAGACGAGTGATGTAAATATTGTAGAGAATATACCACTGTATTCTGTTACTTGAGATGTACAGATTGTTGTAGTTGTGAGGAGAGGTAAAAAAAAGTATAAATAAAAACAGCTATAGCAGAGAAGAATCACCCGGAAATCGAAAATACAAAAAAAAAAAAAAAAAGAAAGCTGTAGATGGTTGTCTACAGTTGTTAAATATTTTGAAGAAAAATATACACTACTAGCCATTAAAATTGCTACACCAAGCAGAAATGCAGATGATAAACGGGTATTCATTGGACAAAAATATTGTACTAGAACTGACATGTGATTACATTTTCACGCAATTTGGGTGCATAGATCCTGAGAAATCAGTAGCCAGAACAACCACCTCTGGCCGTAATAACGGCCTTGATACGCCTGGCCTTGAGTCAAACAGAGCTTCGATGGCGTATACAGGTACAGCTGCCCATGCAGCTTCAACAAGATAACACAGTTCATCAAGAGTAGTGACTGGCGTATTGTGACGAGCCAGTTGCTCGGCCACCATTTACCAGACGATTTCAATTGGTGAGAGATCTGGAGAATGTGCTGACCAGGGCAGCAGTTGAACATTTTCTGTATCCAGAAAGGCCCGTACAGGACTTGCAACATGCGGTCGTGCATTATCCTGCTGAAATGTAGGGTTTCGCAGGGATCGAATGAATGGTAGAGCCACGGGTCGTGACACATCTGAAATGTAACGTCCACTGTTCAAAGTGCCGTCAGTGCGAACAAGTGGTGACCGAGACGTGTAACCAGTGGCACCCCATACCATCACGCCGGGTGATACGCCAGTATGGCGATGACGAATACACGCTTCCAATGTGCGTTCATCGCGATGTCGCCAAACACGGATGCCACCATCATGATGCTGTAAACAGAACCTGGATTCATTCGAAAAAATGACGTTTTGCCATCCGTGCACCCAGGTTCGTCGTTGAGCACACCATCGCAGGCGCTCCTGTCAGTGATGCAACGTCAAGGGTAACCGCAGATATCGTCTCCGAGCTGATAGTCCATGCTGCAGAAAACGTCGTCAAACTGTTCGTGAAGACGGTTGTTTTCTTGCAAACGTCCCCATCTGTTGACTCAGGGATCGAGACGTGGCTGCACGATCCGTTGCAGCCATGCGGATAAGATGCCTGTCATCTCGACTGCTAGTGATACGAGGCCGTTGGGATCCACCACGGCGTTCCGTATTACTCTACTGAAACCACCGATTCCATATTCTGCTAACAGTCATTGGATCTCGACCAACGCGAGCAGCAATGTCGCAATACGATAAACAGCAATCACGATAGGCTACAATCTGACCTTTATCAAAGTCGGAAACGTGATGGTACCCATTTCTCCTCCTTACACGAGGCATCACAACAACGTTTCACCAGGCAACGCCGGTCAACTGCCGTTTGTGAATGAGAAATCGGTTGAAAACTTTCCTCATGTCAGCACGTTGTAGGTGTCGCCACCGGCGGCAACCTTGTGTGAATGCTCTGAAAAGCTAATCATTTGCATATCACAGCATCTTCTTCGTGTCGGTTAAATTTCGCGTCTGTAGCACGTCATCTTCGTGGTGTAGCAATTTTAATGGCCAGTAGTGTAGTTCTGCAGTGACTTTTTCACCTGTCGCCCTCTTATTTTTTGTCACGGTTCTCTTCCATGACAGTCTGTCAGGAATACTCAGCATATACCTTCGTCCACACTGCGGGGTGTTTGCCGGCCGCGGTGGTCTAGCGGTTCTAGGCGTGCAGTCCGGAACCGCGCGACTGCTACGGTCGCAGGTTCGAATCCTGCCTCGGGCATGGATGTGTGTGATGTCCTTAGGTTAGTTAGGTTTATGTAATTCTAAGTTCTAGGGGACTGATGACCACAGATGTTAAGTCCCATAGTGCTCAGAGCCATTTGAACCATTTTTTTTGTGGGGTGATTTTCCGCCTTCTCTGTATGCGGTATAAATCTTAGATACGTTGCCTCTTGAAACACCAAACACTTCGCTTTCCTTGTTTACGGAAGCGCCAACAGTTTACCCACGTTCGAATTTATTTAGCTCCGAGATAATTCACAAGTACATAAAACACTGTTCTGACCACCACCGACACTTGCAACGTATTGCGGGTATAGCACAGGTGTCATCGTGATCAAACACTGCACAAGAGTGCAACCTACAGACAAGGCTAGAATCTGCATTTGTGATCTATGCTTGTCCCGGCGTATACAATGTTCAAATAACTTATGAGAACGAACCCGGTTGACGTCTTAGACAATAGCCGATATTTCTATAGGGGACAATCCTGTCATTTTAAAGGTAAAACTGCTGCAAGAAAAAGCTGTGTAAGGAAATTTAAAAAATCGGTTTGCAGAGCAATTTCGGAAAGATAATACACACACACACACACACACACACACACACACACACACACACACACACACACACACACACACACACACACACGCACACATTGTAAACTGTAGCACCACCACACTAACAAGAGATGGCAGACCCCCGAAGTTATCGAATGACTTAACATCGGGTGAGGTAGCATTCACTATGTCCTATTTTTTGACAAGGGAGAGAGCAGGATACCACGCAGAAATTAAGCAGAAACCTGCATCTCTATTCATAAGGTTACTTACTAATTTAATTTCACCTGCTTCATTAACGACGTTGTCAGAATAGCTGGTAGTGCACGCCAGAGCCTCCGTGTTGTTATATTCCGGTCAAGACAACGTTCTGCAGAGTCGACATTTCTCAGTTGTTGCAATCGTGGATGTCGCTTATGCTCAGTGCACCACTCTTCCACTGTCCTGGAAATCTGACCGCTGTGACATGCCACAACAATAGACACCGATTTTACCCAAACCAGAATCATCCTTAAGCGAACATATATGGGCTCTCATCTTAGATAGTTATAGAAAATTACATTTCACATCATACTTCCGAAAAATACGACTAACCCTGTTGGAAATGATCCCTGCCTAGGGCAATAAGGCCACAGACTTGGTGTCACCTCGATATAATCATCACTCATCCTGTGCACTGCTGGTCGATAGCACAATGCGCGTCTTATCTGTCTTCCACTTTAGCTAACTTTTCTGGCGAACGTTGACCTCCATATAGGCTAAATCAACTGACGAACCCTCAGGGTCTGAAATGACGTGAGCCTTATGAGCCAAGATGCGAGGTACCCCTTCATACTGAGCCGGGTGATGACAACTATCAGCCTTTCGATACAAATCAGTTTGAGTAGTCAGTGTGAGTAGGCTTCCTAAAAACGGCATGTCACAACGTACCATCGTTCCCCACCTCCATCTTGAAACGAATATCTGAGTGGGTTGAATTCAGGTATTCTAAAAAGTCGTTCAAATTCTCACTGCTGTGAGGCCAAACAACAAAAGTATCTTCTACATATCTGAAGAACCGCACAGATTTCAAAGCCGCCGACTACAAGGCAAGTGCCTCGAAGTCTCCCATAAACAAATTAGCAATAATAGGTGACAACTGGCTTCCCATCGCAACTTCATGTGTCTCCTCACAGGACTAGTAACTGAATAAAATATAATAAGAAGTCCAAGATTTTAAACATGGCTGTTTTTAAAACAGCAACTGTTGAAATTCTTCATGGTAAATGATGACAGCCAAAGCAGTTGCAGGATAAAGATTTATTAAAATTCTTGACCAAGGTTTCGGTATATAAAAATATACCTTCATCAGAAGTAAAATATCTAAAATTACATCCTGCAATGGAGATTAATAAAACAATTGTGCCAAAGGCATCGTCAGTAGTTAAGGCATCACCTCCATTTATACAACATGATTATGGATACAGGGTCAATGTGAACACAGTTTAGCATCAGTACTTCGCCTATGAACCCACTGCAGGATTTAATTTTAGATATTTTACTTCTGATGAAGATATATTTAAATATACCGAAACTTTGGTCAAGAACTTTAATAAATCTTTATCCTGCAACTGTTTTGACTGTCATCATTTACCGTGAATAATTAGAAGTCAACAAATGTTGAAATCGATCCGTTAATTCAACACCAAACCTAACCTCAATTAATTGTAACTAATCAGACAGAGGTGGTCAAGTGAAGTGAGAGACCACATCAAAACTTATTACAATATTAGAGCCATTCTAACGCATTTCCCCTAATCGAAGTACGAAATCTGCCGAGTTCTTAATGTGATGCTCACACAGACTTCAGCTTATTTTTTATTCAATGACCAGGACCATGAGTAGACAGATGAAGTTGCGATGGGGAGCACGTTATCACCTATTACTGCATCTCCGTTTATAGAAGACTTTGATGAACTCGCTTTGCAGTCTGGTACTGTGAAACCTTAGTGTTTTACAGATAAGTGACGATACTTTTGTTGTTTATCCTCATGGCAGTGAGAGCTTGAACGACTTTTTAGAAGACCAGAATTCAGTGCACCCAGACATTTGTCTCACGATGGAGGTGGAAAGGGATGGCTGTGCCCTTACTTGACATGTTTGTTAGGAAGAAGGTTTATGGCACTTTGGGTCATGCTGTCTACAGGAAGCCTTGTATCTACAAACTGATAGTGGTCACCATGCGGCTCAGCGTGAAGCGGTACTTCGTATGTTGGGTCGCAGAAAGCACGTCATTACAGACCCTGAGAGGTTATCACCTGAGTTAACCCATGTTGCGGTCACCTTTCTTCTGCATGGACATAGTAAAGACAGATGAGACGTGTGTTGCGCTGTCGAACAACCGTGCACCGGATGGGTGATGATAATACCGAGCTGGCACCAAGGTCTACGGGCTTTCTACATCTACAGCTACATTTACACTCCGCACGCCATCCAACGGTGTGTGGCGGAGGGCACCTTCCGTGCCACTGTCATTACCTCCCTTTTCTGTTCCAGTCGCGTATGGTTCCCGGGAAGAACGACTGTCTAAAAGCCTCCGTGTGCGCTCAAATCTCTCTAATTTTACATTCGTGATCTCCTCGGGAGGTGTAAGTAGGGGGAAATAATATACTCGATACCTCATCCAGAAACGCACCCTCTCGAAACCAGGCGAGCAAGCTACACCGCGATGCAGAGCGCCTCTCTTGCAGAGTCTGCCACTTGAGTTTGATAAACATCTCCGTAACGCTATCACGGTTACCAAATAACCCTGTGACGAAACGCGCCGCTCTTCTTTGGATCTTCTCTGTCTCCTCCGTCAACCCGATCTGGTACGGATCCCACACTGATGAGCAATACTCAAGTATAGGTCGAACAAGTGTTTTGTAAGCCACCTCCTTTGTTGATGGACTAAATTTTCTGAGGACTCTCCCAATGAATCTCAACCCGGTACCCGCCTTACCAACAATTAATTTTATATGATCATTCCACTTCAAATCGTTCCACACGCATACTCCCAGATATTTTACAGAAGTAACTGCTACCAGTGTTTGTTCCGCTATAATATAATCGTACAATAAAGGATCCTTCTTTCTATGTATTCGCAATACATTACATTTGTCTATGTTAAGGGTCAGTTGCCACTCCCTGCACCAAGTGCCTATCCGCTGCATATCTTCCTGCATTTCGCTACAATTTTCTAATGCTGCAACTTCTCTGTATACTACAGCACCATCCGCGAGAAGCCGCATGGAACGTCCGACACTATCTACTAGGTCATTTATATATATTTGAAACGTCCCCTTTGAACAATTATACATGACTGTGCTTAAACTGACACACAATATTTTTAGCGCAACGCAATCTGACTTTCAATAATCCCTACAAAAGAATGGCCCTGACTAACATTAACCTATACCTTTTACAAATCACTTACCTCACAAAAATCTTCGTTGAACTACTGCAATACAGCGAGCGCCACTACTGCCAGCTAAATAAAAGATTCAAACTACGGAAGGCACTAACTACTGATAGGCATAGTTAGCAAATGAAAGATTTTAATAGAGAACAAACAATGTATTTACCTTATTAGTGTTGAAAAATCATAATATACATAGCAGTTCATGACAACCAGTCTTACAAATTTCAAAACTCCGCCATTTCTCTCCCCACATCCACCACTGCTGGCGGCTCACCTCCAACTGCGCAACGCTACGCACTTTTAACATCCAGCTGCCCAACACTACAATGGCAGACAACAATGCAAACTAGCCACAGACTGCACACAGCACAGCCAGTGATTTTCATACAGAGCACTACGTGGCGTTACCAATAAGAAAATCTAAACAGCTACTTACAGAGCCCCCATGCTCCTCACAAAAAATTTTACAAATTGTTTTGGGCACTGGCCAATAAATATTTGTTAAAATTTTTTCACAATTTCAATAACAAAGAAATCAAATGCACACACTTACTGATACAATGTTGGTCAAAAGCTAAAATTTTCTCACAGTCCTTAAAGACAGTCCTGATCATTCATCACAGTAAAATTGCAGTGTTTTTCTCAAAGTCCAAGCAGTAAAAGAAAATTCACACAGAAGGAGTGGATTTCCATGCAGTCTTGAAGAAGTAGTGTTGCCCTTCCATCAGAAAGACAATGCTGACTCTTGACATGCAGACAGGTAATGGGCCACAACAGAGCAAACCCATCGCAGAGTCAGTCGAAGTTTTGAAGAATATTGGTAGGTAGGTCATCACAGAGCAGGCCCACTGTAGTCCTGATAGAGAGTATGGTATTGGTGGGCCATCAAAGATGCAGACCCACTGCAGTCCTTGTAGAGATGGCCAGCAGCCATCTGCTGTGACTGTGCAGGTGCACAATCACCATCGAAGAGTCTTGCGGAGAATATAGCAAGTCCATAAACCACCACTTGTCCACTCACAAAAAATTTGTTTGAAATGTCCTTAGAACCAGCAATGCTGTTATCCAGTCCCTTGCTGAATTACTAACACACATGCAAACACTACCAGTCCCTACTTCTCACATATTGTCCATATACTATGACAAACACAAATGTGTGCAATGAAATGTAACTTACAAGTTACTTAATTTGATGAACTGGTGTCAATTACAATTTTATAACATAAGAATACAATAACAAAGGTACAAAATACATCATTAAAGAACATAACAATACAGATAACATTTGTAGTAATAGGGGCTTTACAAAAGAATAGAAATAAACATATACATCAGTGTTACAGGAATTATGACATAAGTAAATACATAAAAGATCAGAATAACTTTTGAAACATCAACTTCACACATGAGTATTAAAACAAAACAGAATAAATAATGTCTAAACATCTTTACAAAGTAAATAACATATTATCAGAAAAATTCTACAATGTAACTCTCATCAGATAAACACATAAAGACAGGAAGAACACAAATATCCAAGGGTACACAAACACATAGTGGGATAACACAAGAGGAAAGGGCAGGGTTTGTTTTCAGTGTAACATTTGGTACTGCAGCTGAACCCAAAACTTCATTCCATTGATCTTTCGTCTTATTTCAACATTTGTTTCCGCCAAAAAAATTCGATCCAAGCATGCTTTCTGTATTTATATGTTCACATATTTCTTACGTCATTATTTATTTTCCATTATCTTACCTCATCATTTATTTCCAAGAAAATCCTACTTAAACCTGTGTCCCTAAACCATACTTTTTGTTCATATCCTCTTTCAAAATACTTTTTTGGCCAAACCATTTTCTTATAGCTTCTCAATGCATTTCTTTCCATTCATCACAACTCGTTCTCTTATCCTACCCATCTTAAGCTAACTTAAATCTACTGAGCTCAGATGCTAGACTAAGGGACGAGGTAATGCAGCAGTGCAAAACAATTAACACAAATAGCAATGATAAAAAATTCAAATTGGCAAAGCAAGCAGCATAAATTAGCAAAGCAAATGCAATATTACAACTAATATAAGGCAATGCACAGCAAACAAGAAAAATAAATCCATAGTAAAACTGGCTTAACACATTAATATAAAGTCAAATTCAGTAACATTATGCCTGACAAAAAAACAGCAGCAAATGCTATGACCTATATCTAAACATGACAAAGCTCAAGCAAAAAAAAATATTACAGTAAAAATGGCCATGTTTAATATCTATGTCACATCTTAACACTAGAGTGATGCATCACCTTAACTTACACTACAAAATAAGTTACCAAGTCATTGACAAAAATTATGTATACAATTCCTGTGAAGGGAAATATCTATTTGTGCTCTCTTTTCTAAGAAAGTACTTCATAAAATTATTCTTTACTGGGTCTGTAGATAGAAAATAGTGATAATAGTACATCTATTAAATTTTATTTTAACCAATGCTGCAGTGCAACTAGAAACTAGATATTAAACAAAATGAGCAAATGAATACATAAAGCAAGGGGTGAAACATCATTCACTAGCCATATGGCATTTCATAAGGCAGTAAAAAATCTCTCAACTAGCAAGACAATAGCTGTAAAATGTTTCTCATCATTTCATTAGGCACTTTAGTAAATATCATAAATTAAGAGTTCCTCAGTGTAATCATATGCTTTCAAGTTTGAGCGTGTCATATTTGCGATGCTTTCTACAAAGAAATGTCAAAAGCAAGGATAATGGCCTCTTTTTTTTCTCCACCTAATGGCTTTCTTTTGTCAGATGACTATCTCTCAGCTGGGCGCCCAAAATGCATTACGTCAAGGTCACTTACCTTTCTTACTGAAATATTTACGACATCAGTTTCCTCTACAGTGACAGTCTCATATAAAAATATTTTCACAGGTTGAGAATTTGCGTTACAAATGTGTAGAAAATAAAATCCTATAAATATAACAGTGTCCAAAAAATTTTCAACAGCATTGTAATACATTCACGCATGTACACACATTTCATAGTTCTTAAAGTACAATTCTTGGTTTCCAGCATCCTTTTCCACAAATCAGAGTCCCTAACCACTACTCATTATTCCTTACCTAATTATGCATATACATATTTGTCGACACTTCTTCAATATTTCATCATAAGAAATACGTAACATAATCAAATTCCTCATATATGGTAGCATCATCTTATTGATCATAAACATATCTCAACAGCATAATACACATCGTCGTCGTAATAATATCATAACATCTCAGTCAATTCTCAAAATCGTCGTAGCTTCCTCCAATAATTTCAAAACCTAAAAAAAAATTCTCTGCTCATTTCAATAGCGTCATCTACCTCAAAAGTACTTTAAAAATCATGATCCCATACCAAATACATCATTCAAAGCTCTCATAGCATCACAATGGTTCCGAAAAATGAGAAGGGTTCACACAGTACAGACAAAATACAAGTTCATAAGTGTGAAGTTATCCAGCTGTGTAATTGCGTAGACATCTGTCACTGACGTAGTAGAAAAAAATGTTTGTCTATCTAAGTTAAATGATCAGATAGCTGTGTAATTTATGTGTTAGAGAAATGTGGTACCGATGTGTAAAGTTGTATACGCAAATACCATATTAGCTAGGGCTCCTTGTGTTTTCCAGACACGTGGTACACAAACTAAGCGTGAACACCCCTGAGGATTAATGTATTTATACACTCAGGTGTTACAGATTACAGCAATGGAATGAAATGTATCAGGGAAAACCTTTGTATCATTGTAGTTCAAAAATCATTAAACATAAATGTTTTAAGTACAAAATTAATCACTCAAATACGTGTCCTTTAGCGCTAAATGTGCGTCTTGCTGTAAGATAATTCTGTGGAAGTGTCGTAGTTATCGTCCTCCGAAATCTAAGTTCTGCAGAAGTCAATGTACTTACCTCATCATAAACAAAAGTGAAATGCTATGCGTATAGATATCGTCGTTATTACGTACATTACTGTGATCAAGAAAGTAGTACACTGTAACGTATTGTCGTGCTACAAAAAAAGCTGTCTCACTGTAGCTATACCACAAATGTTCCTACTAAAACATGTGTTTCTTTCCAGAAGAATTCAGAAAAACCGTGCAGATATAAAGCAGATACAGCACAAAAGCAACAATGTAAATTGTGTCACACATTAGTAGCGTCATGATATAATCGTGTAGCTGTCAAAAAAACCAAATACTAAGTCATCTTTAATCTCACAAAAACTACTTCAAATAAGGAATGTCTTTTCAAGTAAACCAAAATGTTGCATTAAAATCTCATTAGCAGTATATGTTCTAAGTATGTAAGTCTTATAGTCGTTACATAATCGTGCAACTAACAAGCAAGAATGTACACACACAATAACGCTGTGTCGTCTGTTCACAATAACAATGCATTCGTAATTTCTGTTTAAATAAGTTCTCTTGGTTCTTGGTTGGATATTTAACTTCAAACATTGTTGCATGTTAACAGATTCTAAGTCTGACAAAGCATACTAGTAATGTAAAGTGAAAAGTTATATGGCAAAGACAAAGTTAAAAAGCAGATTATCTTTCAATAAACGGTTTTACATGTGAAATGTGGTGTAAACCATTACTCTTCCTAGTAGGCAGAGTTTCAATTTCAACGCAATTATCATGTGGTATACGTCGGTAAAGAATGCTAAAATTTTTGTCAAGGTTAGCGTCTATGTTATTTTTCTCTGAGCCAGCCGGCGCACGTGGTTGCCTGCGGTGCGAGTCATTGTCTGTTTCTTTGTTGGCGCGCGCCGTTATTGGGATTTGGAGGCCTAACTTCTACAAACTCACCTTGTCGAGAGTGTCCTGCCCTGTTTGAAACACGCCAGATCTGAAGAAATTCAGGTCTGTCGTTACGATTATATCATCTGTCATCATGTCGGTAGATTCTATAGTTTCTTTCTTGTCGACCACGTGGTGGAGAATTTCTCCCTGAATCGTAACTGCGCGCTAAACTGTTGCGTCTGAAGTTATTCTGTCTCCCTTGATAATAATTATTTTGGTCCCCATATTGTCTGTTTCTGTGGTTATCTCTGTCATATTCATTACTACGGAAGTGCGATCTTTCTCTGTAACTATTATTCTGCCAACGGTTGTCATATGGGTGGTGTCTGTTTCGGTCACGATTTACGTTGTAAGAATAGCCTTGTCGTGTCCAGTTATTATTTTTGTCGTCGCGGAATTGTGAGGGATGTGACCCATAATTGTTGTGTTCCTGTTTTCGCGTCCCGCGATTGTCAGTGTCAATTTCCAGTTCTTGTAAAAGTCCCTGGAAAGCTTCAACGTCGTCTTTGCAACGTCCTGCCAAAATAATATGTCATAAATGTTCAGGCAATTTGATTAAGCAAATGCGGATGAGTTCGGAGGGGCTGTATGGGTTTGAAAGATACTGATTCTTATGTAACATGTTTTCGAAATATTTGACAAGACTAGATAATTCAGATTGTTAGAAATGTTTCATCATTATGATGCTATGTTTTACTCGGTCTTGTGTAGTTTGAGACCAATATGCTGAGAGGAAGGCTTGATAAAATTCTCCTTCACTGTAGCAATCGTGAATGACCGATCGCATTCTTACAGCTGGTTCATTCTCTAAATAGCCACACATAAATTCTAATCTGTGCTCTAATGACCAGTTGGGAGGAAAAAAAAAGAGAGAATTGATGAAGCCACGCTTGTGGATGAATATCGTTGCCGGAATTCTTAAATGTTTTGAATTTACGTGCAGTAATAAACAGCTTATAGTCAAAATCATCCTGTCGGCGAGTCGCATATCAGTCATTGTTACTTCGTGTCGGCGGTTCCATCTCAAAATTCGGTACACCTTGCCAATTTCTTTCATAATTTCCGAAGTACCCCGTGTTATTATTTTGTGACTGTTCCGTATTTCTATGTCCCTCTTCCCGTATTGGGGCGCGAGTGTCCTCTGAAATACGTAATTCTTGTAATACCTGTGTCAGCTGATCTTGTACTTCCCGGATTTCTCTTTGGTGTTGCGTATTAATTTGATTCTGATTTTGTTTGAATTTCCTAATTTGTTCGCACTCTTCTGTGTCATTAAAGACTACCGGTTTTGTGTCATTCAGATTATCATCTACCTTCGTAGATAAATTATTTAGCTAATCCGAAATTTCAACTACTTTCTCTGATAATGAACTAATTTCCTCCATGTGTCTTTCTGAACCAATTTTCAGAGTATCTACTATGTCCTTTAAGTTTTCCTGAGTTTTTGCAAGTTGCGTAACCGAATTGGTAGATGCAACTGAGTCAATTTTAGCTTGCAAGGTCTCATGATTTTCATGAACAATAGTTTGCAGTACTTTTATGGCTGCTTCGTGATTCTGTAATGCATTTTCATGCCGCGAAAAAATAGTTTGAAAATGCTCACAAATTTGTGTTTTTACGTCATTACAAACTTTTTGACATTTCGATTCAATGTTCAGTAGTTAAATCATCACGTGTTTTTCAAGCGTGGTGTCTAACGTCCGAAGATTTTGTTCCATTGTGTCTAACTTTCGAAGATTTTGTTCCATTGTGTCTAACTTTTGAAGCTTTTGCTGTGTTTGTCCCATTTGTTGTATTAATTGTAATAACAATGCACTGGTGTCTGAAACATGTTCCTCAGTGCTTTTCGGCAGTGAATTTGCACCGGCAACATTCACATTTTGACAAGCAGAAAATGTGTCTCGACTTATTTGAGAAAACGGTGAGGATCCAAAACCCGAATCTACAGTATTTGCGAGATTGTGTCCTGTCATTTCGGATTCCTGAGGCGAGCTACTGCCGACCGATCAATCGATAATGCTTCCCTGTTCACTAATTGTTTCACTGTCTACGCCATTATTTGCCGCCCGCTCCATTTCCCTATGCACAATTACCAAATTACCACTTTGAATGTCTGTTAATTCACTACACAGTGGTGCTGGTAAGCTACGCTCGTCGTCACTATTATTTCTCAGTTTACTTTGGAACCTAGTATTACGTTTTTCACACGCCATTATTGTCACAATATTTCACACGACAACACAAAAAAGCACAATTTGAAGAGCAAAATAAGAAAACACATTAACATAGCACTGAAAATAATGTCTAGTTAATTGCAAGCGCAGTTGCGAAATACTTGGTGCAAATCTACATGCATGCCACAACAACAATGAAAGACTGCAACTACAAAGGAAATTCTCTCTACACTTATGCGCTAGCAATAAACAATAGCTACACTAATTACACAAACTACAAGAAAAGAATCAGAAGATTCCAGTGAGGTATCCTCGGCTAAGGGTCGACATATGAAACGTCCCCTTTGAACAATTATACATGACTGTGCTTAAACTGACACACAATATTTTTAGCGCAACGCAATCTGACTTTCAATAATCCCTACAAAAGAATGGCCCTGACTAACATTAACCGATACCTTTCACAAATCACCTACCTCACAAAAATCTTCGTTACTCGAACTACTGCAATACAGCGAGCGCCACTACTGTCAGCTAAATAAAAGATTCAAACTACGGAAGGCACTAACTACTGATAGGCATAGTTAGCAAATGAAAGATTTTAATAGAGAACAAACAATGTATTTACCTTAGTAGTGTTGAAAAATCATAATACACGTACATAGCAGTTCATGACAACCAGTCTTACAAATTTCAAAACTCCGCCATTTCTCTCCCCACATCCACCACTGCTGGCGGCTCACCTCCAACTGCGCAACGCTACGCGCTGTTAACATCCAGCTGCCCAACACTACAATGGCAGACAACAATGCAAACTAGCCACAGACTGCACACGGCACAGCCAGTGATTTTCATACAGAGCGCTACGTGGCGTTACCAATAAGAAAACCTAAACAGCCTACTTACATATTGTGAAAAGCAATGGTCCCATAACACTCCCCTGTGGCACACCAGAGGTTACTTTAACGTCTGTAGACGTCTCTCCATTGATAACAACATGCTGTGTTCTGTTTGCTAAAACCTCTTCAATCCAGCCACACAGCTGGTCTGATATTCCGTAGGCTCTTACTTTGTTTATCAGGCGACAGTGCGGAACTGTATCGAACGCCTTCCGGAAGTCAAGGAAAGTAGCACCTACCTGGGAGCCTGTATCTAGTATTTTCTGGGTCTCATGAACAAATAAAGCGAGTTGGGTCTCACACGATCGCTGTTTCCGGAATCCATGTTGATTCCTACAGAGTAGATTCTGGGTTTCCAAAAACGACATGATACTCGAGCAAAAAACATGTTCTAAAATTCTACAACAGATCGTCAGAGGTACAGGTCTGTAGTTTTGCGCATCTGCTCGACAACCCTTCTTGAAGACTGGGACTACCTGTGCTCTTTTCCAGTCATTTGGAACCTTCCGTTCCTCTAGAGACTTGCGGTACACGGCTGTTAGAAGGGGGGCAAGTTCTTTCGCGTACCCTGTGTAGAACCGAATTGGTATCCCGTCAGGTCCAGTGGGCTTTCCTCTGTTCAGTGATTCCAGTTGCTTTTCTATTTCTTTCCGCCTTATGCGGGGAGCATTCCAATGTGACTCGTTAGTTTTCGGAAATATGATGTGAAATGTGATCTCGATATAAGATTGGTGTCCTTATATTCCATTAAGGATGATCTTGGCTTGCGTAAGGCGAGTATTCCTTGTAGTTGCGGCATGTCGTATTGGACACACTATCAGCTCCGTGGAAGACCGACGCACTGACCATTAGCGGCACACACGCCTGTAGAACATTGTCTTGGCATCGATCATCCTGTCGAATATAACAAAAAATGGTTCAAATGGCTCTGAGCATGCTTATTTTCTGCGTGCAATCCTGCTCTCCCCCTAGTCAAAAAATAGAGGGACAGAGTGAGTGCTACCTTACTCTGAGCTCATCAGTCCCCTAGAACTTAGAACTACTTAAACCTAACTAACCGAAGGACATCAAACACATCCATGCCCGAGGCAGGATTCGAGCCCGCGACCGTAGCGGTTGTGCGGTTCCATACTGTAGCGCCTAGAACCGTTCGGCCACCCTGACTGGCCGAATATAACAACACGGAGACTCCGGCATGCTTATTTTCTGCGTGCAATCCTGCTCTCCCCCTAGTCAAAAAATAGAGGGACAGAGTGAGTGCTACCTTACCCATTGTTCCGGAATGTGTTCAGTCTCTCTCTCTCTCTCTCTCTCTCTCTCTCTCTCTCTCTCTCTCTGTGTGTGTGTGTGTGTGTGTGTGTGTATGTGTGTGTGTGTGTGTGTATTTCCGGAATAGCTCCGCAAACCGAGATTTTAAATTTTCTTGCACAGCACTTCCCTGCAGCAGTATTGCCTTGAAAATGACAATGTTGGTTCCTGTCGGAATATCGTTGGTTGTCGACGACGTCAAGCGGCTGCATTACCGTAAGTTATTTGAACATCTGCATTTGTGTTCAAGAACGCATTTCCCGCGATGTTACCATATTTTATACTACCTCTGTAACAAGAAGAACAGCACACGCCAAGATATCATACTCCGAGAGAAGGTTTTGCAAACATCAAATAGAAGTTTTAACTTCAGAAATAAATAATTTTCTGAGAACCTACGCCTGGAACACATCGCTGTACTGAAATGGGACATGGATTGTCGGAAAACAGGTGAAGAAGAGAATCTTGCCTCTGGATGTAATGTTACAGTACGAAGGAATCTGGCCCCTTTTCGAAGAAACTTAGGTCTGAATGGCTGGTGACAGTTTGTACCGCCGTCCTCACGAATGCTAGTCAATCATTGCACCACCTCACTAGGTGCAAAATAAAAAGATTCTTGAGATCCTCATTACTGTTTAAATTTCGATTTATTGGTTTATCTGTATAGTTGCTACAATTCGTTGAGCTACTGCACGTTTGTTGACTTAGCTGTATGTGTCCATTTTTGAAGGAGCAGTTTGCTCGCTTTCTCACCGTTACACGGTATTGTCCTTCTCATGTTTCCTCCGTCTGATGAAACGAATTCTACAGCTTCTCGAAACAGAAAGCGCCACCACTTCCATACAGGTTGCTAGGAGAACACGAAGGAAAAAGGCCACAATCTACGAGGGCCGTTCAATAAGTAATGCAAAACATTTGTTTTATCTGCCAGTTTAGATTTAAAAAATGCGGAATTCGTTGTGGGACATCGTGGAATATCCCGCTTTAGCCCCTATTGTTTTATGAGGTTCCGACAGGGGGCTGTGCAATATGGAGCCTTCATACCAGCGTCTATAACGGAGGAAAATCGGCGGAAAATCGGAGTATCACAGATGTTGATAAGTCCTTGCAGAATCGCCACGGAGACCTGGCAGTGAACAAAATTGGAGCGCGGTGAATCGTTGTGCGACGCATCGGTTATCATCGCAGCAAGGTCGCGTAAGGCTGTCCGACCTCCCGTGCGCCGGCATGTCGCACTCGGCTGTGACTCCTGCAGTGTAGGAGCGCGCGGACACTCTTATTCGATGTGACTGACGGATCACAATCAGACAACTCGATGCACAACTGGACGTCTCTGTTGATAGTGCTGACCCACTCGTCCACCAGTTGGGGTATTCCAAGGCGTGTGTCCGTTGGTTCCTCGTCTCCTAAGAGAAGACCATAAATTGCAACGAAGGACCGTATTTGCGGCGTTTCTTGCGCGTTACGAGGCTGATCGTGACAATTTTATGACGAGTACTGCCACAGAAGATGAAACATGAATTAATCACTTAGGAAACAAAACAGCAATCACACCGTCACTCATCCGAAGAAAAAGTTCAAAGCCGCACGCTCAGCCTGTAAAGTCACGGTGACGGTATTCTGGGGCTATGAAGGAGTTATTCTGTTTGATATTCTCCATAGTGGTGCAACGATCAAACCTGAAGCGTGTTGTGCTACCCCCAGGAAACTGAAGAAACGACTTCAGCGTGTTCGTCGCCACAACAACGCAAGTGAACTTCTACTCGTTGACATCACAAGGCTCAAATGGTTCAAATGGCTCTAAGCACTATGGGACTTAACATCTGAGGTCATCAGTCCCCTAGACTTAGAACTACTTAAACCTAACTAACCTCAGGACATCACACACATCCATGCCCAAGGCAGGATTCCAACCTGCGACCGTAGGAGCAGCGCGGCTCCGGTCTGAAGCGCATAGAACCGCTCGGCCACCGCGGCCGGCCATCGCAAGGTCTCACACAAGTCTGTCTGCACTTGACGGAAGCTCACAAAACTTCACTGGACTGTTCTTCCTCATCCACCATGCAGCTCGGAGCTGGTCTCTCACCTTCCAACTTCTATATGTTTGTCCCAATGAAAGAGAAACTCCTCTAGAAGCAGAACATGAATAGTGGAGTGGTTATTGATGCAGAAAGACGTCGGCTCCGACGTCAAACACTAGAGTAGTAACATGTGGGCATACAGGCCCTCCAAGTAAGGTGGCGTAGGGCCGACGCATTGAACGTAGGTTATGTTGAAAAATGCGGTTCTGTAGACAAAAGAGTGGGCAATTAAATTGTATATTTGAATCCTGACTAAAATCAACCTGTTTTTAGAAAAAAAAATGCGTTGAATTAATTAATGAACGCCCCTCGTATTTGTAAGCAACACGAAATTTAATACCCCAAGGCTGCCACTGAAGAAACCAACGTGTAAAGCCTTCAGTCACTACAATAGCAGAATACTGTCAAATGATCTTTCATAAAAAAACAAAGAAATTCTTGTTGTGTTTAAAGGCTGTTAGAGGCACCAAAGTTAACGTCTACTCATTTGTGCATTAGACAGGAACTGAAATCGAGGGTATCAAATCAAAGGCAGAAAGGCTAAACTCTGTTTTCAAATGTTTCTTCACAAAGGTAAATTCAGAGACATTGCCCCAATGTAATTCTCGTAAGAGTGGGTAAGCAAGAGCTGAAATCGTTAAAACTGAACAAAGCTCCAGGCCTCGATGATATCCCTGTCAGTCTCTATAATGAATCTGCGACAGAGTTAGTTTCTATTAACTATAATTTATCGTAGGTCCCTCGAGCAAAAACCTGTACCCAATAGTTGGAAGAAAGCACAGATGACGCCTGTCAACAAGAAAGGTAATACAAGAAATCTACAAAAACTACTGTCCAATATCCATGACATCGATTTGTTGTAGAATATTAGAACAAATTCTGAGCTCAACCATAATGACATATCTCGAAGAGCTGCTCCATGCCCAACAGCATGGACTTTGGAAAGATCTATCATGTGAAACCAGCCTCACACTTTTCTCACAAGACATACCGAGATCCTTGGATGGAGGCAGCCAGGTACATGCAGTATTTTTCGATACCTGAAAATCATTTGACTCGGTAGCTCACTTGCGCTTATTATGAAAAGTACTATCGTGTAGAGTATCAAGTGATATTTGTGACTGTCTTGAGGAGTCTTTGGTATGGAGTCCGCAACGAGTTAACTTGGTTGGAGAGTCACCGGACGATGTAGAAGTAACTTCGGGTGTGCCACATGGACGTGAATTTGGATCCTTGCCATTCATATTCTACATCAATCCAAAGAAGAGCGGCGCGTTTCGTCACAGGGTTATTTGGGAACCGTGATAGCGTTACGGAGATGTTTAGCAAACTCAAGAGAGGCGCTCTGCATCGCGGTGTAGCTTGCTGTCCAGGTTTCGAGAGGGTGCGTTTCTGGATGAGGTACCGAATATATGGCTTCCCCCTGCTGATACCTCCCGAGGAGATCACGAATGTAAAATTAGAGAGATTCGAGTGCGCACGGAGGCTTTCCGGCAGTCGTTCTTCTCGTGAACCATACGCGGCTGGAACAGGAAAGGGAGGTAATGACAGTGGCACGTAAAGTGCCCTCCGCAACACACCGTTGGGTGGCTTGCGGAGTATAAATGTAGATGTAGGTGTAATGACCTTGCGGTCAATGGTAATACTAACCTAAGACTTTTCACAGACGATACAGCTATGTTTAATGAAGTACTCTCTTGAAGAAGCTGGATAAATACAGTCAGGTTCAAAAATGGATCTGAGCACTATGGGACTTAACTTCTCAGGTCATCAGTCCCCTAGAACTTAGAACTACTTAAATCTAACTAACCTAAGGACATCACACACATCCATGAACGACGCAGGATTCGAACCTGTGACCGTAGCGGTCGCGCGGTTCCAGACTGTAGCGCCTAGAACCGCTGGGCCACCACGGCCGGCTATAGTCAGGTCTTGATAAGATTTCAAAGTCCCGCAGTGATTGGTAACTCGCTTTAAATGAACTTGAACAGGCGTCATGGGAAGTCCGCCCCGCACAAACAGAACGAACAATAACGAAAAAAATGAGATCAACAACAAAAAAGAGGGAGGGTAGCGTCTTTGATTAATAATCATAACGTCCCCTGTCCCGAGTTTGTAACCATGGGTAACAGAAGAAATACTCCAGTCGATCGATGAACGGAGGAAGTACAAAAATATTCCGCGAAACTCAGGAATACAGAAATACGAGTCGTTAAGGGATGAAATAAATAGGAAGTGCAGGGAAGCTAAGACGAAATAGGTGCATGAAAAACGTGACGAAATCGAAAAAGAAATGATTGTCGAAAGGACAGAATCAGCCTACAAATAATCCAAAACAACCTTCGGTGAAATTAAAAGCAAGGTTGGTAACAATAAGATGGCAACGGGAATTCAACTGTCAAATGCAGACGAGAGAGCGAATAGGTGGAGAAAATACACTGAATGCCTCTATGACGGGGAAGATTTGTCTGATGTTGTAGAAGAAGAAACAGGAGTCGATTTAGAAGAGATACGGGATCCAGTACTACAATTAGAATTTAATGCAGCTTCGGAGGACTTGAGATGAAATAAGGCAGAAGGGATAGATAACATTCCATCAGATTTTCTAACAGGATTGGGGGAAGTGACAATAAAACGACTCTTCACGTTGGTGTGTAGAATGTATGAGTCTGGTGACATACCATCTAACTTTGGGAAAAATATCATCCACTCAATTCCGAAGACTGCAAGAGCTGACAAGTGCGAAATCATCGCACAAACAGCATAACAACTCATGCATCCAAGTTGCTGACTAGAGTAATACACAGAAGAATGGAAATGGCAGTTGAGGGTGTGCTAGATGACGATCAGTTTAGCTTTAGAAAAGGTAAAGGCATGAGAAAGGCAATTCTGATGTTGCGATTGGTAATGGAAGCAAGACTAAAGAAAAGTAAAGACTCGTTCATAGGATTTGTAGACCTGGAAATAGCGTTCGACTATGTAAAATGGTGCAACATATTCGAAATTCTGAGAAAAATAGGGGTAAGCTATAGGGAGAGACGGGTAATACGAAATATGTACAAGAGCTAAGAGGGAATAATAAGAGTGGACGACCAAGAACGAAGTGCTCGGATTGAAAAAGTTGTAGGCCAGGGATGTAGGCTTTCGCCCATACTGTTCAATCTGTACGTCGAAGTCGCAGTGATGGAAATAAAAGAAATGTTCAGAAGTAGAATTAAAATTCAAGATGAAATGATTGATACGATTCGCTGATGACATTGCTATCCTGAGTGAAAGTGAAGAACAATTGCATGATCTGCTGAAATGAATGAACAGTCTAATGAGTAGAGATTATGGATTGAGAGTAAATCGAAGAAAGCTAAGGAAGTGAGAAGTAGCAGAAACGAGAACATCGAGGAACTTAACGTCGGGATTGATGGTTACGAAGTAAATGAAGTTGAATTCTGCTACCTAGGTAGTAAAATAACGAATGACGGATGGAGCAAGGAGGACATCAAAAGCAGACTAAAAATGGCAAAAATGGCATTCCTGGCTAAGAGAAGTCTACTGGTATCAATCATAGGTCTTAATATGCGGAAGAAATTTCTGAGAATGTACGTCTGGAGTACAGCATTGTATGGTAGTGAACTACGGACTGTGGGAAAAGTGGAACAGAAGACAATCGAAGCATTTGAGATGTGGTGCTATAGACGAATGTGGACTGATAAGGTAAGGAATGGGGAGGTTCTGCGCAGAATCGGAGAGGAAGGGAATATTTTGAAACCACTGATATGGAGAAGGGGCAGAATGGTAGGACATCTGTTAAGACATGAGGGAATGACTTCCACGGTACAAGAGGGAGCTGTAGAAGGAAAAAACTGTAGAGGAAGACAGAGATTGGAATACATCCAGCAAATAACTGAGGAAGTAGGTTGCAAATGCTATTCTGAGATGAAGAGGTTGGCACAGGAGACGAATTCGTGGCGGGGCGCAGTAAACCAGTCAGCAAAAATTGATGACGCAAGGGAAAAGAAGAACGTATCGCACCTACAGGAATCGTGAGGGGAAAGTTAGATTAATTACATCACACACGGAGGCATTTAAGCAATCTTTTTCCCACGCCCCATATATGAATGGAACGGGAAAAAACCCTAATAAATGGTACAGTGGGATGTACCCAGTGTAATGCATTTCACTGGCGTTGATGTATATGTATAACATAACTGCCGCTATATTCGCACAGAAGTGCTCAGTTAGTTAACGCTCTTGAATGAGAGAATAAAAATACGATTGGCTGACATATCAAAGTGCTACCTTAGCGTTCTCTGGTAGTGACATGTTAATAGAAATTCGCGTAATACGTTGCTCAAACATTCTCGTGATACACGTGTTCGTGAATCTGTGTTTCATCTAGGACTCACTTTTCACGGCAGGAATGTGGGGAGTAAACCACTAACTCAGATACAGGCACAATCTAGCTGACCCACTGGTCAGTGACCTACAGCCCACTAATAGTCCGATGTGATAGACGACTGTAGCTCATCGTTCTGGTAAGCCGGCTATCTCGAGAAGTAACTAGGTCGTTTGCATTCCGCACTTGCGCCGTTTGCCGCGTGCTCCATGATAGACACAGTCACGTTTATCTGCGGGAAAAGTCCCTTTCGTTTTGTTTCCGATGTCGGAGTTAAGAAAAACTAGGTGCTTAGCTTCCACTTATCATTGTTATATGCAGTATAAATCACATATAAAATAAAAAAGTAAATTCTAAGATAATACTCTTTAGAGTAGTAATGCAGTACAGACTATTACACGTTTCTTCTAAAGAAGAATGCTATTTTAACGGACTGAAGAAACTTCGAACTTTCATATAGATAGTATTATAATCTTGGCTACACTCCAAAAACCGTATAATCGTAATCTGTCAGTTAACACTTCGATGCATGTTTGTGTTCTTGAGAGATGCAGGGTGTAGGAAAATTTGGTCATGACGCCATGGGTAAGGGACGTCGAATCGACCAAAATTTGTTAATTAACCAAGGGTTACAAATACGCCGTTATAGGCTACGGTTTTTTTTTTTTTTTTTTTTTTTTTGGGCCAGGGGGGAGGGAGGACAGGGGGGGGGGGGGCGGGGCGGTAGATGGAGGGAGAGATAGGAGGTGGGGTCATCAGATCATGTGACTGGTTTGATGCGGGCCGTCACTAATATCTCTCTTTTGCAAACCTCTTTATCTCAGAGTAGCAGTTACGTGCTCACTTATTTGATCGATACATTGCAACCTGTGTATTTCTCTATGGTTTTTACTCTCTGCATCTCCCTCTAGTACGATCGACGTTATTCCCCATATCTTAACTCATGTCCTTACATCCGGTCCCTCCTTCTTGTCAATGTGTTCCACATGTTTCTCTCCTTGCCGATTCTCATTTATTATCTTATCAGTACACCGAACTGTCAACACCCTTCCGTGGCACATCTCAAATATATCGATTCTCTTCTTTTCCCCGTTTTGCCGCAGTCCATAATTCACTTTCAGTCAATGTGCTCCATACTTACATCCTGAGTAATTACTTCCTCGATATTTCATATCAGTAGGCTTCTTTTGGCCGGAAATGACCTCTTTGTCTAGTATGCATTTTATGTCCTCCTCCCTTCGTCTGTTGTGTCTTATTTTGTTTCCGATGAAGAACACTCTCTTCACTTCGTCCGTCATCCCCAGTTTATAATCTTATTTCTGCTACTCCATATTACTTTTGTCTTTCTTCGGATTCTCTCAACTCATATTCTGAGCTGAGTAGACTGTTCATTCCATTCTGTACGTCTTGTGATTCTTCCTCACTTGCACTGAATGAAACAATGTCATCGGAAAATCTTATCACTGATATCCTTTTACTCTGAATATTAATCCCAATTCCAAACCTTTCTTATATTTCCGTCATTTTTTCTTCGATATACGAAATGGAAGAGTAGGGGAGAAACACTGCATTAATGTCTTACACTCTTTTTCATCCGGGCACTTCTTTCTTGGTCTTCCGTTTTTATTGTTCATTCTTGGTTCTGAGACTCACCGTATATTTCCCGTCTTTCCCTATAGCTTACACCACTTTTACTGAGAATTTCGAACATTTTGCATCACTTTAAGCTGTCGAACGCTTCCTTTAGGTCGACGTATCGCATGATAATGTCTCGATTTTTTCTCGAGTGTTGCTTACGTTATCAGAATTGCCTCTCTATTGCCTTTACCATTCCAAGCGGATCGTTGTCTATGAGATCCTTAATTTTCTTTTCCTTTCCTCTGTACATTATTCTTGTCAGCATCTTGGATGTATGGCCTGTAAAGCCGATTGTGAGAAAGTTGACGCATTTATCTCTCATTTAACGGCGGCCAGTTACCGACAACCGAACGAAAATTTTTGCAGTAAAACGAACTTGCTGCAGCTAACACTTGTTCTTGTTACGGTAAACACTGCAGTTACTGATTAAATTAACTTAAGGCTTAAGGTAAATGGACAAAGCCAGGCAACGAGTTAGTTTCTAGTCGCAGCAAAATTCACAGTGCTTCAGTAAAAGTTAGTATTATTAGTTATTCCATTTACGATTCACAGTATTTTACGTCAGGCAATTAATTTACGTATGTGATGAACATCTTCAGCACCTGAATACAATTTTTCAATAACATCGAGCCCACAAACGTAAATATGGTACAGTCAGGAAATAAAAAAGAAGTAAGTGAGCTTGGAATTCCAAGACTCGCCTAGTTTCATGAGAGGGGATTTGTGTCTATTTACTAGTTCATGCTTGTCTATCAAATCAGCTACACTAGATTCCACAATTCTATTATATTTTTAAGATATTAAGCTGCACTACAGAAGCAGTAATTTTGCAAAGTACTTGACCAGCGGTACTGTGAGATACAATACTGTAAATAATGAAGTCTAAGAGGCATGCGTTTAAATTTTTGTTAATGTAAGGAGAACATGAATGGACGACAGATAAGCAGATAAGTTACTGTGAACTATGACTATGACAAATTAAACCTGGAAAACTTTTGCTTCGCCGGCCGCGGTGGCCTTGCGGTTCTGGCGCTGCAGTCCGGAACCGCGAGGCTGCTACGGTCGCAGGTTCGAATCCTGCCTCGGGCATGGGTGTGTGTGATGTCCTTAGGTTAGTTACGTTTAAGTAGTTCTAAGTTCTAGGGGACTTATGCCCTAAGATGTTGAGTCCCATAGTGCTCAGAGCCATTTGAACCATTTTGAACTTTTGCTTCTCAGATATCACTAAATGATGGTAAATTCGGACTCCGCCAACTCTACAAAGCAGAAATTCCCGACATAAAGAAGAATGACATGCTCGAAAATTTGCAGATTGTTGGAAATGATAGTCACTGGATCAAAAGTTCTTATCACCAGCTCATCACGGAAAACCTTTCAAAAGACCCAAAGAAACTTCATCGTTTATAAAGACCGTGAACGCCACCAAATTTGGTGTCCAGACACCCATGTTCGAAATGGAGCTGACCTTTACTGACAGAAAAGTAAAACCAGAAATGCTAAACTTCATTTTCACAATTCCTTTTGGAAAGCAGAGTCCAGGAGTGCAACTGCAGTTCTCTTCACACACAACTGAAAAGATAGTGAGCTATTATTGTCAGTGGCTCTGAGAAACAGCGAAAATGCTAATACTGAAGGAAGGTTCAAGACCCGATGGAATCCCCATCAGAATATATATATATATATATATATATATATATATATATATATATATATATAGAGAGAGAGAGAGAGAGAGAGAGAGAGAGAGATTACGGCTGAGTTAACCCTCCTAAACTACAATCTGCAATAGATCAGTCTAACAAAAGAGTATGTCCAGTAGTTGTAAGACAGCACGGGTCACACCCTTCTACAGGAACGGAAGAAGAAGTGATGCGCAAAATTAACGTCCAATATATTTGAGATCCATTTGTTGTAGAATCTCTGAACATATTCTGAACTCAAACATAATGAGATATCTCGAAAAGAATGATCTCCATACACACTAGCATGGGTTCTGAAAACATAGGTCTCAGGAAACAGATCTTGGGCTTCTCTCACCCGACATAATGGAACCCATGGATCATGCAGTCAGGTAGATACAGTATTTGTTGTGTTCCGAAAAGCATTTGACTCATTACGGCACAGAAGCTTATTAACTAAAGTCCTGTGATATGGGAGAGGAAACAAATTTTGTGAGTGAATGTAAGTTTTCCTGCTGAGAAGGACGCATCACGTTGTCTTGGATGGAGAGTTATCGATAGATGTAGAAGTAACATCAGGAGTGCCCCAGAAAAATGTGTTGTCACCTTTTCTGCCCATGTTGTATATTAATGATTTAGCAGGCAATATCAATAGTAACCTGAAACTTTTTGTTGATGATGCAATTTTCTACAATGATTCAGTATCTGAAAAAACGATGCACAAACCTTCCGCCAGATTTTGCTAAGATTTCAAAGTGATGCAAAGACTGGCAATTTGTTTTAAATTAACAGAACTGTGAAACTATGCAGTTAACAAGTTGAAAGAAGTAGTCTTCTATGACTACAGTGTCAATGAGTTAAAACTGAAATTAGCTAACTTAGATACCTAGTTGTAACGATTTGTAGGGCCTTGAACACAAACGATTACATAGGTTCAGTAGCAAGTATAGCAGGTGTCAGACTTCATGTCATTGGTAGGATACTGAAAAAAATGCGATTAGGGTTTAAAGGAGATTGCTTACAGTATGCTAGTACGACCCGTCCTACTCAACAGCGTACGACCCATATGGTACACCAAATTTATCTCACATTGGTTACAGTTTACGAAACAATGATAGTCAAGCTGCTTAAGCATAATGTAATTATAAGTATGTTATCGTTACACCACTAGCTGTTTTACGTCACTTCATATAACATACAGATGTTAGCATCCCACCGCACTCGTTTCTTCACTCTGTTATACAGCCGGAGGAAACTTTTAATTTCAAACCGCTTTAATAATTATTACTAGGAGAAAAACAGGTTCCCTGTATTGTCGACTGGCAGAAGTTTCCTCTTTTCATATTGTTCGTTTTACGGTAAATAACCATAGGAGATAACTCATAGTTCTGAAAATACGACTTTTTGCAATCCATAAAATATATGGAAATTGAATTCTTCGTACCCACCAGAAAGCAGATTTACTGGGACTCGGGTTTGCTGAGCTGCCTACGCAGACGGTCTATGGAACATCCCACATAATTTCGTGAGGAAGTCGAAGTGCATCGATCGCCTTTTCCTCACTGTTGTGTGTGCAAAGCTTTTGCACACTGTTGTGTGTTCAAAACTTATGAACGAAAGTAACTTTCGCTTGATGCGCCACTGCCTAGAACGTAGCTCGATGTAACTTCTTCATCTACATCTACATCCATACTCCGCAAGCCACCTGACGGTGTGTGGTGGAGGGTACGTTGAGTACCTCTATCGGTTCTCCCTTCTGTTACAGTCTCGTATCCTTCGTGGAAATAAATATTGTCGGTATGCCTCTGTGTGGGCTGTAATCTCTCTGATTTTATCCTCATGGTCTCTTTGCGAGATATACGTAGGAGGGAGCAATATACTGCTTGACTCCTCGGTGAAGGTATTTTCTCGAAACTTCAACAAAAGCCCGTACCGAGCTACTGAGCGTCTCTCTTGTAAAGTCTTCCACTGGTGTTTATCTATCATCTCCGTAAAGCTTTCGCGGCGCTACTCTCTGTTGGATCTTCTCTATCTCTTCTATCAACCCTATGTGGTACGGATCACACACCGATGTACAGTATTCAAGAAGTGGGCGAACAAGTGTACTGTAACCTACTTCCATTGTTCTCGGACTGCATTTACTTAGGATTCTTCCAATGAATCTCAGTCTGGCATCTGCTTTACCGACGATTAATTTTATATGGTCATTCCATTTTAAATCACGCCTACATGGAATTAACTGCTTCTGTTTCTGACCTGCTATATTGTAGCGAAACGATAAAGGATCTCTCTTTCTATGTATTCGCAGCACATTACACTTGTCTACATTGAGATTCAATTGCCATTCCCTGCATCATGCGTCAATTCGTTGCGGATCCTCCTGCATTTCAGTACAATTTTTCATTGTTACAACCTCTCGATATGCTACAGCATGATCCGCAAAAAGCCTCAGTGAACTGCCGATGTTATTCACAAGGTCATTTATATATATTGTGAATAGCAACGGTCCTACGACAGTCCCCTGCGGCACATCTGAAATCACTCTTACTTCGGAAGACTTCCTTCCACTGAGAATGACATGCTGCGTTCTGTTATCTAGGAACTCTTCAATCCAATTACACAATCGGTCTGATAGTCCATATGCGCTTACTTTGTTCATTAAACAACTGTGGGTAACTGTATCAAACGCCTTGCGGAAGTCAAGAAATACGGTATCTACATGTGTACCCGTGTCTGTGGCCCTCTGAGTCTCTTGGACAAATAGCGCGAGCTGGGTTTCACACGATCGTCTTTTCCGAAACCCTTGATGTTTCCTAGAGAGTAGATTTCTAGTCTCCAGAAAAGTATACTCGAATATACTTGGACCATAAATAGAAAGAACTTTTAGTACACGAGATAACTGAAAGAAATACGCAACGAGATGAACGAAAATGAGACTTTTATTCAAAGACAATAATTATACTGAAACTACTGAGATTTGTAATGGTCCCGTGGATGTTACAAAAGGCGGAACATGGTTCCTAATAGGGCGTGTGATCATCACGGACAGTAATGAATGGTTTGCAATGTGCTCGCATGTTGGACACAACATCGAAAAGGAGTTCTTGTGGGGGTGGGGGGTATCCCGTTCCTTCACCAGCGCAGTTGTCAAATACCAGATGATTGTCGTTGCTTGTCGACGTGCTGCAATAAATCTTCCCACAGCATTCCACATGTGTTTGATGAGATTTAAGTCGGGGGAACGTGCAGACCAGTCCATTCGCCTAATGGAGCCTCTTCACCTGCGTTTTTCAATGCGTTGTCCGCTGTCATCCATAAAAATGAAGCCAGACACCCATAAAATGACGCAGGTGGAGAAGGAGTAGAATGTCACTATAACGGTGACTGGTGAACGTAACGTGTTTAAAGATTTGAGGTCAGTACGGTCATACAACGTTATACCTCAACACACCATAACACCTGGTCCGCATAAACGATGATGTTCGACAGTGTTCCTGCGTGCATTATGTGTTCCCACCTCTCGTCGTACGAGGGTACATCCAGCATTGACTAACATGGTCTTTGTGGTGGTCTAGGTGTTATGGTGTGGGGAACTATAATGTTGCATGGATATACTGACCTCCTAATCTTTGAACGATGTGCAATCGCCAGTCAACGTTATTAAGACTCAGTATTCCTTCCTCACGTCCATCTTTTCAAAGATGCGTTCAACCCTAACTTTATTTTTATGAATCTACATATCTACATCTACATATATACTCCACTAGCCACCAAGTGGTGTGTGGTGGAAGGCACAATTCGCGCCAAAGTCATATTTCCCCCCCTCTGTTCCACACCCGGATCGCGCGAGGGAAAAACGACTGTCACACCGCCTCAGAACGAGCTCTAATTTCTCTTAACTTTGAATGGTGATCATTGCGCGATATGAAAGTTGGTGGTTATAATATATGTTCTACATGCTCAATGAAGATCGGATTTCGGAATTTAGTGAGCAGCTCCTTCAGTTTAGAGCGCCGTCTATCTGCAAGTGTGTCCCACTTCAAATTTTCTGTGAGATTTGTAACGCTCTCGATCTGGATAAATGTACCAGTCACGAAACTTGCCACTCTTCTTTGGACCTTCTCAATATCTTGAATCAGACCCAACTGGTAAGGGTCCCATACAGACGAATAACATTCTAAGACTGGACGAACTAACGTATTGTAATCTATTTCCTTTGTTGAAAGACCACATCGCTTCAGGATTCTACAAATAAACCGAAATCTAGAGTATGCCTTACCCGTGACTTGTGTAATCTGATCATTCCATTTGAGATCGTTTCGAATAGTCACACCGAGATACTTGACGGATGTTACCGATTCCAAAGACTGGGCATTTATTTTGTACTCGTACATTAATGGAGATTTTCGCCTTGTTATACGCAGTGGGTTACACTTACTAACATTAAGAGATAACTGCCAGTCATTACACCACGCATTAATTTTCTGCAAATCCTCATTGATCTGTTCACAACTTTCGTGTAATACTACTTTCCAGTAGACTACAGCATCATCGGCAAACAGTGTAATGCCGCTGTCAATACCATCAACCAGATCGTTTACGTAAATCTTAAAAAACAGCGGACTTATTACGTTGCCCCGGGGCACACCTGAAGTTACGCTTGTTTCTGTTGAAGACACCCCTTTCAGGAAGACATATTGCTCCCTGTCTGTTAGAAAACTTTCTCTTGGACCGCATATGTCATCGGATAGACCGTAAGCGCATGCTTTTTGGAGCAATCGACTGTGCGGAACTGAGTCGAACGCCTTTCGAAAGTCGAGAAATATTGCATCAGCCTGGGAGCCGGTATCTCGAGCCTGTTGTATATCATGCACAAAGAGGGCCAGGTGTGTCTCGCATGACCGCTGTTTCCAAAAACCCTGCTGGTTTCTGCAGATGAGCTTCTCAGAGTCTAGAAAAGTCATAATGTCTGAACACAACCGTCTGGGCCAGATGCCTTCCTGGCGTCTAAGGATCTTAACTGTTTCATAATCCCAGATGCACTATACACTATGTCAGCCATCCTGGCGTTTGTTCGAAATTGGAAGGGGGAATGAGGCTGCAGTCCTCTATCTTAAACGAGTTTTTGAAAGGTAGGTTTAGAATTTCGGCCTTCTGTTTATCATCATCAATTACGCTACCCGTACTGTCAGCAAGAGAAGGTATTCATAGATTTTATGTACAACCAAAATTTTTTGGGGTTATTTTTAGAATTTGCAGATAAAATATTGATTTCAAATTTGTTAAAAGAATCTCTCATTGTCCTTCTGACAGCTGCTTTCATTTCGCATAATTTCTGTTTGTCAGCGGGGCAGTGACTACGTTTAAAACAACTGTGCAAAATTCTCTGCTTTCTCAGCAACTTCCTATGACGCAAATGGGGTGGCCAATCTGTTCCCTCGACATGAATCCCATCGAACACGTGCGGGTCGCGTTGGGAAGATTTATTGCATCACGTCCACACGCGCCAAAGACTACCAGCCGTTGACAACCACGCTAGTGAAGGAATGGAACACAGTATCCTTACCAAACTGGTGGCCAGTATGGGAGCACCTTGCAGAGGTTACACTGGGGTCCGTGGCCATCATACTCCCTACTAAGAATCATGTCCTGCCTTTTTTAATGTCCAGGGGAACGTCATGAATCGCGCTGACTTCAGTGTAGTTATTGTCTTTGGATAACAATGTCGTTTCGTTCTTCTCATTGCGTATTTCTTCCAGTTACCTTCTGTACTGTACTGCAGCAGATCTTTCTGTGTAACATCTAAGATTCATCGAGACACGTTCCTTGTTAGTGACACATCACGCGAAAGTTACTTTCGTCCTTAAGTTTTGCACCAAAGTGTGTTCCATATTGCTTTTCACTTGCTGTGTGAGAATGCCTACGGATCTTTCGCTTGCAGACACCTGCGTAACAATATTTTCCCACTCTTAATTTGGCGTGTGGCGTGTCGTTGTTTGACAAAGTGGCAACAGAGTGCAGGTGGGACACAACCATCGGATTTTCAGTCCGATAGCTGCAGCGAGAAAACAAAGCGGCGTCTGCATCAGCGTCGTTATTTGCAAAGCAACAATGAGCGACGCAGTGCAACTTTGTCTGTGACGCCAGGCGAGCGTGTGAAACTTTGCACTCCTTGTTATCGCTATCCAGTGATGTGCAAAATGCATTTTTCTATACACGAGTCTGCTAGAAGCAGAAATTGATAATATTTTCTTTCTTTGTCGTCTGGCCCTAGACCCAGAGACTTCTAGATTGTTGTTAAAGGATGTACCAATTTCTTTCTAGGTCATTGAAGTTTAGTATTCCTATGTTTACCAAAGACGATATTCTTACCTTTTGCCAAAGACAAGACTACACTGATCTATTGTCTAAATGACCCCATCTGAACGCCACAAAGGAGAATCGCTGTATTGTGAACAAAGCACATCGTAGCCCATTCATATCTGCGCTTGTCATCTGAGGACTCGTAACCCCTCCTTGCCGTATTCTGTGTCACCCGGCGCCATTGGTCGGAGATTAGCAACAGCCGGACTAAAGGAATACTGCCCCATGCGTAGGCTGCCGTTTACACCACGGCACAAATGGCTGCGTTTGGAATGAGAAGCAAGGACTGGTGATGAACAGCGTCGCATTTGCTGTGCATAGCGGTTATTCGCCACCCCGGATGATCATCATCGGCAATGGGGAAGAAATAAAATTCTTCCAATGTTTTCGAGAGATATAGCAGTGTTACTCCTGGCATCATGGAGTGAGGAGCCATTGGGAATGATTTCAGGTCCGGATTGGTGGTGTTTAGGTGACGTTGATGGCACAATGGTACGTCACCGACATCCTATGTCCACAAATGTGGCCTCACATGCTACAGTATCGTGGTGTCATACATCACCAGGACAATGCTCGTCCGCGCTCGGATTGTGTCTCTATGAGCTTTCTGTGTGAATTTAGGGGACTCTCCTGAACAATAAGGTCCCCTGAGATGTCCCCGATAGAACAGACGTGGCACCAACTTCGACCTCATCTCCATCTCATTGCCAGTACCTATACTATGTGGCTGAAAATGACTTACAAATTCGTGGCGCCCTCCATCGGTAATGCTGGAATTCAGTATGGTGTTGGCCGATCCTTAGCCTTGATGATAGCTTCCACTCTCGTAGGCATCGTTCAATCACGTGCTGGAAGGTTTCTTGGGGAATGGCAGATTATTCTTCACGGAGTGCTGCACTGAGGTGACGTATCGATGTCGGTCGGTAAGGCCTGGCACGAAGTCGGCGTTCAAAAAAATATCAGAAAGGTGTTCTATAGGATTCAGTTCAGGACTCTGTGAAGACCAGTCCATTACAGGGATGTTATTGTCGTGTAACCACTCCGCCACAGGGCGTGCATTATGAACAGGTGCTCGATCGTGTTAAAAGACGCAGTCGCCATCTGCGTATTGCTCTTCAACAGTAGGGAGCAAGAAGGTGCTTAAAACAACAGTGTAGGCCCCTGCTGTGATAGTGTCACGCAAAACAACAAGGGGTGCAAGCCCCCTCCATAAAAAAAACACGCCCACACCATAACACCAACGCCTCCGAATTTGGCTGTTGGCACTACATACACTGGCAGATGACGTTCACCGGGCATTCGCCATACCCACACCCAGCCATCGGATCGCCGCATTGTGTACCGTGATTCGTCACTCCACACAACGTTTTTCCACTGTTCAGTCGTGCACTGTTTAGGCCCCTTGCAACAAGCGAAGCCTAGTTTGGCATTTACCGGCGTGATGTTGGCTTATGAGCAGTCTCTGACCATGAAATCCAAGTTTTCTCACCTCCCGCCTAACTGTCGTAGTACTTGCGGCGGATCCTGATGCAGTTTGGAATTCCTGTGTGATAGTCTGGATAGATGTCCGCCTATTACACATTACGAACCTCTTCAACTGTCGTTGGTCTCTGTCAGTCAACAGACAAGATCGGCCTGTACGCTTTTGTGCTGTACATGTCTCTTCACGTTTCCACTTCACTATCACATCGGAAACAGTGGACCTAGGGACGTTTAGTGGTGTGGACATCTCGCGTACAGACGTATGACAGAAGTGACACCCAATCACCTGACCACGTTAGAAGTCCGTGAGTTCCACGGAGCGCTCCATTCTACTCCCTCACGACGTCTGATGACTACTGAGGTCGCTGATATGGAGTATCTGGCAGAAGATGGCAGCAAAATGCACCTAACATGAAAAAAGTATGTTTTTGGGGGTGTTCAAATGGTTAAAATGGCTCTGAGCACTATGGGACGTAACATCTGTGGTCATCAGTCCCCTAGAACTTAGAACTACTTAAACCTAAGTAACCTAAGGACATCACACACATCCATGCCCGAGGCAGGATTCGAACCTGCGACCGTAGCGGTCACGCGGTTCCAGACTGAAGCGCCTAGAACCGCACGGCCACACCGGCCGGCTTTTGGGGGTGTCCGGATGCTTTTTATCCCGTAGTGTATATACCACTAGTTCTTCCGACATTCTTAGAGCGAGGCTTGGAATTTGTAGGTATTGTTCAGTTTAGTACACACATCAAAAAAACTTTGCATCACCCTGGTTCGCAACTCCAGGAGACAGACATTGACTGTGGATATTGTATCACAAACACAGTCCCTTTGACTGTTGAGAGATGTCACTAAACCTACCCAAAGATGTAAACAACCATGCATGAGCAGCGCCTATTAGACGAAGGGGGTCCGACAGCCGATCAGTTCCAGTCATTCCACCACGAAGGAGGTACGCAGCTCGTGTTGTCTGTAGTTCAACCATGCCTAGACGATCAATAACAAGGTTAGATCGCCGATCGTGTCTGCATTGTTACTTTGTGCCAGGAAGGGCTCTCAACCAGAGAAGTGTCCAGACGTCTCGGAGTGAACCAAAGCGATGTTGATCGGACATAGAGGAGATACAAAAAGACAGGAACCGTCGATGGGATGCCTCGCCAAGGCTGCCCATGGGCTACTAGTGCAGTGGATGACCGCTACCCACGGATTATGGCTCGCAAGACCCCTGACAGCAACGCCACCAAGTTCAATAATGCTTTTAGTGCAGCCACAGGACGGCGTGTTACGACTCATTGTGCGCAATAGCCTGTGAACCGTGATTTATTTTCAAAAAAATATTCCTAAGAACTTATTCTCCTAACTACCGATTCATTAAGAACATTAACACATTTAATCACACTATGTGAGCGTGGAAGTAGTTGCCAGGGAGTAACTGATGAAATCATAAGACAATTACTTTTTAAGAAATGGTAATTTATTCACCTTAATGGTGCCTAAAGCCTTTTTTTAAAAGAAACAGATTAAAATTATAATCAGAAAGCACCCTCTAAATATCAAGTTACAATTTATTCAGAGGCAGAAAGAAACAAATTTTTGACTGTATGGGCTTCTGGGCTGAGAACCTTCCCGCTCCCTTTTGACACGGTCGTAGTTACGACCGCTCACAAGAACCTCTGAAAGACTCCACTGGTGCAAATTTGCAACACACCAGATTACTTTAAACTAAATTTTTTAACAAATCACACAAGCACACAATCTATACACCCCGTAGGAGGGATGGAAATGGTATAAAACACTAAAATTAAAATATTAACTTTGCCACCGAAGGTGGAACTTGATTTTAACTTCTAAGAAATGTCTTACGGTGAAAGGGTGGCAACTTTATATACTAAAATGTCCATTTAAGTAAAAGCCCATGAAATGCAATCTTATATAAAATTATACAAGGTTGGCCAAACAAGTTAACAAGCTCTACAGTAAACAGATACCGCCTCTCAAGATGATAGGCAACATCAAAACATATTTCAGGAATTAGGCCGTTACATTCCAAGCAATAAATTCATTAACACACCAAATCCGGCAAACATGACAGAGGCAGCTCCGAACGACAGACAGACACTAACTGCCTAACAAATGCGGACGAGAGACAGACGAGCAACCTGGGAACGAGAGACTGACCAAGAAAACAAGTAGAACTTAACAAGAGTTAATCACCAATCACTTAACTTCTAATAAACTGCGATTTCTCGAGAAGACCTAGCGCAGCACCCCCAAATCGCTCTCACGAAGCCTCCGCTGCCAGCCGCTTCAACGGACGCAGGAAGGCGCGCCGATCTCCCGTCTCACGGCGTCGTAGCTCGCACTGGCCCGCGAAGCCACTATCACTCGCTAAACGGTGCGGCCCATTGGACTCACGTGGCGACCTCACATGCGCCGACGCTCAAGACGGACAAGTCATCTTGTGTCTCAGTGCGCGACCAACCGATCGATCCAACCGCCAATGACCATTGCCCGCGCAAACTCGATCAGACTGGCGGTCTAACGCACAGACTCAGATGCAGGAGCTAAGCCCCGACCGGGGGTGGGGGCACTTGCTGAGTCCTCTAACTGGCGGACTCTCATTTTGCCAGCTTTAAAGGTTGATCCGAACGAAAGACATACTAGCACTCCGGACGACAGACAGACACTAACTGCCTAACAAATGCGGACGAGAGACAGACTACCAAGCTGGGGACGAGAGACTGACCCAGACTGACTCCAGACTGACTCCAACTGACCAACTGACCGACTGCCTCATAGCGCCCCTTAAATGCACGTGAACAGGCAACCTTTCCCCTTTACCACCAGAGAGAGACACCAAAGCTACGATTGCCACAGCGGCGCTACCGCCAGAAACGCTACGCGCTGCGGCGCGCTCTTCAAAAAAGCAATGTTTATCACGGCTCAGCCTGCATGATGCGTAACTTCACTACCGACGTCCATGGCGCGGTACAGATGGGCCCAACAACATGCCGAACGGACCGCTCAGGACTGGCACCAGGTTCTCTTCACCGATGAGTGTAGCATATGCCTTCAACTAGACTATCGTCAGAGACGTGTTTAGAGGCAACCCGGTCAGGTTGAACGTCTTAGACACGCTGTCCAGCGAGTGCAGCAAGGTGGAGTTTCCCTGCTGTTTTGGGGTAGCGTTACTTGGGGCCAACTTAAGCCGCTGGTGGTCATGGAAGGTGCCGTAAAGGCTGTACGATACGTGAATGCTATCCTCCGACCGATAGTGAAACCACATCGGCAGCATATTGGCAAGGCATTTGTCTTCATGGACGACAATTCGCGGCCCCATCGTGCACATCGCGTGAATGACTTCCTTCAGGATAACGATATCGCTTGACTACAGTGGCCAGCATCTTCTCCTGACATGAACCATACAGAACATGCCAGGGATAGATTGAAAAGGGCTGTTTATGGTGACGTGACCCACCAAGCACCCTGAGGGATCTATGCCGGATCGCCGTTGCAGGGTGGGACAATCTGGATGAACAGCGCCTTGATGAACTTGTGGATAGTATGCCACGACGAATACAGGCACGCATCAATGCAACAGATCGTGCTACTGGGTATTTGAGGTACCGTTGTGTACAGCAATGTGGACCACCACCTCTGAAGGTCTCCCTGCATAATGGTAGAACACTCAATGCGTGGTTTTCATGAGCAATAAAAAGAGCGGAAATGATTTTTATGTTGATCTCTATTCCAGTTTTCTGTACAGGTTCTGGAACTCTCGGAACCGAGGTGATGCAAAATTTCTTTTCATGTGTGTACTTTCTAGCACGGTCATCAATGTTTCGTGCCTTTACCTTAGCCTTTAAGTTTATCCACACAGATTTTCAGTGGCGGTTTCACGTCCCAATTTCTTAGCCGCCCTTCTTTTAAGATTAACAAGTATTTTACTAGCTTTATTTGCCTGTAAATTCTAACTAGTTTAGGTTAGCACACATGGTTAGTGGTACGTTGTGAGGCAGGGAATGGTCTGACATGCATTCGCTTTCTAGAACATTCATCACGACGTTGGAGCAGTTTAAACATATCGGAAAGGATCAAGTTTAACTCCAAACATGGTACCAATAAAAGATACGCCGTTTATTTGCTTGTAAAACAAGTGGTTCCTTCCATATTCACAAAGGAAAAACAGAAGGTTAGTTAACATCTTCAACAGATAAACATATTGTTAACAAAGATAAAAATATAAGGATAATAAATAGATCGTTAACGCAGTTTTTAAAACAAGGTTGTGGTCATTGGTGTGGTATTATAGACATGGTCAGCCTCATGTATCCAGCAGACGTGAAGGAGTACGTTGATGTTTTTAAAATACAATTCACTTAAGCCTGACATTTTGATTACACAGAATGGGCATACGATTATTGAGTCTAAATAATCCAAAAATCTGATTGTTCAGGTAGATGGTAAGCTGTCATAGAAACCCCAAGTCCTGGAACTGAAATTTTGGGTTTCTAAATGTGCCATTAGAACAGTAGCCTACCTGCAGTATGTGACAGTCCAGCTCGAAAATTAGTCTACTTTGCTTATTTTCGTTCGCTTATGACATGCGGCACGATATTCTGCCGTAATGGCTCTGAGCACTATGGGACTCAACATCTTAGGACATACGTCCCCTAGAACTTAGAACTACTTAAACCTCACTAACCTAAGGACATCACACACACCCATGCCCGAGGCAGGATTCGAACCTGCGACCGTAGCAGTCCCGCGGTTCCGGACTGCAGCGCCAGAACCGCACGGCCACCGCGGCCGGCATATTCTGCCGTAGCCCATCGCATTCACATAGCGTATTTTGGCTCAGAAGCGGGCAGTTCGAGCAATGTGTGACGTAAGTTCGTGACCCTCTTCAGGAAATCTGGGATTTCAGTCGTTGGCCATTCAATATATATTATCTTTAATGTAATTTGTTAATAACAATACAAGCATACTCCAAACAATTAGTCAGAGTCAGTTAAGAATAGACAGACATCCAATCTGCAATTGGATCGCACCTCCTTGACGCTTGTGCAGAAAGGCGTGTGGCATTCTGCTGCATCCACTATCAATAAACTACCAAAAGAACTAAAAAATCTTAGTAGTAATCCACGTACTTTCCAGTCCAAACGCAAGGCTCACTCCTTCAGTTCTACTGGGGAGGCCGTGCGGCGCGTCTTGTCACGACGGTTTGCGCGGCTCCTCCCGTCGGAGGGTCGAGTCCCACCTAGGGCATGGGTGTGTGTGTGTGTGTTGTTCTTAATATAAGTTAGTTTAACTTAGGTTAAGAAGTGTGTAAGCTTAGGGACCGATGACCTCAGCAGTTTGGTCCCATAAGATCTTACCACAAATTTCCAAATTTCTACAGGAGAATCCCAGGGAAAATAAAAGCAAATTTCTGTGTTGTATTGTTGATTATTGGCATATCAAGAAGCTTTTCATCTAGATAGGATTCGTGTGAGTTTTATTTGATCTATTATTAACTTTTGTATTATCAACTTCATCTTAATGACGCGTTCCACGACCTTGGAGGCTTGCTCCTTCATTTGGTCCTATGTAAACAGAAGTGTAAAATAAAAAACAAGGACAGTAGAAGTAATTCGTGCAAACCTTCAAAAACAGTCAGGTTACTACACTAAGTGGGCTAGCTATTAAAATCACAGCCACTGGAGTATGAAAAGGGAGAACAGGGAGAACTCTAGTATGTTATCCGCGAAGTACCATTGTGGCCAAGAAAATACGTTGAAGTCTGTAAAAGTTAACTTAGAAAGAACTCCTTACGAATTTTGTTGCTCGCTCCAGTCGTAATTTAACGCACCACTGTATGGAACACAGCGTTACTTCCTGGATACAAGATGACAGACACTTGGCATGGTCTGCTCACCACTAGTATTTTCAAAATTGATACACATTACCTCACAAATATATTCAGAACAGGAGGGGAGCGAGTTACTGAAATTACCTCGTTGAAGCCGTTAGTCCTTCCATTTTATCATTTCAGAATGGACTTAAACTGCCTGTGATGCCACGTGGTCGCACCATAAAGTTCACGCTAATTCCGAAAGAAAGATCTTTGAATGCATTCCGAACAAATACACGTTCAGACTAGAAATGAAAGAATTCATGAGAGTAAATTCACTGATTTTTAGACTCACATGCTTGCAACTCATTACGGTCAACGACTTCCACATTAAAACGCGCTCTACACGTAGAATTTGAGTGAACACTATCAAGATAGATAATAGCAAGGTAATCTATGAAGTTTATTGAATTACGTTTCTGGCCGAAACATAATGAAAAGAATATGTTGAAATGAATGAAACTGTTGTCTTACTCCAAACGATACCAGTAAACTCTGAAGAGTTACCATCATATACTTATGCATTCCAGAGGCAAAGTAACTGTTCGCAAATTCCGGCCGTTGGCTTCTTCCTCTGAGGTGGGTGGCTGCACAGAACCGGTCGCCAATACCAACCACTGTTCTTAGGCGTTTAAAGGAAAACAACGTATCTCTGGCTCGCCCTGCGTGACTGGAACCCTTAACTACTAGAATACTTTTAGAGTGGTAAAGCTTAGGCATACAGTGGTTAATTCCCTGTGTCCTACAGAACTTTTAAAATAGATTCATCCAGTCACTCAGATTGTTACACATGAAGGGATGGGGATCAAGCAGTCACAATTACGTAATAAATAAACACATTTTCATGCTCATCCATTCTACAGAGACTCTTTACCACAGCAAAAAAGTAATAAAACTCACGTGTTAATATGCTCGGGAATTTGAAGTGACAAATTTTATGAAACGGGAGTATTGTTTCAGTATAGCTCTGGTCTTATACAGAACACACGAAATTAGGCACTTGCGTTCAAACTACCGTGCGGGCTTATGGCTGTTTCACGTCCTCTCCTCGTGAAACAGATTAACTTATTCCTGGTCTCGCAATACTTAATATTATCTCGGATCACACTCCTTATTTGTGAGACTTCAGACATAAACGAAATCGAGCACTGTCCAACTGTCCAATAAATCATAAGGTGGTTCACTTTTTTATTTGTTGTTTTACAGATACAACTTGTCTTCTTTCCACTTTGTTTTCTTATCGTAAGTTCGTATGAACAAAGAGCTACTTCGTAGCTGAAATTAGATAACCCATGCGTATGAGCAGCATTAGAGCTAGTTTCTTTGTGTTTATGAGATCAAATTTTATTTTTTGTTCACGGAAAGATACATAATTGTAAAAGAATACAGTGTGTAGACAGAACTACTGGCCCATCCATTGGTGTAAACATGCGTCAGTGACTGACACCTTTTTCCCCGTGGCCGCTCTGCTAGTAGGCCGCTCTCTCAAGTCTTATCTCTTCTCAGTGACTCAGAAAGGTCAGTGTCCATCCTTCCGCCGACGTTTCTGTAAACAACTACTCTCTGGCAACAAACATGTTTTGGAATGTAGTGTTCATCACTGTAATTCCCGCACGTGAATGTCACGGCCTATGCAGAAACACGTTTTGACATAATTCTCACATCTAAACCGCAACTATGATCAGTATGACAAGAATCGCATATGTTTCAGCTGAAATATTACACGTGCCCATTCTCTGCTAGGTTGATACTGCGAGTACTTGGGTGCTATCCTCAACGTCGTTCGCAAAATTTTAAAAAAGAAAAAAAATTGTTATATGCGTGCGCTATAGTGATTGCATCTTGGTGACAGACTAAAACTGTGCGCCTTGCCAGGATCTTAAATGGTGATCTTGATTTGTTTACGGATTCAGGATCGAATCCCGGTCAGACAAACAGTTTTAATCTTCCAGGAAGTTTCATAACAATACAGTCCGCCACTAATTGAAAGAGCGGGATCTAAACAATCATTTGATAAATATGTAAATAGCTACGAACTGCAGTAACGTACATTGAACGTATTGCACCATGAACCAAATGTCGAAAGTTTACCAAAATTTGTGGAAGCAGTGGCTATTAAAACATTAAACTTACGCGCCATTCGGAACTTAGGTTCTTCATCAACATGCGTATGTGGTGTGATCTCCACGGGCACTAACGTTCTCTAGTATTCATTGTTGCGTGGAAGCAAATAGCCTGTAACACATGCCATCTCAGTTCACGAACACTGCTGCGTGTTGGCTGGTAAGAAAGTATGCGTCTTACTATCGCATCCCATCCATTTGCCATGGATGAATAATCGCAGGACCGGGGCAGGTATGTCAAGAATCAAGGTGTCTGTGGTGCCAACTATAGTATGATTCCTTGCATTATCCTGTTTAAATATACCACTTGGTACCAGGATCATGATGGGCACGACAACAGAATTTATCATTCTTGCTACAAAATGGTATGCTTTTAGCCTCCCTTCAGCAATTACCAAATCAGGTTTACATGATTGCCATGCAACTCGCACTTAAGAGCTTGGCAGAGGGTTCTTCAAACCACCTTCAGACCATTTCTTTACTGTTTCAATTTACTAGTGTGTGGGAAAACTGAACACATACATCTTTCTGTAAAAACTCTAATTTCTCTTATTTTATTAAGAACATTCCCTATATAGGCTGGCGACACTAAGACATTTTCGATTCCAGTTAAGAAAATTGGTGATTGAAATATCGTGAAAAGATTTTGCGCGGCGAAAAAAGGCCGTTTTACTGTCATCCCAACTCGCTTAGCACATTCGTGACACTTTTTTCCCCTTTTCGCTATAATATAGAACAATCTGTCTTTCTTTGGACCTTTTCGTTGCCCTCCGTCGATCCTACGTGGCAAGAACCCCACACCGTATGGTAATACCCTTGCAGTGGACGGATAAATGTAGTGTACGCAGTCCTTTTAGTAGACCTGTTGCATCTTTAAGTGTTCTGCCAATAAAACTCAGTCTTTGGTTTGCCTTCACCACAACATTATCTACTGATCTAACTTGAGATGACCGGAATCGTAATTCCCAGGTATTCAGTTGAAGGAGTAGCCTTTAGATTTATACGATTCATCGAGTAACCGAAATTTAACGTATTTCTTTTCGTGCTCATGTGGATGATCTCACTCATTTCCTTATTCAGAGACATTTAACACTTCTCATAGCAGAAAGATATCGTGTCTTTTTGCAGTTGATTTTGATCTTCTGGCGACATTTCAAGACGGTAAACCACAAAAAAGTCTGCAAACAATCTAACAAGATAGTTGTTTCAACTATAAGAGTAGAATTTGGATGAAACATACGACAGACTCATTTCGAGTCGGTGAACGAAGTGGTGACGATCCCCTGTTAAGGAAATGCCTAGTTCTCTAGTAATAAGGCCGTGTATTCATGAGGCATACGTTAGTTTTCCAGCAAAACTACAGTGTTATTCCCCTTAAGAAAAAACTCCTATTTGTACTGTACGGTAAGTAATGGAAAACGCTATTTTCGCCTTTAACATACATAGATACATATGTATATACATAGGTACATAAATACATTCAATATTGTTGATACAAAAGTGATATTCATTCACAATCAATATAAGATATGATGTTTCTACAAAGAAGGACTTGCACTTTTCAGTCGTAAAATGGTGTTTCTATACTGGTGTATAGGTATACGATAGTGTTCATATGTGATAATGAGGTTCCAGATAGAACTTTTGAGAACAATTACAAACAAGTAATAACAGGAGCTTCTTGTAAATTTGGATAATTGTGGTAAGTTCTGTGGGACCAAACTACTGAGGTCATCGGTCCCTAAGCTTACACACTGCTTAATCTAACTTTAACTAACTTACGCTAAGATCAAAACACACACACACACACACACACACACACACACACACACACACACACCCATGCCCGAGGGAGGACTCGAACCTCGAACATCCGACGAGGAAGGGGGAGCCGCGCGAACCGTCACAAGGCGCCTTTGACCGCGCGGCTACCCTGCGCGGCAGTAGCGTCATACAATTACTGTTCTCTACTCATAACATTGATTCTACACTATTGAAATTCTTTACAATTCGCTCTGTCACATAGCCACAGGTCTGGCAGGCATAAATGAGAATCTTCTTGAAAACTGACGAAGACAGCGGGTAATAAACAACTGAATGACGTTTCATTATTAATCTTCTGACATGTAACGTATCTTGCAATGCCTCCGAAATAAATTTATTTCTAATGCAATCTTCGAGCCTGCCAATAACAGTTTGTTATCTGATAAAGTAGATTTCTAACGGCTGCATGTATTTTGTGGTTAGTGGATACATTGTTTCAGTGGAAATGTTTTCCATTTACAGATTTCTGAAGTTCAGGTTGTTGAACTAATAGCTGCATAGATTTGCCCAGTTCAAGAGTCAAGCAACAGTAAGGCGCTGTCTTTTACATTTGGAACGAAAACATTTTCTAATCAACGGTAACTTGGTTTCATGTTGGCTTAACAAAGGTGCCATCATAAATAGCTAAGCTAAAACGAATTTCCGTGTTTTAGTTGTCTCATCCTTGCTCCGAATCGTACATTTTGTTCTTGATAACAAATGTACATCTGCGTACCTATAAATCCCGCTGATGACATATGAAGCGAGATAGTATAAGAATATGTTACAGATGATATATATATTACCACAGCGCTCTTTTGATTTTCTCCTACTTGTGATAATGTTCATCTACTTGCCATTTCATATTCAAATCGTAATTGGTCTGTACTGCAAGCACTGTTTGCACTCTACTCTTTGCATGCGATTAAAGCGTTGACCTAGTGTACAAATGCTTCAGCAGACTCCACTACGTCTTTTTCATAGTCCACTTCTTTCGTATAAACAGATCTTTTTATTTTTATGGAACGAATGCGGTTTTCTCTTTTAAATCTGTTTTCGATGCAACGCATTAACAATCTCGCTTTTTGGCATGAATAACAGCTCACTTCTTAAATTGTAATCATGGACAATTAGATCACGATCCTGCACTCTTTAAACTTCTGAAACGTTTCCTTTTTTAAAAAAGAATGTTGGTGTAATTTTGGAGCGGTTTTGGCAGATATCTTCTTATTAACAACCTTCATTGTATAATTTAAAATCTTTGCGATCGCCGATACGTATTTTCTGTTATGCTAATTTTTTTTTCTTCTGCCTGTGATACATTTTGTTACACCTCTCTACAGTGATTTCTGGCAATTTGTTTCGCGTAGCTCTGTCTGGAAATGATGGTTCATACTCACTTGTAGTTTAACCTTCTTCATTCCCACTTTCAATAACTGCGGTCCCATAAATACATTCACCCTCAAAAGCATTGTAATTGACATCTGCTGTATCACTTATAGACAGAAATATTTCTGCAATGAACTTATCGTTAATGAGCTCGAGCAGTGTATTCGCAAAAGAAAGGTATTCAATTTCATCTTCGATCACATTGCGATACATTGTTGACTGTGTTACTTAGCTTCGTAAAATGTCGGCGTCACAGACTAGATTCATGTGATGTATGTTGGCTGAAAAAGAAAAGTTTATAATATTAATGTGAAAACATTTAATTTATCGAATAAATGTACTAACTGTGAGATCGTAAATACATCACTATTATACTTTGAAAGTTCCTGAATCTTTAACAGCATGAAGCCAGAATGGTCTAGGATGTGTGAATACACATTAGCGCAATATGGTTAGTTCCTTCTGCACAACAGCATTGGGACTGCCCGAATGAACGTGCAGTAAAGGCCCCATCACACAATTCTACGTAGCAGGCAGTGCAGTGTTGTGGTTGTGCGCAACAAGGACATACAGTTCGCGAAACCTATATCTTTATCATTCGAGAACTAGACATTTCCTCAACTAGGGACTACCACCACTACAATCGATGACACACAAGGAGCCAAGTATATACGTTTCACCCAAATATGACTCATACAGTTAAAACACCTGCCTTGTAAGCGGGCTGCTCAGATTCTCTCCCAAATGGCTTATATGGATTAGGAACAGTTGAGGGCCTATACCACGTCCTTGGTGAATGCCAGATACTACTTCTTCTTTACTCGATTATTTTCCATTGATTTCTATATACTGTAAACTTTCCGACAGGAAATCACGAATCCAGTCTCACAATCGAAGTGAAAATCTGAAGACACGCAATTTAATTAGAAGTCTCTTGCAAGGAAAGGTGTCAAAAGCCGTCTAGAAATCTCTCCATACCATCATACAAGGAACTGGAGAGTTATGAGTCTCGAAAAGCGTTGCTTCCCGTGAACTTCCACGACGTCGTCTGTGGATACGTTGGTATCTAAGTGACCCCCACAGACAAAAACGAGACACTACGCCGAAAACCACGAACATCACTCAGTCTCCAAGTTGACTTTGTTATGGTGTTAGCGGTGAACGACGCTTCACAACTCGAGATCTGTTTCCGACGGTTCGTGGTGACATTCTGCCTGCAATCTCTGCCTGACTTTAGCCGGCCGGAGTAGCCGTGCGGTTCTAGGCGCTACAGTCTGGAACCGGACGACCGCTACGGTCGCAGGTTCGAATCCTGCCTCGGGCATGGATGTGTTTGATGTCCTTAGGTTAGTTAGATTTAAGTAGTTCTAAGTTCTAGGCGACTGATGACCTCAGAAGTTAGTTCGCATGGTGCTCAGATCCATTTGAACCATATGCCTGACTTTCCAGTGTTGTCAGAGCCAGAGGAACAATCCCACGATATTCTCGTGTATGGGCCCTCTGGTAGGCCACGGTTACCGCCACACTGTTATCCTGAGCGTGGCTCATAACCACTCGTTCTACGGGCGTTGCACTACAACAACAGTGCGTGCGATCAGTCGTACCATACTGTCATTTCTCTCATGCCAATGATTCAAAGCCCGCAAGGTGACGGCAATGGCGTCGCGATCGCGACCTCAAATGTCTCAGCAATGTCAGACACATCCAGTTCTTATCATATAATCACATACCATTCTTCATCTATAGGAATGGCTTTTTCTGTACTGAAAATAAGTTTGCGTATGGATGAAATATTAATGAACATGTCCCACGGGCACGGAAATACCGGAGTATCAATTCGTTAGCGCCCTGTCAAGGTGGGATTACGGACAGGTGGCACGATAAGGAAAAGATATAATCGGAGCAGAAACGATTGGTGAGTCACACCACCGAAGATACGGGCCATAAATAGGAAAATCCGCTTACATAAACGACTTTGACAAAAAGCGCATTGTTAGGGCCCGGCGCCAGAGAACTAAAACAGCGATCAGTCAGAACATCATGACAACAGACCTACCATCGACGTAAACCCGTCCACGCGATATCAGCGTCACCTGGCGAGGAACGACTCCTAGTCAACACACACACACACACACACACACACACACACACACACACGCGGTGAATGTAGTATGAGTGAGCGTGCTGTCCGTATGTAGAACGGTGAAGGCGTGCGATCTATCTGAGTTTGACCGAGGTCTGATTGTGATGGTCCAGTGACTTGGCATGAGCATTTGGGAAACTGCACGATCTGTCGGATATTCAGGAGTGCTGTGATGAGTGTATTCAACACGTGGTGAAACCAGGGGAAACCACGTCCAGACGTCGTGGAGTTGGGTGGCCACCCCTCATTCCAGATGTCGGACGTCGTAGGCTGAGCAGTCTGCTGAACGGAACAGGCGGCGAACTGTGGCGGAACTAACATCAGATATTAATTCAGAGTACAAGTCTGAACACAGAGTGCACCGAACACTCCTAACGATGGGCCTCCAAAGCCAGTCACCCATGCATGAGCCAATGTTAACACCACGACATCGGTAATTAACTGGAATGGGCACGTGACCATCGGCACTGGACGTTGACGCGGTGGCAGAGCGTTGTTGGTCTAATGAATTCTCATACATTCATCATGCCAATGAGAGGGCGTAACTTTGCCTGTGCAAAAGCAATATTATACTTACAACTGCTGCTAAGTACGTAGCAGAACTCAAGAAAATACACGTTTTCATTTAAATGGAACCCATTTAATAACCAGCTGGTTACCTAACGTGGCACAGCATCTTACAACTGTACGCCAGATGACCATCATTACTCAAGTGCTAATAAAATTACTTTCAATAATATGCCATCAAATATATAATCACAATGTAATAAAAGAGATAAAACTTGGTTTTGTGACGGCAATGTAAGACAGGCGAACAATTTGGTAAATAAAGTTGGAAAAACTTTAACACAAGGAAGTACAAGTGAAACAAAACTCTTGCAAACACTAACGTAATTGATGTTTTGACTTTCCGCACGGCACTTGCAGTAACACATACTCACTGACAGGTGGACACAGCAGCTGATTTTGACTTTCCTGCTGTTGCTGACGATGCCAAGCCGGGCTGCACGCGTCTGTTATTGCTGAATAGCTGGTGGCGTGTTAGGCTGTGCGCACACAGGTCCAGCATTTCACCTGGAGCAAAATGTTGCGCAACGTTTTGCTGCAAGCGTTTTGCTTCTTTGCTGCTCCAGTGTGCGGGAGGTAATGTTTTGTTTCAAGCAACAGTACATAATATTGTTTGTACTGTTCTCCTCCATTAGTGGCACAATTAACATGTGAAGGCAGGTGGGGGTGTAGAGCGCGAGAGCGAGAGCGCCCCTGGACCTGCGCAACCCCCGCCTTCCAGGCAGCGGACGAGGTCAGCTGAAGTGGTAGCCATGGCTGCGTCACCGGAACCCACACTCCACTACGTTAGACAATAAGCGAGTATGTAAACAAATAGCATGGCTCAACGTCTGTATGCCCAACAACACATAAAAGCACGAGTAGCGCGAAATACTGCTACACTCTCAGTTCCGACATTTGTGTTGCAATCGAGAAACGCTGAAGAAAGGAATTTTCACTACCCACTATAATGACAGTAAACACTGATGCAGCCTAACACAGTGTTTAACACAAACAGCATGAAATTATTAAACAAATCATCATAAATTTTTGACAGTCCTTTCATTTATGTGAGCCAGTCAGGCTTCTTGCGGCCGTACAACACAGTGAATCCTGTCGGCCTCTTCTCCCTCTTCTTTCTTCTCCTTTTCTACTGCACAATATTTGTTCTTGCAAGCCATCAACCGACGACACGTTGCTTCAGATCTGTCTGTCCTGCTTCGCGAGATTTCACTTGCATACGTTTGATCTTGGCCATTCCTTCCTTTCTCAGTCCACTTTGTCTTGTGCTTCTGTCCATAAGTCGGTAAGCCGTAATTATTTCCTCTTGACTCCCACTGCGTATTCTATGTTCCGTTTTGTGCAGATCTTTATCGCGCCTGCTGTACGATTCCAATTACTGCGTCAGTTAGATGACCCAAATTTCACGCTATTGCGTCACCCTCCGTACAATGTTACTCTCTTTATACCGTATGGTACTACTGATCGTTGCAAATCAAATTTAAAATCTCGTCTCTCGTCCTTTGAGGCTAGTATTTAATGCGAGAACGCCTTCTCAGCTATTCGTAAAACAAACTTTCTTCCTGTTGCTTCCCAAACAATATATCTTACAGTTTCTTTTCCAGATCTAACGAACTCTGGCATTTCTCCTGAAGCATGTGTTTATTCCTTGGCAGTCTGCTCCAGGCAATAAGCTTCGTATCCTCCACTTGGGCATTCTGTTCTAGAGTATGTTCTTCACCCACTGACAATGCATCTGAATCTATACCTAGAATGTGTGCATCTGAAAAGATACTATCATTATATCAGCATTTTTTATTGATTTCATCATCTGAGATCGCATTAGCTGGCATCCTGCTTGACATGTTGAGAACTAGATTCAAATTCAAATGGCTCTGAGCACTATTGGACTTAACATCTGAGGTCATCAGTCCCATAGAACTTAGAAGTACTTAAACCTAACTACCCTAAGGACATCACACATATCCATGCCCGAGGCAGGATTCGAACCTGCGACCGTAGCAGTAGCGCGGTTCCAGACTGAAGCGCCTAGAACCACTCGGCCACCGCGGCCGCCAAGTTTCTTCTAATTGTGACTCTCCAGGTAACGGAAATTCTGTAGGGTTATGGGTATCTTCGCATAACTCTCTGTGTTTCTTTTCAGGTCTCTCTTCTAATATTTTCACAATTGCCTCTCGACACTTCTTAAGCACAAATTTCTTTCATTAATTCTTTCACCATTTCCTCTGCTGTTTCATTTTAGCGTTTGTGAAGTCCTTCCTGAAGTTCTTTGAATTCCTTCCTAGATTTTCTTGCCCTTTATTTTTTCTACAGCTTTAAATTTCATTTATCTTGTGATTTTCGCCTCCTTTCCGACGTATTTGTCAATTAGTGCAATTGCGACTGACCAGTCAAAACTGGGAGCTGGTGCAAAGGGGACCACATGACAACCGAATTTCTGTAATTTTTTTCTATTTATGGTACATGAAGTTCATAACTCAAATGTACTCCCAGAGCAGTTCGATGCAGCTCTCAAAATTACTCGGGAAAATCGATTTTGAAGTTTTTCAATAATATTTAATATGCTAACTCACACTCCATAGAAAAGGCGACCTGGAAGGCATCCTGAAAGAGGAACGCAAAATTATCAGAAAGATTCTTGGGCCAAAAAGAAAGGAAGATGGATACAGGTTACAGTCTCGGAAAACTACAGAAAAATTATCTAACCTCGCCGCAGACATCCGGAAAAGAAGACTAAAATTTTACTGTCATATCCACAGACTCCCAACACCCAGACTCTCCCACAAAATTTTAATATACATTGAAAAATTGAAAACCATACCCTGGATACAAGAAACCAAAACAGATCTAGCAAATGCACAAATAAATTCTTCAGAAGTTATAAACAGAAAATTATACAGGCAAAAAATCAATAGTTGGAAAGTACAAACCGAGAATGAAGTTTACAAGAGACAGGGGACAAAATGGACAGAGGAAAGAAAGAGAATTCATGGGGAAAGAATGAGAGAAGTTTGGAGAATTAAAAAATTGAATCGGAAAAGCTTTGCGTGATCCGTATGGGTCCAATCGCACATAATAATAATAATTTAATATGCTAAAATAAGGTACACATTTTGCAATGAGTAGTGTAGGTCTGTAATAGAGTGCTTGTTCACTGTGTCGGGTCGTATTCCGGGTGGGATAAAATTTTAAACCTAAGTGCATGGTGTATGAGCTTTTCTGTGAAGTGCAGAAAACATAAAGCAAACGAAAAGTGGTAATTGCTGGACCGAGCATTGTTTTGACCATTATTTTTTCGTTTTTTTTCGTCCAGTTACAATACCTACGTCATTTAAATTTAAAATTCATTAAATATGTGCTAATTAACATACCTAAATTCCATTTTTATGAAAAATGCACGTCTTCTTATTTGTATTGTAGACAAAAATCCAGTTTTCAGTACAAACAAAATTTCTTAATTTTTGATCTTTTATAGAAGAGTGTTAATCAAGTGTATGTAATTTAAAGAAATTCCAGGTTTTTCCATCTATTTGTATTTTATGATTCACATAAATGCTCAAAGAACATGTATCATTGTTTAAAAACTTGATTCAAACCCAGGCTCCCTACACGTCAGAAAAGCACTCTACCACACAGCCGGGCTGCTTGTCGAAAGACTACCGACTTAGATTAGCGTATTAGAAATTGTCGGAAAACTTCAATGTCGATTTAATCAAGTATTTTTGAGAGCTGCGTCGAACGGCTTTGGGAGAGGTTTATTTGAATTCTGAACCTGACGTACAACAAACATAAAAAATGACAAATATCAGATTGTCGTGCGGTCCCTTTGTAAGTGGTGCCCACTATTTCTTCCCTTTTGCCTGTATAAGGCATTGAAAGTTTGCTTCCAATTAGATCTGTCATTAGTTCTATGTCTACAGATTTTCAGTTATTCACATTCTCTGAACCTGAATCGTTTAATCCTATATTCAGCAAGTCCGTATCTGCTGTTACTACCTACTGTGGCTCCATAGGTGTTGAACATTCTGGGAAAATAGTTGTGTCTCGCATCACTTCACCTACGCTGATTTGTGTCTCTTCTTGTCTCGCTTAAAATATCTTTAACCTTACTTCTCTACTCTTCTTAATCACTGAATTTATATCATCCGAAATATTCTCTTGGCTTTCTTTCACATTAGGTACCTCAACCAGGATTTCGCTGTCTGATATCGCTTTCATCTACGACTCCGTTTGTATCGAACATTCTGGAGGACGAATAGGTGTCTTTAGCGTTCTTTACATGCTGTTTCATAGCTAGGCTTACCGCAGGTAACTTCTCTATTATTATTAGATTTATCTTCTTAAATTCCTCCATTTCCTCGTTAGTTCTCTTCCTTTCTTCTTCACCCTTCACCTTCTAACTTTAATTCCAGTGCTTCCCTAATCTATTTACGCTTCACCTCATCGCATCCAGTAACTATTGACAACAATTTATTTTGAGTACTGATTATCCTCATAATATCCGTTCTTCCTTCCTCATTATCGAACTGAACTCCCACTACACTAACTACTGGTACTTGTTCATTTGAAGACGACATTTTTACACTAGGAAGTCAGAAGTACGAACTTAAGCCAAACTAATTTCCTCCACATAAAATTCGTCCAATAGTTCAAAGTTCCGCCTACAGCAGCAGTTTCAAACTACACGCAGTTGGCCTTATTGAAGCATTTAGTTGATTGCTGCGACTGTTGATTGCCGTGTTACGGTGTGATGCTGCAAACTGTGCCGCTTCCTTGGGTCGTCGAGATCGTCGTCTCGAACCACTGCAATCCAAGTTGATGTACAATTCCACTTCTTGCCTCTAACAACTGCAGCCCAAGATTCCGAAAATTTCCGCTTCAACACAATTTGCCGGCGATGACACTCTTATTACTTTTCTCACATGTGGATCGTCGCTTTGTTGCTTACACTTATTTCTCATTATTGCGTTTCCGACCGATAATCTCCAATAAAAAGTGATTGCCTAGAAAATAATGTAAAGCAGCATGCCGAATTATTGTTTTTCACCAAAGAGCAGTTGTCCTTTCAAGCCGGCCGCTGTGGCCGAGCGGTTCTAGGCACTTCAGTTCGGAACCGCGCTGCTGCTACGGTCGCAGGTTCGAATCCTGCCTCGGGCATGGATGTGTGTGATGTCCTTAGGTTAGTTGGGTTTAGGTAATTCTAAGTTTAGGGGACTGATGATCTCAGATGCTAAATCCCATAGTGCTTAGAGCCATTTTTTGTCCTTTCAAGTGGTGTCAGATGTAAGACTCTCATTAGTCTTGCTGGTCTGTTTACTTATTTTTAGATTACTTTTTGCGGCAGTTATTCAGTTGGAAATGGAAAATGTCACTTTGCTCACTTTGAAATAGCAACATTAAAAGTAAAATTACTTTGTTCTATATTTCGTTTAGCACGTCCCTAACAACGTCCAAGCGCCCCAGTATCGTTTAAAAGTTATTTACATCGACATCTATGCTCTGCAAAGCACCTTCAGGTGCATGGCAGAGAGTACATCCCATAGTACCAGTTGTTAAGATTTCTTCCCGTTCCACTCATGTATGGAGCGTGCGAAGAATGATTGTTTGAATGCCTCTGTGCGTGCAGTAATCATTATACTCTTATCCTCACGATCCCAATGTGAGCGGTACATGGGGGGTTTAGTATACTCCTGCAGTAATGATTTAAAGCCGGTTCTTGAATCTTTGTTAATAGACTTTCTCGGGATCGTTTACGACTATCTTCAAGAGTCTTCCAGTTCAGTTCCTTCAGTATCTCTGTGACACTCTCCCACAGTTTAAACAACCCCCTGACCATTCGTGCTGCCCTTCTCTGTGTACTTCAATATCCCCTGTAGTCCTCTTTGGTTCAGGTCCCACCACATACTTGGGCAATATTCTAGAACCGGTCGCACACGTGATTTATAAGCAATCTCCTTTCTAGACTGATTGCACTTCCCCAGTGTTCTACAAATGAACCGACGTCTACCATATGCTTTACCCATGACTGAACATAATTCCATTTCATATCCCTACAAAATGTTACACACATGTATTCGTACGTGTTGCCCGATTCCAACAGTCGCTCATTGATATTATAGTCAAAGGATACTAGGTTTTTTTTCGTTTTGTGAAGTGCAAAATTTTACATTTCTGAACATTTAGAGCAAATTACCAGTCTCTGCACCACGTTGAAATGTTATCAAGAACTGAGTGAAAATTTATGTAGCTTCTTTCAGATAGTACTGCAATATAGGTAAGTGCATCACTCGCAGAAAGTTTGATTTTACTATTAATATTGTTTGCAAGGTCATTAATCTACAGTAGGAACAGCAAGTGTTCCAACACACTTCCCTGGGGCATACCCGAATTAAATATTACATCTGACGATGACTCTCCATTAAAGATAACATCCTGTGTCCTCTGTACCAAAAAGTCCTCAATCCAGTCACAAATGTCGCTTAATATCTCATATGGTCGTACCTTTGGCAATAAGCGTAGGTGTGGTATTGAGTCAAATGCTTTTCGTAAATAGAGAAATAATGCATATAATGTATCTACTTGGTTGCCTTGATCCAAAGCTTTTATATATAATGTGAGAAAAGTGCAAATTTGGTTGCACATGAGCGATGTTTTCGAAGTCCATGCTGGTTGGGACTATGAAGGTCGTTCTGTTCAGGATAACTCATTATGTTTGAGATCAGAATGTGTTCTAAGAAGGGAAACTCCCCATCTCATCACCTTAAGATTTAATGGTAAGAGGGTTCAGTGGACAGCCCGTAAAGAACTGAACACTGGACAGAAATGGCTCAAATGGCTCTGAGCACTATGGGACTTAACATCTGAGGTCATCAGTCCCCTAGAACTTAGAACTACTTAAACCTAACTAACCTAAGGACATCACACACATCCATGCCTGAGGCAGGATTCGAACCTGCGACCGTAGCGGTCGCGCGGTTCCTGACTGAAACGCCTAGAGCCGCTCGGCCACATCGGCCGGCGAACATTGGACAGTCAGTCTAAAACTGAACACAGATCAAGCATGAACACAGGAAGAGAGTGTATTGGAATGTGAGAAAAAAAGCAGAATAGAGACAGTGAACGGTCTAAGAACAATAACTGCAACATATAGCAGCCAGGGACAGCGATAACGTCGTGGTTAAGTGGTTCCGGTGTTGGACTGTCAAGCGGGCGAGCCGTCGTTAAACTTCCCTCATGCCAATTTTCTTTTTTTCTCTGTTCACTTTATTCGAATTTGTGTCTGTGTCGTGGTGTAACGTCCGTTTGCAACAGCGGGGTGTGAAATATGGGACCTTTAATTCTGCACAACTATATTAACAGCCGAAAGGAAGTGGCTTTCGAAAGGCAACCGCAAGCGCTTGATGACAAGGCGACAAGTCAATGTAATCCTCCACCGGAAAACATCGTCTGGTGTGTCATACATGGCATTATTGACAGTACGTTGTCATACGATAGGAATCTCTTGTCGACGCATCTAATTTGTACGTCTGATAAGTGAGTGAGATTTGCCGTCTTACCAGATATAGGTGTTCGTATGAATGTGAGTTTGATCACTCCCAAGGATGTGATGAAAACATAGTAGTTTGTCACATAATCTGCAATAAATTAACCCAACAGTTTCACAATCACACAGCTTCTGTCTGCCTTGCAGAAACATATGTTTTGAATTCCTTTGTTGTAACATAGTTCAAACCCGTTTATTTATGTGAGACGTCTACGTGGTATGTCATCTGCTGTCACTACCCATCACATTTATTTGGGACTGTAACGTATTCTTACCACACGACTCATATTCTATAACCAATGTCTAGTATGACAACTCCAAGACTACAGAAAGAGAACAAACATTTCAATGACCGAACGGAGAGTTCATAATGTTGTGGAAAAAAAAGGAAATCTCACGACGCTCCGCAATCCAACACCATGGCCACACACCCCCGACGCTACTGCTGTTCTCGAGTGCTCTTTATGGCACTTCTTGTTCGTGGATCGTTCACTGTTTCTATTTTGCTTCTTTTTTACAGTTCACCACACCTTCTTCCCGTTTTCATGCTTGACCTGTGTACAGTTTTTGACGGGCTATCGGCTGACCCATCTCACCACTAAATCTGAGGGGGTGCGACCGGGAGTTTCCCTTGATGTCAGGGATATTGCACGATAGTTTTCTGTATCTTTTCTACTACCGGGACCCGTCTTGTAGACGAGTGTGACCTGGACCTTTCTCCAAAAACTGGGCACGGTTTTTTGTTCGAGGGATCTACGATAGATTACAGGTAGAAGAGGGGCTAACTCAGCCGCAAATTCAGTTTAGAATTTGACAGGGATTCCTTGTTTCACATACACACTGAAGAAAACATTCCTGCACTGCGTTTCCACAGTAAATAAACAACTGATCACTGATCACAGAAACATTTTTATTACATTCTACTATCAGTAAGTTTCTCAACGAAAATTACTGATTCACGAAAACAATACTATTACAATCATAAATCTCATAAGTACCCACTGCGACTTTCCACAAAATAGCTAAATCACTCGAACACTTTCCTTCAACGAACCGACGCAACACCGTTAACTCTTAATTATACGACGGTTATTCGGAAAGTAAGGTCCGATGGGATGCGAAATGGAAACCACAGTGAAAATCCGATGAAGCTTTGCGCAGATGTGTGAGGAAGTGTCTCTAGTACGCCCGTCGATAACGTCACGTCGCTCTTTTCAGTTCTGAGCTGACAGTGAGCACGTAAAGAATCATCCCGCCAAGTACGAGGGCCTGGTGTGAGATTTTGCCTGATGTCATGCAGCCCACATAACGGAAGTGTCATACGTTTACTTCTGCTGACACTTCTCGGCCGCTCTCTGAAGGGGCCATGCAAATGCTCCTGCAGTATTTTCGATCGGAAGTCTTTGATCACCAACAATAGAGCCCGTAATTGACCCTCCCTGAGCTTCATTTCTGCTCACATAAAACGCTAGCTGTGAGGTCAACGTTCTGGCAATAGACGAGGAGGTGTAGACCAGCGCAGAGAATTGGTAGGAAGCACAGGCGGCTTGCTCCTATGACGAGGATATTGTAAAGTTGGTATAACGCAACGACAAATTTCTAAATCGGAGCGGCGACTATGTAGAGAAGTAGCTCGAAGATGTAGCTAACTTTGCAAATAAAACATTTTTGATTTTCCATTTTGCGACCGTTCGGACCTTACTTTCCGAATAGGCCTCGTACTGTACTTTCTAGCAAATTCTTCAAACTTACACTACTGGCCATTAAAATTGCTACGCCAAGAAGAAATGCAGATGATAAACGAGTATTCATTGGACAAATATATTATACTAGAACTGACATGTAATTACATTTTCACGCAATTTGGGTGCGTAGATCCTGAGAAATCAGTACCCAGAACAACCACCTCTGGCCGTAATAACGGCCTTGATACGCCTGGGCATGGAGTCAAACAGAGCTTGGATGGCGTGTACAGGTGCAGCTGCCCATGCAGCTTCAACACGATACAGTTCATCAAGAGTAGTGACTGTTTGTACTGTGACGAGCCAGTTGCTCGGCCACCATAGACCAGATGTTTTTAGTTGGTGAGAGATCTGGAGAATGTGCTGGCCAGGGCAGCTGTCGAACATTTTCTGTATCCAGAATGGCCCGTACAGGACATGCAACATGCTGTCGTGCATTATCCTGCTGAAATATAGGGATCCGCAGGGATCGATGAAGGGTAGAGCCACGGTTCTTAACACATCTGAAATTACCCTCTTGAACCCACAGATTCCATATTCTGTTAACAGACACTGGATTTCGACCAACGCGAGCAGCAATGTCGTGATACGATAAACCGCAATCGCGATAGCTACAATCCGACCTTCATCAAAGTCGGAAACGTGATGGTACGCATTTCTCCTCCTTACACGGGGCATCATAACAACGTTTCACCAGGCAACGCCGGTCGATGCTGTTTGTGTATGAGAAATAGGTTGGAAACTTTCCTCATGTCAGCACGTTGTAGATGTCTCCACCGGCGCCGACCTTGTGTGAATACTCTGAAAAGCTAACCATTTGCATATCACAGTATCTTCTTCCTGTCGGTTAAATTTCGCGTCTGTAGCACGTCATCCTCGTGGTGTAGCAATTTTAATGGACAGTAGTGTATTAATAGTCGGCATACGGTCAACAAACGATGTACTCGGTCAGTCAACGCCACGGCATCAAAGCAGGTGAGACAAAATCTTAGTGGTAAATTTATCTGTGCCATGTGATAATTTAAACTTACCATTTTCTTTTACTTGGCTGCTTCTTTTAATTAACGACACTCCAGTTAATTTCCTCTTACCAAAATTTATTTTTCAATTAGCACTCAAGAGCGTCACACAAAATAGAGAAAACTTTCTTTTTTAAAATAATAATTCGTAGGATACTTCCATATAAGTGCAAATAACATGTTGAAGCGAAAATCATTTACTTAACTATTTATTTTTTCAAGAAAAAAATTCAATATTACTACAGAGACCAAGTTAAGTGATTCAGAGAAGTTTAGGCACAGTTTTCGCTCAGACATTTTCGTCCTCATCAACAGCCGCTCACTGTTCGTGGGACCACTTTGCATAAGACTGGGCACTTAACCACTACCTCAATGTTAGAAACCTCTCCCGGAAACCATTTTGGTCTTCTTATCGAGCTTGTTTCTCTCGGGTAGTTCAAACGCTGTGCATCGCTATTAACCGTCATACCGAAAAATGTTATCGCCAACAATATGAGATAGTCATAAATTTCCTTTCCTTGTTTTGAATTAAGAGTATCTAATACTCAACGCAAATATTGTCATTCAGGACGGATGTATTGGCCACTGGCTGGGTACTGTGCTCGCCGAGTAAAAATTCCATAAAAGCTGTTTTTTGGTTAGCAACGGCCTCCGATGACACAACAGTTGGTATGAGAATCTATCGGTAAGCAACCACTCTTTTAATCCAATTATGTTAGAAAAATCTAACTTGTTACGTAAATTTGTAATATTTACGTGAAGTGAAAACTTACCTTGGATCTGAGGGCCTCAAAACCATACAAAACGTGACCGCGAGACAACGCGGTATCCTGGCCCCTTAAAATGACTATGTACACGTGAGAGTCTTTAGAGTGACACCTTTGCGTATCTACCGTACAATTGCAGCACTGTTTAAACTCACAAATTCAAATCTCTGTTATGCCCTCACTGGCCATTATGCCTCCTCTTTCCCTGAGTGCAGCACTCATAGAACAGTCAGTTATGGGTAAAACAATTTATGTTGTTGCAGTTGTATCCCCATCCCTGTACGAGTTTTGTGGTCAATGCAGAACCGTTTATTTGCAAAAATTCCCTCTAGGCTGTCACTAAGAGGTTTCTTCGCAACAGCCTCTTATCCAGGAATGCTAGTTGACTGCAAAGTATGCAGAGGACATTCCGGGAAACGTGGATAGTAGGAGAGTAGAACTGCCAAACTGAAGCTATGAGGGGGATCATGGGCCGTTCCTGGATGGTGCAATCGGTAAGAGCATTGCTTGCAAAAGGTGAGGATCCAGATGCGAATCCGGAGGTAGAAAACGGGTTTAATTCAGCAAGAAGTTTAAACTTCCCCTTTTAATGTAAAGAAAGACTGTGCTGGTAAACTTCTACGTTATTCGATACAGAAACAGCTGAATAAAAGTGAACGTACTCAGTTTTCTAATTACTTATTCTGATCATTTCTAAGCTGACACACAAAATTTTAGCGCAACGCAGTCTGACTTTTAATAATCCCTACAGAAGAATAGCCCTGACTAACAATAACCTATAGCCGGCCGGAGTGGCCGAGCGGTTCTAGGCGCTACAGTCTGGAACCGCGCGACCGCTACGGTCGCAGGTTCGAATCCTGCCTCGGGCATGGATGTTTGTGATGGCCTTAGGTTAGTTAGGTTTAAGTAGTTCTAAGTTCTAGGGGACTGATGACCTCAGAAGTTAAGTCCCATAGTGCTCAGAGCCATTTGAACCATTTGAACTAATAACCTATACCCTCCATGAATCACTTACCTCACAAAAATCTTCGTTACTCGAACTACTGCAATACAGCGAGCGCCAATACTGCCAGCTAAATAAAAGATTCTAACTACTGAAGCCACTAACTACTGATAGGCATACAGTAAGCAGATGAAACATTTTGATAGAGAACAAACAATGTGTTTATCTTAATAGTGTTCAAAAGTCATAATAAATATATAAATTCTTGACATCTATTTTGACAAATTTCGTTTTTCTGACGGACACACGTCCAGATCGTCCGCTCATATTAACATCTCAAAACTCCGCCATCTCTCTCCCCATATCCACCACTGCTATCGGCTCACCTCCAACTGCCCAACGCTCCGGGCTGTTCACGTCCAACTGCCCAACGCTGCACTGGCGAATAATCCAACAATGAGTCCAACCAGCCACAGATTGCACACAGCGCAGTCAGCGATTATAATACAGAGCGCTACGTGGCGTCACCAACATAAAAACCTAAACAGCCTACTTACGAGGTTTAAATGTAGAAAATTAATTCCTTATATTGCAGTTTTTCACATAATCTTTTAGGGGCTGAAACGCCTCTAAGTTGCCCTCGGCTACAACAAAGCTCGTTCCGACACCATTTTTCTAACATTCTCCCTACACGTACCGTTAATTGAGGTTTAAGTTGAAGGTGCCCAGAGGCTACTAAGAGAGAGATTGTGTCTTCCTCCCTTGTATGAATGTATCACTGAAAATTGGTCGTGTACCCAGTGAATAATTTTGCAAGCTGTTTCACAGTGTTGAAGTATCAGGTATCCAGAGCCAGCTGCCCTGGAAGAGAGATACTGCGTAGGTAGGCCACCCATCGAGCCATCCATCACTTAGATGGGAGTGCGGAAAGTGGGTTGACGTCTCCGACGTGAAACGGAACTTAGAAGAGATGCTTTCTGCACGGAGCTATCCTATCGACCTACCCACAGATACTTTATTACTTGATTGTGATGAATTAACGTGCGATCCATTCTTGAACACTGTGAAAGAATTCTGGCTTGTGTCAGATAGAGGAAGCCGAATTAATAGGAACATATGTGAAGCGTCAGTATAACCCATATAAGACCAGCGTAAAGGCACCTGGTGACCTGAAAGAGGAGTAACTAGAACAGAGACAATATTTCAACTAAGAAAAGACGCTGAGAAAATTCTGAGCATGTACTGTTGTAGTACATAGAATTTGAAACGATTATTCTGTACATAGAATTTTATTCACACAAGAATTTTACGACCGTGGTTACGAAAGTCATCGTTTCGAATAACGGATGGCAGTTAATGTGGCAATCATCTCTATCAATGCACCGCATGTATGACAAAAATCATGAGCCACCATGGTTTGGATTCCATATTGCTATTACTTTTCACTACAAGATGAACTTGATCTCAGATCGAAAGACGGCAAGGGTATATAAATCACACCTCAAAAAAAGACCAGGCCCCTTAAAACGCTGTAGCCTGCTAATCGACTTTCGAGTAAAGGATAGTTTCGCACTTTCAACGACAAACATAATTGGGTCCACAGAGAGACACTAGAATCATCTCTGCTCAGCGCATCTGGTACTATTGTTTTCTCTTCTTTCTATTTGATTTTTTTAATGCTCAACATTAAACCAACACGCCACTGGAGCTAAGCTACGTGGAACTGCTCTGTATCTGGATGTTAGAATCTACATGTCACAACCGTTATAAATATTTTTTGCTGTCTTACAGAAATAAGTCACGGTTCCCGATGCTAGTTGTTGTTAAATATTGCTGGCTTTTTCATCCTTAATTGGTACTGATGTGTAACCTAATTTTATTCGTATCAAACACAACAGCGATAATATGTCATCGAGCGGCAACAATAATCCAATTATGTTTCCAGTTCGTTGCCTCTCTTTATTAAAAACAGCACCAATGATCCTCATCTGACTTTATTTTTATGTAGTCTATGTAACGCGGCCCCTTGGCGGTCAACAATATTGCACAATAATATCGTGCAATATTATTGAAATTCTACCTACAATATAAAATAATATTCTCATTATATTGTCAATAATATTGTGTAAAATACTATGATCCGAATTTTGGATAATAAACATGCTCTAGTTTGCTATCAGAAGAAAAAAAAAAAAGATTAAAAATTGGTTCACGGAGTTTCAAAGATCTGTAAGTGAAGTTTCATTTGAGACAAACGTAGATTATAGAAAAGTGTCATGTGGCGGTGGTGGGTAGTGTTTAACGTCCCGTCGACAACGGGGTCATTAGAGACGGAGCGCAAGCTCGGGTTAGGGAAGGATTGGGAAGGAAATCGGCCGTGCCCTTTAAAAGGAACCATCCCGGCATTTGCCTGAAACGATTTAGGGAAATCACGGAAAACCTAAATCAGGATGGCTGGAGACGGGATTGAACCATCGTCCTCCCGAATGCGAGTCCAGTGTGCTAACCACTGCGCCACCTCGCTCGGTAAAACGTGTCATGTTATAATACATGCACTACAGGATTATATTCGGATAAGTAATATGTACACAAAGACAAATGTCTATAAATACTTTTAGTAATAGCTTTACATTGGTTAAATTTTTTAAAGCTTCTTTCGTGATCGTTACCAATATTTGCTGAGCAACAAATAAGATTCATCATCCTTAACACTTCTGCTTTTGTGCCGGTTTCCCCCAACATACCACAATGCTGGCAATGATTTATACATTTCGAAGCACTCTAATAATAATTGTGTTTCGTTTTATTTTGAACTAATTTTCCACACACCAAAAGCAAACCTAACCTAACGTCCTTCGTCCGTGTAACGCGTGAAACACTGTCAAGGATACTGTCATTATTCCCCACAGACGGTACAATATTTTCTGGAAGCCCAATGTATTCCCAAAGTTTTTGATGTTCTCAGTTTTATTGCGCAACCTCTAAATTTCACTTCTAGATGGTCAGTAATATTGCACATCCGGAAATATTGTCAATATTATTGTCCGTTTACGCACCGCTTAAGAGTGCCATAGAATAGAAAAATCTATGGAGTGAACAATCAGACGCGCAGAACAGATTTTTTGTTGTCAACACACATTGCTACCCTGCTCAAATGCTCTCACGGTAGGAGTTTACCTGTAAAGAACTTTATATATTTAGAATGTTATTACATCGTAATTGCCGCGGATATTGTATAAGCGTTTCGCAGACATAACAATTTGTATTCGTTTCTTTGCGACATTTTTCCTTTAATGTCATTCCAAAAGGACTTGATAGTAACTTACTGCCTTTGTAATTGTCTCGAAAAGCCGCGAATTTGCCGAACATTAGCGTCTACACCACCTGCTTCCTTATTATTTTTGTGTACCTATTTTTCTCTTTGTTTTACGTGCTACCTCTCAATTATACTTACTGCTAACACTTAGGCGTATTTTTAGCGTATTTTAAGCACGCTCAACATTACAGAATGAATAACTAATGAAAAAATCTAACAACCAGGTAAGTGTACACGAAACATTATAAGTATACGTCCGCTCTCTCTCTCTCTCTCTCTCTCTCTCACACACACACACACACACACACACACACACACACACACAGAGAGAGAGAGAGAGAGAGAGAGAGAGAGAGAGTTTGTGTGTCTTTACATGACATTTAATATAGTTGTCGGTAAAAGTGAAGCCAAGGGGTGACCTTGCACTTCTCATGGTTTATTTTCGATATTAAAACACAACATGTACCACAATACTCATCGGAGACCTTTCCATCGTATAAAATAAGTATTCTGAATTTACCTCGCAGTTTCAGGATTCATTAGATGCGAATACAGCGAAAATGTAGAAGTCAGGCTATACTAAATATAAATGTGCTGCCACAACATTCATTTCACAGTCACATCCCTTGCTCTCGCCGACTCACAATCATCTTCCAGTATAACGTAGTGTAGTCCTCGGACGATGCTACAGTTTTATGTGTCACGCCATTCACGATTTCAGTGGATTCGCCATTACAGTCAATCCCAGTTGTCCCTCGTAAAATTTCTTTTAACCCTGCAATATCATCTGTTGCGTCATCGACAAATGTAACATCCTCAAGTGAAGTGGACAATATGACACATGTAGCTGACATCCTAGGTACTAATATTTTACGCCAGTTAATCAAATGATGAAGACAATACACATAGGTGACAAAAGTCATGGGGTAGCGATATGCACAAATACGGATGGCGATAACATCGCGTCCACAAGGTATGAAAGAGCAGTGCATTTGCGGAGCTGTCGTTTGTATTCTGGTGGTTCGTGTGAAAAAAGGTTTCCGACGTGATTGCGGCCTCACGACGGGAATTAACGGACTTTGCATTTTTTCAATCGCTAGGGAATTCCGTATCCCGGGACCCACAGTGAAAGAGTCTGCCGAGAATACCAAACTTCTGGCATTATCTCTCAACGCGAACAAAGCAGTGGCAAATGGCTTACACTTAACGACCGAGAGCAGCAGCGTTTGCTTAGAGTTGTCAGAGCCAACAGACAAGCAACACTGCGTGAAATAACCATAAAATCAATGTGAATCGTTCGACGAAAGTATCCGTTAAGACAATGCGGCGAAATTCGACGTTAAGGGGCTGTGGCAGCAGACGACCAACGTGAGTCCCTTGGCTAACATCACGTCATCGCCTCCAGCACCTATCCTGCGCTCGTGACCATGTCGGTTGAGCCCTGAATGACTGGAAAACTTTGGCCTGGTAAGATGAGTCCAGATTTCAGTTGCTAAGAGCTGACGGCAAGTATCGAGTATGGCGCAGACCCCACGAAACCATGCACCCAAGTTCTGAACAAAGTACTGTGCAAACTGGTGGGATCACCATAATGGTGCGCTTCGTGTTTACATGGAATAGACTGGGTCCTCTGGGCCAACTAAACCGATCATTGACTGGAAATGGTTAGCTTCGGCTACTCGGGGGCCTTTTTCAGTCATTTCTGGATTTCATGTTGCCAAACAACGATGGAATTTTTATGGTTGACATGCGCCACAATTGTTCGCGACTGGTTTGAAGAACGTTCTGAAAAATTCGAGCAAATGATTTGGCCACACAGATCGGCGGCATGAATCTCATCGAACATTTATGGAACATAACCGGGAGGTCAGTTCGTGCACAAAATCCTCCACCGGCAACACCTCCTCAATTATGGACGGTTATAGAGACTACATGGCTTAATATTTCTGCAGGGGACTTCCAATGAATTGGTAAGTCCATGCCACGCCGAGTTGCTGCACTACGTCACGCAAAAGGAGGTCCGACACGATTTTACGAGTCATCCCATGACTTTTGTAACTGTGCTTGTGTTGCTCGTGTTTGTTTGATTTCTGTTCCCCACTATTACGACGGACATTCAATCTTCTGATACCTTATTGACTTATTTGCAAAGCAGAATATACGGCTCATGTCTACGGATGGCAGTGTTATAAAAATAAACAATGTGTCATGAACCATAAATGTACAGAAAATGTATTTAAATTACATGCTGTAATATCACCCAATACCACATTTCATAATTTTCGGCTTTTACGCCTCAGATCATTTCACATTGCTATTGACTCATACTTCAGTTACTACTTACTTTTAGAAAGAGTTGTTGCTGATTGCGACCCCCTCCCCCCCCCCCCCCCCCCAGCGCCACTATTTTGGAAAACATCCTTTCAGACAAGTGTGACATTGAAGCATAACTACAGGTATTTATGCTGTGACTCTGATAGCTCTATGTGTCTATACAAACTTTTAGTAATATCAGTTTGGCTGATTTCCGTAAGAATTTTAAATTATACGAGGGGCGTTCGATAACTAATTCAACACATTTCTTTCTGCCAGTTTCGGTTGAAAAAATGTGGAATTTGATGTGGGACATTCTGGAATAGTCCTGCCTGAGCCTCAGTAGTATCATGACGTTCCGATATGTGGCGGCGCTACACGTAGTGGTCAAATGGCGTCTGTAACGGGGGTGCGTTCCAAGCAGAGATCTGTCATTGAAAACCATTGCATCATAATTATTCATAGGCGCTTGCAGAATCTCTACGTAGACCTGGCAGTGAACAAAATCACGGTGAGTCGTTGGGCGAGGCGTCTGTCATCATCACAACAAGGTCAAGCTAACCTGCCCGATCTCCTGGTCGTACACAGCTGTGATTCCTGCACTGTTGGAACGTGAGAACACTCTTATTCGACCCATCACAATCAGACACCTCCCTGCACAACTGGACGCCTCTGTTGGTAGTGCTAACCCACTCGTCCACCAGTTGGGGTAGTCGAAGGTGTGTGTCCGCTATTTCCTCGTCTCCTAACAGTATACCACAAAGAGCAACGAAGGACCATCTTTGTGGAGTTGCTTGCGCGTTACGAGGGTGGTTGTGACAAATATTTGTCGAACATAGTAACAAGTGATAAAACATAGGTTCATCATTTAGACCGGCAACGAACTGCAATCCATGGTGCGGCCACACACCATGTCTCCTCCGAAAAAGTTCAAGCTGCACCTTCATCCGATAAAGTCATGGTGACGGCGTTCCTGGAACTTTTTGATGATCTCCTTCATGGTACTACGATCAACTCGGAAATGGACTGTGCTGTCCTCAGGATATTGAAGAAGCAGCTATAGCATGTTCGTCGCCACAAAAGTACAAACGAATTTCTCTTTCTCCATGACAACCTAGATTTCACACAAGTCTGAGCATCCGAGAGGAGCTGCGAGTACTTCATTGGACTGTTCTTCCTCACCCATCCTAAGGCTCGGATTTCGCACCATCGACTTACATCTACATCTACATGATTACTCTGCAATTCACACTTAAGTGCCTGGCAGAGGGTTCATCGAACCATTTTCATACTGCTTCTCTACCATTCCACTCTCGAATGGTGCGCGGGAAAAAGAAACACCTAAATCATTCTGTTCGAGCTCTGATTGCTCTTACGTTATTATGATTATCATTTCTCCCTACGTAGGTGGGTGTCAACAAAATATTTTCGCATTTGGAAGAGAAAGTTGGTAATTGGAATTTCGTAAATAGATCTCGCCGCAAAGAAAACAGTCTTTGTTTCAGTGACTGCCACCCCAACTCGTGTATCATATCAGTGACACTCTCACCCCTATTGCGCGATAACACGAAACGGACCTTCTTTGCACTTTTTCGATGTCCTCCGTGAATCCTACCTGGTAAGGATCCGACACCGCGCAGCAGTATTGCAGCAGAGGACGGACAAGTGTAATGTAGGCTGTCTCTTTAGTGGGTTTGTCGCGTCTTCTAAGTGTTCTGCCAACAAAGCGCAGTCTTTGTTTCGCCTTCCCCACAATATTATCTATGTGGTCTTTCCAATTTAAGATGCTCGTAATTGTGATTCCTAGGTATTTAGTCGAATTGATTTGTGCGATTTATTGTATACCCAAAATTTATCGGTTTTCTTTTAGTACTCATGTGGATGACCTCGCACTTTTCTTTGTTTAGTGCCAATTGCCACTTTTCGCACCAAACAGAAATTCTCTCTAGATCATTTTGTAATTGGAATCGATCGTCTGATGATTTTAATAGACGGTAAATTACAGCGTCATCTGCAAACAATGTAACGGGCTGCTCAGATTATCACTTAGATAATTTATGTAAATCAGGAACAGCAGAGGGCCTACGACACTACCTTGAGGAACGGCAGATGTCACTTCTGTTCTACTCAGTGATTTACCGTCTGTCACTACTAACTGTGACCTCTCTGAGAGGAAATCACGAATCCAGTCACACAACTGAGACGATACTCCACATGCACGCAATTTGATTAATAGTCGCTTGTGAGGAACGGTATCAAAAGCCTTCTGGAAACGTAGGAATATGGAATCGATCTGAGATCCCTTATCGACAGCACCCATTACTTCATTGGAATAGAGAGCTAGCTGTGTTGCACAAGAACGATATTTTCTGAATCCGTGTTGGTTATGTATCAATAAGTCATTTTCTTCAAGGTGATTCATAATGTTCGAGTACAGTATATGCTCAAAAATCCTACTGCAAATTGAGGTCAGTGATATGGCTCTGTAACTTAATGGGTTACTCCTACTTCCTTTCTTGAATATTGGTGTGACCTGTGCTACTTTCCAGTCTTTAGGAACAGATCTTTGATCAAGTGAGCGGTTGTATATGATTGCTAAGAAAGGCGCCATTGTGTCTGCATACTCTGGACATCTGTTTAGGTCAATGAAGGATGTACTCTACGAGAAGCAGTAAGTGGGTAATGGGGAGGTTATTGATGCAGCAAAATGTTGGCTCGGACGTCGACCAGTAAAATTGTAGCATGAGAGTGTACAGAGCCTCCCAGTAAGGCAATGAACGGAGATTATGTTGAAAAATAGGGCTTTATACCAGAAAGAGTGTGGAATAATGTGGTTTATTGGATTCTCGAACAAAACCAACCTGCTTTTAGATTTTTAAAAAAATCTCTTGCATTACACATTGAACGTCCCTCGTATGTGGGAAAGATACATTAGTTGACCATACACTAAATTATAGCCGTAAAATAGATATGTCTTAAGCGTATTAATTAAAATGTCCAGTTAATGAGAATTCTTACTGATTGTGTGGCCATGGTCGATGGAAACCTTCTACCCCTGACGTTTCGTCCAAAACTACGTTGGACATCTTCGGAGGTGCTCCTGGTTGTGCTGAGTCTTGCCTACTTCGGTGGACCACGGCCATACAACCCGGAAGAATCCTCGACAGCTGAAACATCCGGTCGCGAAAGCCTTCATTTTATGTACAGTTAATATTACCTCATTCTGTTGAGGGGATAAAACCTTTAGTTTCTGAAACACCGTAACTCAAATCGCCTGTTAGGGGCCACTATACTGTGACTGTTACTACGAATTTTCCTCGTACAGCAGAAGCTCTAAAATTCTACTCACTATGAAACATAAGAGGATCAGTTTTGTTGCATTTCTATTTCTTGTAATTGTCAACTTCACTTTCGTCTTCAGATATGTTCGCGCTTTCTGATTAAATACAAGTTTTAAACTAAGTTCGAAGAGGGCACAGCGAAATGAGAGAAAACTGCAGATACAATAACCAAACAAACGAGCCGCAGCCAGTCAGCCACATTACCACACATCGCATGCGATTCGTCATATTGATTGAGAATTACGAGCTATCAGCGATCGATAACTGTGATCTGCGATTTGGACACACACACGTGATCTGTGGACAGGTTGCACGACCTAGTGACAGAATCCTGCGATCCGCCGCTCTCAAGAATAAAAAAGCACCTTCGTTGATATTCAGTCTGTCTGTTTTTATATTAATAAACCGATGTAGTGGGCAAAACTGATTCAGTTCGTTAATATTTAATCTTGCATAAGTTCGTAACGAAATTTACATTGAATTCTGTTATTTCATATCGAAATATAGTCGCCCATATAGCCGTGCGTGTTAAAGCGCCGGTTCCGGAACGGGGAAGTGTGCCGGCCCCAGTTCCAACACGCACTGCCGTTTAATGACGAGGTTCTGTGTGCCAGGCAACCTGGATGTGCTTTAAGGCGGTTTCCCATATCCCACTAGGTGAAAACCGGTCTGGTACCCAAATCTCGCCTCAGTTACATTTAGAAAACTTTGGCTAACTTTCACATTATTATTAGGAAGGCAAAAAGTATGTGGTATGCAGATAGAATAGCTACGTCTCAGGATAAAATTAAAATCATATGGTCTGTCGTAAAGGAAGTGGCTGGTCTGCAGAGACAGGTCGAGGATATAGAATCAGTGCGTAGTGGGAATGTTCGTGTTACTGATAAGTCACATATACGTACAGTATTTAATAATCGCTTTCTGAATATAGCGGGTGAACTAAATAGAAACCTAGTCCCAACAGGGAATCATATAACGCTCTTAGAAAAAAGTGTTCCGAGACTGTTACCTGAAATGCTCCTCGATGATACTGACAAGAGGGAGATTGGCTTAATAATTAAATCACTAAAGACCAAGAACTCTCATGGATATTACGGGGTATCTAGCAGAATACTGAAGTATTGTTCTATGTATGTTAGCCCAGTTCTCAGCCATATCTGTAACTTTTCCTTTAGGAGTGGTCGGTTTCCTGACCGATTAAAGTACTCAGTAGTGAAACCACTTTATAAAAAGGAAGACAGGGATAATGTTGACAATTTTAGACCTATTTCTATGCCATCCGTGTTTGCTAAAGTTATCGAGAAGGTTGTATATACAAGGTTATTGGAGCATTTAAATTCACAGAATTTGCTGTCAAATGTACAGTTTGGTTTTAGATATGGTTTAACAACTGAAAATGCTATATTCTCTTTTCTCTGCGAGTTTTTGGACGGATTAAATGAATGGTTGCGAACTCTAGGTGCTTTCTTTGATTTAACGAAGTCTTTTGACTGTGTTGACCACAAAATATTACTGCAGAAGTTGGACCATTATGGAGTAAGGGGAGTAGCTTACAATTGGTTCGCCTCTTACTTTAAGAACAGAAAGCAGAAGGAAATTGTCCGCAATATTGAGAGTGGTAGTGATGTTCAGTCACAATGGGGCACTGTTAAGTGGGGCGTTCCACAAGGGTCGGTGCTGGGCCACTGCTGTTTCTTTTTTATATAAATGATATGCCTTCTAGTATTACAGGTGATTCAAAAATATTTCTGTTTGCTGATGACACCAGATTGGTAGTGAATGATCTTGTGTGTAATATTGAAACAGTATCAAATAATGTAGTTCATGAAATAAGTTCGTGGCTTGTGGAAAATAATTTGATGCTAAATCACAGTAAGACTCAGTTTTTACAGTTTCTAACTCACAATTCAACAAGAACCGATGTTTTGATCAGACAGAATGGGCATATTATATGCGTTCGGACAGATAGTAAGCTGTTGTGGAAAGCCCATGTTCAGGATCTTATTCAGAAACTAAATGCTGCTTTATTTACCATTAGAACAGTATCTGAAATAAGTGACAGTTCAACACGCAAAGTAGTCTACTTCACATATTTTCATACGCTCATGTCGTATGGTATTATTTTTTGGCGTAATTCTTCTGATTCAAAAAGGGTATTTTTGGCTCAAAGACGGGCTGTTCAAGCTATATGTGGTGTATGTTCGAGAACTTCTTGTCGACCCCTATTCAATAGTCTGGGAATTCTGACATTGCCTTCACAGTATATATTTTCTTTAATGTCGTTTGTTGTTAGCAATATTAGCTTATTCCCAAGAGTTAGCAGCTTTCACTCAGTTAATACTAGGCCGAAATCAAATCTGCATGTGGAATACACTTCCTTGACTCTTGTGCAGAAAGGAGTGCAGTATTCTGCTGCATCCATTTTCAATAAGCTACCACAAGAACTCAAAAATCTTAGCAGTATCCCAAACACTTTTAAGTCTAAACTGAAGAGTTTCCTCATGGCTCACTCCTTCTATTCTGTTGAGGAGCTCCTGGAAGAGCTGAAAAATTAAGCAAATTCCATTGTTACATTGTTGATTTTCTTTATTTAAAGTTACGACTTGTCATCTGAATATGTTTCTTATATTTCATTTTTTCTTTTTCTACTATCTTGTTATAATTTCATGTATTGACTCATTCCATGACCATGGAGACGTCTCCTTAATTTGGTCCCACGGAACAATAAATAAATAAAATAAACATGAACAACGCTACTCTCACACAGTTGTGGTAAATATATTCAGTCCTGAAGGGGTAATGGGGTGCCGACAGGAAGGGCATCCGTCCACCATTTAAACTAACCATGCCAAATCCTTTAATAACAATGCCGACCCTGCACCGATGCGGGACAAAGGCCCAAGGAAAAGATTTCACAACAGAATATTAGACTGAGCCAAAAATAAGACTACTACCAACGGGTATTTTTTAAGAAATCCTTAGTAAAAGCATTCATTGTTTCTAACTACTCACTTGAAAAAAAAAATAAAGAAAAAGAAAACGGTGTCACTTGTTTGAACCATGGTTGTAGTGTAGTACTTTAAGCGGTACAATAACTCATTACCTCTACATCTGTACTTCAAATGCCAGCTTACAATTCGTGGCTAAGGGTACCTTTGGTATCACGAAATTTTTTTCCCCTTCTCTGTTCGATTCCCGAATGGTGCGAGGGGAAAATCGATTGCCTATAAATCTCCCTATGAACTCTAACTTCTCTGATTTTCTGGTCGTGGTAATTTCATGAGACGTACGTGGGGGGACGTAGTATGTTGCCAGATTCGTCTTCGGACGTACGCTCTCGCTATTTAACAGTAAACCACTCCGGGACAAAGAACAGCTCTCTTGTACCGTCTGCCTTGGAGTTTGTTCAACATCGCGTACCGCTCACGCTCCGACTAAGCGTTCCCGTGACGAAAACTACGGCCCTTCTTTTGATCTTGTCCAACTACGTTAATTCTAGTTGTGACCAACGTTGAAATCCGTGCTTTTTTTTGTGCCCTCAATCTCCTGACTAGTTTGTTACGACCTGCTACGAACGAATTCTTACCCTGTGCCAACCCCCTTCATCTCAGAGGAGCACTTGCAATCTACGTCCTCAATTATATGTTGGATGAATTCCAATCTCTAACTTCCTCTACAGTTTTTGTCTTGTAAAGTTCCCTCTAGTACCATGGAAGTCATTCCTGATGTCTTAACAGTAGTCCTTTTATCCTGTCCCTTCTCCTTTCAGTGGTTTCCATATATCCCTACAGTCTCCGATTCTACGCAGAATCTCCTCACTCCTGATCTTATCAGACTATCTAGTTTTCAACATTCGTCTGTAGCACCACATCTCAAGTACTTCGATTCTCTTCTGTTCTGGTTTCCCACAGTCCATGCTTCACTACCATACAATACTGTGCTCTAAACGTATAATCTCAGAAATTTCTTCCTCAAATTAAGGCCTATGTTTGATACTAGTAGACTTCTCTTGGTCACGAATACTCTTTTTCCTGTGCTAGTGTGCTTTTGATGTCGTCCTTACTCCATCCGTCATTGGTTATTTTGCTGCCTAGGTCTTCCCGTATCACCCGGTGTTTCCCAAGTATACGTCCTCCTCTTGTGGTTCTTGAACAGAGGATTTGCTATTACTAGCTGAAATTTATTACAGAGCTTAGTCTTTCTCATTCCTGGTCCCAAGCCCATATTCTCCTGTAACCTTACATCTCCTACCCCTATAATTCCATTTCAGTCCCCCATGATTATTAGATTTTCATCTCCCTGTACGTACTGTATTACCCTTTCAATATCCTCATATCCTTTGTCTCTCTTCATCTTCAGCTTGCGACGTCGGTGTATATATCTGGACTACCGTTGTCAGTATTGGTTTACAGTCGAGTCTGTTGAGAACAACCCTATCACTGAACTATTCCCAGTATCACACTCTTTGCCCTACCTTCCTATTCATAACGAATTCTACTCCAGTTATACCATTTTCTGCTGCTGTTCATATTACCCTATACTCATCGGACCATAAATACTTGTCTTCTTTCATTTCACTTCACTGACCGCTACAATATCTAGATTGTACCTTTGCATTTCCATTTTCAGGTTTTCTAGCTTCTCTTCCACGTTCAAACTTCTGACATTCCACGCCCCGACTCGTGGAACGTTATCCTTTCGCTGGTTATTCAATTTTTTTCTCATGGTAGCCTCCTCCTTAGCAGTTCCCTCCCAGAGATTCGACTTGGGGACTATTCCGGAATCTTTTGCCAATGGAGAGATCATCATGCCACTTTTTCAATTACAGGCCACACGTTCTGTGAATACACATTATGTGTCCTTAATGCAGTGATTTCCATTGCTCTGCTTCCTCATGCCGTTGATCATTACTGATTCTTCCGCCTTCAGGGGCAGTTTGCCACCCCAAGAACAACCGGGCAAATAAGTATTTTTACGCCTATTCTTTCGTGGATGTTTTGTATTTCCTTTAGATATTTTATTCTTCCGATGAATCTCAGCCAAGCGCCCCTATTCTTCTGGTTTCTTCTGGCGTTCCGACCTTCCTATAAAAGACCCCATGGTCTGCAAAAAGCCTCACACAACATCCTACTTTATCCCTTAGATCACTTATACATGTCTTATAAACTTCTACCATCTCCTTTTGCCTCTTAGCTGCCTTACAAAATAATGCATAAAAAATTATATTTAATGGTAGGTGCCATTTCCCACCACGCAACAAAATGTTAGGCAACCACTTGAAGTGCGATCTGTGTACTCTAATCTCATCCCAAAAATACATCAGACAAAGTAATCAGGACCGACGCTACGCCCACCAAACTCTGGATACGGGAAGCGTTGTAGTTTACCATATATTACCGCAAAAACGCTACGGATGTGACGTTCATCTCATAATACAGGTGATTTCTAGACGTCAAACAATAGGCGAATTACTCTATTTTAAATTAGGTCAAATGAAACAACGCTTCGACAACCTCGCCACAATAAATTTCATTACGTCAATCGAATGATATGAAAATTTTGGTCAGTTTATTTTATGAATTAAAAATTATTCTGATGTAGCTTCGCTGGTCTCTGGAATTGCAGATTTTTTTATATGGCTGTATTTCCCGCTTCACACCGCTTGCTCTTATTTGACATCTCGTATGGAAGAGTGAAATCCCAAAGCATCTCTTAATGACCACTGCCTTAGTGCACGTACAACATGAGGGACACCATTTTGTTATGTTAAACATTACAAAATTATTAAACTCGTACTGCCCATCCCATTTATTACCGGCAGTACTGTATCATTTGCAAAATACACACCTGTTACTGCCATAATACTGTCGTTGCACAGAAGCTGCTTTAGATGTGGGAATAGGTATGGCAGTTTGACGACCATTGTTTAAATTGCTGACAATCTTATCTAGACATCAAATGTCAGGCACATGAGAGTAGAGAGTCAGTGGGCATACTGGACTAAGTCAGAACACATTACACATCCGGTGTCAGGTTACACCTGAGGCAGTTGGGCGAGCTATATTCGAGATCATCCCCTCCTCCTCCCCTACCCCTCCCCCCCACCCCCCGCAGCCAGTGCACTGCTATTTCTGGTCTGAACCAGTTATGATGAGTTTCCTTAGATAAGAATAGATTTCCAGTGATAAGGCTTCTGGGAATCCTCCCCATGCACATGAAGCAATTGTGTGTGGTACACTGTCAGTCACCCAGTACCCTCTCCCACTGAGGATCCCCCTCTCCTCTCTTACCCCCCCCTCCTTCTGAATTGACAAGTTTCAAGCTCCCTCTCCCTTTCCACCTCCTTTTATTACTAAAACAAACATATGGGCTGCAACATGTATTATCAGGTTTGTTTGGGGTCATGGTGTGGCTATTTGTTAATAATAATAATAATAATAATTTTAATATTGTTACAATTACATGAGTTTCGTCATTCAAGGTTTATGATACTTATTGGGAGGTTCAAGGTTTGTTTTTTGATTAGGACGTGGGTTTTTGTTATTAGTAATAATAACAGTAATAATAACAACAAATCACTTCATCATAAGTGTACAGTACACTGTGGGAATTAAATTATAGGAGAACAGTCTTTTATGTTTGAAGCTTCTGTTGTTTTTGTTATACCACAGCCTAAATCAAATGTTTTTCAGCGCCTTGCATTAAATCTGGAGGCATTCAAAATATAGGTGGCTATGTCAACAAGTAAAAATGTAGGTGAAAGTGTCTAAAAGTTGACAAAAAATGGTTCAAATGGCTCTGAGTACTATGGGACTTAACATCTGAGGTCATCAGTCCCCTAGACTTAGAACTACTTAAACCTAACTAACCTAAGGACATCACACACATCCATGCCCGAGGCAGGATTCGAACCTGCGACCATAGCAGTCGCGTGGTTCTGGACTGAAGTGCCTAGAGCCACCCAGCCACCACGGCTGGCGAAAAGTTGACAGGTAGCTGTATCTTCCACAATCTTGATTCAACTGGTGGTGTACAATAGTTATTCTATCTGCGTGCAGCATATATATATTTGCTCTCTGTGTTGCTGAAATCAACTTATCTGCAAAGATCATGGAATTCTTGGATGGAAGGTTGGTAACGCTTTGTTCTGTGGGACACATTATGTATAGTGAGGTAATTTCCACCTGAATACAGGGTCGAGCAGAGCATGTTGGCTCAGCTACTTCGCAGTGAAATCCCAGTCACAAGGGAACAGAATGCAGTCTGCACACATGCGTGCAGGGTTGGTAATCGACATTAAATTATGCAGTACATTTTAAAAGAATTCATTTCTTTTTGCACTTGAGTGACATTGTGTTAATGTGTTTAATTTGATCATTATTTGCATATTTTAAATTCACGCCATTTGTCTTGAATACTTTTAGTATGTTGGTTTGTCTAACATGCTAACTGAGGTCGTATCTTACTCTAAGGGAGTATTGTTTGATCTAAAGTCTTTGCCCATACTCACTCATAAGCTTTGTAACCGCTCTAATTCATGCGATCTGTTTTGATTATGCTGTTATGAACGTTGTAAACACGTTGAGCTTAGAGTTTCCACCTGTTGCGATTTAGTAGAGATAGTCCCTACTTTTCTATAACTGTCTCTGGTTCCACATGACTATGATGGGACATTCTCAAGTCCCTCCATTTCTGATTCACTTTTAGTTTTATTTCTTTCATACCATACTACATAATTTTTAATTCCATATTCACTAAGTTTATCATCTTGTTCTTGTTAGCCAAAGTCAAACTATAAGTAGCTCTTATGATAGTTTATTTTAAAGGGAATTTCACTTTCCACTGAGTTCATAGTAAGTTTGTTTCGCTGCAATAGTTCTACAAGCACATTCTACGTGAGAAGAAACTTATAATGGCCGCTACGTCTGGCAACAAGTATGTCTGCAAGGTCTAGCCCTAGCCCCATTGGTGAAAACCAATATATAAGATAAACACTGTTTTATATCTGAATTTCAAGTGTGGTATTTGTGGTTTAGTTTCAGTGTGAGGATAAAAAAGCTGTCAAACCTTGGTAAGTATTGCACATTTAATATGTTACCTTTTGTCCTGGCCTTGGACTTGCAAAAGATGGCAGCGTCCTCACTTCTGACATGCCAAAAGTGACTACCCTAGTCGAGATTCTCACAGTGTTTAGCCAGTAATGATCTTGCATACAAACGCTGTTCAAAGAGCTTTCCCCAATCTGGTAACCATTACATTTATATTCTTCCATGTACAGTTACTTGTTTTATGTAATTGTAGGACTATCTCACATAGTTCTCAAGACGGATTCGTGGATATGTATGTGCCTGATTAATATCCTCCATCAGTTCTTTACCATATGCCTTTGTATTTTTACCATTTTTATGTTAGTTAGGGTGTCTTATACACCGATACATCGATGCATTTAACAGAAAATACGTTGCATTAGAGAAATGCTAGTTTTTCACGTGTTCTTTCCATATTTTCGTCGCTGCTATGTCCATTATCTCGTCATTTTTCTACCACTTCATATATGATTCTTGCATGCATGCGTTTCAGCTAAGAGATGCAGAATGGTGATGCATATGAATCAAATGGGCAGCTTTTGGGTCACAGTAAGCCAGTCAGTCTGTTTTATTCTAATGTCTAGTTGCTTGTCTTGGTGCAAGTCGGCATGTGCCTGACCCTTAAGTCATTGCTGTGTGTTTGCCTTAAGTGAAGTAGTTTATTCGAAATGTGTTGGTTTTAGAGAACTGTTATTCAGAATTAAGTAACATACATCATATGCACGCAAAAAAAGATTTCACAGACCTAACGTAGTATCCCTATTTCGGTCTAACTCAAAGTCGACGAAAGAAAAGAAAATTACACAACCGTACTCTATAACGATCAGAAGTTCTATAGAATGTAGGGTCATGAAAAAATAAAAGAAAGGTTAGAAGGAGGGGGGGGGGGAGGAGAAGATGAACTGTAACTGCAAGATTACATAAATTCCCTGTTGTGCATTAACACTAATGGCTGCACCCGTCAACACTGATGAAGTAATTCCAGTGGGACAGTGCGGATTATGGAAACCGCCACCCAAGCACTGTGCCACTTACCGCAGCAGAAACTCAATAATACGAGACCGGGGCTGGTCTTCCAGAGATGTCATGCGTAACCGGATGCGGCATGGTGTGGGAGCTCGTGATGAGAGGAAAGAGGCGAGGGGTGGGTGGGAGAGGGAAGGGGAGAGGTCAGCGCGTCCAGCGCTAACGAGGCCTGTTTGTGACGAGTAATTGTTGGGCGGGCAGGGTGCAGGCGACCGCCACAAGGAAAAAAAAGAACCCACTGCCAGTGGGCCGCGCGATGGACGGTATATCTGTGGTGGGGGAAACACCTGCAACTGGGCCACAGAGTGAGGTAACCACCCGCTGAAACAGAAAGTGCGGAAAACCTAGAACGAGATGGAGACCGCATATAGCAAATGACTCACCACATAATTCTGAAGACAGTAAGGGCATATAAATGCAAGAACTATCGTGGAATCAGTTTAACAGCTCATGGATTCGAGTTACTGTCAAGAACAATATACAGAAGATATGGAAAGATAATTGAGGATATGTTAGGTGACGATCAACGAGAGAGGCATTTTTGACATTACATCTGATAATGGAAGCATGGAAAAATGAAGACTTCGTCGTAGGATTTGTTGACATGCAAAAAGCTTTCGACAACCTAAATCGGCAAAGAGGTTTGGTATACTCAGCAAAATAGGTATATGGTGTATGGAAGGACGGATCATGGCAGCTTAGAGAAAGTTTTCCCCACAAAATCATCTTACGATTTGGCGCCCCCCCCCCCCCCCCTCCCCCTCCCCATCCACGCCCACCCCACTTTCTCTCAAACCTTTTCGGCCATATCCGTTTCTCCGCTTTCTTGTGATACACATTGCCTACAAATCCAATACTTGGATGTCCCTCTCATTAAACCGGTCCAGAGCAACACCGTGTGGGCTACAGGCCTGTGCGCACCCTGGTGAAGTCACACAGAGATGACGGAATCTGTATCGAAACTGCGCTCTGACTCACGCTGCGGTCACAGGTTAAAGTACTTAAAGAGTTTCAGACCTGAAACTGCACGGAATTTTCCGTGGTTTCTCCTCATACATAACCTTGTAATGGATCTTAGGGTATGTATAGCATTACATAAAATAACGGAACAGAACTGCTTCACGATTTGTATGTAAAATCGTTTATCAGTGCACTGCAAATACACATCTATAGGCCTGAAGACAAACTGTAATTCTGGTTTCGTTCTTTCTCTCTTGCCTTACTTTTCTTGCAGTAACATATCTGCCAAATGCAACAATAAACAAACGTCTCCCTTTTGAACTCAAGCAACTGGGTTCCTACAGAATACAATAATTTATTTTCTCCGTAATTTCAGCGGATTTTGGTCTCCACATATCCTTAAAAATATGTTGATTTCACACGAAACTCATATCATTCGACGGAATGGGGCATGAGACATTGTTCATTAAATAAAAAAATATGATACACCTTCTCCTTCTTTGGCTTTCCAGGCCTGTAGGAACCATAAACACGAAAAATTTACGTGATTTTTACCGAAAATTTTGTCGGAGTGCGCTGTTAATTTAATTATAAGGCACTTGCCTCGTAACAAAACGTAAGATGCAGCTAAAGGTACTGAAAAATCGAAAGATAATTCTACAGCTGTATTGTGTGCAACAAAACATCATTTGGAAGTCATAGAAATTGAACAGATGCACCTAAAATCATAACAGTCAGTGTCAAATTACTGTAGGAATAATACTCGTATAAGTAGAGAAGAAGTGGCTGTGTACATAAAAAGTGCAATAAAATGACAGGCCATAGTCATAAATGAGTACTGCAGTTAAGATGTATTAGTTCTCACTCGCGGTGTAGTTTTAGACGTGAAAATATTTTCTTACAGAGTAGCGCTTAAAATTGAGAATAGCTCTTTTTAAATCGATGAAAAGTAACACGATGGCCGGGTTAGGAACTTCAAAACAAAGGTCAGACGCACCAACATGAATTTACATTCAGTGTAGGATGCACACATATGATTATGATATGCGATGGTGCTTCATCTGCGTAAAGTGCTTCAGTACTTTGAATACAGAGAAAAAAATCGATTTACAATGTCGGTACAATACCTTCCATGCAAAGGATCAAAGGATTACGAAGGATTAGAAGGTGAGTAGTGGGAAGCGGTGGTGCAAAAATTAAAGAAAGCGCTGTTTAGCAATCGGACTGAAGAAAGTCTTCATCACATGGGAGCAGAGAAATAAAAATGTGAATAATTTTCCCCAACATTTTTACTACATTTTTTTTTTCGGTGTGCGTGTGTGTGGGGGGGGATTAATCTGCATCTCGAGCAAACCATCATATCTCTTTTCAGTTTGCACAGCGTGGCGCAGCGTCACTGACTTTCACTTGATGTTGACAATACGGAAACTGAGCTACATTTAGAATTTAGACAGTCTGACAGTCGCATGATAAGTTCCATAACAAAATCAGTCTCGCAGACTTACTTTCTCTACATAAATTTTCAAGACTTTGCAAGTTTGTGTGTGTGAAATCTTATGGGAGTTAACTGCTAAGGTCATCAGTCCCTAAGCTTACTACACACTACTTAACCTAAATTATCCTAAGGACAAATACACACATCCATGCCCGAGGGAGGACTCGAACCTCCGCCAGGATCAGCCGCACAGTCAATGACTGCAGAGCAATAGACCGCTCGGCTACTCCCGCGCAGCTTTATAAGTTTGCAAGTGTGAATGTTTAGATCTACATACTTGTGAGCAACGATTTTGCGCAACGAAGAACGAAATCTACTTACAGAATCTGTCAGGTTCAAAGAATTTCACTGACAGGCTTCATCTTAAAAGCTTGCCTTCATATGTGATTGCAGGCTTTCTCGGTGTATTCGAACGATGAAATCTTCTCGGGTGATCAGGCGAATAGTGACGTCATGTTGTCGCAATGTTTCAATCAGTTTCATATCCGTTATATTAAGGCATCCCCGACATGTATTCAGCGTACAGCACAGCTATCTTGGGCTTACATTTCAGTAATGAAAATGGAATTGAGCGTTTGGCGTCATTGGCCGGGAGGCCCCTTGCGGGACAGGTCTGGCCGCCTTGGTGCAGGTCTTATTACATTCGACGCCACATTGGGCGACCTGCGCGCCGGATGGGGATGAAATGACGGTGAAGACAAAACAACATCCAGTCCCTGAGCGGAGAAAATCCACGACCCAGCCGGGAATCGAACCCGGGCCCGTAGGACGACAATCCGTCACGCTGACCACTTTTTTTTTTTTTTACTCAGCTATCGGGGCGGACATTTCAGCTATATAACGCCCGCTCGCACATGGAGAGAGTTTCTACTGCTTGTCGTCGTGCTTGCCAACCATACCTTGGCCAGCAAGGTCGTTGGATCTCTCCCCAATTCAGAAAGTTTGGGGCGTTATGGGCAGGGCCCTCCAGCCAGCTGGGTATTTTGACCATCTACCGCACCAGTTGGACAAAAATTGGCATAATATCCCTCAGGAGGAGATCCAACAACTCTATCAACCAATGCAAAGCCGAATAATTGGCACCAGAAGTGAACCAACGTCTTATTGACTTGTTCTGTTTGTAAAGCTCTTTCACTTGAATAAATTATCCCAAATTTTTGAAATTGTAATAATTTGTTTGCCTGCATATGTACAAATTGTTCAAGTGGCTCTGAGCACTATGGGACTTAACATCTGAGGTCATCAGTCCCATAGAACTTAGAACTGTTTAAACCTAACTAACCTATGGACATCACACACATCCATGCCCGAGGCAGGATTCGAACCTGCGACCGCCGCGGTCGCGCGGTTCCAGACTGAAGCGCCTAGAACCGCTCAGCCACACCGGACGGTGCATATGTACATTACATTAACCGAGTTCCGTCATATTCAATTAATTCCTTCGTGGTGCTTGATTTTCTTTTCTTAGAGTTTATTATTAATTATTATTAGTTATTAATATTTTGCTTGGAACTTTAAAAAACACGTAGAACCGCGCGTTAGGTTTATTAATCCTTTCCGTCATCGTCCTAGTATCCACACTTTCTTCAGACTTCTTTTTGTCAACTGTTTGTACGTGAATTTATGGTCGTATGTCTTCTATACGTCGGTTGTCCGTCTAGTTACCAGTAAGTCAACAGCGACTTCCCTAAGATTCTTTTGCTTGTCGGCTTACCGCCGACTTTGATCTTTCGGGTCTCATGAATGATATTAACGATTTTCTTGATTGGTAATGAGTCGCCCATTCTTTTTATACGTACGTAACAACTGAGAGGTCTTTTATACGCACTCAAACAAAATCGATCCGTCAGAGAATATAATCTTTTGAAAAAAATGGCTCTGAGCACTGTGGGACTTAACATCTAAGGTCATCAGTCCCCTAGAACTTAGAACTACTTAAACCTAACTAACCTAAGGACATCACACACATTCATGCCCGAGGCAGGATTCGAACCTGGGACCGTAGCGGTTTCGCGGTTCCAGACTGAAGCGCCTAGAACCGCTCGGCCACTTTGGCCGGCCAATCTTTTGAATTTTACGCATCCAGATACTGTTTTAGATCTTGGTCCCAATCTTTCCGTGATGTCTATCGTTCCATTTTTTTATGACATGGATAACAATAATGAAACCCTACTGCATCACGAAGATTTTAAACTAAATTTTGAAAGATAATTCGGAATAAGTTTTACCCCGATTTATATCTCAAATTTTCAGACGTAGTTCCCTGGTATCACAATGTGACTCAGACGAATCTTTACAGACAACGGTAGAACCTTCACAAGCGCAGCAGGGCTTTCTGAAGGACGCCGATTAACATACTCGTATTAAGCACACGCACTGCTCAAACACTGACTTTACGTGTAATGATATTTGGAAATATGTGGTAAGCTCTTATGGGACCAAACTGCTGAGATCATCGGTCCCTAAGCCTACAGACTACTTAATCTAACTTAACCTAACTTAAGCTATGCACAACACACACACCCATGCCCGAGGGAGGACTCGAGCCTCCGACTTGGGGAGCCGCACGGGCCGTGATAAGGCGCCTCAGACCGCTTGGCTACAACGCGCGGCTTCACGTAATGAATTTTGCCCTAGAGCATAAATGTGATTGCCTCTATTGTATATTTGTCACTTGAAAACTTACAGAAAACGGGCAGTTGTAATGCAACTGAATCAAGATTCATCTCCAGAATTGCGTCTTAGCGCCTTATCTGATAGCTGGAATATACTGAAAAAAATAGCTGGCGTGTGCGTTGCAAAACTTAATAGTTGTCTTTTCTTTAAACAAACGATATAGGAAAATGAGATCAGATACCATGAGGCAGCCTAGTATAAATTTGAAGGGACAGGGCCATGGGGTTATATGTATGGATAAAGTTAATTCGTTAATGTAAAGAGTATGTGTACACAAGCTCTGTTAAATGAATATCGTAATGTTCAAAACACTTACCGGATGGATAATCACACATGAGCAAATACAGTTCATTAGTACACGTTCACAAATCATACGATAATTTGACGAGATACAAAATGGAGGCTATAAAATATTTTCCCTACTTTGAAGAGTTAGAGGAATAGAGAGAGGTATGTTGCAAGCCATGTACGGTCACAGATTGATTAGATGTAAATGTACACTGCCAGCCACAAGCGCATGTGGTTTCGAAAGGATCACAAAAAAATATTGAGTTACAAAATATGACACGACATGATATTGTGACTAAGTATGATTACAAAATAACTGGAATGCAAGTGAAATGCACCGATAAAACCTACAGCATGAAGCAAACTCACCCACTTACATTCAGCCGCACATTGAGATTGCAGAATGGCCACCTTTGTTCAAGAAACAGCACCAGAGTGTTCCATTCTTCTCAACTTAAAAGTTCCCGGCTGGTAGGCCGTGGTCGATGTATAAAACTCTCCCCTGAAGTTTCGTCTCCGATTGCGGGAGACACCGTCCGAGGTAAAGCGGCGAACCTGAGGATGTCTCCCGTAGTCGGAGACGAAACGTCAGGGGAGAGTTTTATACATCGACCACGGCCTATTAGCCCGGAAGTCTTAAGTAAAGACTATACTCGCCGTGAAAGCCTACATTGTATGTTCCATTCTTTTCCGAACATGTGATTCCAAAATGATTTTTCACATTCGATGCTGTAATTAGTCCCCGCTTGACAAAGTCCCTGAAGCAATCGAGACACGCCACGATAGACGGCACAAAGACAACACGCGACGAACAGTCGAACATGACAGCCACATGATCCTCTGAAAAAACAAAACACTCACGCAGAACATGATTGCGCGCAATATGGAACAGAGTGGTGTGCGCAGCATCGATGTGTTTCAGTGAATAATGGTGATGTCTCGATTTTACAGCGTTCTTTTGCGAGAAACGACTCTTTGCTCGTGGTGTAGTAGTTTGGTGTGGGTGGAAAGGGATTTCGCATTATAAATACTGTAGATGATACTGCAGGCATTATGCAGTTATTCTGCACGAATTTTACTGCTCACTTTATCATTTGCAGTGTTGCCGGTATTTTCGTCTTGAATACTGAACCTGAGAAATGTTTCACAACTTTTCGTAAGATATCAGTTTCTGTAATAGTCTTCCAATTTAACTTGTTGGCTTATTTACATGTCATAAGCGAAGACTGTGTACTTTATCAGTACAGTAGTATCTGCATTTGCGTAATAAAACCTGCAAAAAAGGACGACTAATTGCTGCGCTCTTTCATTTATAATTTACATAACACTCGCTGAGTGCACCCACTTTCCTAATGGACGGTAACCTGATATATATAATCAATTAACAGTCCTCAACATAGCATTGAATCAAATGGTCCTTATTATGTTAAACATTGTACATCTTAATATTTACCCTAAAGTCAAATGCTTTAAGAAACTTGGAAATAAATTTCAGCTCTACTATTACTACCTCTAATTTTTTAAGTTAATCTTGAACATTTAAGCAGTCGAGGCAACGACTTTTATAGACCTTCACTGATTGCATTACATGTACCACACGTACATAATTTCAATAAAGATAAGTGATCCAAGTACAAAGACTACCAAATAAAGGTTTCCAATAGCAGAAATGTGTGGGAATGCTGGTTTGCAATCGTGGGTATACTGATTTGTAATCGTGGTTCCCCCAGAGGGGGAGGGCGGAGGTATGCAAGAGGAGACACTCTACACCTCTGGGGTAAGGACTTTTTATTCATTACAGGAATGTCAACCATTTTTAACAATAATTGCCAGCGATTCCATTTAATCGCAGATTTGACAGTGCCAAGCGCGATGAGAAATACTAGTCGGCGTTATTGTACAGTAAAATGTGTAAACATCGAGACGAGGACCACCTTAGATCAATCCTACCCCATTAAGAATTGGTTCTTCCGGCCTATTTGACACATGAATAAAAATGTTTGTAAATACGTCATTGGATATCTTAGATGTAACCAGAAAAAGGATGTATTTTCAGGTCGTCGAATCAAATGAGTAGTATCAGTATTCGGCTTTATAGTACAAGAAGAGAACTTACCGTTTACTAATGGGATGTACTTTCTATTGAGGTAGCAGTGTAATCCACCTCAAAAATCGTCGAGTGGATGCCAAAAAATCGTTTGAGATGCAATATGGGTAAGTACTTCCTCTGAAATACATTCTCTTACTCACCGATTCAGTGATACAAGCAAAGGGCATTTTATAATTTTGTCACATCTACGGTATGTTTAAGGGGATGCCTATGTTCCTGAACATGTGGGGATCTTAATGTTCCAATGAAATAGTCCGTATTACTTGTAAAATGAAGGGGAATCACTGCTGTCAGTCTTGTAAGCAGCAGATCCCGGGTTCGAAACCCGGTCCGGTACACATTTTCTCTCATCGCCGCTGATTCTGCTTAATGTCCCGCTGCATCTGGCAGCAGTGATCCCCCTTCAATTTACATATTATGTTTCACAGCTGCGGATCCTGCGTGGTGTCTGTCCTTTCGGACATGTCCGAAAGAACAGACACCACGTATTCTTATAGTCCGTATTACGTCTACAAAATACCAACAGTGTAAATGCTGAACAGCTGTTTCTAATTCTATTTAATTATATGTGAATCTTCTTACATTCCAAGTAATGAGCTTTAATATTGTGTCCGACAGTTCCAGCACAGTTTCTTTGTTGCAGCCATCAATTCTGAATGCTTTTACAGATGTGGTTAGAACTTTACACGACCCCCGATGGATTGTGATTCCAAAAGGGGGCTAACTTTGCAGTGCAATATAACCGTCAGTATTTGTTTTCTATATTTAGTCCCTCAGACTGTTTCTTGCGTTACTGTGCGTCTATAGCGCTCTCTGCCACATGTATTTACTTTTCAACATGTTTTTTTTTTTTTTTTTTCGTTTGCGGTCCAATATTTTGGATCTTGTCCTTTCTTCCTGTATGATTTTTCATAAATGTTAATGTGGAGCACAGTTTCGTAGATCAATGAACAGAGATGAAAGTAAGATCAGTCGGAAGACAGCAATCTGCTGTCACGAAGTACGCACGCCGAAACGGGAGGCTCACGGACTACTTTGTGTGCTATTCCGCGGCCGTAACGAATTTTCCGGGAGAATTTGTGGTGCTCCGGCGGGTCTAACCGCTCAATATGAAGCGGACGAACAGGTGGATATGAGGCGCTGTGAAAGAGTGTGTGCCTGCAGCGTGTCAGCGTGTGTGTGCTGTGTGGTCGCAATAACGGCAGCCGTTGTCCCTGTGTGTTGCAGGACGCTGTCGATCCCGGACATGCACACCCTGCGCAAGGACGCGCTGGCGCCGTACCGCTCGCAGCTCACCGACGTGTAAGTACCAGCCACACCACTCACTACTTCCTACCGGCGGCAACGCCGACAGTAACCGCGATTCACGTCAGAGTCCTCTTGCAACTCCCTCAAGAATGTCCTGCGTAGCAGAGTTGTAATGAGGTAGCGTCAGAGACACTGGGCCGTGATTTACACGAAGACTACACTCTTTGACACTGTTGACACTCTAAACGTAGCTTAAGAGGAATACAGTGTGTTTCAAACATATCCATTCAATTTCGTAAGATTATACACTCCAGTTTCTTGAGAACCGCAGCAGGTCGACATAAGGGAATATCTATTGAAGAACAATTTGAAATGACACACTGATATAAACTGAGGTGACAAAAGTCATGGGACATCCTAATAAGGTATCGGACCTCCTTTCACCCAGCATAGTGCAGCAGATCGACGTTCCATGGACTCAACATTTCCTTGAAAGTCCCCTGCAGAAATATTGAGCCATACTGCCTCTATAGTCGTCCATAATTGTTAAAGTATTGCCGCTGCAGGATTTTGTGCACGAAATGATCTGTCGATGATGTCCCACAAATGCTCGATGCGATTTTGTGGGGCCATCTGGTTGGCCACATCTTTAACTCGAACGGTCGAGAAAGTCCTTCATACCAATCGCGGACAATTGTGGCTCGGTGACATGGCGCATTGTCATCCACAAAAATTCCCTCGTTGTTTGGGAACATGAAGCCCATGAATGGCTGCAAATAGTCTCTAAGTAACCGAACATAACTGTTTGCAATCAATGATCTGTTCAGTTGGACTGGAGGACCCAATCCATTCCATGTAAACACAGCCCATACCGTTATCGAGCTGCCACCAGCTTGTACACTGCCTAGTTGACAACCTGAATCCATGGCTTCGTGGGGTTTGCACCACACCCAAACCCTACCAAGAGCTCTTACCAGCCGCTATCGGGACTCATCTGACCAGGCCCAGGTTTTCCTGTAATCTAGGGTTCAACTGATATAGACACAATCCCAGGAAAGGCGCTGCAGGCGATGTCGTGCTGTTGGCAATGTCACTCGCGTGGGTCGTCGGCTGCCATAGCCCATTAGCGCCAAATTTCGCCGTACTGTCCTAATAGATACGTTCGTCGTATGTCCCAAATTGATTTCTGTGATTATTTCATGCATTGTTCCTTGTCTGTTAGCACTGAAAACTATACGGAAACGCCTCGGACGTTAAGTGAAGGCCGTTGGCCACTGCCTTGTCGTGATCAGAGGTAATGCCTGAAATTTGGTATTTTCTGGGCGCTCTTGACACTTTGCATCGCGATTTTTGAAATAGAATGTCCCGTGCGTCTGGCTCCAACGACCATACCGCAATCTGTCTGTTAATTCCCTTCGTGCGGTCAATACCACGTCGGAAACTTTCCACACGAATCATCTGATTACAACTGACAACTCTCCTCTGCCCTTTTACAGATTGTGTACACGATACTACCGCGCATCTGTATATGTGCATATCGCTACCCCACGACTTTTTTCAAATGGTTCAAATGGCTCTGAGCACTATGGGACTTAACATCTATGGTCATCAGTCCCCTAGAACTTAGAACTACTTAAACCTAACTAACCTAAGGACAGCACACAACACCCAGTCATCACGAGGCAGAGAAAATCCCTGACCCCGCCGGGAATCGAACCCGGGAACCCGGGCGCTGGAAGCGAGAACGCTACCGCACGACCACGAGCTGCGGACCACGACTTTTTTCACCTCAGTGTAAATGATATACGAGGTTCTTCAAAAATCTGGTTTTACAAGATTATTTCTTCTACATGGATGAAGCTAGAAACTTGTGTATTTTAAGTTATGGACTTGACCAAAAAGTAAGTTTCAAATTATACATCCAATTTTTACATCTTTTAATTCATGCACGTACGATCTTGGGGTATCCTTTTACAATTACGTTTTAGACTAATTTCCATTAATCTCTCATAAATATTCAATGTGTCCTCAACCGGACACGCGAGAAACGTTCGATGACACAGGTCTGCGGCATAAAAATTGTTTCAAATTCATTGAGTGATTTTTGTATAGTTTTCAAAGCTGATTCCCGGAAAAATAGTTAAAAATACCAACACGTACAATTATTTCACGAACTGCTTGTCTAGTTTTAGCTTTTTTCGGTATTTGAGCATTCTAGTGAGTTTGAATTTTGGTTTTTAGAATCTCCATAAACTGTTATTTAGCCGTTTTTATACTAGATATACATTAAATAAAGAGCAATTAGGAGAAACCAGCAGTATTTTCATGTCAGTGCCTGTCTGTCGCGCTGCCCCTTCCCCCGCCATAACCAAGCAGTGAGCTTCTGCTATTGTCCTTCAGTTCACAGTACCTCTTCACCCAGTGCTGTTCGCGTGTTGTTGTTACTAGTGCTTTAAAGTAGTGACTGTTTTCTCGTGTTGTGAAGTTGTTTTATGGACAATTGACAATGGCTACCAAAGGATGTATAAACTCGCCAGATTGCTTGTGCTACATTTGTGGTAACCATACCGTTCAAAAGCAACAAAGAAACATTTCCGATTTTGTTGAAAAAGTATATTTCGCCTGTTTTGGTATAAATTTAGGAGACCAAGATAAGCCTTGGGCCCCACACAAAGTTTGTTCAATGTGTGTTGAAGAACTGAGGCAATGGTTTCAACGTGAAAAGCAGTCCTTACGTTTTGGAATACCATTGGTATTCATAGTGATGACATAGTGATGACTGCTATTTTTGTTCTTGCAACGTACGAGGTTTCAATATGAAAACAGAAAGGATGTTTCTTACTCTAACATTCAATCAGCCATTCGCCATGTTCCTCATGGACCTGAAGTACCAATACCCTCTCCTCCAGATCCTTTGGATGATATAGATGACCACGAGCCATTGGCTCAGCAGGGTAATAGTGAAGAAGACATTGCTACGATCCTGGTACAACCGATCCCTTTGCATTCTCACAATCTGGACTGAACGATTTAGTTAAACACCTAGGCCTTTCTAAGGAACTGGCAGAGGTTTTAGGATCTAGATTGAAAGATAAACATATGTTGGCACCGGGTAAATCCTTTTCTTGGTATCGATCGAGGGAAAAGGAGTTTGTATCTTTCTTCTCTCAAGAAGGTGACCTGGCGTTTTGCAGTGATGTTCCTGGACTTATAGCACGTTTCAAAATATAATATGCTCTTGATGAGTGGAGACTTTTTATTGATTCTTCAAAAAGAAGCCTTAAAGGTGTGCATCTACACAATGGCAATAAGTATGCTTCTATACCGGTTGGACACTCTGTTCACTTAAAAGAATGTTACGAAAACCTTGAACCGGCTAAACCAAACTCTGCTATTCAGATCACAAATGGACACTATGTGCTGATTAAAAAGTGATTTCAATGCTGCTTGGTCAAAAAAGTGGAAATACAAACTTCTTTCTCTGTGAATGTGACAGTAGAGACAGAAAGCAACACAACATAAAAAAAGCTTGCCCCTTGAAAAAACCTCCAGGTCGGGGTTAAAAATGTTGAGAGGAAAGGCCATGTGGATCCCAAAACTTTGTTACTTACACCACGTCACATTAAGTTGGGGTTTCTGAAACAATTTGTTAAGGCTCTGCCAAAAGAATAGAGTCTTTCAGATATATTTTTGGACAGTTTCCTAGTTTATCCGATAAAGGAAGGATTCCTTGTCGGACCAGACATTAGAAAACTAATGACAGATCCCAACTTTGTGGACAAATGGAAACAAAAGAAAAGGCAGCATGGACATCTTTTAAATTAGTTGTTACCGGTTTCCTAGGAAACAAAAGAGATCCAAAATACAAGACACTCGTCGCAGACATACACGACAACTTTAAGAAGCTGGGCTGTAACGTGAGCATTCAAGTTCATTTTCTCCACTCACATCTTGACTACTTCCCTGCGAACCTCGGTGATGGAAGTGAAGCGCAGGGCGAAAGATTCCACCAAGACATTAAAGAAATGGAAAGAAGATGTCAAGGAAGATGGAACGTCAACATGACAGCGGGCTACTGCTGGATGATAAAAATAGATGACCCTCAACGAGCCCACAGCCGGAAAATCAATAAAAGAATAAATGATGACTAACTGAAACCCTCAGCTGACGACAGGTGTTGTTGATATACCTCGATGTGGACAGCTGAAAATGTGTGCCCCGACTGGGATTCGAACCCGGGATCTCCTGCTTACATGGCAGACGCTCTATCCATCTTTTTTTTTAGCGCCTAGAACCACTTTTTTTTTAAGAACAAATAAATAAGGAAAAGATTTTTTTTCCAAAAGAAAACAAAGACTCCAATTCTACTGGTTTCTCCGTCCAGTAAACACAAATGAGTCTCCTTCGTCTTGTTGGCGAAGAAGCAATCTTTTGGAACAAAAAAAGTTTCTCAAAGCCAAAATCAAATTTCTTTTTCCTTTAAGAACAAATTATGAGGAATAAATAAGGAAAAGCTTTTTAAGTCGTCGTGCGACTTGTAGTTACAGTCCAGTTCTTACAGGAGCTCCTGAAATGTATCCGCCTACATCATGCCAGCTCGTCCAAACTTGTCTTCTCATGGCGTAAGCGTGGGTTCTGGGTAGCAGATCTATTCAGTTCGGTTCGGTTTATACAGTTTTCAGCTTCTCAGGGCTTGGACGTTCCAGCTACTAGGTGGGTCATCGAAAGTGCTCCGTAAGAAATTGGAAAAATATTGTTTATAGCGTGGGTTGCGTATCAGGACGCAATGTCGTTCGTTGAGATAAGCCCAATATCCTAGCGTAGACTTGTCGCCAGAAGTAAAAATACAGCGGATCGTGTGGCCACAGATCCAATTCACAGAGTTAGTTTTGGCGGAGGGGTAGAAAGTCTTATCGGGGTACAAAAGCATGTGGACGTCGATCTGAGCCGGTGTCTGGCGAGTAAGAAACGCCAAAATTCGCCGCGCAAGTGTCCAGACGTCTAGCGCTGTGCCACAGTGGAAACGGTGGACATCCGCGTCATCCACTCTACAGTGGGTGCAGAGGGATGAATCGGCGAGATGGATGCGGTGCAGACGATCTCGGTTAACTTGTTTGCCATTCACGGTGATGTACTATGCTGATTGAACGTCTGATTCGAGAAAACGCGCATGGATCGCCTTCCATATGTGTCGCCACACGTACTGTGGATACTTACGTTCGAAGGGGTTGGACGGGCGGCACTGTTGTAACAATTCGGAGACTGTTTTCGTGAGGTAAAAACGTGTAAGTGGTAAGGACCGGTAGATATAACTGAACTCCAGAAAAAATCGTTGGATGTAATAAAAGGGGGTTGGAATGGTCGATACCAGTACTGGGGCGGACAAGGAGGCCGGTGCAAAGTTGTGAAGCAGGAGGCTAGTAAGGCTCTGCGAGCAACGATGCAAAGTTTTAGTTGGGAGCTGACGTATAGTGCCTTGACACGAGTCGGCACGTGGATGAGTCCCACCCCGCCACGATCTCGTGGCAGTGCAAGGGATTCATACTGCACCTTGAATAACATCCCCGAGCTGACGAAGGAGCCGAAAGCCATCAACAGTCGTCGCGCCAGGAGATTTGGGACTGGTAGTACTTGAGCCACGTGTGGTATACGGGAAGCATGATACATGTTCACGTATTGCGCGCGTTGGATAACGTCGAGAGCTCGTAGCCGGTGATCTGCGAGATTTGCTCTGATTGTCTGTAGCAAGCGTCTACCATTGATAGTCGCTGAGCGGCGCCGGTCTGCTGTGAAATCAAGTCCAAGGCACCGTATGGTTGCGGCGACACTAAGGGGGGCAGCGCGTCTCTCCGGCAAGCCCTCACCAATGAGCAGGACCTTGGATTTGGACACGTTGAGGCAGCTCCCCGACGCTTCTCCGTAAGTCGCCACCCATGTCAGTGCTGCTCGTACTTCATCTTCACTGCGCAGATATAGTACTATGTCGTCTGCGTAGGCTGTACAACAAAAACGGTGGCCTTGCACAGCATGCCTTCCAAACGTTGGCGCATGCCCTGGAGCAGGGGTTAAAAGGCGAAAGCATACAAAATCGTGGAAAGAGGGCATCCTTGTCGTACAGATCGTGCGATGACCAGGGAGACGACCATTGTACATGATTTTAGAGGTTGCACTACTCAACAGGCGCATAACCACTGTGACAATACCGCCTGAAAACCCATATGCTGAAGAACTGTCCGTAAATAGAAGTGGTCAACACGGTCGGAAGCCTGGCTAAAGTCCAGTGAAGCCAAGGCGCCAGGGAGACGCTCATGATGCGTTAATGCTATCATGTCTCTGTAACGGCAAAGGGCCGTACGGATGTTGTTGTCGCCTCCTAGGGAAGTCTGGTCGCAGGATGTGACGTAACGTGCGACCTTCTTGAGTCGCGATGCCAATAGCCGTGTGAATATTTTCATGTCGCTGTTGAGCAAAGTAATTGGTCGATAGTCCTGGACCCTCGATAACCCGCGCGCTTTATGTACGGGGATAATAATTCCTTCTAGAAAGGCGCTCGGGACCACTGTCATCGGTGACATCAGCTCTTGTGCGATTGCCGTCCACGTGGAAGCCAACAAATAGTGAAAACTTTTATAAAATTCGATGGGTATACCGTCAGGTCCAGGAGACCTGTTATCGGAACCCGCCTTGATAGCGTCTACCACTTCATCTGTGGTTACGTCGTCTTGGAGGTCATGCACTGCATCCTCCGGAAGAGTGTTCGTAGTAAGCTGAGCGACTTCTGTGACCAGTGCTGCAGAATGCGGTACGGCTGCGTAGAGCCCGGCAAAATGAACATGGAGAGCATGACCGATGCTTTGTTGGATGTCGTGCCGGCGCCCTTCCACATCAATGAGGACTTGGATCAGAGCTCGTCGTCGTCGTTGTCTTTCCTGAAGGAGGTGGTACATCGACGGACGTTCTTGAGGGATTCGATTAGAAGCTCGAGAACGGACTACAGTGCCTTCCAAGTTACGCCGCATGATCAAGGAGATCTGCGCCTTCGTGCGATGGACCATCGACTGCCGGGCTGGCGAGAAAGGCATCGTCGTACCGTCACGTAGAATGGTGTAGTAAAAGTGCAGGGTATTAGTTTTCCACGCCTTTAATTCGTTCCCATAACTCATCAGAGTCTTCCTGAGGGTCGGCTTTGCACAGGAGAGCCACCATGATAAGGTGGAGTCATAGGCTTCTCGACGATGGTGGCAGCGCGCCCACGCTTCTTCGACCATACGGCGACAGTCTGACGAGGTCAGGTGAGCGACATTGAGTTTCCACAGACCACGACTATGCCACACTTGCTGTCGGGCGAGAGTGACGTCACAGAGGCACGCATCATGGTCTGAAAAGGCCAAGGGCCAGACTTCCGCATGACGTGTGCCATCAGCAAGGGAGCGGGTAACGTAGATGCGATCTATGCGGCTTGACGAGTGAGAGGTGTAGAATGTATAGCCCGGTTGAATTCCGTGGAGCTTCTTCCATGTGTCAACAAGTCGGAGACGGTCGATGGCCACTGAGAGAGATGCACAAGGGGAATGTCGCGGGAGTTGGTCCGCGGGCTCTTGTGTCGAGTTAAAATCCCCACCGAGTACCAAATCGTCCTGCGGACCGGTGAAGAGGGGTGTGACGCTTTCGGCAAAAAAAGTTTGTCAGTCATGACGGCGGCCAGTGCCGGACGGAGCGTAGATATTAATAATACGCACGCCGAACAGTGTGAGGGCCATACCTCGCGCAGTGGGGAGGTAGATGACGTCCTCTGCGGAGTCCATCGAGTAGCAGGATGGCGACGACGCTACCAGTATCGGATGCGGGGGAAACATGGGCGTTGTATCCGGTGGGAACTAGGAAGTCAGCCACAAACACCTCTTGTAAGAGTGCTATATCCACATCCGCAGAGTAAATAGTGTCTCTGAACATGGTCAGTTTATGGGGGGCACGAATGGTGGCAAGATTCATCTTGGCGATACGATATTGCTGTGTACGGCCACCCTCGGTATTTGCAGAACGTGCGGTAGATGTAGCCGGCAGGTAGAGACCCGCCGGTGGTCCCGCTTTGATGATAATTACTGGCGGGGCGTCAGCCCCAGTGTCGCCGAGGTGGACTCCTGTGCAGACACGCTGGCAGTCTGTTCCGCTTCTTCTTCAACGTCATCGGCCCAGGAAGCTGACGACGTGGACATGTGACGGTCACGTACTTCCGGAACGGGTGTTGTGGATTCCGCAACATGAGTGGCAGGGGGACCGCCGTCATCATTCGTTGACAACGGCGAGGACACGTCCCTGGCTGGGAGAGTAGGCGTCACAGGAGGGGCGCCTGTTGCTGCCACATCGCGTGACTGGGCACAATGTGGGAGATCACCGTCAGACATCAGGTCGACATCTCGTGGGGCCGTCTGAGAAAGGGCGTCATCGGAAGGCGTTCGTCGTCGTTTCCTGTGTTTGCGAGGCGACCGCTGTTTTCTGATGTGGCCTTCTGAATCAGAATGTGGTCGACCGTCGTCTGACGCCGAACCCGTCTGGACAAAGGCAGACGTCGGCACGACACCGAGGTCGACGTCCATGGTTCCAACAGGAACATCGGTTTCGGTCTGCAAACCGGACGGTCCTGAAGCGAGCACTGGAGGCGACGCCGTGCTTTTGTCCTCGGCGCGTTGTGCTGCGGCGGGTGGCGTTGACGATGCTGCTGGCGCAATCGAGATTGGTACGACGGGGTCCAGTGCAACCTTGGCATAGGTGATGGGTAAGGACGTGACCGTCGAAGCCTGGGTCTATTCACGTAACGGCGTCTGTATTAAACGGCGATGTAAGCATTCGGAACGTACATGTCCCTCCTGGCCACATCCTGCGCACGTTCGTGGCTGTCCATCATACATGACGATGGCCCTCACACCGCCAATCAGCTCAATTTTTATTTGCCGGACGCCATTTAATACGAGGTAGGTCGTAAATGTTTGCCACTTCTCCGCGACGTGACCCAAGACGGTGCCATATCGTTGGAAAGCGGCAATGACCACATCCTGAGGCACCTCGAACGGGAGCTCAAACACCCACAATGTCCGGAGACCGAATCCAGCATGGCGACCGTCACAGCTCCCATATGTCCATCAGAGTGTTTAAATTTCAGTCCGGTGGCATGACGGTGAATTATGTCATTGCAAATTTCCTCCGTCGACATCTTGATGTAGACAACACTTCCAGTGATGGAAAAATGTAAGCCGATTACGTCCTGGGGGTTCAAACGTAGATCCTCACGTAGGAACTGTTCGACTTCGAAAGCTCTGGGTCGTGGATGTTCGGCCTGAAACGTTACTTTGATCGTTGCACGGCGGTACGAGTGCGCCATGGTGTACTTTAGTACTGGACTCTATAGACACAAACACCGCGACGCGGAAGTAAACACCGCCGAGAGCGGAGCGTCGGACGGCGCGCGGAGCAGCTCCGCACGCTAGCACGGATGAGAGCCGACTCATCCATCTGAGCCACCGAGGACAGAGACGAATAGCGCGACTGCAGGGACTCATCCCTTGCACGCTTCCCGTGAGACTCACATTCCCAAGGGAAGCGTGCAAGGGATGAGTCCCTGCAGTCGCGCTATTCGTCTCTGTCCTCGGTGGCTCAAATGGATAGAGCGTCTGCCATGTAAGCAGGAGATCCCGGGTTCGAGTCCCGGTCGGGGCACACATTTTCAGCTGTCCACGTCGAGGTATATCAACAACACCTGTCGGCAGCTGAGGGTTTCAGTTAGTCATCATTTATTCCAGGGAAAAGCTGCACGGTCATCAACAGTATTCTGTTCTTTCGAGAACTGTTACTGTCTTCATATACACTCCTGGAAATGGAAAAAAGAACACATTGACACCGGTGTGTCAGACCCACCATACTTGCTCCGGACACTGCGAGAGGGCTGTACAAGCAATGATCACACGCAGGGCACAGCGGACACACCAGGAACCGCGGTGTTGGCCGTCGAATGGCGCTAGCTGCGCAGCATTTGTGCACCGCCGCCGTCAGTGTCAGCCAGTTTGCCGTGGCATACGGAGCTCCATCGCAGTCTTTAACACTGGTAGCATGCCGCGACAGCGTGGACGTGAACCGTATGTGCAGTTGACGGACTTTGAGCGAGGGCGTATAGTGGGCATGCGGGAGGCCGGGTGGACGTACCGCCGAATTGCTCAACACGTGGGGCGTGAGGTCTCCACAGTACATCGATGTTGTCGCCAGTGGTCGGCGGAAGGTGCATGTGCCCGTCGACCTGGGACCGGACCGCAGCGACGCACGGATGCACGCCAAGACCGTAGGATCCTACGCAGTGCCGTAGGGGACCGCTCCGCCACTTCCCAGCAAATTAGGGACACTGTTGCTCCTGGGGTATCGGCGAGGACCATTCGCAACCGTCTCCATGAAGCTGGGCTACGGTCCCGCACACCGTTAGGCCGTCTTCCGCTCACGCCCCAACATCGTGCAGCCCGCCTCCAGTGTGTCGCGACAGGCGTGAATGGAGGGACGAATGGAGACGTGTCGTCTTGAGCGATGAGAGTCGCTTCTGCCTTGGTGCCAATGATGGTCGTATGCGTGTTTGGCGCCGTGCAGGTGAGCGCCACAATCAGGACTGCATACGACCGAGGCACACAGGGCCAACACCCGGCATCATGGTGTGGGGAGCGATCTCCTACACTGGCCGTACACCACTGGTGATCGTCGAGGGGACACTTAATAGTGCACGGTACATCCAAACCGTCATCGAACCCATCGTTCTACCATTCCTAGACCGGCAAGGGAACTTGCTGTTCCAACAGGACAATGCACGTCCGCATGTATCCCGTGCCACCCAACGTGCTCTAGAAGGTGTAAGTCAACTACCCTGGCCAGCTAGATCTCCGGATCTGTCCCCCATTGAGCATGTTTGGGACTGGATGAAGCGTCGTCTCACGCGGTCTGCACGTCCAGCACGAACGCTGGTCCAACTGAGGCGCCAGGTGGAAATGGCATGGCAAGCCGTTCCACAGGACTACATCCAGCATCTCTACGATCGTCTCCATGGGAGAATAGCAGCCTGCATTGCTGCGAAAGGTGGATATACACTGTACTAGTGCCGACATTGTGCATGCTCTGTTGCCTGTGTCTATGTGCCTGTGGTTCTGTCAGTGTGATCATGTGATGTGTCTGACCCCAGGAATGTGTCAATAAAGTTTCCCCTTCCTGGGACAATGAATTCACGGTGTTCTTATTTCAATTTCCAGGAGTGTATATAGTTAAAGGCTACCCAGCCATTGACCTTCGTCTGTGCGAATGCGCACAGATTGCCCAAACTCTTACGGAAATCGCCAAAGCGTGCGCGAGTAATGAGTGAATGGGCAAATGTCAATAAGGTACATACATTACATATGTAGAATTGTGGACAGTTGGGAATGTGAGTCTCACGGGAAGCGTGCAAGGGATAAGTCCCTGCAGTCGCGCTATTCGTCTGTGTCCTCGGTGGCTCAGATGGATAGAGCGTCTGCCATGTAAGCAGGAGATCCCGGGTTCGAGTCCCGGTCGGGGCACACATTTTCAGCTGTTCACATCGAGTTATATCAACAACACCTGACGGCAGCTGAGGGTTTCAGTTAGTCATCATTTATTCCAGAGAAAAGCTGCACGGTCATCAACAGTATTCTGTTCTTTCGAGAATAGTTACTGTCTTCATATCAAGAAAAGAAGCTTTCTACAGAAAGTGAAAGCGTTATTATAAGGACTTATGAGCTTAAAGAGAAATGGAAGTATACTAGAAATATAGTTTAGAACATGATTTATAAATAAAATAAAATTTTATAGCGTTGGAAAAATGTGATAAATTGCTTAAATTTTATTATACCCAAAAATAATCCCTTTTTTGTGAGAATACCTGACGTGATAGAAAAAAATGGATTACCTTTTTTAAATCAGCGCTGAATAATACATAAGTCAGTTATCAAATTTCAAACAACTTTCAAAAAATATTTTTTTGCAGACCTGTGTAATCAAACGAGCTATCTTCATAGATCCCACGAGATGTAAGTGATACGAGTAAAATATCTGTCTGTGCATAATCGAGCACACGATGTGACAAAATAGGTAGGTTCTTTCCATCTGTTATGTTTTTCTTCTCCGAGAAGTAGCCAGATTTTTTCGCTAATTGTTGTCTTATTCCCAATACCTTTACTTGCTGATATGTGACACTTACTTGTAAATATCAAGTTCTTGGTTAGACAAAATTTCCCCCGAATTTATTATTTAGTTTTTCATTTTAAGTGTTCCCATTCAATTCGTGTAATTTATTTTCATGAGAGCGCTGTTAATTAAATGTTACAGTTAACTGAAGATAGCACAATAGTTCGCTATATACAAAAACTCCAGGAGTTAATACTTATGTTTGAGGAAAAGTGACCTACCTCATTTGAAAGTTTAGCATAACCACGTTCCTGTGAATTATTTTAAATTAGGTAAATCTAATTATCTTCTGCAATAATTACAATTCTAGATTAATACCATTTTCCATCGCAGATTTCGTGATAACCATTGTTAGATTCCGGACCTTGACTACAGAGTTTTTCAGCTTAAATTGTTCTGTGCAGTTTGACATACAGCACTGATTAGTTAACTAATTAATAATTTCATGTAATTAACTTTAAGGTACAATATGGTGCTCACTCATGTAAACGAGGGGAATCACAACGCAGAAAAAAATAGTGTCCATCTATTTTTATAATTCTATAACCAGCAACATTTTCTGTAATCTAGAATTCTGTTCTTGTAGTTTGTCAAAGAGATAAATTCCAATTCCAGTCTACCCTTTCCTCAAAGCACTACGTACTTTCCAAATTAACGGTTTGTTCTTTTGGTCGTCCATAAGTAGCTGGACGTCACTCAGCATAGTCAGTCCGTGGTATGAAAGTAAACAATTAACAAATACATCGGTGAATAATTTTTTTTTTATTCTTTTTGTTTGATCCACTCCACATCTGTGTACGAGGGGCAGTCAAAATGTTCTCTGGATTTCGTTCTAACTGCTTATTACCACAAAATAGGTACACTTATGCTTACCGCCTTCAAAATCGTCTTCTTCAGCACACACATACACAGTTGTTCCACTGCTCCCGCCATTGCTGGAAACAACGATTAAAGTCCTGTTATGGTATCTTCCAAAGTCCAGCTGTCACGTTGTTTCTGATGTCTTCGACGGTGGCAAAACTGTTACCTTTGACCCTTTTCGATGTTGTAAAGAGCCAGAATTCCGCTGCTGCTAAATCCGGTGACTAGGGAGGCTAGTAGAGGAGTGGAATGTTCGTTTCTGTGAGCTGCATCACCACAGTTAGCGATGCGTGGAAGGGACTATTGTCGTGGTGCCGTGACCACTCTCCGTGCCATTTATCGACACGTTTCTTTCGGATTGCCTCCCACAGTAGTTTCAAAAACTGCTCTTAGAAAGGGTCGTTAACAGTTTGTTCAGCTTGTGCAAGTTCATGGTACACAACACCTCCATTGACAAAGAACGCAGTGAGCATCTCATCACCTTTGTTTTGGATTTGACATGGCGTGCTTTCTTTGTTCGAGGAGATGACATATGTGTCAGTTTGATTACTGCCTATTTTGCTACGGGTTTTACGCGTACATCAGGGTCTCATCACCAGTAAGAATTGTTTCAGGAGACAGTCAACAAATGAGTTTCCATTTGATCCGGAGGCAGGATTCGCAGGACAATTTTGACACTGACACGTTTCATCTTCAAATCATCTGATAAGATTGCGTGAATGGGAGAGATCTGCAATCCTTTTACCAACTCGTCGATGGTCAATGGTCGGCCTGATCTGATTAACTGTTTCACTTGCTCCACCCGTTTTTGGTCTTCCATTGCGGTGCTCGTGATCCAGTTATTTCTGTCTACCCAGAAATCTTGAAAACCATCCGTAAACAACTGTTTACTTTAAAGCTGCGTCTTCGTAAACTGAAGAGTGCAGGTGTGCTAGATCTGCACGGTTCGCAGAAGAGCTTCTGTGAAGTTTGGAAGGTAGGAGACGAGGTACTGGCAGAAGTGAAGCTGTGAGGACGGGTCATGAGTCGTGCTTGGGTAGCTCAGATGGTAGAGCCCTTACCCGAGAAAGGAAAAGGTGCCGAGTTCGAGTCTCGGCCCAGCACACAATTTTAATCTGCCAGGAAGTTTCATACTTTCGTAAACTGTTTGTAAGCTTAACAAAGGCGCAAGAGCATAATTTTCACATGAATTTGATGTTCGCCCTTTGCTCGTAATGAGACATAGTTCCAGCAGTCAGCAAATACTCTTGCCTGTAAATAAGCGAGATAAACCAAAAACATTATGCAAATTATTGCAGAGTAATCAAGAATAGTTAATGTAATCAGAGTCATTAATCCAGGTTAACTCGAGGAGCAACAAAACAGCTGCAACGAAATTCCGGATACATTTTGACTGCCGCTCTTATATTCTGTACGCGAGAATACGCGCTATGATCAACGCGGAACCCAAGAACTTAAATGTTACATTACTTACGAGTGATATCTTTGATTCATATTAATCAACGTTTGAACTGCACTGTGTTGCAATTACTAAGATCGTGAAATGTAATTGTCAGAGGAGTGAACTGTTGTCAAATTCAGTAATTCGTGTGATGGACTCACTTAAACGAACTGCCGAAGTAAAATCGTCTTTACGAAATTGCTGAAGAATTTTATTTAAGTTGAACTGTGTATTTTTGGAAAAATGTAAACCATTAATTTTGTACGACAGAAGAACAAGTTGCTTCCCTCTGAAATAGTGCTTGATGATCTGAATAACTGCACTAATATTTACTTGTAGCATATAAACTGGGCGCCGCAACTAAAAATCGCCTTTTACAAGGGATAAAATTTGTTTAATTGTCAGCTAAACTGTTGTTGTCGTGTATATTTTTGAACGCTACCATCCCACGCGTACTGTAAACTTTCATCTTCAAGGTGATCAAGAAGAGATGCTACCGCGGAGAGGCTACAAATCACAGATTAGTTCTGTGTTAACATAAGCGAAGCTTATTCCTACATGTTTTATTTCTTCGCAAACTTGTTTCGGGATATAATAAACTTCTCTCAAGATTTCAGCCGAGTCAAATCATTAAAAAAATCCACTAGCTTTCGGCTGAGTACTTCTTGGCCGTTGTTAAGTGGTAACTGTCTTTTGGTTGCTACTGTTGTTGTTGTTGTGGTCTTCAGTCCTGAGATTGGTTTGATGCAGCTCTCCATGCTACTCTATCCTGCGCAAGCTTCTTCATCTCCCAGTACCTACCGCAACCTACATCCTTCTGAATCTGCTTAGTGTATTGATCTCTTGGTCTCCCTCTACGATTTTTACCCTCCACGCTGCCCTCCAATGCTAAATTTGTGATCCCTTGATGCCTCAAAACATGTCCTACCAACCGATCCCTTCTTCTAGTCAAGTTGTGCCACAAACTTCTCTTCTCCCCAATCCTATTCAATACCTCCTCATTAGTTACGTGATCTACCCACCTTATCTTCAGCATTCTTCTGTAGCACCACATTTCGAAAGCTTCTATTCTCTTCTTGTCCAAACTGGTTATCGTCCATGTTTCACTTCCATACATGGCTACACTCCATACAAATACTTTCAGAAACGACTTCCTGACACTTAAATCTATACTCGATGTTAACAAATTTCTCTTCTTCAGAAACGATTTCCTTGCCATTGCCAGTCTACATTTTATATCCTCTCTACTTCGACCATCATCAGTTATTTTACTCCCTAAATAGCAAAACTCCTTTACTACTTTAAGTGTCTCATTTCCTAATCTAATCCCCTCAGCATCATCCGATTTAATTTGACTGCATTCCATTATCCTCGTTTTGCTTTTGTTGATGTTCATCTTATATCCTCCTTTCAAGACACTGTCCATTCCGTTCAACTGCTCTTCCAAGTCATTTGCTGTCTCTGACAGAATTACAATGTCATCGGCAAACCTCAAAGTTTTTATTTCTTCTCCATGAATTTTAATACCTACTCCGAATTTTTCTTTTGTTTCCTTTACTGCTTCCTCAATATACAGATTGAATAACATCGGGGAGAGGCTACAACCCTGTCTCACTCCTTTCCCAACCACTGCTTCCCTTTCATGGCCCGCGACTCTTATAACTACCATCTGGTTTCTGTACAAATTGTAAATAGCCTTTTGCTCCTTGTATTTTACCCCTGCCACCTTCAGAATTTGAAAGAGAGTATTCCAGTTAACGTTGTCAAAAGCTTTCTCTAAGTCTACAAATGCTAGAAACGTAGGTTTGCCTTTTCTTAATCTTTCTTCTAAGATAAGTCGTAAGGTTAGTATTGCCTCACGTGTTCCAACATTTCTACGGAATCCAAACTGATATTCCCCGAGGTCCGCTTCTACCAGTTTTTCCATTCGTCTGTAAAGAATTCGCGTTAGTATTTTGCAGCTGTGATTTATTAAACTGATAGTTCGGTAATTTTCACATCTGTCAACACCTGCTTTCTTTGGGATTGGAATTATTATATTCTTCTTGAAGTCTGTGGGTATTTCGCCTGTCTCATACATCTTGCTCACCAGATGGTAGAGTTTTGTCATGACTGGCTCTCCCAAGGCCATCAGTAGTTCTAATGGAAAGTTGTCTACTCCCGGGGCCTTGTTTCGACTCAGGTCTTTCAGTGCTCTGTCAAACTCTTCACGCAGAATCTTATCTCCCATTTCACCTTCATCTACATCCACTTCCATTTCCATATTGTCCTCGAGTACATCGCCCTTGTATAAACCCTCTATATACTCCTTCCACCTTTCTGCCTTCCCTTCTTTGCTTAGAACTGGGTTGCCATCTGAGCTCTTGATATTCATACAAGTGGTTCTCTTCTCTCCAAAGGTCTCTTTAATTTTCCCGTAGGCAGTATCTATCTTACCCCTAGTGAGACAAGCCTCTACATCCTTTCATTTGTCCTCTAGCCATCCCTGCATAGCCATTTTGCACTTCCTGTCGATCTCACTTTTGAAAAGTTTGTATTCCTTTTTGCCTGCTTCATTTACTGCATTTTTATATTTTCTCCTTTCATCAATTAAATTCAATATTTCTTCTGTTACCCAAGGGTTTCTATTAGCCCTCGTCTTTTTACCTACTTGATCCTCTGCTGCCTTCACTACTTCATCGCTCAGAGCTACCCACTCTTCTTCTACTGTATTTCTTTCCCCCATTCCTGTCAATTGTTCCCTTATGCTCTCCCTGAAACTCTCTACAACCTCTGGTTCTTTCAGTTTATCCAGGTCCCATCTCCTTAAATTCCCACCTTTTTGCAGTTTCTTCAGTTTCAATCTGCAGTTCATAACCAATAGGTTGTGGTCAGAATCCACATCTGCCCCTGGAAATGTCTTACAATTTAAAACCTGGTTCCTAAATCTCTGTCTTACCATTATATAATCTATCTGATACCTTTTAGTATCTCCAGGATTCTTCCAGGTATACAACCTTCTTTTATGATTCTTGAACCAAGTGTTAGCTATGATTAAATTATGCTCTGTGCAAAATTCTACAAGGCGGCTTCCTCTTTCATTTCTTCCCCCCAATCCATATTCACCTACTATGTTTCCTTCTCTCCCTTTTCCTACTGACGAATTCCAGTCACCCATGACTATTAAATTTTCGTCTCCCTTCACTACCTGAATAATTTCTTTTATCTCGTCATACATTTCATCAATTTCTTCATCATCTGCAGAGCTAGTTGGCATATAAACTTGTACTACTGTAGTAGGCATGGGCTTTGTGTCTATCTTGGCCACAACAATGCGTTCACTATGCTGTTTGTAGTAGCTTACCCGCATTCCTATTTTCCTATTCATTATTAAACCTACTCCTGCATTACCCCTATTTGATTTTGTATTTATAACCCTGTAATCACCTGACCAAAAGTCTCGTTCCTCCTGCCACCGAACTTCACTAATTCCCACTATATCTAACTTTAACCTATCCATTTCCCTTTTTAAATTTTCTAACCTACCTGCCCGATTAAGGGATCTGACATTCCACGCTCCGATCCGTAGAACGCCAGTTTTCTTTCTCCTGATAACGACGTCCTCTTGAGTAGTCCCCGCCCGGAGATCCGAATGGGGGACTATTTTACCTCCGGAATATTTTACCCAAGAGGACGCCATCATCATTTAATCATACAGTAAAGCTGCATGTCCTCGGGAAAAATTACGGCTGTAGTTTCCCCTTGCTTTCAGCCGTTCGCAGTACCAGCATAGCAAGGCCGTTTTGGTTAATGTTACAAGGCCAGATCAGTCAATCATCCAGACTGTTGCCCCTGCAACTACTGAAAAGGCTGCTGCCCCTCTTCAGGAACCACATGTTTGTCTGGCCTCTCAACAGATACCCCTCCGTTGTGGTTGCACCTACGGTACGGCCATCTGTATCGCTGAGGCACGCAAGCCTCCCCACCAACGGCAAGGTCCATGGTTCATGGGGTTGCTACTATCGGCCTTATATATCCGCGCTGCCTCCTGTGACGTCACTGGTACTCGATTCAGCGCCATATAAGGTAATGTTTTAGCCGCACACCCGCCGCACCCGCTTCATCCTTCCGACGGGCGGGTCAAAAGCCTTAGTTAGCTGTAGGACACCATCTTTCTTGAGGGTGTTTTCAAAAATTTTTATCTCGACTGTATTTTCATGATCGTCTACTCGTTCAACACCCTGCATGTCGTTGCAGGTTAGATTTCTGGTATATATACACAATTACATAAGGAGGGTTCAAATTAAAAGGCACGAAACGTCGTAACAACCAAACCGTGCTCCTCCAGCGCGGAAAAACCATTAAGAGTGACGGGTACTGTGGGACACTTCGTAGCCTATGCAAGTCCGTAGTCCGTAGTTGAGGCAAGAAATCTCGAAGGAGGCACGCTACCATGGTTATACTGCAATAGAGTACTGCGTTTGAGCTGAACAGGTGGTTCGAAAAAGTCCTACAGCCGGTGAAAAATGACCTCTTTATTCAGATTGCCCCTTCGAATTTATTTCCCTGATCAGATATCCAAGTGCACAGATGGTTGCAGCATACGAGCGGTTATGTAACACAGGCTGACAGACAGGTCTGTCAGTTTAGGTTACATGTTCTATGAACTTCCGTGCACTTGGATAGCTGATGGTGGGAATAAATCCAAAACGCTTCAGGTGAGCAATTTGTGTAACAAATCCATTTTTCACCAGCTGCATGACTTTTTTTGAGCGACGTTTTCAGATCCACTACAATACTACATTATTAGAGGAAAGGAAATGACTATTAGTGGGAGAGATACCCTCTGCTGTGCACTGTATAGTGGCTTCCGGAGTATGCATGTAGATGTAGATGTAAGTTGAATAATTCTGATAGTTTCACATGGTAGTATGAACGCGCTCTATGTGATACTCAGCTGAGGGGAGAGAATGTAGAACACCTGAAGCGTAAAAACCACCATCGTAACATTTCTCTGTTTTTTACCAACCCAGTCTCAAAACTTTTTGGTCAGATGGGGTTAAACTTGTTACACTAGCTGACATAATTCGAGTGTCACATATCAAAGTACCAGTCATCTACCGAACAAAACATCGGATTCGATACTTCAGGAGTGTCAGCCGCGCGGGATTAGCCGAGCGGTCTAGGGCGCTGCAGTCTTGGACTGTGCGGCTGGTCCCGACAGAGGTTCGAGTCCTCCTTCGGGCATGGGTGTGTGTGTTTGTCCTTAGGATTATTTAGGTTAAGTAGTGTGTAAGCTTATAGACTGATGACCTTAGGAGTTAAGTCCCATAAGATTTCACACACATTTGAACTGACGTGTCACTATCAGTTTTCTTTTTCATGCTTATCCTACTGAACAAATGCTCCATGCACAATAACGGACCGAGCCGGGTGGCGCAGTGGTTAGCACAGTGGACTCTCATTAGGGAGGCCGACGGTTCAATCCTGCGTCTGGCCATCCTGATTTAGATTTTCCGTAATTTTCCTAAATCGGTTCAGGCAAATGCCGGGATGGTTCCTTTGAAAGGGCACAGCCGACCTCTTTCCCTAATCCGATGGGGCCGATGACCTCGCTGTTTGGTCTCTTCCACCAAATCAACCAACCAACCTACAATGATGGAAAAAAAATTCAGAACGGAAAAATAATTACTGTAGAGTACCGAAATTTCTGGAATATATTAGTGTAGGTAACATATGTAAGTGGCTAACAATGAAAGATCACCGGTTGATGTAAGCAAGACATAAGAAACTGCACATGTTAAATGCTGGTACATCAATAACCAGCACACAAACGTATTTTACAGCTGCCGGATGTCCGTTTCGGAATGGAGTTCCATAGCTGTTGAATTTGGTCGGTTATACAGGGACGGTTAATGCTGTTTCTGGATGACACTGGAGAGGTTGTCCGATGATGTCCCATATGTACTCGATTGAAGACAGATCTGTTGATCGAGCAGGCCAAGGCAACATGTCGACACTCTGCAGAGCATGTTGAGTTACAACAACGGTATGTGGGTGAGAGTTATCCTGTTGGAAAACATCCCTTGGAATGCTGTTCATGAATGACAGCTCAGGAGGTCGAATCACCAGACTGACGTAGAAATTTGTAGTCAGGATGCGTGGGATTATCACAAGTGTGCTTCTGCTGCCATACGAAATTGTATCCCAGACCATAACTCATATTGTAGGTCGGTGTTCTAAGCCGCAGACAGGCTGATTGCAGTTCCTCAACTGGCCTCCTCCTAACCAACACACGGCGGTCACTGGCACCAAGGCAGAACCAGCTTTCATCAGAAAACACAACATACCTCCACTCTTCTCTTCAGCGAGTTCTCACTGTACACCACTGATGTTGCAAACGGCGGTGGTTTGAGGTCAGTGAAACCTGTTTACATGGGAAAACACGAGACGTCAACGAATCTTTCAGTAATCTTCTCTGGACTCGCATACCAAAAAGTGTATTTGTTGGGTTGAAGACCCTACAGTTAGGAACGTATGACACTGTAATCACATTTAATAATGGATGTAGTGGCAGACTGAGAGTACTTGAGAAGCTGGGAGTGATTTGGGGGAAGCATACAGTGGAAGGTCTTCACAAAGTGGACATCGGAAGAGTGAAAAAAGCTGAGGTTTCAGCAAAACATGTGACCAAAGAGGCAAGGAAAAGGAGATGGGAGCTGTTACTTGATAGAACTGTTGGTGAAGGTGACCTAGAATATGGAGCAGGGTGTTTTTAATAACATCATGTAACAATAAAGGTAAGAAATGTCACACGAAAACTTTAAACGTCCTTGCCTCAGATTATACATTTTTCGCTACAAATGCCCCGCTTTCTCAGAAACTATTCATCCTACTGCACTGAAACTTTTACAGCCTCCAGTAAGCCATGGATCTACAACCAAGAATATAATGATAAGTTCAGCTCAGCTATTTTTATGTATATTTATGTTAACAAAATATTTGCAAAAATACAGGCATTGAGAAAAAAATTTGTAAAACCTCTTGTTCTGATGCAAAACCATCCATCATAGGTCAGTAGAATAAAGATGCAGTAGTTAATATATGGCAGAAATTTCAAATCCGTATCTACAACAGTCTCTGAGATAATGGGTCATTAACATTGGTGAATTAACATGGGCGAGATAGGGGCCCGAGTCTCTCCTTAACGTACTGAGCCGAGCCGTGTTGGTGTTGTTTCACGGGATTTCTGGACAAAGTCTGGCGAACCGGTAGTGTTACCGTATGCTGCTGACGTGTTTCGTTCTGTAGACTATCCCAGCGTTGATCCGATGCATAAACCAGAGGCCGAAAGTGTCTATGAAGTAACCCATTTGTAACAATTCTTAGTGTCAGTGTGTTGCCAACTGCAGTTCAAATTGCCGCTGCAGATGCAGTACGATGCGCCAGAGCCATCGCTGAACTTGATGGTCTCCCCTCTCGGTAGCGCCACCTGGCCGTCCAGAGCCCGGTCTTCTGGCGACTGTACATTCTCGTGACCAGCGCTGCAGCAATCACGCAAAATTGATACATTCATAACAAGTCTTTCTGCAGTATCGCAGAAGGAACACCCAGATTGTCGTAGCCCTCTTAACGACGTCTTTCAAACTCAGAAATGTGTTAATAATGGCGTCTTTGTCGCCTTAAATGCATTCTTGACTGACACCAGCTCACAACGCCTAATCTCAAACTAACAGTGACGACCGCTACAGCGTGTATTTAAAGCAAACCTCATTTGTATCCCCCATAGTGGAGCTACTGGTACCATTCTTATTCGACTGGCGCGAAATCCCAATAGACGTCTTTCAGATGTAGAAACACGCCTACCAATTTTCCGTTTATTTCGCACTGCTCCTTCTTGGTGTCGCCAATTTTTCCTGTCAGTGTATAAAGGTACGGTAAACTTTAAGCAGCCTTGTTTTATTGAACACAGTTGCAATATGTCCATACACGGGGCACACTATAAATTTCGCTGGTAGCCGTGGGGTGGAACACTGGATTGAGACGTGGAATTTCCTGAGCAAGCAGCCAGGAGCAAGGGGTATTCCTAGTTGGCGGCTTAAGGCGAGCGCTGGCTTCTTAATTCGCCCGGAAGCAAGTAAGCCCTTCGTTACGCCGACGCCTTAGCAGTTAAGCTCTTGCGTACATTAATGAGAACGCCTTTCGTTCCCTAATAATAATCGCTTTAGCAAGTAATAGCTGACTGTATGTGTTTGCGCTTTTATGGGGAGCGAGTCTTACTTAACCCATTTTCAGTTTTACAATCATGTCTATGAGTACATATTAGCTGTCTTTTCTTATTTTCTATCACACTAAAATTTTAATTCCACCAAACAAACCCGACGCTTTTAGCATCCGAGCGTACTTTCCACAAGTCATTCTGTGGCTTTTTTTGAAACACACTGGATACTTATTCAGTTGCTCGTGAGAATATGACGTGAGAAAACACGAAGTTTACATTATTACCTGTATTTGGAGGAAATGTAGACGGGCTAACCCAACCACATTTCTGGGTAAAGCAGTTAAGGGTTAAACGTAAACACAGCTCGCGGATTAGAATGTAGGCATGTTCTGACTGGTCGACTGCTGTCTACAACGCAGTACGAGATACGAATATAGTATAATCGTGGAACATGCATCACCATGTCACCAAAACCCCCAACTGTTACCCGGGTCCTTCCACACAGAAGGCAGCCACGTTAACCATTTTGTCCTTTTTTTATATAGGACTACTGGCACCTTCCATGCTACTCTATTCTGTGCAAGCCTCTTCATCTCCGAGTAACTACTGCAACCTACAGCCTTCTGAATCTGCTTAGTGTGTTCATCTCTTGGTCTCCCTATACGATTTTTACCTTCCACGCTTCCCTCCAATACTAAACTGGTGATCCCTTGATGCCTCAGAAAGTGTCCTACCAACCGATCCCTTCTTCTAGTCAAGGTGTGCCACAAATTCCTCTTCTCCCCAGTTCTATGCAGTACCTCCATTAATGTTCAGCATTCTTCTGTAGCACCACGTTTCGACAGCTTCTATTCTCTTTTTGCTTAAACTATTTAGCGTTCGTGTTTCACTTCCATACAGAGCTACATTCCACACAAATAGTTCCAGAAAGGACTTCCTGACACTTAAATCTATACTCGACGTTAAAAAATTTCTCTTCTTCAGAAACGCTTTCTTTGGCATAGCCAATCTACATTTTATATCCTCTGCACTTCGACCATCAAAAATTACCAACTACTTTAAGTGTCATTTCCTAATCTAATTCTATCAGCATCACCTGGTTTAATTCGACTACATTCCATTACTCTCCTGTTGCTTTTGTTGATGTTAATCTTATGTCCTCCTTTCAAGACACACTGTCCATTCCGTTCAAAAATGGCTCTGAGCACTATGGGACTTAACATCCGAGGTCATCAGTCCCCTAGAACTTAGAACTACTTCAATCTAACTAACCTAAGGACATCACACACATCCATGCCCGAGGCAGGATTCGAACCTGCGACCGTAGCAGTCGCGCGGTTCCGGACTGAAGCGCCTAGAACCTCTCGGCCACCAGCAGCCGGCTCCATTCCGTTCAAATGGTCTTCCACGTCCTTTACTGTCTCTGACAGAATTACAATGTCGTCGGCAAACCTCGAAGTTTTTATTTTTTCTCCATGGATTTTAATTCCTATTCCAAATTTGGTTCTTGTTTCCTTTACTGCTTGCTCAATATACAGATTGAATTTTATTTATTTAGCGTATGGCATTTAAGTACATTTCAGTATTGGATCACATTATTCTACATTACATAACATTACACATATTCACAGACCAACATCTAGTCATTGTACATATTCAGCGGATTTTTGGGACGCCATGAGGAATTCTTCAAAGTCCCCACTGAACGCTCTAGCACTGCATTCTTCTCAGATGTATTGGATGATCTGCTTAGGCGCGCCGCAGTCACATGCTGGCGAAGGCAGCAGTCCCCATTTGAAGAGTGAGTCAGTAAATCCTCCATGTCCAGTTCTTAGTCGGTTCAGAGTTGACCAGATCTTGCAGGGCTGATCAAACTCAGGAACTGTCTCATTAATACAAGGCATTAGGTGGCAAGTTGTTGGGGAATTTTAGAGCCATTCTCTTCTCCAAGAGTTGATGTCAGCCCCAGTGAGACTGTCGAGAGCAAGAGGAGGATGTCTTGAACGAACCTCTTGACACTCAGATCAGGTATATCGATCTGTACCGGTAGTTCAGGGTTTGCTTCGATCTTGTTGTATCCCCTGACCAAGGCTGCTTCTCGTCGTAGTTTTGGGGGTGGTATATGACTCAGGACAGGTGGCCATATGTTAGGTGTAGACCTAACGGTTCCTGAAATAATGCGCATGATGTTAAATAATGCGCATGGTATTGTTAAGTTCGACATCGATTGTGTTCACATGACTACTGTTTAACCATACTGGTGCACAGTACTCCGCTGCAGAGTATACCAGGCTCAGCGCAGACGTCCTCATAGTTGTTGCCGTTGATCCCCAGCTGGTTCCGCAGAGTTTTTGAATGAGGTTGTTTCTTGTTCTCACCTTGGCAGCTGCTTTTGTAAGGTGTGATTTAAATGAGAAGGTTCTGTCGAAAGTGCCCCCTAGGTACCTTGGCTCCATTTTGTGGTTGAGGTGTGTGTCGTCAAGGTATACTTCCAAAGCTCTGTCGGCTTCTCTGTTATTGAGGTGGAAGCAAGTTACTTCTGTCTTCGTGGCGTTTGGCCTAAGCTCCATTTACGGAAGTATGCTGCCAGGGCAGACAGATCGGATATCATGGTTCCTTCCATTGTATCAAAATCGGTGTACCTCGTTGCAATGGCCCAGTCATCAGCGTAGCCAAATTTCGTACAAGTGTTTCTGGCATGTCGGCAATGTATAGGCTGAAAAGCAGAGCCTTGAGTTAAGCCATTTTGAAGGAATTTCTGGCTACTTACTTTTTCCCATGACGACCTGGAATCCTCTGTTACCAATCATGTTATCAATAAGCTTTGTCATTTTTTGACAGGGAATTATTGTCATTACTTTAGACCTTGTCTCCAGACGGTATCATAGGCTGCTGACAAGTCAATGAAAGCCACAGATGTTTTTAATTTCTTTTGGAATCCTGCCTCAATTTGTATTGTAAGGGACAGGATTTGGTCTGCACTGCTTCGATTAAGACGAAAGCCGGCTTGTTCTACTGGGATGGCCGTAAGTATTGTCTGACCGATCCTGTTAAGTAGTACTCGTTCCAGAAGTTTGTACACCATACTAAGCAGTGCTATGGGCCGGTAGTTTTGCGGAAGATGTCCCGGTTTACCTGGCTTTAGGAGGGCAATTATCTTTGCACGTGTAAGTTCTCGGGGTATGTTTCCTGTCTGCAGTAGTGATTGGAAGAACTTTGCTAACCATATTTTCGTATATTTGCCAGACTTGATAGATAACATCCTCCCAGAATTTCTTGAGCCGGGGGCTTTACCTGGTTTTGTATCCTTTATTGCTGTCGAGATCTCTTCGGGGGTGATGTCGCATGAATATTTAGTGTCAACACTGGCTGTGGCTTTAGCTTTCTAAGTTAACTTTTAATGCGTATTGTGGTCTCTCGGTGGTATAGCCCTTTAGATGTTTTAACAATGTGCAAAGCAATTTTTTTAGGTGTTGTGGGGTTTTCTTCTCGAGTAATATGGCTGGCTCCTCCTAGTTTTCGAAGCAGGGACCGTACTTTCCTGCTGGATAATTTAAAATTCATAGCCTGAGTAGTTTCCATCCGCTTCTGTAGTCGTGCAGTATCAAGGCTGTGTATGAGTTCGTCTGCTATTTCTCTGTCACCGCAGCTTTGGTAGTCGTTACACAGTTCCTCACATTTCTCGTCCCAGCCTGGAATGTATTCTTTGTGGAATCCTCTAGGTATGTGCTTTTTTGCTGTGCTGATGACTTCACCCACAAATCTTTTATAGCTATCAACAGATGGACAGATCCATCCCAGGCATTTATCGAGGTCTTCAGAGTAAGCTTTCCAATCTGCTTTTTGTAGGTTCCATCTGGGTCGAGGAGTTGAGGTTATCAATGGAATATTTGTGCCGATTTCCACTAGGACAGGACGGTTTTGACTGTGAGGGAAATCTGGCAAAACATTTCGGTTTGTATTGACCAGCTGGTGATTTTCATCTGCTGTGACAAAGCATAGGTCTGGGTCACACTCTCTTTTTCAAGCCTCTGATTCGAAGGAACCACGACATTTAGCATCTAAAATGAGGTGGATGTTGTTTCCTTCTGTCCAATTTACTAAGGCTTCTCCATTTGTATCAGTTGTTCTGTAGCGCCATTGCGTGTGGTGGCTGTTAAAGTCCCCTACAAAGACCGCGGGGTGGCGGCGTGATTGGAGAACATCTGCTGGCCATGCGGATCCTGGTGGTTTGTAAATGTTACACCTATTTTGATTATCACAGAGTGGATATTGTCATTTGTGGAAGTGGGCAGCAGGTGAGCGTTCTGTATTTTATGTTTGACGTATGTGGCTACTCCATAGGCATGGTGGTATGTTGCACCAATGATATCGTATTTTCCCTCTGGAGCGTAGTTCTTCTTCGTTATCTGTGTGGGTTTCCTGTATGACAATCACGTCAATATTGTGCTTAGGCAATAACTTTCGAAGATTTTGGCATTGGGTTTTACTAATACCCTCAATGTTCAATTAGCATATTTTAATACTTTTTCCGAGTTTCCTCGATGCTTGGCCCTGATAAGGGCTTTTGATGTGATTATCAGTCATTTCCACTCGGTTATATACTTCTCGAATAGCCAGGAAATATAGAAAGCTTGTCTGGCCACCAGTTTTGTTGCCTTCTTAGCGCCACCCAGGGGTCACGTGTGGGGCAAATTTCAGGTTTACACCCACGAACGTGAAGCAACATCGAACCCCTACAGACTGAATAACATCGGGGATAGACTACAACACTGTCTCACTCCCTTCTCAACCACCGCTTCCCTTCCGTGCCTCTCGACCCCTATAACTTCCATTTGGTTTCTGTGCAAGTTGTAAATAGGCTGTCGCTCCCTATATTTTACCCCTGCCACCTTCAGAAATTGAAAGAAAGTATTTCAGTTACCACTGTCAAGAGCTTTATCTGTGTCTACAAATACTAGAAATGTAGGTTTGCCTTTCCTTAACCTATTTTCTAAAATAGGTGGTAGGGTCCGTGCTGCCTCGCATGTTCCAACATTTCTACGGAATCCAAAGTGATCTTCCCCAATGTCGGCTTCTGCCAGTTTTTCCATTCGTCTGTAAAGGGTTAGTGTTAGTATTTTGCAACCGTGACTTATTAAACTCATAGTTCGGTAATTTTCACACCTGTTTTCTTTGGGTTTGCAATTATCATATTCTTCTTGAAGTCTGTGAGTATTTCGCCTGTTTCTTACATCTTGTTCACCAAATGGAAGAGTTTTGTCATGGGTGGCTCACCCAGGGCTATTAGTAGTTCTAATGGAATGTTCCAGGGACCTTGTTTCGACTTAGGTCTTTCAGTGCTCTGTCAGATTCTTCACGCATTATCATGTCTCCCATTTCATCTTCATTTACGTCCTCTTCCATTTCCATAATATTGCCCTCAAGTACATCGCCCTCGTATAGACCCTCTATACACTTGTTGCACCCTTCTGCTTTCCCTTGTTTGCTTAGAATTTAATAAGATGGGACCTGGATAAACTGAAAGAACCAGAGGTCGTAGAGATTTTCGGAGAGAGCATTAGGGAACGATTGACAAGAACAGGGGGAGGATAGAAGAAGAATGGTAGCTCTGAGTGATGAAATAAGGCAGCAGAGGATCAAGTAGGTAAAAAGACGAGGGCTAGTAGAAACCCTTGGGTGACAGAAGAGATATTGAATTTAAGTGATGAAAGGAGAAAATATAAAAACGCAATAAATGAAGCAGGCGAAAAGGAATACAAAGTCTCAAAAATGAGACTGACAGGAAGTGGAAAATGGCTAAGCAGGGATGGCTAGAGGAGAAATGTAAGAACGTAGAAGCGTATATGTTTCGTAAACATGGCGTTTGAGGAATAGAGTGATGAAGGGATGTATATAGATATATATACCAACAAAAGATCATGCAGACACATGTATCCCTTCATCACATTATCCTTCAAACGCCATATATTCGAAACAATAGAACAAATATGCATTGTTTCGCATATACGGCGTTCGAGGGTAGTGTGATACATATGCAGTGTGGTGCACATTAGACAGCGACGTTAACCATTTCGTCTTTTTTTTTTTTATATAAGACTCATTGGCATATACTTGGGTATTCCAGCCCGCTTTCTTTTTCTTTTTTTTTAATTACAACCTTTCGATTCCTTGCTAGCCAGACACATTACCATATATATATATATATATATATATATATATATATATATATATATCTTAAAAATGGGTTCTCACTATAAAAAAAAAAGAAAGGGGGATGGAATACCCAAAGTATATGCCAATGAGTCGTATTAAAAAAAAAAGACAAAATGAGTAACGTCGCTGCCTAATGTGCACCACACTGCATATATATCGCACTATCCCTCAAACGCCATATATGCCAAATAATATAAGAAAATTCACGGCTGAATCCAGCGATCCATCGCCTCAACGCTAGCAAAATAGTTTTATGTTTTTTCCTTATATGCAACAGAACACAATGAGCAAAATACTTTGTAGCTTTCCAAATACGGAAACGGGAAAAGTTACTATCATATATTCCGATCCACCTTAATCAACACCCCATCTGGTAGACGTGAGATTTAGCATGTCAGCAAAATTGTCCCGATATCGGATCAATTGCGAGGCGTCACACCATCCACACACACACACACACACACACACACACACACACACACACACACACACAAACAAACACACACACACACACACACACACACACACACACACACACACACACACCCCACACACACACACACACACACCAGCAACCACAAAATGTAGAAAATGAGCGATTAACCAACATCACGGAATTAGACTTCGTAAAGATGGAGCAATCCGGGCACAGGATAATACCTGTAGTGGAGGTAGTGGCAGAAGTCCTGGCGAGGAAAGCAAGTTGATACCACAGGCAGATCCAGTGCGCCAGGCGACCACTCCCCGTAAATCTATGGGGCAGCGTGTCCAAGGAACCACTTCGACAACATGTAGCCGTGTGACTGAGTCCAACTCGGTGTAGACGTTCATTTTGTTAATGATTCTGTGCCAAGAGGAAATCACTTCCATAGCGTGAATCGGGAAACTGATGTTGGTCCATACAACCATCAAACGAACACGAGATGATAACAGTTGAACGGGGTTGGACTAGACCACCGCGTACCCGCCGGGAAGCAGGAATTGTGTCGTAACCACTCGCTGCCTCAAGATGGTATCCCTCAGATGCCTCACAGCAATATAAAATTCTCGAACGTGACGCAATTTGAAATGAATGCGACGTAAACAGGCGAAGCGGGAATCACTGGCTGTACGAGATGTGATAGTATGCAGTTCACGCGTAACAATCAGTGTCATATGTACTTGCGCGTGATATCTGAGAGAGAGTCAAGCCTCTTCCGTGCACGGCTTCGTTCGAATCTCGTGATGTAGTTTAAATACGGGAACATGCGCTGATAACCTCGTCGTCGTGCGCCCGTAAACTCCAACGGGTAAATGACCCTTCCAAATAAATCGGCAAAACCGTTGCTGCAGTTTCTTCGCTACCATTTCAGGAAGAGGAAATACCTGTGCTATGTAATACGCCTTGTACAAAAAATTCCCCCTCCCCCGAGAGTCAATCAGCAACTTGCCGCAAAAACTGTTCAAGAGAAAGGAGAAACAAAGACTTGGAGAGCGGACTGCCCTGAGGCCGTCCCCGACGTTGAACAACCGGCGGCGTCAGCTGACGCTGCAGTGTTTTTGTACAACTTAGAAAGAACTACACCGGCAGGAGCGATGAAGCCGTCGCTCTCCAACATGCGATCGAGATACGCGTGGCTAACGCGCCAATGCTTTGGAAAAATTCAAGAAGGTAAAGCTCAGTGAATAGATGTAAGGGCCGCCACCGAAACCACATCCCTATATTCTAGCGCCGGCCAGGGAGGCAACACTGATGTTTACGAATCACAAAACTAAGCTGTAAGAACAATCTACTGTTCATAACTCGTGCAACAGTTTTGTAGTCAGAACTGAGTAGCGTGACGGGATGAAAGTCAACCGCTGTTAAACGGCCATGATGCTTCGGAACGAGAACAGTTTTCCCCCATCTTGAAGCTCACGGGTACAGCTCTCGCCGCAAAATGTCGTTTGAAATGGAAGTAAAAGTAGAATCGAAGAGATGCAAAAAAATGTGAATAAAATACCTTCGGAAGGCCGGAACAGAGGATTTATGGTAGGGGGAATTAGAACTGAAATCAAACACTACATCCTCCTGAAAATCCACTAAAACTCAACATAATGTGCCATAAGCATCTCTCTGAGGTTCGCAAAAATTGTATTGGAAAGGGGATCCACAGTGTCACCCCTTGTTTACAATTGTGCATAGTACTGATGTATAGCGTGAGTCACCTCATCATGAGTAATCAACTGACGGCTATCGTAATCGAGATAATAAATGATACTCGCCGACGAGTATGATGGCGAAGCAGGTGAGCCAAGGATATCAGTTCCTTTTAACGAGAGAATGTGTATTCGACTTCACCCTCAACCCTTCCATCTGTTGCTTCTTAATCAGAAGTAATACGCCGAAGATCTGCAATCCTCAGAGAGGGATCACCTGCTCGTGCATATACACTCATGCTCATTAATTAAGGATAATGCTCATACATGGTGAAACAACGCTCTGGTGGGCGGTCTGCGGGTTTAAATGACCTCGGGGTATGACCACGCACGGTGGCGCTGGCAGCAGTCCACATACGCACATTTGTGTTGGTTCATGTCAGAGTACGGTGCAGTGAGTAAGTGTGCAGACGTATTCAGTGTGCTAATGGTGACTGTGTGTTGAAAATGGCTCAAAGAACACACATTGATGACGTTATGAGGGGTAGAATACTAGGGCGATTGGAGGCTGGTCAAACACAGCAGGTCGTAGCACGAACACACCGTGTGCCACAAAGTGTGATCTCAAGATTATGGCAACGATTCCAGCAGACAGGAAACGTATCCAGGCGCTACGGGACGTCCACAGTGTACAACATCACAACAAGACCGATATCTCACCATCAGCGCCCGCAGACGGCCACGGAATACTGCAGGTAGCCTTGCTCGGGACCTTACCGCAGCCACTGGAACAGTTTTCTCCAGACACACAGTCTACAGACGACTGAATAGATATGGTTTATTCACCTAGAGACCTGCAAGGTGCATTCCACTGACCCCTAGTCACAGGAGAGCCGGTAAAGCCTGGTGTCAAAAACACAGCACATGGTCATTGGAACAGTGGTCCCATGTTAGGTTCACGGACGAGTCCAGGCATAATCTGATCAGTGATTCTCGCCGGGTTTTCTTCTGGCGTGAACCAGGAACCACATACCAAGTCCTAAATGTCCTTGAAAGGGACCTGTATGGGGGTCGTGGTTTGATGGTGTCATTTTGCACCAGTACGGCAGCCCTTTCGGGGGTGCAATGGGTCCCACCTTCCTCTTGATGGAAGGCCCCACCGAGCTGCCATCGTGGAGGAGTACCTTGGAATAGAAGATATCAGGCGAACGGAGTGGCCTGCCTGTTCTCCAGACCTAAACCCCACCGAGAACGACTGGGATGCTCTCGGTCAACGTATCGCTGCACGTCTTCAAACTCCTAGGACACTTCAGGAGCTCCGATAGGCACTGCTGCAAGAAGGTGAGGCTATACCCCAGCACCTGCTCGACAACCTGATCCAGAGTATGCCAACCCGTTGTGCGGCCTGTGTACGTGTGCATGGTGATCATATCCCATATTGATGTCGGGGTATATGCGCAGGAAACAGTGGCGTTTTGTAGCACATGTGTTTCAGGACGATTTTCTCAACTTATCACCAATACCGTGGACGTACAGATTTGAGTCGTGTGTGTTTCCTATGTGCCTATGCTATTAGCGCCAGTTTTGTGTAGTGCCACGTGGTGTGGCACCACATTCTGCAATTATCATTAATTTATGAGCATGAGTGTTGTTCACGAAGCACGGAATAATAAAACACATACGTAATTTTCGAAAACATTTCTCGTCAAGAAACAGCAGTCTGGCTAAAAGTACTTTAAAAATCGATTAAAAACAGTCTAGACCTCAATCAAATATTTATTTTCAGCGAATACCGATTTCGGTGACCTTCTTCAGACCATTTATACCATAGTGTTAGGCAGTTTTTAACCCATTTCAGAAAAACTCATACGCGTTCCGGAAGACTCTCGCTCTTGCAGCATAATAACATATCAGCGTTTTCCGGATGCGCGGATTTGCATACTCAGACCACCATCCTAATACGGATCGGTAACGCTCTAGCGAGCGGAGGCAAAACTCCCACTCAGCATCAGTCGCGGCGTCAACGGACTCTTCCGCAAGATGGGAAACGTTGAGTATCCACTGGGCAAGACAATATTTTCTGGGTTGTCGGTCGAGGTTGACAGTCGCTGCAACAGCACAGTAGTCAGTGACTGTCGCAGGAATTACGTCGACTGCAAGAATCTGACGGCACAAAATATCGGATGCATAAAATCTGTCAAGTCTGCCATTAGGCGTCACTGTAAAAAACGTGAATTTCACCAACGTTTGAAATTTATGTTCCCAAACATCCCTCAAACACATCGTACGAACAAATTCATGGAGATCACGATAAAAATAAAGTTGAGGGGACTGGTCAACGGGACGCAACATGCAGTTGAAGTCACCAGCTACTGAAGGTTTTCGGGATGCTTACGCGTTAGACAAGGGAGCTCCTTCCTGGAAAATTTGAGCGCGCCAGACGGTGCATAAGGCACAAGGGTAAGGCCAAATATACGACAACTAGTCTTGCGGCCAGAATGGAGAACCTGAGTGTCAGTGACGGGAACAGCTTCTTCACGATAAAACAGAGCAGTACATGCGCTACATTAAAGAATGTCTGTAACCCTGGGAGCGAAACAGTCGTAAACAATATTTCCTGCAATAATACGAGGCGTATTTCTTAAGTAAGGACCGTTTTGAAACTAAAAAAAGACGCGCTAAGATAGCTCAATAATTTTATTTTCACATGAAAGCCTGTACCTTAATCTACGCACTGACGCTATTACAGTCTGATTCTTCCTTGTTTACGTTGTGTACTGAGTGTTTAAGATGCCTCCGATAATCGTGGGTCCCGCCGACTGTGGAGTACGGGCTGTTACAATATTTCTTAGTGCTAAAGCCTAAAAGCGATCGATATTCATCGTGAGATCTGTGTAGTTTACGGAGAAAACATTATGAGTGATGGAATGGTAAGAAAGTGGGTTAGAGCATTCAAAGATGGCAGCTCAAATGTGCATGATGAACAACGGAGTGGACGTCCTTCGGTCGTTAATGAATGTTTGGTGCAGGAAGTGGACAATAAGGTGAGAGAAAACAGACGCTTTACGATTTCCTCCTTGCGGGATGACTTTTCTGATGTTTCTCGTAGTGTTTTGTATGGCACTGTGACCGAGCACTTGAATTACCGAAAATTGTGCGCACGTTGGGTACCGAAAATGTTGACGGATGTGCACAAAACCAAACTTCAGACAGTGCATTAACTTTCCTTGAGCGGTACCACAATGACGGTGATGATTTCTTTAGCCAAATTGTTACGGGCGATGAAACAATGGTGGTTTACGTCACAACAGAATCAAAGCAACAGTCCATGGAAATTGAACAAGGGCATCGCTTTGCTGAAAGACAATGCCCGTCCGCATGTGGCGAATCAGACCAAAGATCTCATCACATATTTTCGATGGGAAACTCCAGATCATCCTCCGTACAGCCCCGATCTTGCGCCCAGTGACTACCATCTGTTCCTGCACTTGACGAAGCACCTGGGCGGTCAGGAGGGTATTCAAAAACTGGTACAACGTTATGACAAGTGCCTCAATATTCACGGAAATTATGTAGAAAAGTAGATTAAGGTACAGGCTTTCATGTAAAAATAAAATTATTGAGATATCTTAGCACGTGTCTTTTTAATTTCAAAACGGTACTTACTTAAAAAACACGCCTCGTATAGTGTCTACACTAAAATCGTAAATTGACGGAGTGCAGCGAGACGTACCTCATACTCAATGCGATTGACGTTCAAAGCAACAAGGGCGAACGCCTCAGTCATCTAAAAAAGTGGGACAAAAGTAAAGTCCATCTACGCCACGTTCCTACCATCAACCCATTGCTGAGTCCATAGACGAGTCCGAGGGACGCCTTACACAGCCCTTTCTTGCAGGAGACAGTGCGATCCGGCTGGACACGCTATATACGGGAGTCGTGAGGTAAAATCGTCTGAGCAGCCAGAAGAGTGGGAAGATCAAGCATAAGATCTGCATTCGTCAGCGCTGGACCAGGAAAAGTAACCTGCTCAGTAGGGGACTCGTCCCGCATGACAGGCGACGAGACTGATACAACCTGGGGCGACTCCTGCAGTACAAGATTCAACGGTGGAAGCTCGGAAGGTTGCGTAATAGAAGTGCCGCTGATGGCGGTCTGTAGGAGACAGGGAGGCGTCGCTGTTTGTCAGACTACGATATCTGGAGAGGCGACGACGGAAAGGGATAGACATTCGCGACCGTGACGCGACACCATAAGAGGCCGAAAGAAAGCTCAAAGTTGGCTCCCCCACAGCCTCCACAGGAGGACGGGAGGCTGCTACACCATCGAGAGAGATACTTTACGCAGAAAGGGTTAACACGGGGAAATCCACATCGGAGCACCTGAGTTTCGGCACAGTGAACGGACTGTGCAGAAACTGTCTTCTGCTTTAATGGGGGAAAACTGTCCTTAACATCACAAAATTTAAGCGGCACGTCCTTATGAGACTGATGTTGAAAACCCGGAAATTTGTATATTCAACATCATCATTGACAAGGAGTAGAACATAACCCATCTCTATGACAGAAAGAAACCTGGCTACCATGTTTAAGGAACAACCTGTCTACTTGGAGGGGATTCACAAAACAGGCACTGACAGGTGTGAATACTGCCGAACCATCATTGCATTAGAACATGGGTGCAAACTATTAACATGAATTATTTTCAGAAGGATGGAAAAACGCAGAAGCGGATCTAGGAAAAAGTCAGTTTGGGCGTCGGAGAAATGTTGGACCACATTTAACCATACGTCTTATCGTGCAAGAAGGGTTGAAGAAAGGCAAACCTACATTCATAGCATGTGTACATTTAGAAAAAGCTTTAGGCAATGTTAATTATGATACACTCTTTGGAATTTTGAACGTGACAGAGATAAAATACAGGGAGTGACAGCTCATTTACAGCTTGTAAGGAAACCGGACTACAATTATAAGACTGGAACGACACGAAGTGGGACCATTAGGCCTAATTAAGAAGGGAATGAGACAGAGTTGTAGCCTATACACAATTTAATTATTACACTGAGCTAGCATTAAAGGAAACCAAGGACAAATTTGAAAGGGAATTAAAATTCGAAGAGATGAAATAAAAACTTTGAGGTTTGTCGATGACACTGTAATTCTGTCAGAGATGGCAAGGTACTTGGAAGAGCAGAAGAACGGAATGGACAGTGTCTTCAACAGAGATTGAAAGATGAACACCAGCTAAAGTAAAACAAGGATAATTTAATTAATCGAATTAATTCAGACGTTTCTGAGCGAATTAGATTGTAGACTGAATGGTTAAAAGTAGTAGAAGAATTTAGCTATTTGGGCAGCAGAATAAATTTTGGTAATCGAAGTAGGGTAGATATAAAAATGCAGACTGGAAATAGCAAAAAAAGTGTTACCGTTACAGAAAAAAATAATTTCTTAGCATCTAATATAAATTTAAATGTTAAGAACTTGTTTGTGAAGGTATCTGTCTAGAGTGTAGAATCATACGGAAGTGTAACACGGTAATACGTTCAGATATGAAGAGAACAGAAACTTTTGAAATATGATACTGAAAACGAGATGGGTAGCTCTATTAACTACTGAGGAGGTACTGAATCGAAATGGAGAGAAGAGATTTATGGCACAACTTGACTAAAAGAAGCGATAGGTTGAGAGGACATCCTGAGGCATCAAGAAATGACCGAGGGAAATGCGGGGCTAAAAATTGTAGAGGGAGACCTAGGCGCGGATGCAGTTAAGTAAGTTCAGATGGATGTAAGGTGCAGGCTGGACGTACCCTCATATGGTCCAGGTGTTGCGGTGTGGGGAGGTATAATACTGCACTATCGCACTGACCTCCGAATCTTTGAGCACGATGCACTCACTGCTCAACGTTGTTGTGACACTGTAATCCTCCCCATGTGTGCCCTTTTCACGCATGTCAATGCGAAACTCCATCGAACAACGCAGGTGGAAGAGCTGTTGGAAAGAAAGGATATTCGGTGAGTGGACTGACCTGCCTGTTGCTCCCGATTTAAATCTCATCGAGCACGTATGGGAGAAATGGAACGCCATACAACAGGTTCACCTTGCCTCTCTTGTCGCCAGCATGGGAGCATGTTGCTGGGGATGCATTGCCGCCCATGGTGATCACACACCCTACTAAGAAAGATCATCTTCTTCTTCTTCTTCTTCTTCTGCTTCTTCTTCTGACTAGGTTTCCCCTGCTTATCTGTCTCACTTCTTGGATGTGCTGGACGAACTGCTGTCCCATGTCTTGGGTGGTCGTCCAGGTAGTCGCTTCTGTAGCGGTCGCCCACGATTACAAATTTTAGCTAGTCTTGATGAAGGGTCCATCCTTTCCAAATGACCCTTCCAATTTCTTTTTCTTATCTTCATCCATCTATTTACAATTCGTATTCCACACTGTTTCCTTATCGACACATTTGTTTGTTTGTTAGCCTACTCATGATTACTCCTCTAATCTGTCTTAATACCTTCATTCCCAGAGCAGATAACTTTTGTTCCATCTTTTTCGTCCGCTCTAGTTTCTGCTGCATATGTCAAAACAGGTCGCACCATTGTGTTATATATTTTTATTTTCCCATCACTTGTCACAAATTTGTTCCTCTAGACAGTATTTTGCATTGGCTTTGTAACTTGATTTTTCACTTCCATGGTTAAGTCTTTATAACTGGTGATAGCAGTCACTAGATAATTAAAGCTCATCATTACATTTGATATTACCATACTCTTAGCTTTTTTGGATGAAATTTCCATGTTATATTGATTAGCTGCGTTATTAAATTGGTGAAGTAACTTACGCAAATTATCCTCATTATTTGTTATCAGTATGGCATCATCAGCGTAACATACAATATTTACCATTTTATTTTCCATTTTATAGCCGGGTTACTTTCTTATGTCATCGATGATCTGGTCCATTATTAAGCTGCACAGGAGAGAGGTTAATGAGTCTCCTTGTCTAATTGCTTTATCTAGGATAATTTCACCCGTGAAGCCTTAGTGTGTTGCAGGAGCACAGTAGATGCTATTTTCGTTTTAAGACAGATTGTGGAGAAATCCATAGAGTTTAATGACCCAGCGTACCTGTGCGTCGTTGACTTGATAACAGTTTTTGATAGGATTTGAGAAAAGAATATAATTCAAACTATAATCGACAAGGCAGTGCCAATGGGTTTAATGAAAATCGTAGAAGATATATATACGTCTAATAGAACAAGAATTAAAACTAAGAAACGTATCTCGCCTTTTGTAACGTTGTGGCTTCGGTGTAAAAGTGTCATTTCTATTCGTCTGATTGTCTATTTCTTTCATTTATCTCCTGTACTATGCTGTAAGGGTTCTTTCTACGTATGGTCGAAGTTCCGTCGAGATATGTTACTTGGCAGTGAGACATCATGCGAAAGCTACTTTCGTCCTTAAATTTTGGACATCCGAATAGTAAGCGCACCATCCATACCGCAGAGGCTGCGCCAATTTTTGCCGCTGGTTCCTCGTTGTTGGGCTTCCAAGCGTTTACGTTCGTTATTCCATTGTGGTGACAACTTAAGGGCGCTGAGAAAGGAACGTATTCTTCCACGACAGCGTGCCCATGAAAATTTTGAAACGACGTTTATTTTAACAAAAAAAAGTTCAAATGGCTCTAGCACTATGGGACGTAACATCTGAGGTCATAAGTCCCCTACCTAAGGACATCACACACATCCATGCCCGAGGCAGGATTCGAACCTGCGATCGTAGCAGCCGCATGGTTCCGGACTGAAGCGCCTAGAACCGCTCGGCGTTTATTTAAACAGCCTATGATATCATGAGATTTCTTATAGGTGTCACAGATTTATACTGACTTTAACATCCAGTGGTCCTAAACCTTTCTAACATATCGTTGAGTCTAGGATCTCTATCAAATGGATTTAACAGAGGAAATCTGCATACGACATTTTTCTACTCACTCAGTATGCATGCAGTCCATCCGTGATTCCGGTCATTGGACTGGGTAATTTCCTCTTCTGTCAGAACCTGTTATCGGATTTTAAATTAATTGATTAAATCACTACTGCCAGATTGTATGAGCTGTACCGGACGGTTACTACTGCATCTCGAAGTTCGTGGGAGATGTGCAGTGCTAAATCGTATCTTAATTGTCTTTGCAGTCTTTATCTTAGAAAATTTAAAAAGAACTAAAGGTGTCATGAATAGATTACAATAAAGAAGAGCAGCAGTTGAGAGAATTGTAACATCTTAGCAACGGTCTAAACAGTTCACGTGTTGGTAAGAAGCTGGTTGAGTTAGTGAGTGGGATCAGCAATATGAGAGTTTTGTGTAAGCATATCACCATCAGAGTCATTTCTTCTTTTCTGCATTTCGCTCCCTCAACAGTTTCAAGGCAGTAACTTTCAAAACGCTGCTTAAAGACAACTGCAAAGTAAGACCGCCGTTTTGTACAGCCCTCTGTTCATGGAAAAAATATGATATACAAATCACAGCAAATCAGTCTTCTCAAGATGTGCTACCGGTGAGCTGAAAATACACGCTACCTCAAAGTAGTAAATAAACTACGATATTAGTCTACCCCACCCCCATGAACCATGGACCTTGCCGTTGGTGGGGAGGCTTGCGTGCCTCAGCGATACAGATGGCCGTACCGTAGGTGCAACCACAACGGAGGGGTATCTGTTGAGAGGCCAGACAAACGTGTGGTTCCTGAAGAGGGGCAGCAGCCTTTTCAGTAGTTGCAGGGGCAACAGTCTGGATGATTGACTGATCTGGCCTTGTAACATTAACCAAAACGGCTTTGCTGTGCTGGTACTGCGAACGGCTGAAAGCAAGGGGAAACTACAGCCGTAATTTTTCCCGAGGACATGCAGCTTTACTGTATGATTAAATGATGATGGCGTCCTCTTGGGTAAAATATTCCGGAGGTAAAATAGTCCCCCATTCGGATCTCCGGGCGGGGACTACTCAAGAGGACGTCGTTATCAGGAGAAAGAAAACTGGCGTTCTACGGATCGGAGCGTGGAATGTCAGATCCCTTAATCGGGCAGGTAGGTTAGAAAATTTAAAAAGGGAAATGGATAGGTTAAAGTTAGATATAGTGGGAATTAGTGAAGTTCGGTGGCAGGAGGAACAAGACTTTTGGTCAGGTGATTACATGGTTATAAATACAAAATCAAATAGGGGTAATGCAGGAGTAGGTTTAATAATGAATAAAAAAAGTAGGAGTGCGGGTAAGCTACTACAAACAGCATAGTGAACGCATTATTGTGGCCAAGATAGACACAAAGCCCATGCCTACTACAGTAGTACAAGTTTATATGCCAACTAGCTCTGCAGATGATGAAGAAATTGATGAAATGTATGACGAGATAAAAGAAATTATTCAGGTAGTGAAGGGAGACCAAAATTTAATAGTCATGGGTGACTGGAATTCGTCAGTAGGAAAAGGGAGAGAAGGAAACATAGTAGGTGAATATGGATTGGGGGGAAGAAACGAAAGAGGAAGCCGCCTTGTAGAATTTTGCACAGAGCATAACTTAATCATAGCTAACACTTGGTTCAAGAATCATAAAAGAAGGTTGTATACCTGGAAAAATCCTGGAGATACTAAAAGGTATCAGATAGATTATATAATGGTAAGACAGAGATTTAGGAACCAGGTTTTAAATTGTAAGACATTTCCAGGGGCAGATGTGGATTCTGACCACAATCTATTGGTTATGACCTGTAGATTGAAACTGAAGAAACTGCAAAAAGGTGGGAATTTAAGGAGATGGGACCTGGATAAACTGAAAGAACCAGAGGTTGTAGAGAGTTTGAGGGAGAGCGTAAGGGAACAATTGACAGGAATGGGGGAAAGAAATACAGTAGAAGAAGAATGGCTAGCTCTGAGGGATGAAGTAGTGAAGGCAGCAGACGATCAAGTAGGTAAAAAGATGAGGGCTAATAGAAATCCTTGGGTAACAGAAGAAATATTGAATTTAATTGATGAAAGGAGAAAATATAAAAATGCAGTAAATGAAGCAGGCAAAAAGGAATACAAACGTCTCAAAAATGAGATCGACAGGAAGTGCAAAATGGCTAAGCAGGGATGGCTAGAGGACAAATGTAAGGATGTAGAGGCTTGTCTCACTAGCGGTAAGATAGATACTGCCTACAGGAAAATTAAAGAGACCTTTGGAGAGAAGAGAACCACTTGTATGAATATCAAGAGCTCAGATGGCAACCCAGTTCTAAGCAAAGAAGGGAAAGCAGAAAGGTGGAAGGAGTATATAGAGGGTTTATACAAGGGCGATGTACTTGAGGACAATATTATGGAAATGGAAGAGGATGTAGATGAAGACGAAATGGGAGATAAGATACTGCGTGAAGAATTTGACAGAGCACTGAAAGACCTGAGTCGAAACAAAGCCCCGGGAATAGATAACATTCCATTAGAACTACTGATGGCCTTGGGAGAGCCAGTCATGGCAAAACTCTACCATCTGGTGAGCAAGATGTATGAGGCAGGCGAAATACCCTCAGACTTCAAGAAGAATATAATAATTCCAATCCCAAAGAAAGCAGGTGTTGACAGATGTGAAAATTACCGAACTATCAGTTTAATAAGTCACAGCTGCAAAATACTAACACGAATTCTTTACAGACGAATGGAAAAACTGGTAGAAGCGGACCTCGGGGAAGATCAGTTTGGATTCCGTAGAAATGTTGGAACACGTGAGGCAATACTAAACTTACGACTTATCTTAGAAGAAAGATTAAGAAAAGGCAAACCTACGTTTCTAGCATTTGTAGACTTAGAGAAAGCTTTTGACAATGTTAACTGGAATACTCTCTTTCAAATTCTGAAGGTGGCAGGGGTAAAATACAGGGAGCGAAAGGCTATTTACAATTTGTACAGAAACCAGATGGCAGTTATAAGAGTCGAGGGGCATGAAAGGGAAGCAGTGGTTGGGAAAGAGTGAGACAGGATTGTAGCCTCTCCCCGATGTTATTCAATCTGTATATTGAGCAAGCAGTAAAGGAAACAAAAGAAAAATTCGGAGTAGGTATTAAAATTCATGGAGAAGAAGTAAAAACCGATGACATTGTAATTCTGTCAGAGACAGCAAAGGACTTGGAAGAACAGTTGAACGGAATGGACAGTGTCTTGAAAGGAGGATATAAGATGAACATCAACAAAAGCAAAACAAGGATAATGGAATGTAGTCAAATTAAATCGGGTGATGCTGAGGGAATTAGATTAGGAAATGAGACACTTAAAGTAGTAAAGGAATTTTGCTATTTAGATAGTAAAATAACTGATGATGGTCGAAGTAGAGAGGATATAAAATGTAGACTGGCAATGGCAAGGAAATCGTTTCTGAAGAAGAGAAATTTGTTAACATCGAGTATAGATTTAAGTGTCAGGAAGTCGTTTCTGAAAATATTTGTATGGAGTGTAGCCATGTATGGAAGTGAAACATGGACGATAACTAGTTTGGACAAGAAGAGAATAGAAGCTTTCGAAATGTGGTGCTACAGAAGAATGCTGAAGATAAGGTGGGTAGATCACATAACTAATGAGGAGGTATTGAATAGGATTGGGGAGAAGAGAAGTTTGTGGCACAACTTGACTAGAAGAAGGGATCGGTTGGTAGGACATGTTTTGAGGCATCAAGGGATCACAAATTTAGCATTGGAGGGCAGCGTGGAGGGTAAAAATCGTAGAGGGAGACCAACAGATGAATACACTAAGCAGATTCAGAAGGATGTAGGTTGCAGTAGGTACTGGGAGATGAAGAAGCTTGCGCAGGATAGAGTAGCATGGAGAGCTGCATCAAACCAGTCTCAGGACTGAAGACCACAACAACAACATTAGTCTACCAAGGTGTGCTGCGAGCTTCTGAAGAATCGTGCCATTAATCCCTGTTTTATTCATGGAATAGTAAACAACCACAAATTTGTGTGTACAGTTCCTAGCACATACGGTGACGAAGTTATCGGAAGCAACCCCATTGGACATAAGACAAAACACGATGCACCAATACGATGGATGTTCCACTCATTCCACATACTCAATTGCAAACCTTCTTAGCAGAACATCTGGAGATAGTTGGATTGGTCTCTCGGGCTACACAAAGCAGCCTACACGCACAACAAACTTAACATCTGTGGACTTCCACCTGTCTGCAAAGAAGGCACGCAAACACTGGCCTGTGCTGTTACAAGTCTAGACGTAATTCAACGGATAGTACTGTCTGTCCATAGTCGCCTTAAGGCATATCAACGTTCAAGGTCAACATCTTGGGCACTCGTTATGATAGTCACGATAATATGCACAGAACAGAAAAGTTATGATTCGAATAATTTTCACTCTACATTATTTCTCTTCGAAGATTCTTTCTAATGCGACAGAGAAAGTAAGAAGATCTATAAAAAAAAAGAAAAGGTAATTTGGCTACCATAAATTTTAGCCGGCGGGAGTGGCCGAGCGGTTCTAGGCGCTACAGCCTGGAACCGCGCGACCGCTGCGGTCGCAGGTTCGAATCCTGCCTCGGGCAAGGATGTGTGTGATGTCCTTAGGTTAGTTAGGTTTAAGTAGTTCCAAGTTCTAGGGGACTGATGACTTCAGCAGTTAAGTCCCATAGTGCTCAGAGCCATTTATAAATTTTAAAAGTTACTTCGGAACAGCATGAATAAAGGACAGCCTACCACTTTTTAAAAAAATGGTGGTTTCAAACGGTGTCGGCTTGTAGCTATTAGCATGATAATATTGATGATGTTTGGTTTGTGGGGCGTTCAACTTCGCGGTCATCAGCGCCCGTACAAAGTCCCAATTTTTACGCAGTCCAATTTTTTACGCAGTCCAGTCTAGCCAATGTCATGAATGATGATGGTGAAATGATGAGGACAACACAAGTACCCAGTCCCTGGGCGGAGAAAATCCCCAACCCGGTCGGTAATCGAACCCGGAACCACGTGATCCAGAGGCAGCAACGTTAGCAACTGGACCACGAGCTGCGGACAGCTACTACGTTTTCAGGCCACGAGTGGCCTACCGGGACCATCTGACCGCCGTGTCATCCTCAGAGGAGGATGTGGATAGGAGGGGCGTTGGGTCAGCACACCGCTCTCCCAGTCGTTATGATGGTTTTCTTAGCCGAAGCCGCTACTATTCGGTCGAGTAGGGACAGCTACTAGTATGAACTGTTATTCTAATTGACTGTATTTACTGATGTGACAAGACCTTGATTGTAGTGGCCTTAATTTTGCATATGGACACACAGACATTTGCCGATAAATGTCATATGGAGACAGCTTTTACTGAGTGAATCGCTAATGTGAAGCTTGTCTGTCCTGAAGAAGACCAGATCCGTCGAAACCGTGGTCAAGGTTATTTGAAAACCACTCTTTTTTGCAGCTGAGTGGCTGTCCTTTATCCCTGCTGTTTTGTAACCGCTGCTGCAGTGAAGCCATATTCAGAAGATTGAAAAATATTACTTGGGTACGTCAGAAAATTCTCTACATTGCTCGAAAACCGCAGTTTGATAGACAAGTTAATATAGTCACGCCAACGTGTACCACTGGTGGCTCACTCTACATCTGGACTTAACGTCTCCCAGATTTTGACCGTGAGCGCTTGCTCCTGCTCACGCTCTCACTCGCGAGCAGAGCAGCTACGGCGTGGTGGGGAGTGAAGGAAATAACGCGCGCACCGTTCCGTCGCGACAACAGGGGAGAAGCGCCAACTGTCGAATATGGGAGAGTCAGCTTTCACAGAGGTGACGTTTAATAGCAGAAACGGCGAGGCGGTCTGCGCAACACCGAGGATATCTTCGCATCTCAATTCCATGTGCGAGGAATATTACCTTTCACAGAAATCGACAGATACGCAAAATGGCAGCTGGAAAATTCAAATCAAGCTTATTTTCCTAAAGTATCGTATATGCAAGAAGCTGTTCTTAACTACTTTCAACGTTATTTACTGATCAGCCAGAACATTGAGACCACCTACCTAACAGCCGGTGTGTCCACCTCTGGTACGGATAACAGCGGAGACGCGTTGTGACATGGAGGCAATGAGGCCTTGGTAGGTCGCTGGAGGGAGTTGGAACCACGTCTGCACAAAAAAATCACTTAATACCCGTAAATTCGGGGGAGGTGGGCGATGAGCTCTGGAGCCACGTTCAATCACGTCCCAGATGTATTCCATCGAGTTCAGATCTGCCGAGCTGGAGGCCAGCACATAAATTGAAACTCGCCATGTGTTCCTCGAACTCCTGGCTTTTTGACATGACACTTTATCTTGTTGAGAAATGCCACTGCCGTCGGGAAACTCGGGAAACATGATCATCACGAAGGGTTTTACGTGGTCTGCAACCAGTGTACGTTACTCCATGGCCGTCATGGTGCCTTGCATGAGCTCCATTGGACTCATGGATGCCCATTTGAGTATTCCGCAGAGCATAATGGAGCAGCCGCTAGCTTGTCTCCGTCCCGCAGCACAGGTGACAAGGAGCTACTCCACTGGAAGACGACGGATTCGCACCCTGCCATCGGCATGATGAAGAAGGTATCGTGATTCATGAGACCATGCAACGCTCCAGAGCCGATGCTCACGTGCCAATTTCAGTCGTAATTTCCGATGTCGCGGTGTTAACGTTCGAATATGCATGGGTCTCGGCTGCGAAGCCCACCGTTAGGAGTGTTCGATTCATTATGTGTTCGGACACACTTGCACTCTGCCCTGCATTAAAGTCGGAAGTTAGTTCCGCCACCGTTCGCCGCGTGTCCTGTTTTACCAGTCTGTCCAGCCTATGACGTCCGACATGGGCGGGTTTATATCGACTGTACGTCGGTGGTCATAATGTTCCGGCTGATCAATGTATTTTAATATCCCTTAATGAAGAAATTGAGCAACTTTGTCAAGATCAGACAGCATTAGAAAGTGATTGGGATCCGTTCTCCTCTCCGTATTGAGCGAATAGAGAAGAGGTAAATTTTGAACTACAGCTAGAAATTATTGACCTTCAGTGTAATAGAGAATACAAAGACGGATTGATAGAGACTACAAAGACAAATGTCAGTACAAGAAAAACAGTTTGGAATTATGTGGACACGTCCCTCAAGATACATTTCCTCGTTTTCATAAACAGGTGGCTACAATAATATCAACGTTCGGTTCCACGTATTTTTCTGAATAATTGTTCTCTGCAATGAAAAGTAATAAGACGCGCCTGAGAAAGTCGCTGCCTGATCTTAATGAGCCGTGGCGAGCTGGCGCCAGTCGTATTTTGTTCATGTATCGTTGAGATCGATTGTGGTTGAGGTAAGCTATCTTTGCTTTTCGCGTGTTTTATGTTGTCAGTTCGCAGGCGAAGCGAATTGGTTGTTAGACTTCGACGGGAACCCTCGAGATCTCGTGTCATTCGCGGGGAGAGACAAGTGTCAACGGCTGCCGAACGAGTGTGATCACCGTTACACGTTGTGGTGTGAAATTGGTTGGGCGTTTTACCGACATGGGTAGCTTGCAGATACAAGTTCTGTGAGTTCGCGGGGAACAAAATTTGGAGGGAAGCGGTGAAGCTGTGGAACCCGCTCCCTCGTATTGTGTACCTGATATGGAGTAAGTCGTCGTAATTGTTGACCGACGCACTCAGAGATTTTAAACTTTATTATTATTATGGGAGACTTTCTTGGCCTAGTTAAATGGTGACCGTTATTTGAAAATTCTCTCAGAAGTTTTTTTGTGTCTCTTGCAATCAAATGATTTTATGTTGCTGTTTTTAAGGCCTGCACTCTATCAATACAGTTCGTAATGTGTAAGGGAGTCAAAGGTTTTGCCCAGTGTTTCTATGTTTCAGAGTTATTGGAATGTCTTTGCAATTCGGGCAGGCACTTTTAATTGTGCCAGCGCCTTGGCGGTGAGTGAAATGTCATCTGAGGTCTGGGCCTGGCAGTGTTTCAGAAGCTGGCCACTATCTGGAGTTGTTTACACACCGCCTTCCAAAGTTTAGTATTTCTCTTCCTTCCAACAAGGCAGGTTAAGCTGGTAGACATATATTTTGGATGTAACCTGTTTGTACATGAACTTGTTTTCTTAAATATTACGGACTGGCAACTGGCTAGACCTTAAACTGCATAGCATCTGCTGAGTTCCTTGTGCAGCCTTTCCTAGTAATTGTTTATTAACACGTCTCAGTACATAAACATTTATTTTTTTTAGACCAGTGTCTGTTGTAGTTTTTTAATTAAGTGATTCTATCATGTTATGTAATCGCATCTTAGTTTGGCACTAGTGCTCAAGTGTTATTAACTCACCCTTTACCTATAACTGTTTCATTATATCTATTTTGAGGGAAGTCCTATATTGAAGTTCTCAAGTTTGTCAGTAACCCCTGTTTCTTAATTTGGAACTGTTAGAGTACTGAGTACGTTGGGTTTCTAATTGTATTTGTGTGGTGTGCGTACTGTAAGACCTTCGGTACACACACCATCAGATTATTTGACTTGTTGCTCTAGCGAAGTAGGGTAGTGTCAGCAATATGTCAAGTGGTCTTATCGTGACGTGTTTATCTTCTGCCATTAGGTCAGACGATAGAAATGCCACTTGCACGCTTAGAGTAGCAGATTGACGGTGACCAAAATTGACAATCTGAAGTTCCTTTGGTCTTGGTACGTTAATCTTATTCTCACATATCTCTGACACTTGACAAAGTGTCTATACGTTTCTCTTCATGGCTATATACAGGAATATGATAATCTTACTAGGCGCAGACTGAAACTTGACTATAGACTGGTACAGACAAATGCAGACTAAGGCAGGCTAATGCAGACTGACGCAGACTAATACAGAATGATGCAGACTGACTAATCGGAGGCCTGTACACTCGTTATAATACCTCGCGCGTTCAGGTATCATTGCGCGAGTGTGATCCGCAAGGAGATAAGGTTCTACGTTAGCAGCAATCTCATTGGCTGCATTACATATTAATACGCGGATCGGCGGAAGCAGAATTTGGTCCGTCTCTAAGGCAGCGCCATCTCGTAGTGTGGAGACGGACGAGCGCTGCGCCTGCGCTGTTGTACTTAGCGGGGCGCGCTCTATTGGGAAAGTTGTGTACACGCTGACTACGCGGAACTATGTACACAACAATTTGCAAAGTTTACCTAGTGTCTCGTCCACAATTTGTAATTCTCAAATTATTTTTTTAAAGGCGTAGAAAGAAGGATCCTTTATTGTATGATTATATGATAGCGGGACAAACACTGGTAGCAGTTACTTCTGTAAAATATCTGGGAGTGTGCGTACGGAACGATTTGAAGTGGAATGATCATATAAAATTAATTGTTGGTAAGGCGGGTACCAGGTTGAGATTCATTGGGAGAGTGCTTAGAAAATGTAGTCCATCAACAAAGGAGGTGGCTTACAAAACACTCGTTCGACCTATACTTGAGTATTGCTCATCAGTGTGGGATCCGTACCAGGTCGGGTTGACGGAGGAGATAGAGAAGATTCAAAGAAGAGCGGCGCGTTTTGTCACCGGGTTATTTGGTAACCGTGATAGCGTTACGGAGATGTTTAATAAACTCAAGTGGCAGACTCTGCAAGAGAGGCGCTCTGCATCGCGGTGTAGCTTGCTCGCCAGGTTTCGAGAGGGTGCGTTTCTGGATGAGGTATCGAATATATTGCTTCCCCCTACTTATACCTCCCGAGGAGATCACGAATGTAAAATTAGAGAGATTAGAGCGCGCACGGAGGCTTTCAGACAGTCGTTCTTCCCGCGAACCATACGCGACTGGAACAGGAAAGGGAGGTAATGACAGTGGCACGTAAAGTGCCCTCCGCCACACACCGTTGGGTGGCTTGCGGAGTATCAATGTAGATGTAGATGTAGATGTAGAATAAAGTGTCTTAATTATAAAGTGTGACTACCAACCACGATTCCATCCCGCTTCCTCTTTTATGGCATTTAAGATATACTGCGCAATTGTGGTATGACTAAGGAATCACGTATCACTTAATCTACACTGCACGCTGCATCTACAACACTCAAGAACAATTACTCCGAACAGAGAAGCGATTTTAAGGGGAAAATCCCACGAATTAATGACTTCATTTTTGTATAATAGCTCACAAAGTAAATTAAGAAAAATGTAGAATAATACATTAATACAATAACGTGAGACCTGAACATTTTTGATTATTTGTAGCAGTAGTATTTCATATAGTGGTTGGCTGACTAACATGAACGGCAGCCGCCTTGCATCCCACACGACTTTCCATTCGGCTCCCCCCCCTCACCGCCCCGTGTGGGTAGTGGGGATACGGTGTGTTCGCCGTGCTCTGTGCTCGCGCCCTGCTGCTCATGGCTTGCTCGGCGAGCTCTTTTGTTATGAAGCACTGCTCTGCATCAGGCGGCGTGTACCACCAGTGCTTTCTGCTCGACTCTATCTATTATGCTGCCAGAAACACACAAACGTATGACGTATTACCTGTTAGGCAGGCGCGACGAATGGTTGTGGCTCTTCAGCGAGAGAGCGTGTTGAACATACGAAATAGGGAATAATCTGGTCTAAGATTATTTTATGTGACTTCTCTTTTTTTTTAAAAAAAAAAAGAAAAGAAGGGACTGACGCCACTTTCAAAGTAAAAACAGTATATTAAAATAGTAACGTTTTGAATACTATCGCTGCCCCTCGATGACAAACAAGAGAAGCAGCGTCGCCAGATGAAGGAAAGCACGAATATGCGCACCAACCCACAGCAAGCAGCACAGTCCTCCGAGCTGCAAACGTGAAACATAACGATGGTATTAATCTCTCTCTACCCTTCAATCTTTCAGTTGGTTATACCTCACAACAAGGGTTGGTATAGTGTTAAGAACAAACACATGGAAGCTGGGCCCAAATATTTCGTTATTTGTCATTTCATGGAATAAACTTTATTGCTTCACGACAATTATTGTGATTACAAATTGAAACCTTGTCAAAAAAATGAACTACAACGCTCACAATAACGTAAAGCACTTGAACAGGATCAATCGGTTAATAATAAACTTTAACAATTTAAACCATTAAGAACAGGGCTTAAAAACGGGAATATACGCAAGTTGGGAAATGAAAGTGAGAACCAATTAGACGTGACTGCTGCAAGCCGATTAAAACTAAATGAATTTACCAGTAACATAAATTACAAATGAGTGCCACTAAAGGCATTAACAATTCCCAAGCATGGGTAAAATATTAAACATAGACAACGCCCACCCAAAACACTGTAAGACTAACAAGTCACCCCTCTGATTGAGTCTTCTGGAAAGCCCCTAACAATTTTTCAAATTCCCACCGAGCGAGTAGTAAGACACGTCTCGCATTCGGGAGGACGGGGTTCACATCCCATTCGTCCAACTTGATTTGGGTTTTTCACGGTTTCCCTAGTTTACTTAAGGCAAATGCTGGGATACATCCATTGAAAAACGTCGGCTGCCTATCCCGTCTTTCCCCTAAGTTTCACTTCTGTCTGTAATCACTAGTCGTTAACAGGACGAAGAAGTATAACATTTCCTCCTTCCTTTTCCAGATTCCAATAAAAATATGTTCCTTAAAAAAGTTTGTGTTTTATCGTCAGATGCAAACGACGTTGGTGGCTCGACATTCTTTGTATCGTACCGTATTGTATATTCTCAGGCTCATAATGTTTATTTTATCCTGCTAATATAGGGTGCAAAAAAAAGAAGTCATTGATTTCAAAACTAAATACACTACTGGCCCTTAAACTTGCTACAACAAGAAGAAATGCAGATGATAAACGAGTATTCATTGGACAAATGACATGTGATTACATTTTCACGTAATGTGGGTGCATAGATCCTGAGAAATCAGTACCCAGAACAACCACCTCTGGCCTTAATAACGGCCTTGATACGCCTGGGCATTGAGTCAAAGAGCTTGGATGTCGTGTACAGGTACAGCTGCCCATGCAGCTTCAACACGATACCACAGTTCATCAGGAGTAGTGACTGGCGTATTGTGACGAGCCAGTTGCTCGGCCACCATTGACCAGACGCAGTCAGTTGGTGAGAGATCTGGAGAATGTGCTGGCCAGGGCAGCAGTCGAACATTTTCTGTACCCAGGAAGGCCCGTAGAGGGCCTGCAACATGCGGTAGTGTATTATCCTACTGAAACGTAGGGTTTCGCAGGGATCGAATGAAGGGTAGAGCCACGGGTCGTAACATATCTGAAATGTAACGTCCACTGTTCAAAGTGGGGTCAATGCGAACAAGAGGTGACCGAGACCTGTAACCAATGCCACCCCCATACAATCTCGACGGGTGATACGCCAGTATGGCGATGACGAATACACGCTTCCAATGTGCGTTCACCGCAATGTCGCCAAACACGGATGCGACCATCATGGTGCTGTAAACAGAACCTGGATTCATCCGAAAAAATGACGTTTTGCTAATCGTGCATCCAGGTTCGTCGTTGAGTTCACCATCGCAGGTGCTCCTGTCTGTGATGCAGCGTCAAGGGTAACCGCAGCCATTGTCTCCGAGCTGATAGTCCATGCTGCTGCAAACGTCGTCGAACTGTTCGTGCAGATGGTTGTTGTCTTGCAAACGTCCCCATCTGTTGACTCAGGGATCGAGACGTGGCTGCACGATCCGTGACAGCCACGCGGATAAGATGCCTGTCATCTGGACTGCTAGTGAGACGAGGCCGTTGGGATCCAGCACGGCGTTCCGTATTAACCTACTGAAACCACCGATTCCATATTCTGCCAACAGTCTTTGGATCTCGACCAACGCGAGCAGCAATGTCGCGATACGATAAACCGCAGTCGCGGTAGGCTACAATCCGATCTTTATCAAAGTCGGAAACGTGATGGTACGTATTTCTCCTCCTTACATGAGGCATCACAACAACGTTTCACCAGGCAGCGCCGGTCAACTGCTGTTTGTGTATGAGAAATCGGTTGGAAACTTTCCTCATGTAAGCACGTTGTAGGTGTCGCCACCGGCGCCAGCCTTGTGTGAATGCTCTGAAAAGCTGATCATTTCCATATCACAGCATCTTCTTCCTGTCGGTTAAATTTCGCATCTGTAGCACGTCTTCTTCGTGGTGTAGCAATTTTTATGGCCAGTAGTGTATCTCCGTAACTAATATCGAGTACAACAACAGGTATGTTTATTGTGAAAATTGTAAGAATTTTACATAGAAGTTACACAGAAGTTTCGAAACAGTTCGAAAAAGTGCTAAGAGGTGGATGCTGTACGCTGTTCATCCTCTGCATTCAGTCTTTGCAATCACGTCACAGTATTTTTGAAATGTCCACCACTTGCAGTATGGAGGTGGCGCAAACGACCAATGCTGTGTTGTGGCTCAACGGAAATGGCTTCAGATGCAACACGGATCGCCGATTCCAGCTTCACCAGCGTGGTGGGATGGTTCCGGTAGACTGAGTCTTTCAGTGTACCCTCAAAAAGTAGTCACAAAAAGTCAGATCTGGCGAATTTGAAGGCCAGTCCATCCCCACGTCAGTAAATTTGCAATAATCCGACTCTTATGCGAAGCATCCTTCATGTAAGTGAAACATCTGTTCGGTGCGATGTGGTCAGGCTCGATGTTCCATGAACCACTCGGTGCCTGGTCGATCCTGTGGGGCGACGAATTGTCCCAAAATTACAATGTAACGTGCGCCAGTAATCATTTCTCGCATGAAAAATGGGCTAATGATGCAACTGGCGCATACCACCGCCCAAACAGTAACTCTGGGAAACTACAGTGGTTTCGCATCACACAAATTGGGATTTTCGGAACCACAAAATCTGGTTTTGTTTATTCATGACTCCATTCAGGTGGAAATGGGCTTCTTCTGTGAACCATATGCATCCAACATCAAATACGTTATCAGTCACTGCCAGAATCCGGTTCGCAAAAGTTAGCCCTCGGTCGCACAGTTAGTACAAACTTGGCTGATACATTTTGGATTGTGAATGGAAACGTGAGCAGGCTCTGTCTCAGTATTTTCTGCGTGCTGAAGTGCTTGAAACCAGTCTTTGCTGAAATTCTTAGGACGAATTACGTTGGATTCAGCTGAACAATTCCAGAAACCGTGGAGACATTTTAGGACTAACTGGAGTGTGCCTAGGGCCAAAATTTTCCGCTAGGTCATCAGCCATACTGCCTGTCCGTTGGAATTCGATAAAGACTTCGCGAATGGTTTTCGCGTAGCGTTCTTTTCGAAGAGTAAATCATATTTGAAAACTGCGCTTTGTTGCAGCAGAATTGTGTTCAAAACTTTGGTACCCCAGTACCAGAAAAGCATGTTCAAATACAACCTTTGCCGGCCGAAGTGGCCGTGCGGTTAAAGGCGCTGCAGTCTGGAACCGCAAGACCGCTACGGTCGCAGGTTCGAATCCTGCCTCGGGCATGGATGTTTGTGATGTCCGTAGGTTAGTTAGGTTTAACTAGTTCTAAGTTCTAGGGGACTAATGACCTCAGCAGTTGAGTCGCATAGTGCTCAGAGCCATTTGAACCAAATACAATCTTGCTACGAGGGGTAGCCGCGTGGTCTCGGGCGTCCTGTGGCGGTTTTCCGCGGCTCCTCCCGTCGGAGGTTCGAGTCCTCCATCGGGCATGGGTGTGTGTGTTGCCCTTAGCGAAAGTTAGTTTAAGTTAGAATAAGTAGCGTGTAAGCTTAGCGACCGATGACCTCAGCAGTTTGGTCCCATAAGATCTTACCACCAATTTCCAATTTCAACCTCTACCTTCGATGTGTTAACCTCGTTTCATGTTTCAACTATGGAAATGATCGCTCACAACTGTGGCACACTATTGATAGACACTAGGTATCGTGACAACAGCCCCATATTTTGGCAAGTTTTCGAAATTTCCGTGTAAAGTTTTCATATTTTTCCCAATAAACATAAAGTTTGTTGCATTCGTGTCTCGATCTTAGTTTTCGAAATACGTATTTAATTTTGAAATCACGAACAGCTTCGCTGAACACCCCGCATTTTTGACTCTAGTCCTACAGTCAGATATCGACTCAAAGATGTAACGTAAACTACTCAAACTGTCAGAACAATTTTTGTCATTACTTTCACGATTTGGATTGTGTTTTCTTGATCGGTAACGGCTCATTAATCTCTTTGGAATCACAGGAAACTGCCACGTACAGCTTTCTCAGTAATGGAGAGAAAAGTTTGTGGTTGCTCTCTTTGTAGTTCAGAAGAGTGCTCTATGTCTCCAGTCGTGAACGGTACATATCGACTAGTGTACACCCGTTCAGCCTGTCAACAAGCCTCGAAGAGTCACTTCAAAATAATGTAGTGTGCACACTGCTACTTTACGACAAGGAGGATTGACGGCACGGAAGTTGCCCGCTTAACCGGCGCCGTCACTCGAAAGTTCAACCGCCGTCGTGAGACACAAAACACTGGAGCTCTCTCGTAGTGGTCACTCTCTGCCACCAATACCTCAGTCAATAATGACCAATGCTCAAAAATTAAAGTATGGCTCTGAGCACTACGGGACTTAACATCTGAGGTCATCAGTCCCTTAGACTTACAACTACATAAAGCTAACTAACCTCAGGACATCATACACATCCATGCCCGAAGCAGGATTCGAACCTGCGACCACACTAGCAGCGCGCTTCCGGACTTCGCGCCTAGAACCGCTCGGTCACAACGGCTGGCCCAAAAATTAAAGCTCGTAGCAGAAAAAAAACAGTACAATTGCGCGCTTGCTTTTTGAAGTAACTGTAGCACTAGAGTCAATCCGGATGGTACGTAACCGTTTCTACACGATCACGTTCTCCAGACGTGCATCACGAACAGCAGTAAGTACCCAGCAGTATCGTTGGTGCGTGAATAACCGGTAGTTTTGCTTCACAGACGATTGCACGATTTGTCTGACGTCCAGATGATCCACAAATACACACGAATTTATAAATCAATGTTGTTGCGGAAGTCATATTTCCTTTTCCTCATATCCTGAGAACATTGAATGAAAGATAACAAGCAGATTTTATTGTCTGTAGATTTCCGGAAAGCGGTTGACACATTGCCCAACTGCAGACAGTTAACGAACGTCCGAGCATGCGGAATAGGTTCTTAGATATGTGAGTTTCTCGATGACTACTTACGTAATAGAAACAGGAACGTTGTCCTGGACGCCGATTGTTAATCAGAGACCAGGTTTTCGTCAGGAGCGCAACATAGAAGTGTAATGGGACAGCTCTTACTCTGTATATATTTCGATGTGGTAGATAGGGTAGGCAGCAACCTGCCGCTGTTTCCTGCTGGCTCTGTAGCGTACGAGAAGGCATCCTATTTGAATGACTATAGGGGAACACAGGATGACTTGGACAGTAGGATTATTGCTATATAGCTTCCTTCAATTGCAGAAAAATCTAAGTTAATGCAGATGAGTATTAAAAACTATCCTGTAATGTTCGCATACAGTAATGTTCGTATACAGTATACTGCTTGACACAGTCATGTCGATTAAATATCTAGGCGTAACTTTGCAAAGCAGCGTGAAATAGAACGAGCGCGCAACGTCTGTTGTAAAGGAGCCGAGTCGTTGACTTCTGTTTATTGGGAGAATTCTAGGAAACTGTAGCTTGTAGACATCGAAGACCGCGAACAATGCGCTTGTACGACCCATTCTTGAGTGCTGTTAGAGTGTTTCGGATACCCACCAGGTCGGATGAAGACATCGAAGCAATTCAGAGGTGGGCTGCTAGATATGTTACCGGTAGGTTCTATCAACACGATAGCTCACGCAAATACTCTATGCACTCAAATGTGAAACTCTGGAGGGAAGAAGACGTTGTTTTCAGGGAATACTATTTAACTTTACACATTTGGAATTTGCGACAGACTGCAGATCAGTCTTACTGCTACAAACATTCATCTCGCTCGATGAGAGTGAAGATAAGATAAAAGAAATCGGGGCTGGTGTGGGAGTACATAGTCTCTTTTCCCTGGTTCCATTTGAGAGTGGAAAAGGGAAGGGAATGACTAGTAGTGGTAAAAGGCACTCTCCGCCATGCATCATACGGTGGTTTGCGGATTATATATGTAGAAAGAAATGTAGACTTAGACTTCCTTATTGGTGAAACATATAGGAGATGCAAGAACAGTAATAAGAGCGTGCCATCACTACCTTTTATCTGTCCCATTCTGGAGTATTGCGCGCGGTGTGGAATTGTTACCAGGCAGAACAACCAAAATGTTCAAAGAAAGGCAGCTCATTCTGTATTTTCGCGAAATAGGTTAAGAAGCTGTCACTGCCGTTGGGGTGGCAGTCAGTGAGACAAAGGCGTACTCCGTTGAGGCGATATCTTCTCACGGTTTTTTCATTCACTTATTTTTCCCTCCGAATGCTAAAATATTTTGTTGACACCCAGCTACTTTGGAAGAAATGACAATCGTAAATAAGAAAAATCAGAGCTTGCATGGAAAGATTTAGGTTTTTTCCATATATTATTTTGTTGTCTCTTTTATTTTGCCTTTAGCTCCTGCGTTCATCAGATGCCGATTATCATGTCAACAGATCTGGCCCTTCTTGTGTTGGCACTATGATGGACTTTATGCCCAACGTGACGCCAAGGTAGCGCGAAAATCTCCTCCATCTAATGGAATCGATCGCCAATACCGATCTTGAAAAGTCTCATACATACGTACCGCATCATAGACAAGCATGTGTGTTAACAGAGTAATCTTACTCCTATTTGTTTCATTTTTGTCATTGATATTTGCCGGTAATTTTGGTACTTTTTTCTCTCTTTATGTTGCCAAACTTCCGACACTCCGCTCAGGAAATGTTTCCTCATTTCTTGATTAAATTTAACTTTTGGTCGCTTGAGTAAAAAATGAAACTGAAACTCCGTATTTACTTCTTTGCAAACTTAAACGTGATTTAAGATGGCGACGAGATCAGATATTACCGTTTCGTATTGTGGAATAACAGGTATACGATTTACAGCCACACTGTAGACTGTGTGCACCTAGATATCATAGGACTGTGTGAGGCTACGCAGGACTATGAATAACCAGATACCATGTCGATTTATTTCATCAGCCGAGTGCTAAGTGTTTCGCGATTTAAACGTGGATTCCTTGTTCCCCTACCTTCCGCACTGTATGTGGGTCTTATCTGAAACTCGGTCCACCAGACTCAGAAAAGTGCAGAATCGTGCAACGACGTCCTGTCTTTCTCCTCGCTCTTCGTTACACCGCAGCCATTAATTACCGGGGGAATGTCGTCATTTCTGAGGAGCCGTTATTGAGCAGTGAGCGGCATCCAGGGAATGTGACGGCGGGCGTCTTCGGGCAGGGCAAAGGCCCCCAACACGCCTGGAATCATATTTCAGCGTAGTCCATGGCATTGTGTGGTGACCCTCACATGAAGCCTACGAAGTTCGAACGAAGTGTTTTAAACTGAATGTCAGGCATCAAATTTGATGCCATATAAACTATACACTGTACCCTATAATTCAGTTAACGTTGTCTGTATTTGCGGCCTCTCTTTGAGAAGGGAAGTTTCAAATTGTTTGGGAGTTCGGTTGTAGCATTAAAGACATTCAGTTTGCGTAGCACCGAAATTAGGGCTTATTATCCACAATTAGGCTTCCCTCGCAGTGACACATATGGAAGAAATGGGGAGGGGGAAGAGAGGGGCGCTGGAGGGATGTAAAGCCGGCGTTTTAGCTGATTAAATGTGCGTCGGATGTCCAACAGCTGCGTGGAGGGACATTCACTGCTACTCTTCCGCTTTCCGTCGCACGAAGATCGACCTTTGCGCTACACTGTTGTCTTAATTTTGTGTTGCTCGAACCAGATCATTAATCCGGGTCGAAACTTCGACCATGGAGAGCAGTGTACGTTGAACTTTCTGAGCTAGACTCTGACTTGCGACGATTCTCGTGTAGTGTAATAGTCCTTCTCCTAATACCCCTCGTTAAATTAATGAATTTTTCATAACGAACTCAAATGTGAAACTTCTAAAATAATAACACCGGTATTCAGGATGATGAGCATTCGTTCGTCATCTAGTGGCCCAAAAAGGTTCTCAAAATGCACCAAGCAATATGTTTCACGAGCTACAACTAAAACCTTTCACATCGAAATTCGAGACTGCTTGTTTCTGCCCGACAACACAGCGCTAATTTATTTTATAATCCGGATCCGTCATTTTCAGTTCAGAAAGTAATCGAATATTTAGATCTGTAGGCGGGCAAGCTGGTTTCCCACGACTAAACGACTGCAATGTTTGCAACGAAATAATTAGAACGCAGACAGCTTTAACACTGCTTCTCTGCGGCCCATTTTTTATGGGGGGTTGATATACATTTCTTATTCTTTCAACAGTTAGATTCTATTTGCCTTGCAATTGTGTACCTACCATCGATAGACAGACTCAATGTAGAAGAATATAAAAAGAACTAAAACGATAAATTGTACCACATATAGATGCTACATTGCAGGATCTTTGCTTCTGACGGGTAACTTTGTTATCACGTGAAACAACCGAGAACGTTTCATTGCCCAGCTGAATGTTTTTGTCTGCATGCCAGAACTTTTCTCTCCCGCTCTACACAGGCGGGTAGTACAGTTGGACTGCTGTGAAAATGCGTTTCCATCGAAGCAATGGTCTGGATAGCCGTTTCCAGTATATTCCTTCTACCAGGACTGTTAGTCCAGCAGTGTTTACACCAAATGTTTGTGGAGTTCTGAATAGAAGGAGAAAAACCGTTGGCTGTCTGCGCTAAGATGAAGGTCCACTTTCAATGCACAATCTAGCACATTCACATAGGTGCTTTTACGCTCCAATTAATATTTCTAATATATTTTACATATTTAGAACCTTATACATGTACTTCCTAGTCTATTTTTTTTAGCACTGAGTTATCTTGTACTTGCCGGTACCCTTACTTTCTTTGTACTTATTGTTCGCCTTATCTTAGCGACTTCTTACTTACCCTTGCATACAGTTTGACTACACCGTTCCTCTATTTGTGTTTATTCCATACCCTAACATTACTCTTATTGTCCCAGTGTTTCCCCTTTCCAATTTACAATATTTGTTGAACAGCTAATTTGTTTTATTTGGATTTGATACATTCACGTATTTCATATACATTTAGTTTTCCCAGTTTTGTGATTTTGGCTTTACACTAGTTTGACTGTGTTCTTTTTTTCTCTGTTCAGTCTTAATCTTTTGCTGTGCTTACCACTCCACGCTGTGAAACGCCTTCTACTTCCTTCTGTGCTAATTTCGTAGCCCACGCAGCTATATCCACCAGAGAAGAAGGAGCGGATACACCAACTTGCATTGGGGCAGCGCATATTTTTATATATGCATGGTCTTACTCTCTACTGCTATGACTGCCTTTGCCTTCGTACCTAAGGTAATTCCCCCTTCCTTACATTTCATAAATAAGTGTTTCGCTGTATTTTTTCGTCGCCCAAAATTACTTTTATTTATTCGTATCTAATATCTCCTGTTCTGTAGTTTTTACGATGTGATACATGCTGTTGGCATTAATGTTAACCTGACATACATCCCTTGCATTAATTTAAATGCGAGTCTCCAAGGTTTTATTCTTCCTCTCTTTTCCGTATGCTATTAAGTCATCTCTGCAGTGGGTACTTTCAGATTATCTGATGAAGCCCAGCCCGGACGAAAAATTTGCAGTCTACGACAGTTTTTACAATCATATTCTACCAGAATGAAAAATACTTCTATCATAGCACAAAAAAGGTAAATTTGTTCTGGGCAGCTGTCCTATGTATGCAGCTTGGCAGTCCGGCATTTAAGTTTACAAACGCCGGAAGATGCGTATTTATCTTTACTAGAGCGTTCATTATGACTGTTATGGATGTTATTGTCAGTCGTAAATACAATTTTTATATTCTGTTCCCGGAAAAGCCTTGCTGTACTGTAGGATAAGCTGCTTAAAAACAGTATTTTTATAAATTTACAATTTGAAAATGGAAAGGCAGGAACAGAAGCTTCCTCATGCAGTGATGTTTTTTTCCTGTACAGACGCTCAACAATGATGGGACTATACCCGTTTTTGAAACCAACGAACTACAAGGTTTCAAGTTTGTGACAGATTGGTGGAACATAGGAACCTCGGTGATTCGATTTATCATCGATCTGAAATAACTGATTTTATACAGAGTGATTCACTCGCCCCTACCAATGTCATGTAATGCAACCCGCAATGTTATATCCGGTCTTCGAAAATCATACGCGAGATTTTCACACTCTCTCGCTAGCTCGCGCCAACTGTTAGCCCTACCGAAAGAATGAACAGCACCGTTTTGTAGGAAATTTAATGCAGTTAAATTTTGTACTGGGATACGTTGTCGCTAGAGATGACGGTTTTCGAGTTAGTCAAGTAAAACGTACAAAAGTGACGTTCGAATGCACTTCCACCTCCACACTCTTCCCTCACCAGTCAGGATTTGTAGCGTCTTGTTCGTGGCACTCCCTCCTACCACTACACAAAAACTCGAATTATCCCACGTATTCGATCATTTTGGTCTCTATTGAATGGACTATTACACTACCAGCTTAGTCAGCTATTACGTTAACATTACTAATTTAAACATGAGGGTGAGGGTACATAATGGAAAACGACTTCTGTGAAGTTATGCTAAAGCTAATTATGTTGGCAATTCGATTCAGACTCAGCCCTTACAAGCACAGTAGCTTCGTCGTCAGAAAGCCTGACGAATACAGCGACGTAATTGTTTATTGTATGCTGTTGAAATTCACAAAATTGTTAGATAAAATTTATACAAACGTCAATTTTGCAATTTTTAATTGCCCTACTAAGCCGGTGGCGTAATAAGGCCAGTTAATGAAAATCAAAGAAGGACGTATACAGGAAATGGGACTGAGTGTGGGAAGGGGTCACTTTTGTACTTTTTTCTTGAATACCTCGAAAATTACGGCATCTAGCGAAGACATATGCCAGTACAAAATTTAATTACATTGGAATTCCTAGTAAACGGTCCTGTTCATTTTTTTCTGTAAGATTAATAGTTTGCGTTCAGCGAGAAAGAGAATATGAATACCTCACGCTTGGTTTTTGAAGACCAGATATGACATTACAGGTTGCATAAAACGAGATCGGTAAAGGCAGCTGAATCACCCTGCATTAATGATGGTGGCATGAAATGACACGTATTACAATTCACTGTCTCAAAGTAAAGAGCTTTCCATACTCTACCGCGTGTACTGTTTTATTCCTAAGGGTCCGAGACCTCTGGCATAGCGAAAAGAAACACAAGATTTAATTCCTCCTAGATTTGAATGTTAAGTTAACATGCAAGCAAAGTTTGTAGCACCACCTGAAATACACGACTCAATAGACATCAATGTGCTAAGTTCCCTTCTGGCCCTTAAAACTGTATCACCAAGAGAACAGCATATAATGAAGTTTTTCTTATTGTCCGTATACATTATAATACGAAAGATACATGATTAAATTTGCAGGTGATGTGGGGGTATAAGGGTACAAAATTTAGCACATAGAGCTAACACCTATGGCAGCAACAAATGGCTCTAACACTGCTGGGTACTATGGCGAACTGTGCTCGAATGACATGTGGACACCTCATTCCACGCTACAAAACTCTGTGCCAGAGTTCATCATTGCTGGTGGCTGCCGAGTGCTGATGTGCCAGTCTCCTTGAAATCCGCTGCCAGATATGTTCAATGGATGTCATTTCTGGTGAACGTGCTGCTGGCTACTTAAACAGTTGAATACCTGCTGTATTAAAATTGTGATATTCTGGCTCTGAAAACCATTAGATTTAATCCCACGCTTCACATCACAGTTGAGCGAAGATGTCGTAGCTGGCGCTATACGTCTTGAAGGTGAGTGAACAGATGCTACTACGAGTACACCTGTCGTCGTCGTCGTCGTCGTCGTTGTTGTTGTGGTCTTCAGTCCGAAGTCGGGTTTGATGCAGCTCTACTTCCTACTCTACCCCGTGCAAGGCTCTTCGTCTCAGATCTGCTTATTGTGTAAGTCTTTTGGTCTCCCTCTACAATTTTCCCCCTACATTTCCCTCCAATACTAAACTGATTGTGTCTTGATGTTTCAGATTGTGTTCTGTCAGCTGACCCCTTCCTTTAGTTAAGTTGTGCCACAAATTTCTTGTCTCCCCTATTCAGTACTTCCTCATTAGTTACTTGATTTACCCAAACAATCTTTAGCATTCTTCTGTAGCAACACATTTCAAAAGCATCAACTCTCTTCTCGTCTAAACTATTTATCGCCCTTGTTTCACTACCATACATCCCGTACAGATGCATTCAGATAAGACTTCCTAACACTTAAATCCATATTCGATGTTAACAAATTTCTCCTCTTCAGAAACGCTTTCCTTGCCAGTGTCAGTCTACATTTTATATCCTCTCTACTTCGGCCATCATCAGTTATTTTGCTGTCCAAATAGCTAAACTTATCTATTATTTTCAGTCTCTCGTTTCCTCATCTAATTTCCTCAGCATCACCTGATTTAATTCGACTACATTCCATTATAACCGTTCTAATTTTGTTGATGTTCATCTTATATCCCCTTTTCAAGACACTTTCCATTCCGTTGAACTGCTATTCCTTTGCTGTCTCAGACAGAATTACAATGTTATCGGTAAACCTGAAAGTTTTTATTTCTTCTCCTTGAACCTTTATTCCTACTCCAAATTTTCTTTGATTTCCTTTACTCCTTGCTCAGTGTAAAAATTGGATAACATCGAGGATAGGCTAGAACCCTATGACACTCCCTTCTCAACCACTGATTCCCTTTTACGCCCCTCAACTCTTATAACTGCCGTCTTGTTTCTGTACAAACTGTAAATAGCATTTCGCTCCCTGCATTTCACCTGTTACCTTCAGAATTTCAAAAAAAGTGTTTCAGTCAACATTGTCAAAAGCTTTCTCTAAGTCTACAAATGCTACAAAGAGGACACGTATCGTGAGTAGTTACATCAACTGAACAGTCTTGTAATCCGAGCGGCTGTTAGACAGAAGATACACCAAACCTTGTATTTTAATTAATTGATTGTTACTAAAGTACAGGGTGTCCCAGAAATGTTACCCCAATTGTAAATATGCATAGGACAGAAAATTTGACAGTGTCAGTTATAAGTGTATAAAGCCTCCACATTCTTCGTTCACTTCCATGAAATAGTGCCGCAATGACAGTGGAATAAGGTGTGCCATTTAAGAAAATTTACTATTCGTACCACCAATTTCTTCACATGCTCCATTCCTGCAAATTTAACACAACTGCTTCTCGATGTAGAGAACACTGAATCCCGAATATGAGTCGTTGTAATTATTTGGTTTCTCATGTAAGATAAATCTTTAACTTGTTTCTGCATAGCATTTTAATGTCGTTTCAAAGCAAATTTTCAGTACCCGGCGACGAAGCGACTGCGTAATAGATACTGACAATTCTCTCTCTTCTGTCATTCCCACTAATTTTTAAAGGCATGTGACGCAAGGTCGCTAGATTGCCTCTTTTTGTGCAAACGACCCTTGGGCCGGTGATCGTCCATCGTACCACGAATTAAAAGCGAAGGGTAAACAACGCTGACGCCATTATTCTGCTGAGCTGAAGAGGGTTGTGCCGACCGAAAAATATCATATCACACTACTGAATGGAAAATGTCGCACTGTACCGGGTACCTCCGAGAAGGACTGAGGAGAACCGAAAAAAGGCCGAGCCTCGGTCCGCACGCGGTTGGTGTTGAGTATCAGACGGCATCTTTTAATATCCACGTTAGACACTTCGTCTGCATGACTATGACGAAAGCCGTCTGGCAACGTTCCTTATGCTGGGAATTCTTCCGGGTTGTATGGCTGTGGTCCATGGAACTCTCCTATCCCTGACAACCAAGAGCACCTCCGAAGATGTCCGACGTAGCCTTGGACGAAACGTCAGGGATAGAAGAGTTCCATGGACCACGGTCATACAACCTGGAAGAATTCTCAGCAGCTGAAATATACGCTCGTGAAAGCCTTCATTGTATGAACGTTCCTTATCATCAGAGCATTCAGACACTGGTACGTCCATAGCGCTGCAGTACACAAACTGGTACTCGTCTTAAAAATCTACTTTCTGCCACTACTGAGCCCATTGTTGTAGTTGGTCACTTTATGCTGATGCGTCAAGGGACACCGCAACAATGGAAGCCGTGCCGATAGTATGTGGTGCTTCAGACGTCGTTGTAGTATACGTGAGGAAACTTGTTGTACTAACTAAATTCGCTTGCCATCAGAAATGTATGTGGCAGGAACAGCATCCCCTTGCACTGACCTACCTTTTGGCTCTGGTACAGTCCTAGATCCAGTGAATTAACATCACTTGTATGACGTCCAGCTTGATGCAGTGGGGTAGGGAGGTGGAGGGGGGAAAGTGGAAGGACGGTGGCTTAATCCTGAGATGTCGCTGAGGTGTGGTCTTACATTGAGGTTTTATACTGTGGTACTATCTAACTGAATGGAGCTACGTGTCAGCTTACAACCGAATTTGGTAGATTGTTGCCCATTTGGGCACTACTATTTGTGTGACGTAAAGCAGAAGCGCAGTCCTTGTGAACTACGTCCTCGCTGTAGTGTGGTTACCTTGCCGGCTGATGTGGCCGAGCGGTTCTAGGGCTTCAGTCCGGATCCGCGCGCCTGCTACGGTCGCAGGTTCGAATCCTGCCTCGGGCATGGATGTGAGTGATGTCCTTAGGTTAGTTACATTTAAGCAGTTCTAAGTCTAAAGGACTGATGACCTCAGATGTTAAGTCCCATAGTGCTTAGAGATATTTGAACCATTTTGTGGCTACCTTTGTTACGCCTGTGTAGCAGACACGTCGGCGCTCTTCTATGCAGGCTGTTTCTTCCGGAGAACGCAGCACGTCTCTTGCTGCAAACAAGACCATTTCCTGACTGTAGCTACGTGACGTGTGTGTACACTCATAGCAGGCCGATCAAACAATATCTCTGCCCCTCGGCCTAGGAGCGAAGATGGCGTTAGGTATGTCTCACTTGAACCTATTGACTCAATATTAGCACGACAGTGAAAAAAAAAGGTTCAAATGGCTCTGAGCACTATGGGACTTAACTTCTGAGGTCTTAGAACTACTTAAACCTAACTAACCTAAGGACGTCACACACATCCATGCCCGAGGCAGGATTCGAACCTGCGATCGTAGCAGTCGCGCGTTTCCAGGCTGAAGCGCCTAGAACCGCTCGGCCACATCGACTGCCCGACAATGTTCAAACTCAGATAGTAACAGTGAAGTATTAAAAAAAAGTGAGATTCGACAAACAAACCCTTAGCAACAGGAATTTCAACATGCAGAACAAAAACGTTAATCCTACGGAGTTTGCGCGGGTTGCGTTGGAATTCATATTATTTGTACATCCAAGGAAGTAGTACAATTCTTGCCAGTTGGACGTTGCCTCATGCCACGCTCAAGGCGCTGCAATTTTATTGCCCAGCAGTGTAGTGCCAGCAAACTTTCGCAACGTTACACTCTCACGCTTTACTTCCACGGTCGGCTTACTACTTGCTACGGGTCGCACAGTGTCCATTCTGTCAGATGCTCGTCCTTGTCGCAAGAGAAGTGGCCCCATTGACGTCACAGAGACTATAATCAGGCGTGACTGCGCCACAGTGGTGTTAGGCACGTAAGAGCGACACGGCGCGCGCATAAAGGCGTTATTCGTTTAAGTGACTGAAGAGCAGTGGTTTAGAGCGGCGCTGTATTATTCAGCCGGCGCTCGCCGCCGCCACAGCAGCCGCCATCAATATTCATGCGCGCCAGGAGTCCACCGAGGCGCGCCTGCAGGTCCGCGTCTCGCCACCGGAGGCCCTCCTTCTGCTCTTTAAAAACTGGACGCACACTCTTTGTGCAAATAGGAGTTCTCAAACTCGATTGTCCCTGAACAAGGTTAAGGGGGGCTCGCCTTTCCAAGGGCCTCCTCTTCAAACTTCATACACATCGTGGAGTGTGAACCTCCCCGTTAAAAGTTTGCTAGGTGCACACACAGGATCGTACTTAAGTGAAGTATTGCGAAAACAATTCCCCAATATTCGCTTGATTGATAATTCACTGTTTCGTTCCCTAACACTCAGGATCAGGAAAAATCGCTGCCAGCCACCACTTTCTTATTTTTTATTTCGTTTAACCCAATGGGGCATGTAACACATGGTGACTGTGTGTGTAGTTGCCTAATATTGTCTCTGAAATGGAATTTTCACGCCGACAAATTACAAAAATGACACTGCCATTGATAACGAAAACCTTGGGATTTCCATAAAATGAAGTGTATTTTTTTACATCATTTTAACGGATCAAACCTTTCTTATCGGGATACTACTAGAATGAATCACAGCTTGATACTTTAAATTATTTATTCTCAAAAGAAACGTATAGACTGCAAAAAATTGTATAAATATGAAGTACACAATGTCAGATTCTTCCTTACATGTGTAATTTCAAGATAGGCAGGACATACGTCATACGTTTGAATATTTAGATTCCCCCTCCCCCCACCCCCCGTCACTGATTAGTGGCGAAAAGCAGAAGTGGCTCTGAGCACTATGGGACTTAACATCTATGGTCATCAGTCCCCTAGAACTTAGAACTACTTAAACCTAACTAACCTAAGGACATCACACAACACCCAGCCATCACGAGGCAGAGAAAATCCCTGACCCCGCCGGGAATCGAACCCGGGAACCCGGGCGTGGGAAGCGAGAACGCTACCGCACGACCACGAGATGCGGGCTGAGAAGCAGAAGACATCACCTATTGAATAACAGACAGCCGTTTTACTACACCGATGATCTGCTTGCTGGGTCACTGGCAGCTGTGCAGGTGATGTACTTGGAATACTTGCAAATACTTGCCTACACAGTAGCATAGTGGACACAGTATGCCAACTGCGTACTCTTAGAGCTGCAATTACCTCAATAGAAGAGAGAACGCAAGATTTTTGTTAGCTTATTAGCCAGGAACGGAGATTTGACTCAAGTATTCTCCCATGAAGAAACACTTCAGTGGGTGTCAGACTCCACACAGAGCTACACTGAGGAGCTAAAGAAACTGGTACACCTGCCTAATATCGTGTAGGGCCCCGCGCGCAAGCGGAATTGCACCAACACGACGCGGCATGGACTCGACTAACGTCTGAAGTAGTGATGGAGGGAATTGACGTCATGAATCCTGCAGGGCTGTCCATAAATCCGTAAGAGTACGAGGGTGTGGAGATCTCTTCTAAACAGCACGTTGCAAGGCTTCACAAATATGCTCAATAACGTTCACGTCTAGGGAGTTTGGTGGTCAACATAAATGTTTAAACTCAGAAGAGTGTTCTCGGAGCCACTCTGTAGCAATTCTGGGTCTGTGGGGTGCCGCATTGGCCTGCTGGAATGGCCCAAATTCGTTGGAGTCGACAATGAACATGAATGGATGCTGATGATCAAACAGGCTGCTTACGTACATGGATCCCATATCACTCCACCTGCACACGTCCCACACCATTAAAGAGCCTCCACCAGCTTTAACAGTCCCTGGCTGATATGCTCGGTCCATGGGTTCTTGAGGCTGTCTCCATAGCCGTACACGTCCATCCGCTCCATAGAAATTAAACGATACTCGTCCGACCGGAAACATGTTTCCTATCATCAACGGTCCAATGTCGGTGTTGAAGGGCCCAGCTTTGTGAGGTGCAGTTATCACTGGTACGCCAGTGGGCCTTCGGCTTCAAAATCCCATATATTTCGTTGAGTGGTTCGTACGCTGATACGTGTTGATAGGCCAGCATCGAAATGTGCAACAGTTTTCGGAAAGGTTGCACTTCTGTCACGCTGAACGATTCTTTTCAGTCGTCGTTGGTCCGTTCTTGCAGGATTTTTTTCTGGCCGCAGCTATGTCGGAGATTTGTTGTTTTACCGGATTCCTGATATTCACGGTACACTCGCGAAATGGTCGTACGGGGAAATCCCCACTTCACCGCTACCTCGGAGATGCTGTGTCCCATCGCTCGTGCGACGACTATAATACCACGTTCAATCTCACTTAAATCTTGATAACCAGTCATTGTAGCAGGAGTTACCGATTTACAGTGACAACTGCGCCATACACTTGTTGCCTTATATAGGCGTTGCCGACCGCAGCGCTGTATTCTGCCTGATTTACATATCGCTGTATTTGAATAAGCATGCCTAAACCACTTTCTTTGGCTCTTCGGTGTAAACAATCGTCATTCGATTAAACAGAATAACTTCCCTGTTCACAGAGAAAAAGACTTCAAATATTCCTTGGGTGGAAAGGAACACTTTTCAAAATCCCACGGCTTGACCATCCGCTGCGTATCTCGCCATGAAGTCTATAGGTCTACTCCGGAAGAAAATGTATTCAATCGTTCCCCACAGGGAAGTAGCTCTCCTGGACATGCGGTGTCTATGTTTGCACTCAAGCGACGAATCCAAGGGGTCATTAAAAAAAAAAATTTCCTGCCACTACAAGGGTCATGAATCTACCAGCCAATCATGTGAAACTCATGTTCCGCTCAGAAAATTCTCTGGGACTTTCGATTTCAATATACAGCTCTGCTTTTCAGCGGAAAGCGTGCCCCAGGCCTATCTGTGAGAAGATTATTTGGAGATCAGCTCATAGCCATCATTTGTGATTCCGTTCATTCATTTGCACTAATAGGATGTCTTTTCACCCTGTTTCGCCTCCGACGCTCTTTCTCCAGGTATGCTGTTCTCAAATTTTTCCGCTCCACCAGAGTTCAACATCCAATCTACAGTATCCATGCTACAGTGGTTCTGCGGCCTCCCAAATAGTAAACCGCCGTACGCCGCATCCTCGTTCTGCTCTCTCTCAGAGCAGTAAATGTCCCCCCCCCCCCCCCCCTGCAGAGCTCAACATGTCTCTTCCCAGACTCTCTCTAGGTGATAGCGGCTTATGATGAACATGTGGACCACTTCGTCCTTTCTGTCAATGCTCAGCTACCAGACATGCAGTATTATAAAAACTGTTAGTACATAATGTGAGTCAGTATCAGCTATTGAAATGATTAATTGTCTGATTGTGCACGGTGCATGATCTAATGTACATATAAATCGAAAAGGATGTACAGAGTATTAAATTTATGTTGACAAAATCTTGACACCTTATGATATCTAAAGTGTTCGTACCTGTTAGCTGAACTTAATATCCACTCTTCGCCTTTATGATGGCTTGAAAGACGCTGGGGACACTTTCAGTGAGGCGTCTAAATAGCTGTGGAGGAGTGGCAGCCCATTCTCCCTCAAGAGCTGAAACCAGAGAAAGCACTGATGTTGAACGCTGAAGTCTAGATTGAAGTCGACGTCCTGACTTTTCCCAAATGCGTTCCATTGGGTTCAGGTCAGATCTCCAGTCAGTAATTTTATTGTCTTGTGTTCTGCTTTCGAATATACAAGTGGCAAAAGAAAATACTCAATTACCTGATCATTCCGGTGGCAGAACACCTTATTCGAAGCAAGAATACACTTATCTGAATGAGCACACGTTGACGTACGTACACAGTTCAATGTCTTGAGGCACTATTACAAGAAGCAGCTGGAAACACTGTCCTCTGTGAAACCACTAGTGTGCACAAAACGAACTCAGTCTGGTGATGGCAATCATCGCTAAAACAACTAGTTTACGGTAATATCTTTTTTTTAACGCCAGTTTAACCGGACTGTTAAAACTACTCAGGATAACCGGTTTCTGAAATAACCGATTTTCGGTTTTTTATTCCTGTTGTTTCCTGTAATAAACACAGAAGTCAAAAACTAAAAAAATTTTGCTCAATTTCAAGTTACATAGAATCAAAATATTAAATTAAATAGGCAAATAAAAGAAAACTTAGTCCATCCGCAATTTGCTGCTTTTCTCGAAATCACCAGTATTCACCTATTATTTCTGACTGTTTCAAAGTCTCCTCAAAAATCATGTTTTAATCGCGGATCCTAGCACTGTGTGGACATTACAAGTAGTCAGTGATAAAGGGCGAAAACTGAGGTTGAATAACTCTGTTTCTCGTGTTAATTTGTCCGTTTTCAAGGACTGCATGCAGATAAACGCATGTTATGCAGACACAGGCAGCGGGTCAGTTGCTTTCTATTTTTATTGTAACTATGAATGAACCGTTTAGTTCTAATTTTTACGTTATAAGTTTATTCTGACTTCTCCCGGTTTTCATCTTTTAAGCAAATGAAGCTTGTACTTTATTGATACCGTACTTCGTGAAATACTTCCAGACTAGGGATGGTGTCATACTGTAATACAACTGATGTCCCACGACGACAGTGAGAAACTACCAGATGGTGCAAGTCTTGCACACTGCTTGTGTACGCGTACCAATTAATAGACCGCGCCACACAGCAGCAGGTACATTATTGTCTCCGCAGTGCTGCCATGTGTATGCTGCTAGTTTCTGTCAGCATTGTTATGAAAATAGTACTAATTTAAAAGATATGTAAATTTTATTAATAAAAGCTACTCGTTCCTTAAAAAGATTTATTTAAAAAAGAAAAATTTTAGCACTACTGCTATGGATAATTGATATTTCGAGATTTTTACACGGTTATTGCTAAAAGAAATACCGAAAAATGCCGACTATTCAGAACTAAAATACCGGCTATTCAGAACTAAATTACCGGTCAGTTTTTTCCATCCCTACTTTTGTTACTGTAAATATCCGTTGACGCCACTTAACGCACTGTACATTAGAGAATGATAGTCGCATGTCGGTGCTACGAGACGACGGCTGTCCACCGAAGGCAGAAGTATGTCTTCCCTCGTGACGGTAGGTCAAAACAGAACCTCCGCTGTTCTCAGTGCCGCCGTATGTCAAGACTGCGGTGAGGCGGTGGCGCATCGCAACTGTCGGGAGGCATGGCTGTTCCTGATTGGCGCCCTGCGATGCTGCGTCGACATGCCCTACCTTTGTGGTGGTCGACGGTTGGCACGTCGTTATCGATGGTCGGCGACGCAGCTGTTGCCCACAAACTAATGCTTTATACACCGAAGAGCCAAAGAAACTGTTACATCTGCCTAATATCGCGTAGCCCCCGCGAGCACGCAGAAGTACCGCAACACGACGTGGCATGGACTAGTCTAATGTCTGAAGTAGTGCTGGAGGGAATTGAGACCATGAGTCCTGCAGGACTGGCCATAAATCCGCAAGAGTACGACTGTGTTGAGATCTCTTCTGAACAGCACGTTGCAAGGCACCCCGCTTATACCTCAATAATCTTCATGTCTACGGAGTTTGGTGGCCAGCGGAAGTGTTTAAATTCAGAAGTGTGTTCCTGGAGCCGCTCTGTAGTAATTGTGGAAATGTGGGGTGTTGCAATGTCCTGCTGTAATCGCCCAAGTCCGTCGGTTGCACAATGGACATGACTATATGCAGGGGATCAGACAGGATTCTTACGGACGTGTCTCATGTCAGAGTCGTATCTAGACGTATCAGGGATCCCATATCACTCCAACTCCACACGCCCGACACCATTCCAGAGCCTCCACCAGCCTTAACAGTCTCCTGCTGACATGCAGGGTCCATGGATTCCTGTGGCTGTCTTCATACCTGTACATGTACATCCGCTTGATACAATTTGAAACAAGACTCTTCCGACCAGGCACGTGTTTCTACTCATCAACAGTCCAATATCGTAGTTGACGGGTCCAGGCAAGGCGTAAAGCTTTGTGTCGTGCAGACGTCATGGTTACACGAGTGGGCCTTCGGCTCCGAAAGCCCATATCGATGATGTATCCTTGAATACTTCGCACGCTGACACATGTTGATGGCCCAGCATTCAAATATGCAGCAGTTTGCGGATGGGTTGCACTGCTGTCACATTGAACGACTCTCTTCAGTCGTCGTAGGTCCCGTTCTTACAGGATCTTTCCCGGCCGCAGCGATGTCGAAGATTTGATGTTTTACCGGATTCCTCGTATTCATGGTACATTCGTGAAATAGTCGTACGGGAAAATCCTCAATTCATCGCTACCTGGGAGATGCTGTGTCCATGGCTCGCGGGCTGACTGTAACACCACGTTCAAACTCTACATCTACATGATTGCTCTGCAATTCACATTTAAGTGCTTGGCAGAGGGTTCATCGAACCACAATCATATTATCTCCCTACCATTCCACTCCCGAACAGCGCGCGGGAAAAACGAACACCTAAACCTTTCTGTTCGAGCTCTGATTTCTCTTATTTTATTTTGATGATCATTCCTACCTATGTATGTTGGGCTCCACAAAATATTTTCGTATTCGGAAGAGAAAGTTGGTGACTGAAATTTCGTAAATAGATCTCGCCGCGACGGAAAACGTCTTTGCTTTAATGACTTCCTTCCCAACTCGCGTATCATATCTGCCACACTCTCTCCCCTATTAAGTGATAATACAAAACGAGCTGCCCTATTTTGCACCCTTTCGATGTCCTCCGACAATCCCACTTGATAAGGATCCCACACCTCGCAGCAATATTCTAACAGAGGACGAACGAGTGTAGTGTAAGCTGTCTCTTTAGTGGACTTGTTGCATCTTCTAAGTGTCCTGCCAATGAAACGCAACCTTTGGCTCGCCTTCCCCACAATATTATCTATGTGGTCTTTCCAACTGAATTTGTTCGTAATTTTAACACCCAGGTACTTAGTTGAATTGACAGCCTTGAGAATTGTACTATTTATCGAGTAATTGAATTCCAGCTGATTTCTTTTGGAACTCATGTGGATCACCTCACACTTTTCGTTATTTAGCGTCAACTGCCACCTGCCACACCATACAGCAATCTTTTCTAAATCGCTTTGAAACTGATACTGGTCTTCGGATGACCTTATTAGACGGTAAATTACAGCATCATCTGTGAACAACCTAAGAGAGCTGCTCTGATTGTCACCCAGGTCATTTATATAGATCAGGAGCAGCAGAGGTCCCAGGACGCTTCCCTGAGGAACACCTGATATCACTTCAGTTTCACTCGATGATTGCCGTCTATTACTACGAACTGCGACTTTCTTGACAGGAAATAACGAATCCAGTCGCACAACTGAGACGATACCCCACAGGCCCGCAGCTTGATTAGAAGTCGTTTGTGAGGAACGACTTAAATCTAGATAAACTGCCATTGCAGTAGCAGTAACCGACCTAACAACTGCGCCAGACATTTTGAAACATCCCCTCAAAAAAATTAATGAATTACTGTGCTGATAAACCTCTTACGTTATTTGATTTTCAAACAGCTAAGCAGAACTGAACGTACTCAGACATTTCTCTCTTTACTTATTCTGATCAACACTAAACTGGCACACAGTATTTTTAGCGCAACGCAATCTGACTTTCAACAATCCCTAGAAAAGAATGGCCCTGACTAATAATAACCTATACCTTTCATGAATCACTTACCTCACAAAAATCTTCGTTACTCGAACTACTGCAATACAGCGAGCGCCAATACTGCCAGCTAAATAAGGCACTAACTACTGTTTGGCATAGTTAGCAAATGAAAAATTTTGATAGAGAACAAACAATGTATTTACCTTAATAATGATCAAAAGCCATATATATATATATATATCTCAGTTCATGATATCCAGTATTACAAATTTACTCTTTCTGATGGACACACGTCCAGATCGTCCGCTCTCAAAATTCTGCCATCTCTATCCCCACATCCACCACTGCTGGCGGCTCACCTCCAACCGCGCAACGCTACGCGCTGCTCGCATCAAACTGCCCAACAGTACAATAGCAAATATTCCAACAACGCAAACCAGCCACAGACTGCACACAGCACACTCAGTGATTTTCATACAGAGCGATACATGGGATTACCAATATAAAAACCTAAACAGCCTACTTACAACTTGTTGTCTTATATAGGCGTTGCCGACCGCAGCGCCGTGTTCTGCTTGTTTACGTATCTCTGTATTTGAATACGCTTGCCTATGCCAGTTTCTTCGGCGCTTCAGTGTAGCTGGGAGAGGGTTCATTGTCACACTGGTGCAGTCACCTTCTACAAGCTGCTTCTCTACTGTACACATTACATAATGCTGTAAATTGTATTCACATCCCACAGCATTTAGCTTCATCTTAAATCCAGTGAGGGTGCCACACCCAGACCACGAGAAATTCGACCTTCTCCGTACTTTACTGTTGGCACTACACATGATGGCTGCTAATCTTCGTTAGACATTTGAAAAACTCAAACCCTTCCATCGGACTGCCACAAGGTGTTGTGTGATTTATCAATCCACGTCAGTCGTTTCCAGCCGTTCAGTGGCGTAGCTTTCTAGACCATCCCGAGCGTCGCTCGGCATTGGCTGCTAAAAAGTTGATTTATAAGAAGTTGCTCCACTATTGTACCCCATTCTTTTTAACTCCGTATGCAAAATCATCGTGCTGACTGGATTGATGGTAGCACTTTGGAACTCACGCCCATGCTTACAACAGTCCTCCGCAATCCTCGAAAGCCCCTGTTCGTCAGTGCATCAGGCACATCTTCTCTTGGTTTAGCTGTGGCTATTCTTCGCGTTTCCACATCATTCTCACATCAAAGGGGAGCTTTGGGAGAGTTAAAATATTCCTGATTGGTTTGTAACTCGAGCCACGTCCACTAATCGACGGGGCAGGCCACTGTGGTCCCGTGACACACTCTTTTTGCTGTTACTGCTTCTCTGCTGAAATTGCAACACTTCCCATCCCCTTTTATACTGCAGAGTCCGCCTCTCGTGACTTCTAATGGTTAATTCCATATTCGGTAGGGGTTGGTGGATACGTGTGATCGAATGCTGCATTTACACTCAATGGTTCAAATGGCTCTGAGCTCTAAGGGACTTATCTTCTGAGGTCATCAGTCCCCTAGAACTTAGAACTACTTAAACCTAACTAACCTACGGACACCACACACATCCATGCCCGAGGAAGGATTCGAACCTGCGACCGATTTACACTCAAGCTTCAAAGAAACTGGTATAGGCATGCGTATACAAATATAGAGATATGTAAACAGGCAGAATACGGCGCTGCTGTATCCAACGCCTATATAAGACACATAGTGTCTGGCGCAGTTGTTAGATCTGTTACTACTGCCAGTATGGCACGTTATCAAGATTTAAATGAGTTTAAATGTGATGTTACAGTCGGCGCACGAGCAATGGGACACAGCATCTCCGAGGTAGCGATGAATTGGGGTTCTTCTCGTACGACCATTTCACTAGTGTACCGTGAATATCAGGAATCCCGTAAAACATCATATCTCTGACAGCGCTGCGGTCCGAAAAGATTCTGCAACAACGGGACCAACAACGACTGAAGAGAATCGTTCAACGTGACAGAAGTGCAACCCTCCCTCACATTGCCGCAGATTTCAAAGATGGGCCATCAACAAGTGTCGGCGTGCGTATCATTCAACGAAACATCATCGATACGACTCTGACAGGTGACACGTACGTAAGCATCCTGTCTGATCACTTGCATCCATTCATGTCCATTGTCCATTCCGACGGACTTGGACAATTCCAGCAGGACAATGTGACACCCCACACCTCCGGAATTGCTACAGAGTGGCTCCAGGAAGGCTCTTCTGAGTTTAAACACTTCCACTGGCCACCAAACTCCCCAGACATGAACATTATTGAGCATATCTGGGATGTCTTGCAACGTGCTGTTTAGAAGAGATCTTCACTCCCTCGTTCGCTTACGGATATTTGGATAGCCCTGCAAGATTCATGGTGTCGGATTCCTCAGCACTACCTCAGACGTTTGTCGAGTCCATGCCACGTCGTGTTGCGGCACTTCTGCGTGCTGGCGGGGGCCTTACGCAATATTAGGCAGGTGTAGCAGTTTCTTTGGCTCTTCAGTGTATAAATTCATGAGAGACACATCAAAACATAAGAAATTATTGTAAATTCTATCCTGAAGATATATGTGCCGAGTAAATAGGCCGGAAAAGACCCACTGTGATTTAATAACAAAATTCGGAAATTTTTGAGCAGGCAGTTGTTGTTGTACTGTCGGTTCAAAATAGAAAGTGCAAATGAGGACAGGCAAAAGTTTAACACTGATGCGCAAAGCATGCACCTACCACCGTCATATGTTAGAATATCTTGCCGGGAACCCGAGAAAATTCTGGTCCTACATAAAATTGCTAATCTGGGCGAAGCTTTTCTCCAGTCACTCATTGACCCGTCTGTGGTGGCAATAGAAGACATCAAACGGAAAACCAAAGTTTTAAATCTCGCGTTTAAGAAATCATTCACGTAGGAGGATCGTACAGGCATAACAGTGTTTGACCGTCGAACACTCCCGTGCGGAGGACGTAGTAACAGGCATTCGTCGCGCAGAGAAGCAACTGAAAGAGTTGAAAATAAATAAGTCACCAGGTCCTGATTGAATTCCAGTTCGGTTTTACGAAGAGTGATCTACGGCAATGGCAGTTGCTTAGCTTGTAATTATCACGAATCTCTCTCCCAGCGAAAAAGTCCCAACCGATTGGAAAAAAAATGCATGTAACTCCTGCATGTAAGAAGGATAAAAGAAGGGACCCGCTAAATTACACGCTAATATCCTAAACATCGCTTTGTTGCAGATTCGTTAAACATATTCTCAGTTCGAATGTAATACATTTCCTTGAGATGGAAGAGCTTTTGTCCACAAATCAGCACGGATTTAGAAAGCATCGCTCATGCGAAACTCAGCTTGTCGATTTCTCACGTGATATTATGAGGGCCAAGGATGGAGGGCAACTAGCATATTCCATACCCCAGACTTCCGGAAAGCGTTTGACGCAATGCCCCAATGTAGAATTTAACGAAAGTACAGAGAGACGGAATGATTTACCAGATACGTGAGTGTCTGGAAGATTTCTTAAGAATTTTTTGAAAGAATGCACAGCCATTTGACTGTTCATTTCTGTATATATCCTGTGTATAATCAAGATTTCGGCTATCACACCATTTTCAAGTATATTTTCTTAGGCTATGAACATCATTTTGCTGTGTACTGTGCAGAATGACATATACAGAGCACGCAGCAAAATGATGTCAATGGTATAAAAGCACTGTACTCGATAATGGCATGAAAGCCGAAATCTATATTGTACACAGGAAATGTACAGAAACGTACAGTCAAATTTCGGTGTATTCCTTCAAAAAATATTGTATGACTGCGGCTCAGCACCAGAGAAAACTTTTTACTTCTTAAATAATACAACGCAGTACGTTGTCCTAGACGGCAACTGATAATCAAAGGCAAAGGTATCGCCAGCAGTGCACCAGGAAGGAGTCATAGGACCGCTGTTGTACCCTATATATAACGCAAGAATTACGGAGAAGCTTTGGGAACTCAAATGGGAATCACTGGAGGCAAGACGACGTTCTTTACGAGGAACACTGTTGAGAAAATTTAAAGAACCTGCATTTGAGACTGACTGCAGAACGATTCTAGTCGTGTAGGAACTGCGAAGATAAGCTTAATGAGATTAGGGCTCCTGCGTAAGCATGCAGACAGTCGTTTTTACCTTGCTGTATCTGCGATTGCAACAGGAAAAAAAAGACAAGTAGTGGCACAAGGTACCCGCCGCCATGAACCACACGGTGGTAACTGAGTATGTACGTAGATGTAGATATAGATATACATACACATACATGAATCTGACAAGGATATGGCTTATCGCCTCTCTTGTCCAACATCGTAATGAAAAACTCAATAAGATAAAGGGAAAAGCACGAGAAAGGAAAAAGATTCGTTGTGAAATCTTGGCCTTTGCAGGTGGCCTAACTATATTAGAGAACAACAAAGATGAATAGAAACTAGCACTACATCAACTGCATGAAATCTCGTGTAAAACTGGACTCCAGATTTCCTAAGGAAAACTCTATACATGGACATCCAATGAAAAAAAATTCCCATAGAAACGACAGTATGAAAAATCTGACAGTCCTTTCAAACTAATGAGGGAAAACCATCACAATCACAGGGCTGGACACAATCTCCTACAAAGGAAGGATATTGACACCGAAAAAGGGGAATAAACTGACATGGAATCGCTACAACAGAACAGCAGTATAACGTAATGGAAAACTACCATCAGAAGCCTTGCACGCGGCAAAAACCACTGTTATTAGACGGATGACGAAAATTCACATCGATAATTCATAGAACAATTCACGGCGCTGTTCGCCGAGACGAATCTTGGGTTGGATGATTTACAAGGAACTCAATGAAAACACAGACAAAACCGCAGATAAATTTAGAATCGATCCCTACAGTTCTACGGACGCCTATGTAGAAATGACAGAAATGGACTCATTAAGAAAATTTTTAATATGGATAATGCAAGTAAACTCACCAGTTGGATGCAAGAAACAAAAAGCCTTGATTAAAATATCGCAGAAGAAGAAATTTAGGAAAGAAAAAATTTCAGAAACAAAATCGGGGGCAAGAAAACTGAAGAAGTCTCAAGAAAAGAATCAACAGGGAAAAAATTTGTAAAGGAAGAAAAAACTCAGTGAGTTAATCAAGGGATTTTGGGAAGAAAAAAGAGGAAAAGGGATTAAAAATGTAATTGGCTCAAGTTCCTTTTTTTTTTTTTTTGTTTTTGCTAAAAGATATACGTTTTCGTGCGGCTGGGGGGCACAATCAGCCAAACCACATTCACAGATGTCTTGTACGGAAATGAATACTGCATCTGGAAGACATCCCTAGGATCACAATAAATCGGCGTGGGGATGGATAAATCAGAAATCCAGGAGAATATTCAACTATATTTTGTACATATACTACACTCCTGGAAATTGAAATAAGAACACCGTGAATTCATTGTCCCAGGAAGGGGAAAATTTATTGACACATTCCTGGGGTCAGATACATCACATGATCACACTGACAGAACCACAGGCACATAGACACAGGCAACAGAGCATACACAATGTCGGCACTAGTACAGTGTATATCCACCTTTCGCAGCAATGCAGGCTGCTATTCTCCCATGGAGACGATCGTAGAAATGCTGGATGTAGTCCTGTGGAACGGCTTGCCATGCCATTTCCACCTGGCGCCTCAGTTGGACCAGCGTTCGTGCTGGACGTGCAGACCGCGTGAGACAACGCTTCATCCAGTCCCAAACATGCTCAATGGGGGACAGATCCGGATATCTTGCTGGCCAGGGTAGTTGACTTACACCTTCTAGAGCACGTTGGGTGGCACGGGATACATGCGGACGTGCATTGTCCTGTTGGAACAGCAAGTTCCCTTGCCGGTCTAGGAATGGTAGAACGATGGGTTCGATGACGGTTTGGATGTACCGTGCACTATTCAGTGTCCCCTCGACGATCACCAGTGGTGTACGGCCAGTGTAGGAGATCGCTCTCCACACCATGATGCCGGGTGTTGGCCCTGTGTGCCTCGGTCGTATGCAGTCCTGATTGTGGCGCTCACCTGCACGGCGCCAAACACGCATACGACCATCATTGGCACCAAGGCAGAAGCGACTCTCATCGCTGAAGACGACACGTCTCCATTCGTCCCTCCATTCACGCCTGTCGCGACACCACTGGAGGCGGGCTGCACGATGTTGGGGCGTGAGCGGAAGACGGCCTAATGGTGTGCGGGACCGTAGCCCAGCTTCATGGAGACGGTTGCGAATGGTCCTCGCCGATACCCCAGGAGCAACAGTGTCCCTAATTTGCTGGGAAGTGGCGGTGCGGTCCCCTACGGCACTGCGTAGGATCCTACGGTCTTGGCGTGCATCCGTGCGTCGCTGCGGTCCGGTCCCAGGTCGACGGGCACGTGCACCTTCCGCCGACCACTGGCGACAACATCGATGTACTGTGGAGACCTCACGCCCCACGTGTTGAGCAATTCGGCGGTACGTCCACCCGGCCTCCCGCATGCCCACTATACGCCCTCGCTCAAAGTCCGTCAACTGCACATACGGGTCACGTCCACGCTGTCGCGGCATGCTACCAGTGTTAAAGATTGCGATGGAGCTCCGTATGCCACGGCAAACTGGCTGACACTGACGGCGGCGGTGCACAAATGCTGCGCAGCTAGCGCCATTCGACGGCCAACACCGCGGTTCCTGGTGTGTCCGCTGTGCCGTGCGTGTGATCATTGCTTGTACAGACAGCCCTCTCGCAGTGTCCGGAGCAAGTATGGTGGGTCTGACACACCGGTGTCAATGTGTTCTTTTTTCCATTTCCAGGAGTGTATTTGCTATATGTACAAATAATACGGTTTTTTGGGGTCAAATGTAAGAAAATGGTCTGTAGAGAGGAGATCTTTGGGGAGGCGAAGTGATTTGTGACAGTCCCGATGTCAATTAAATCGAAATTCTGTCGAATGGGACAAAATGAACTCTGCACAACGTTCTGGAGATTTTTAATGAACGGGTGAAACTGTTTTGTAGCTTTTAAAAAGGACTTGGCGTGAGTTTCAACGTAAAATGAACCAAAAGATTTTTTAAGACCTGAAGATACAGCAAAATCTGTCGAAACCGGTTGTCTTGAACAAAGAAAAATTTTATCCGATCCAGGTTGTTGAATGTTCTTTCGAAAATAAAACATATCGCCATTTCAGTACTCCCAAAATGAAAAAAATCAGTCAGTACAAGGATTTATTTTCCAGGCCCTAATGTTCTGATAAATCATTTCTCTTTCTGCACACATAAAAATGAGCACCATCATTTCCAGACGATAGCTAAATAAATCAGGAATGAATGAGAAGAAAATGGGGACTAGTAAGTGATAATCAGACACTTTCTTATAAAATACTATTCTGGATGACGTTATGCTACTGCGTTGTTGGTAACTCTGCCGCTTCTCGTGAATAAGCAGCGTATATTGTTGCACAAGAGGGTCAGCTCTCGGAAGAAGGTTAATATGGTGGGAGGCACGAATAGAGGAATTGAAGGCAATGTGATAGACCAATAAATTTGGTGAGGAGTCAGGATGGGGGAGGGGGGGGTGTTCCTGAGTATCGTGAGTTGCGTGACGGAGAGATGTGACAAGGAAGTGGTAACCTTGCTCTATGAAGAGGATAGGGAGAGCTAGGACTATAGTTTGTAAGATGAATGGAAGTTGTCACGCAATTTTTTGGGAGACAGAAGCATTTACTATCTCAATGGTATGCTTCCTGGTGATCAGCCGAGTTAAATGGAAACAGCAGCGCGACTGAACACGCGGAACCACATCATTAACCAATCACGCGAAGAAAACCTAGGAGATCACTATTAGTGTCTTGTAGCTAGAAAATTTAATAATGCTTTTTTAATTTTATTTTGCACATGTAGTTCCGCAGGACGTAATTTAGGGGAAGATCTCTAAGGTCATGGAACATGTCAATACATGCAAATAAAAGTAATAATAGATAACACAAAATGTTTATGAACCCAAAAACAGACAAACCATAAGTTTATATAAACGCAATCAAAAATATAAAACAGGAATCATCTTAATTTTTCAAGGAACTCCTCGACAGAATAGAAGGAATAACGAATGAGGACACTTTTCAGTTTATATTTTGAAGCCCGTGGATTACTGGTAAGATTTTCGAATTCTTGTGGTAGCCTATTGAAAATGGATGGAGCAATATACTGCACGCCTTTCTGCACAAGAGTCAAGGAAGTGCGATCCAACTGCAGATTGGATTTCTGCCTAACAAGAAACAACACTATATATATGAGAGTCCAGTGTCAGAATACCCAGACTAATGAACTGGGGATGACAAGAGGTTCGCGAATTTATAACACTTGTTGCCCGAAACGCCCGTTTCTGAGCCAAGAATATCCTTTGAGAATGGGAAGAGTTATCCAAAAATATAATACCATACGTCATAAGCGAATAAAAACAAGCAAAGTAGAATACTTTTCGTGTCGAACTATCACTTATTTCAGATACCATTCGAATAGTAAAAATGGCAGCATTAAGTGTTTAGGCAAGCAACATATTGTGATCAACACTATCAAACGCCTTAATTAAATAAAAAAAGATGCCTATAGTTCAAAACCTTTTTTAAATCCATCCAGTACCTCACAGAGAAAAGATAATATAGCATTTTCTAAAACCTATTTGTACATTTTGATAGCAAATTATGTGATATAAAATGAACAATCACAGCCTTTTCAATAACTTTAGCAATCACTGATGGCATAGAAATAGGCCTAAAATTATCTACATTATCCCTTTCTCCCTTTTTATGAAGCTGCTTTATTACCGAGTACTTTAATCGTGCAGGAAACTGACCATTCTTAAGGAAAAATTATAAATATGGCTAAATGCAGGGTTAACATGTGCAGCATGGGACGTTAATATTCTGCTAGGTATCTGTATTATCCCTGAGACTTCTTACTCTTCAGTGATTTAATTATTGACTCAGTCTCCCTCTTATCAGTATCACAGAGGAGTATTTCAGACATCAGTCTCGGAAAAACATTTTCCGAGAATTTCATGATTCCCTGTAGAAACTAAGTTTTTAACGCTGTATTTTAATTAATATTGTGATAATAGATAATTAGATCGTCACAGTGAGGAATGTGCGATGTTTCACTGTTGACATCTGTGCGCATATACTGTACAGCAAAGAACGCAAACTTAGTTTTTGGCGTTTGACAATATAGCGCGGTCACCGAGTATCATCCCCCCCCATGAACCATGGACCTTGCCGTTGGTGGGGAGGCTTGCGTGCCTCAGCGATACAGATAGCCGTACCGTAGGTGCAACCACAACGGAGGGGTATCTGTTGAGAGGCCAGACAAACGTGTGGTTCCTGAAGAGGGGCAGCAGCCTTTTCAGTAGTTGCAAGGGCAACAGTCTGGATGATTGACTGATCTGGCCTTGTAACAATAACCAAAACGGCCTTGCTGTGCTGGTACTGCGAACGGCTGAAAGCAAGGGGAAACTACAGCCGTAATTTTTCCCGAGGGCATGCAGCTTTACTGTATGATTACATGATGATGGCGTCCTCTTGGGTAAAATATTCCGGAGGTAAAATAGTCCCCCATTCGGATCTCCGGGCGGGGACTACTCAAGAAGATGTCGTTATCAGGAGAAAGAAAACTGGCGTTCTACGGATCGGAGCATGGAATGTCAGATCCCTTAATCGGGCAGGTAGGTTAGAAAATTTAAAAAGGGAAATGGATAGGTTGAAGTTAGATATAGTGGGAATTAGTGAAGTTCGGTGGCAGGAGGAACAAGACTTCTGGTCAGGTGACTACAGGGTTATAAACACAAAATCAAATAGGGGTAATGCAGGAGTAGGTTTAATAATGAATAGGAAAATAGGAATGCGGGTAAGCTACTACAAACAGCATAGTGAACGCATTATTGTGGCCAAGATAGATACGAAGCCCGCACCTACTACAGTAGTACAAGTTTATATGCCAACTAGCTCTGCAGATAACGAAGAAATTGAAGAAATGTATGATGAAATAAAAGAAATTATTCAGATTGTGAAGGGAGACGAAAATTTAATAGTCATGGGTGACTGGAATTCGAGTGTAGGAAAAGGGAGAGAAGGAAACATAGTAGGTGAATATGGATTGGGGGACAGAAATGAAAGAGGAAGCCGCCTGGTAGAATTTTGCACAGAGCACAACATAATCATAACTAACACTTGGTTTAAGAATCATGAAAGAAGGTTGTATACATGGAAGAACCCTGGAGATACTAAAAGGTATCAGATAGATTATATAATGGTAAGACAGAGATTTAGGAACCAGGTTTTAAATTGTAAGACATTTCCAGGGGCAGATGTGGACTCTGACCACAATCTATTGGTTATGACCTGTAGATTAAAACTGAAGAAATTGCAAAAAGGTGGGAATTTAAGGAGATGGGACCTGGATAAACTAAAAGAACCAGAGGTTGTACAGAGATTCAGGGAGAGCATAAGGGAGCAATTGACAGGAATGGGGGAAATAAATACAGTAGAAGAAGAATGGGTAGCTTTGAGGGATGAAGTAGTGAAGGCAGCAGAGGATCAAGTAGGTAAAAAGACGAGGGCTAGTAGAAATCCTTGGGTAACAGAAGAAATATTGAATTTAATTGATGAAAGGAGAAAATATAAAAATGCAGTAAGTGAAACAGGCAAAAAGGAATACCAACGTCTCAAAAATGAGATCGACAGGAAGTGCAAAATGGCTAAGCAGGGATGGCTAGAGGACAAATGTAAGGATGTAGAGGCCTATCTCACTAGGGGTAAGATAGATACCGCCTACAGGAAAATTAAAGAGACCTTTGGAGATAAGAGAACGACTTGTATGAATATCAAGAGCTCAGATGGAAACCCAGTTCTAAGCAAAGAAGGGAAAGCAGAAAGGTGGAAGGAGTATATAGAGGGTCTATACAAGGGCGATGTACTTGAGGACAATATTATGGAAATGGAAGAGGATGTAGATGAAGATGAAATGGGAGATACGATACTGCGTGAAGAGTTTGACAGAGCACTGAAAGACCTGAGTCGAAACAAGGCCCCCGGAGTAGACAATATTCCATTGGAACTACTGACGGCCGTGGGAGAGCCAGTCCTGACAAAACTCTACCATCTGGTGAGCAAGATGTATGAAACAGGCGAAATACCCTCAGACTTCAAGAAGAATATAATAATTCCAATCCCAAAGAAAGCAGGTGTTGACAGATGTGAAAATTACCGAACTATCAGCTTAATAAGTCACAGCTGCAAAATACTAACACGAATTCTTTACAGACGAATGGAAAAACTAGTAGAAGCCAACCTCGGGGAAGATCAGTTTGGATTCCGTAGAAACACTGGAACACGTGAGGCAATACTGACCTTACGACTTATCTTAGAAGAAAGATTAAGGAAAGGCAAACCTACGTTTCTAGCATTTGTAGACTTAGAGAAAGCTTTTGACAATGTTGACTGGAATACTCTCTTTCAAATTCTGAAGGTGGCATGGGTAAAATACAGGGAGCGAAAGGCTATTTACAATTTGTACAGAAACCAGATGGCAGTTATAAGAGTCGAGGGACATGAAAGGGAAGCAGTGGTTGGGAAGGGAGTAAGACAGGGTTGTAGCCTCTCTCCGATGTTGTTCAATCTGTATATTGAGCAAGCAGTAAAGGAAACAAAAGAAAAATTCGGAGTAGGTATTAAAATTCATGGAGAAGTAATAAAAACATTGAGGTTCGCCGATGACATTGTAATTCTGTCAGAGACAGCAAAGGACTTGGAAGAGCAGTTGAATGGAATGGACAGTGTCTTGAAAGGAGGATATAAGATGAACATCCACAAAAGCAAAACAAGGATAATGGAATGTAGTCTAATTAAGTCGGGTGATGCTGAGGGAATTAGATTAGGAAATGAGACACTTAAAGTAGTAAAGGAGTTTTGCTATTTGGGGAGCAAAATAACTGATGATGGTCGAAGTAGAGAGGATATAAAATGTAGGCTGGCAATGGCAAGGAAAGCGTTTCTGAAGAAGAAAAATTTGTTAACATCCAGTATTGATTTAAGTGTCAGGAAGTCATTTCTGAAAGTATTTGTATGGAGTGTAGCCATGTATGGAAGTGAAACATGGACGATAAATAGTTTGGACAAGAAGAGAATAGAAGCTTTCGAAATGTGGTGCTACAGAAGAATGCTGAAGATTAGATGGGTAGATCACATAACTAATGAGGAAGTATTGAATAGGATTGGGGAGAAGAGAAGTTTGTGGCACAACTTGACCAGAAGAAGGGATCGGTTGGTAGGACATGTTCTGAGGCATCAAGGGATCACCAATTTAGTATTGGAGGGCAGCGTGGAGGGTAAAAATCGTAGGGGGAGACCAAGAGATGAATACACTAAGCAGATTCAGAAGGATGTAGGTTGCAGTAGGTACTGGGAGATGAAAAAGCTTGCACAGGATAGAGTAGCATGGAGAGCTGCATCAAACCAGTCTCAGGACTGAAGACCACAACAACAACAACCGAGTATCATAGGTAGCATTCTATCACGTGCAAGGAGATAGTGTTGTTCTGGTTCAACCAACATTCAGAGAGAAATTGCAAAACAGCTCGAAAGTGGTCAGCAAAATTTCACTTAAAATGGTATATGGGGAACTAAGAAAGAGGGTGAGTCAATAAATACATCGCAAAGTACACAGTACCATATATCGTTTTAAATTTAGCTCCTGTACATATCTAGAAAGTTGCAGCACATGTCGCGTGGAAGGTAGCCGACTCACAGTATTCCTCGGACAATGCTGAATGAACTGAAGTCAGCCCAAAATGGCAGGTGTGCTATAAGTGAGTACCCGACTAAAACAAAGCGATTTTGGCGAGCCAAGGACTGCTAGCAAAATGGTTAAAACTTCATTTCATGGAATGTTGTATTCAAGGGGATACAGTAATTCCGCAAAGGACAAGAAAGTCGCAAACAGGAAGCGGCCTGGTTGTGCTGGTTATCCGGTGGCGGCAAATTTCGCTATCCCCAGGAGAAATCGGTCTCGTGGGATGCACCAATGCGAGGAGCCAAATAAACTTGTTATATCCCGAGAGGTCACTCGTCAGATGCGAACAATATCACAAGAATTCTGTGCAGCAGGCTTCTAACATTTTGTCGAATGACGGGATAAGTGTTTTAAGTTTACAACGGGAGTATGTTGAAAAAGAAAATTAATTTCAGGCTGGTTTCTTTCCCAGTTTGCGACTTACTTATTGACTCATCCTCATACAACGGAAGATATGGTCAATAAAGAGTGTGCAAGCTCTCAAAGGAAGCCACAAATAATGACCCGCAAAGTTGTCTGATTTTGCAGGAATTCCTTTGGTCATTGCCGAATAGGATTATTGTTTAGCGAAACAAATCTTTATCATCTACGAAGCAACATTTCATTTCATTAGAGTCAATAGTTATGACATCGCATACGAATTTTCTAGGTACTACATGTTAACACTGATAAAATGCATGGTTTCACAGTATCTCTTGGAATCGCGACCGCCGTGTCGTGTTTGGTCAAAAACCTTCCTGTCTTCAATCACGTACATTGTACGAGGGTTGTCTAGAAAGTAAGTACCGATCGGTCGGGAAGTGGAAACTACAGTGCAAATCAGAACGGTGTTACTGACACCTGCCAGCTACTTCTCTACATAGTCACCCTTCCAAATTAGACATTTGTAGCAGCGTTGTACCAACTTTTCAACACCTTCGTCGTAGAAGGCAGCCGCGTGTGCTTTCCGCCTATTCTCTTTGTTGGTGGGCACGGCATTGTCCCTGCCAAAATGTTGCTATCATAGCCAAGCCAGCAGAGATGAACATCAGAGGGAGTCACGTCCGGGCTGTATGGTGGACGATCAAACACTTCCAGTCGAAAACGCTGCAGGAGCGTCCTCAGTGCCCCTCCAGCGTGCGCCGTGATTACTGTTACGAAGAAGGAAGTGCATGACAATTACGTTATGTGGGGTTGCGTGAAAGCTGGAGAGATCTCTCAGAAGGCACTCATACTTCGTGGGATACCATATTTTCTAGCCATCTCTATGTGCTCTCTGTGCGCCAATATCTGCAAAGTACAACTTAACGCGATCGAAGAGCATGCCAGAGAGACTGCGCAACAGATCAGTGCAAAGCTTCATCGGATTTTCACCGTGGTTTCCATTTCGCGATCGATAAGAACTCGCTTTCTGGACATTCTTCGTATGATCACCGACAGGCAAGCCAGCAACGAGCCACTCAGTCACTCAAACCAGCACCTAAAATTGCGCACCACAGCTGTATTGTCTAAGAATGTGCTGTGCCCTTCGTGTATGAACGACCATTGCTACTGACGTACTACAATATATTTCTGATCAGTTATTCTTAATGTCTTTCTTGTTTTTCAGTATCCTACGTCTTTAGAAATCGGTGTTCGATATCATTGTGATTCAACAGGTATCTGTATACAGATTCCGCAGAAGATGATGCATATGTTGCTTCAATTTTCGCTGCATATTTGCGATCACTGCCGTAGGCACTACAAGTCAAACTTCACTGATAACACCAGATTTATTCAGGATCTGCGGATATTATTTCCTGGAATAAACCTGCTCCTGTACAGAAGCCAGCAAGCACCTCCGTTTGATTAAATTACATATTCAGTTTATGACATAGGATTCTCTGAGAAACGAGGTAATTACCCTCACGTAATGGAGTAACCAGTGAAGAAGTTGAATGATGGTACACCCAAACAAAAAAAGTTCGTAATCTACAAATACAGCACATATTGCGCCTGGCATCTGAATTTTCCCGAATGACACAGTAATTACGGATTTTGAGTTAGAGTAGACCATACATGAATACACTGAGTTGCTATAACCAGCAGCGCATGGAATATCTGCCGAGACGTCAGCTTTCAGACGGTAGCAGCATCTATAGAAATTCTAGATTCTTTAATTTTGCAAGCCGAAATGACAGACTCTGTTGAATTACACCCGCCGTACTAAAGTGGACCATGTAGGAGTGGAAAAACTCTTTCCCTCGTCTCGCTTGAGAAGCTATTTTGTGCATCAAGCTATTTTCGTTTTTCCTTTTTTGCCAAAAATATAAGAAACTCGCCTGCCTCTAAATACACTAACGATATCCAGAGCAACGAAGTAACGAAGTAATTGAAAGCATTTTTGCAGTGTTGTATAACAATGTCAAAACAACAATTACGTATAAAGACCTCTCCTTTCTGTGAACATCACTGACCAAACCTCTGTTTCGGCCCGTCGAACGTCATGGGAACTCTGTGAAACTGGACTAATAATGCTGTAACTGGGATTTCACATTCAGCCACATTCTTGTGAGGTAAACATTTCATCAGTTTGAAGAGATAGATCAGGCAGGTGGTTGTCAACACGGGAAGGATAATTGTACTCAGGAATAGCCACGTCTCAGTAGGTGAAATGATATGAGGAAGAGACCAAGGAAGCAGTTACAGTCGAGAATTATTTCACACAGCTGTAAGTAAGATGTTGAATATTACAAATGAGTTTCCATTTTCCTTATATTGCCCAAAAGAGACATCGACGTCCTGGAACTGATGTAAATTTTTTAAGTCCAGCAGGCGTTGATAGTTTTTCTTGGGAAAATGACAGCAACCGACGGGAGTGCTGTTTGGTAACGAAGATGCGCTGCCCCTCTCCCTCGGCAGGACGAGTTCAGTGAGACAACGAAGCGCCCTCGAATTAGCCGTGACTAGAGGCTAAGTCAGAGCTCACGTGAAGGGCTTCACGGAAATCTCAAGGAACCTAAATGTGGACGATTGGTCGGGGATATTAACACTGCCAACTCGAAAAGAGAAGGCAATGCTCTCTGGTGAGCAGTTACAGCTATTAGGTACAGAACACAAAGACAGTGAGCTCCTGGATGGTGCATTGTTCAAGCAACGCGATGTAAAGGTGACACGATGTTGTCACAGGTGCATAGAACTTGTTTACAAATTCCTTAGCTCATGTTGAGTCTCCATAAGTTTCTAGTTCTCTAGCCAGCAGTCGAGACCTGCTTCTTCTCCTTTGTTTGGCTAAACAAAATTTTGTAACTAATAAATTGGGTAAAGCGTATAATACTGAAAATAGACAGGTCACCACAGGGAACACGCTTGTGGCAACCTAATTGCTAATCAGAATACGGTATTTTACACCTAACTGCCCCCGTCATTCATTTGATTACTAGGTCAGAGCCGATTTTCCACTAGAGCTTCATTGGGCTTCAGTTGCATTGTGCACCTACCAGAGCACCGGCATATATTATAACAGAAGTCCACATTGTAATAACTGAACTGGGTTTTATACGGCATTTCATATTCATATTCATTGGTAATCATGAACACATATGTAAATCACAGGAAATTTCAATAACGAAATTTTATTAGTAATTGAAATTATTAGAAGACTTTTTCGGTTCGTTTTACGCGACGTTCAATTTATAGCCACCACAATATACCACCAAAAGCTGCTTATCGTCATTATTCAAAAATGCCGAGTTACGTACAAAAAAGCTGCTCCCTGCTCTCTGTCCGCGTTGCAACCACGTGCGTCATTATTGATCTGTTAGAGAATGAGTGAGAGGCGAAGCGGAGAGTAAGACAGGGGTTGAGGGGGGTGGGGGGGGAGTGGAAGAGGAAGAGGAAGGGAGGCAGGGAGAAGAGACAAAAATCTTCCGGATACGTTAGGAGTGCAGTAGAGCGGAAATGACAATTGTACAGCCGCGTAAAACGATTACATCTAAATTAAAAGTGAATAGCATCGTAATAGGATGTTGTTAGAAAAACTGTGATATTGTAAATCCTATAGTGTTGCAAGAATATTTGTAATTCTAAAGTAGACGTATTAGGAACTGGAGCAAGCAAAGTACGTGCTTGTTGTTTCACAAGCGTCATTCTTAGCCAGCGGGGGAGTGTCACACAAATGCCTAATGTTGTTACACAAGATGACACCGACTTCGCTAAAGGATATTCGCATGTTTCTCTCACATAAGAAGTATGTGCCAAATATGAGAGATAGTGCGCTGATCGTAGCAACACATGTACTCAATTTATCTTTTCTATTTGCGAATAGAACAGACTCAGATTAAGTTATGATATGACATCTCCATTCTTCGTCGCAATAATTTCTTACGTGTGAAGCATATTGTGTCTTATAGCTTAAATGTATTATCCACCATGAACAGTTCATCATAGCCATAAGCAGCTATCAAAAAGTTCAATTAAAGTGTTTATTATCACATCACCTGGCACACTGGGTATTTTTGATCCATCTTTTAGAAATGCGGTTTCCCCAAGTCAGTTCGAGAGAAAGCAAAAAACGATTCCACCAGCCAAGCCACGACAGATTACCTCACTGCGTCCACCTGACCTAAGGAACTCATAGTTTGAAGATTCCAATGGGGCAAAACACAAATTCTTGCTATTCACTATTTTCCACGCATATTTCATTGCAAATATAATGAGTAGATCTGTCTTTATTTTACGGCATAATATAAGTAGTACCGATTGAAATTACATACGGGTTGGCACTGTGGAGATCCGATTCATAAAAAAAATTCCATAAAAAAATAAATCTTAAGAGCATATTTGGTCATCAATGTTTCTGATTGTCTCGTGCAACACAGGAGGTATTTACTCACTTTATCGTCTGCATATGAGGGAACGCTCAAAAACATTTATTCCTCAACCAAATAATAAACGTCCCGCAGAAAAATCACTTCAAGACACTGGAATAATCTAGTACTGATATTAATGAAAATGTTGTGTGATGTATTCAGATAACTCATATTACAGGCACACCATTGGCACTAAACATCTAAAACCCTAGCAGTTATTTATCTGTTACATAACACGACATTCACATATTAACGTTACACGATAAAAATTTAGGGTCAGAAGAATGCTGTTTGTAGAAAATGATTACATAAATGAATTTCAAAGTCAGCGCGTTAACTGTCAAAATAGTAATTAATTTTAATCAACCATATAAAATATTTTACGCTCATGGTTCTTTCGCACTAATGCGGATACATATAAATTAGGATAGAAACTGACCTATCTCACGCCGCTCTCAGCTCAGAACAAGTAAGAATTTAAATGTTGGGCTTTTTTTTTGTTTTTAATCCGGCATAGAGGTCGCAACCTGCTTTGTCATTACGAGCTTTCAAAAACAATTACGATAACTGTGGGATTTAGAGGGAGCCGATTGTCACGCTTACCGTAACTTTTAGGGGTAAAGTTAGCCATTTAAAATGAATACTACCCCGAACGACGGAAAATATAATCAGAAGTTTTTCAGGTGACTTTCTAAATACGTCACGTGGGCTGAAAACAAGATACCAGAGCACCTAACTGGATATGAAGAGTTCAGTGTTTAACGAGCAGCATCAAAATAATTAAAAAATAATATTACTTGCTACGAGTTTCATTAGTTTTCACTTCTCGCACTTGGAAAACATGGAAACATCGTTATTTTGTTGTTCCATTGTTGCCTACACATAGTGAGTTGAGCAGTCGCCGATATGATGAACAGGACACAATAGCAGAGTGTCAACGGTACCCCACTGTACGGTTTGATGAACAGCAATATATAGATCACTAGTAACTATATAAAGACTGCAGCAGTCGTTTCTAACTACCCATGATAAGGGACCAATCCTTGTATATAGTAGTCACGTGTGCCACTGTACACTCAGTATCTCCTATGCTCCACATCCTGGCGGTTAGAATTGTACATTATTACCACAGTAGTTAGTTGGTTACAAATGTGAAATTTACCAGAGACAGAGTGAATTACTAAACTTCAGACACTCGGCAGACGAGATGAGTGAAATACATGTACGTATATGTTTCTCCTGTAGCAAGGAAAACATTTCGTATTACATTTGTCCTACATATGTGTTCACCACTAACCACCCGACGGTATACGATGAGAACCGGGAACCTAATTTGTATTCTTCTCCAGCGTTAGTGCCATCTGCGGTGTTGTCGTCTTATCATGCACCACTGCTTGCCGGAGATCTGACACATTGTTTTCGTTTAAATCCTGTAATCGATTGCCGATCAAGTCGTTACAACGTCAATTAAACCTTAGGAAAGAGAGTTGTTACACCCTGTGTCAGTGAAAAGTCAACTTCGTGCTGTCTGTCTTCGTATTCCAATTATCAATGTGTTGTGCTTATAACGTGTAAATGGGGAACCAGTGCGATAGTTACCTCGAGGGATGTGAAATGTGCGTGAAATCCATTATCTGACCAGCAGTCGTTCCAATCAATGCCCGTTAATTCGACTTGCGGGCTCTCGCCGTGGCCTGTTCATCTCATTGCCTAACAAAGAAGTGTCTTGCACAAAGCTATACTGGAGGTTATAACGGTATTCCGGAGGCACTTTGTGTAAATGAATAATGAGAACATAAAAATATATTCTGAAAGTGATTTGAATATTTCATGGCCATGCTTAGAGCAGTTGGACCAGCACATTTTTCGCCAACTAAGAAAATAGTTACTGTCATACCTGGATACTAATAGAACAATAAGACGGCTGCTGCCAAGTTATCTTCATAGAATTAAGATTTAATTCTAAAATGTACAGATCACATTTAAAACTCATTACAACTATTATACAAATAGTTCAGTGCGTTTTCTTTACTCCTACAACCCTCGAACATCATCCATTCATCCAGCTTTTAATACATTAAATACAGAATGAGAACTGCTGTAACGTTTTTTAAATTTTTGTTAGATCGTGAAACGTTCTTGATTAGCATTGGTGCCATTACTGCTTCGCACGTTGTTAAAACCTTTTTTAAAATGACAGCATCCATTTATGACGTAATTAAAAACAGCTTTTCATCGTTCGTGGCCAGTGTAAATGAACGATGGTCATAAAACAAAGGCGTTACGCTGTTGCAGCTTAATAACTAACACAATCAGTGTTTACAACATTTCATAACAGAGAGTCATCATATGTATGTTGCTATGATCCTGTTACGAAATGACGTAAAACCTAATAGTGTCAGTTGCTTTATGATCATCGTTCGTTCATACTGGTCATGAATGATGAAAAACTGTTTTCAATTGTCCCATGTATGGCTATTGTCATTTTAAGAAAGATTTTGGCGATGTGGAAAGCCGTAATGGCATCAACTCTAATGAAGTATGTTTTATGATCTGAAGTTGGCTAGATTGTTGCTAAAACCAATAATCAATCATAAATAAAGCAGATTTCATGTGCGACTTCACTTCATGAGTTTTAATCCATAACAAAAATTTAAAAAAAAAAAAGTCAGCAGCAAGTGAACCTCAAGCCACAGATACCAGTTGCTGCATTGAGGTGAAGTGCTTGCACGCTGCAACTGTGCAGTATTAAACTGTAACACAAATGACGGTGGCACCAGGATGAATAACAATAACTTATAAAAATAGTAGGTACACATATAAATACTCAACTTCAGTTTGATGTAGCAGTTCTTAAGATTAGTATCTAACTCTATGAACGATGGCTAGTTAATCTAATTGTCGTTGAGTCTGGACTGCTGTCAGAGCAGTCGAGAAGACATGCAAGGAACATTAGAGACACGTCCGACTAAAACAACCAAGGAAAGAAACTGTTGCCAAGCACCGGTTCGAATATAATCATCAAATGAAATACGATGTTGCGATGCAAGCGCCAAATTTCTTCTACAGTATAATTAAGACGCCCATCGAAATAAAGATGTGAGAATATGTAATAAACAGGGACAAAGGTATCCATTTAAACAAGGCTTGGAATGTGGTACTCAATTTATTAAGATCTCTCCGGCCGTGACATCCACCAGAGCAGGAAAACGCTTTCCCTTTTACATAATATCAGTGCAGGCTCTCAGAAACAAAGGAGCTTCAAAGGGCGGTAGTGGGCGTCGTGAATCGAAGTCAGCTACAAATTGAAATGAATTACAATCAATGCAGGAAAGGTGTTTTTTCCAAAAAGTCTGGTTGGAGTTCAGGCAGCGAGTACACATAACAGCATAACTCGCAACACCTGAAGAAGATGGCTGGATCGGTCATCGAAACGTTGTGCATAAAATGGAAACATCAGCTGCACAGAACACTGCGAAGCACACCATTAATCAATCACGCTGAGAAAACCTGCGAGGTACGTAGTCTTTCGCTGTCAGGCTGAAATATTTTCTTCTTACAGTCACCTGCCCCAAATGATATATTTATCAACTGACCTCGTTTGCACATGTGCTTCCGGTCTGTTCTTCGTAAGGAGTGGCGATACCCACCCCCGGTGCAGGTAATAATAGATTTTGGCTAAGCACCCATCTGACCACCATTGGGGAAACTGTAACAAGTTTCCTCCTACGGCGCCTGATCGCAGTTAACGTGGGAAGCCGCAGCAGCCGCGGGCTAACCGCTTCATTAACGATCTCCTCTTTGGGTTCTGTGCTGGGTGTCTTTTGGATTAGCGTTCGACGTCCAGTTACCACAAAATTTTTCCACAACTAAGTTAAGGACAAACTGTGCATTATTTTGTGATGCACGCCTTGATCGTTAAAAAGATTCAGTGCTGCTTCAGACTTCCGTTTTCTAAAATAAAGAGCACTGAAACAAAGGCTAAGTTTTATTTTGCTGCCAGGAAAAATAATATATTGAGGAGCGGTCTGCACGACGCCATAACAAATAAGGAACATTACGGGCACAGAATGTTTATCAGGTGTGCCACAATCACCTCTATTATTCTTCCTTACGTAAAGTCTAGAGTACAATATCTAACATCCGACCTATAAAGCTATATGAAATGAAACACCATTGGAAGAAAACCGCGAATGGCCGATGCGACTGGGAAAAGATTTTACCATTTACAGCCGACTATAAATACGAGATAAATTTAACTTTTCATATAACGATAATTTTTGGCCATTGAGAACAGCCTCAAAATTGACATTTGATATCAGTCAAGTCATATAAATATTTGGAACAAACAGTGCATAACGTTCTTAAATTGGTTGGACAAAGGTTTAGTCGCGGTTGCAGGAAATGATATCCATTGTATATCAAGAAACGAAAATAGTTTACTTTGGAAACAGGCTGCTAGCAAAATATGTATGGAACATATGCAAGAATCAGGCAAGAACGACAGCACCCCACATCAAACCGTACTAAAGGAAGGTTTGCGAAGAGTAAAATAAGCACTGGGAACCTGGACAGATATGAAAATCCATGCTAATCTTATACGATTTATATGAAAATTTTATACAAGTGTTGATGTTTCCCAGTTTGTAAACGTTGCGAGAAGATCGTCGATTACATCGCGATTACTTACTTATACAGTTTCTACTGAAGCACAGAGGTAACGTCCACCAGCCATCAGCACATCACTCGTTAAAGGATTGCGAAGTTACCGGTTTTTCCGCCAACGTTTTGTCCATAGATTTATATCTAGAATACGTAGTAGTATGACAGAATCTAAAATACTTTGTCACTCTGTTTGTCAAGGCACATATGTGGATCCTGATTATTGGGCGGTCATACAGGCTCGTGAATTGTGCAGCTGTTGTAGATGACAGATCGTAGAGCATGTGAAGTAGCTTGCTAATCTCGATACTTGCAGCTTCCTCTTTGCCTGTCTCATCTTCTGTTCTTTGTAAGGTTTGGTTGCACTGTTATTACAAAATAAATAAGGCCGCTGTTATGATATTAAGTATTTATATATTATAATGTAATATGTGTCTGCTTGCATCTTAAACTGGTCCCATGTAAAAGACTACTTCAAAAAGGGAATACGTAAAATTAAGATATGAGTTTGGCCTCGTTCCGGTTTGAAAGTATAATATTTTTCCTGCGGCAAGTTGCACATAAAAAACCGTGGTCGGTGAATGTATGGTGTGGGGTTCTGGAGGACAGAATTATAGGCCCCTATTTCATCGAAGGAAATCTTAATGGTGGGAAGTACACCACGTTCAAGAAGAAAAATTAGGTCTGTTATTGGAAGAAATACCTTTAGGAACAAGGAACAGAAAGTGGTATCAACACGATGAGTTTTCGACACATTTTCCGCTGATGGCTAGAAATAAGTTGCAGAGACAATTCCCAAATGTTGGACTGGACGCGGAGATGAGTCGTGGCCGGCTCGTTCGTCAGACTTGACGCCTCTGGATTTTTTCTTGTGGGGATTCTTAAAAGACATCATTTATCAAGACGTTCCAACTACACCTGAAGATATGCGAGAGAGAATTGTCAGAGAATGTGCTTCGATAAGTGCCGTCGTGATAAGGAATACCACTCAATCCATTATAAGAAGATTGCAGCACTGCATTGATACCAATGATCATCACTTCGAACATCGTCTGTAAATGGACGTTCATACCACAATTGTGACCTTCTTTGACCATCGAAGACCTTAGTGTCACACATCATTGGATTCGTCTCGATAGCCGCTATCAGAAAATAAGTACCAAACTACAGCATCCCATTAAAAAAAAAAAAAAACAAACAAACAAAAAAAACAAGTTGACCTTCATATCTCTGAAGCGACCCCACCTAGCAACAAAAAACCAACGTCATATTATGACCCCCGTTGTCCCACGCAGCTTTTGTCTCACAAACGTTTCAGCTCCTATCATACTTTCGGAGTTATTCTAGGTGGCAATAGTTAGTGAGTCAAGCAGGAGGCGTCGGATGCTCTATAACGTTATTCACTGATAATGCAGTTGACTATAACAAAGTATCAAACGGTTCAAATGGCTTGAGCACTATGGGACTTAACATTTAAGGTCATCAGTCCCCTAGAACATTTCAACTGCTTAAACCTAACTAACCTAAGGACATCACACACATCCATGCGCGAGGCAGGATTCGAACCTGCGACCGTAGTAGTCGCACGGTTCCGGACTGAAGCGCCTAGAACCGCTCGGCCACGGCGAACAAAGTATCAACGCCAGAAGATAGCAACGAATGCAGAATGACCTCCAGAGAATTGATGAAAGGTGCAGGCTCTGGCAGTTGACCCTGAACGTAAATAAAAGGAACATATAGCGCATACACAGTACTGCTGTATAGCTACACTATTGATAACAAACCGCTGGAAACAGTATCTACCGTAAAATATCTAGAAGTAACTACCCAGGGTGAACTTAAGAGGAATAACCACATAAAATAAATAGTGGGGAAAGTGGATGCCACACTCAGATTCATAGGAAGAATCTTAAGGAAATGTAACTCATCCACGAAGGAAGTGACTTATAAGGCACTTGTTCAACCGATTCTCGAGTATTGTTTATCAATCTGGGATCCCTACCAGATAGGACTGATGGAAGACGCCAACGAAGAGCAACACGTTTCGTCACGGGATCGTTTAGTCGGCACGAGAGCGTTACGAAGTTTCTGAACAAACTTCATTGGCGGATGTTACAAGAGAGGCGTTTTGCATCATGGACAGACACATTATTGAAATTTCGAGAGAGCACAAATCTAAGGGCTGTCAATTCGACTAAATACAAGAGCTGTCCTATCCCTATGTGGTACCGATGTACATGCCAAGTGAATCTGGGAGAATGAAATGTTCGATGTTTCGCCACGCAGAACGCGCACCTTTACCTCGACGTCACGTTTCCAAGGCAACAGGAAAAGCCCAATAGCAAAATAGCCGGTGACACAGCCAGAAGTCTGCAACAGTTCATGTAAATCTACATACACATTTACATCTACATCGACACTCGTGGCGGAGGGTACCCCGTCTTCTACTAATCATATCTTCCCCTGTTTCACTCGCAAACAGAACGAGGTGAAAACGACTATCTATATGCCTCCGTATGAGCCCTAATTTATCTTATTTATCTTCGTGGTCCTTACGCCCAATGTATTTTTCTGGCAGCAGAATCGTTCTGCAGTCAGCTTCAAATGCCGATCCTCTTCTTCGAAGAGAATGTCGCCTTCCCTGTGGGGATTCCCATTCGAGTCCCCGAAGCATCTTCGTAAAACTTGCGTGTTGTTCGAACCTACAAGTAATAAAACTAATGTTTATTGCACATTTTCGATATCTTCGGAAATGCCATTTTCGACTACGTTATGATAATTTGAAAATGAGTCTCGTCCCGAAATAAACAAAAAGCAAGAATTGTAACTTGGACTGAAGAATCTAAATGCGGGGTGCAAAAGCCCCTTACCCTCCGATTCGTTCATGGACTCTGCCATGAATTTCGATGCGCATCATTGGTGTCAACTTTTGTTCCTGTCCGCCCCCGATAGCTGAGTGGTCAGCGCGGCAGACTGTCAATCCTAAGGGCTCGGGATAGATTTCCGGCTGGGTCGGAGATTTTCTCCGCTCAGGGACTGGGTGTTTTGTTGTCCTAATCATCGTCATTTGATCCTCGTCAATGCGCAAGTCGCCGAAGGGCGTCAAATCGAAAGACTTGCACCCGGCGATCGGTCTACCCGACGGGAGGCCCTAGTCACACGACATTTATTTTATTATATACTCAGCAAAGTGTCAAGTCACTCTTTCTTCTTTTTTCTTTCGAAACAATAAATGAGGAAGTTTTACCTATATTGCCCATTTCATGAAATTTCTTTTCAGTATTCAAAAATATTGCTTTTGTACAAAACAAAGATTGGTGATGTATAAGTGTTAACATTCTCTAATACGGTTGATTAATACACAAACGAATTATAATAGATTTTATATTACTCATCATTGAAACTACAAATCTCATTTGCCTTTTAAAAAGTTCCTAAAGTGAAATCTCTTCGGGCATGCATTACAGTTCGCGTGATGCGACTAGTAATTAAGACCTACTGGCGCTTGGCATACTTGCATTGTACTTCGGAAGGTTTGTTTATGTAATAACAAAAGCAGTACGATTTCTTTCAGATCATCATACTGCAGATGACATTAATTGCATTGCTTAGTGGAGCTACGCTTCCACTGTTGCACGGGTAAACAATGTCCGTATTTGCGTGAAGACGAATTTTGTGAAGATGAATTAAGAAGCTGTACTCATTGTTAAACTTTCGATATTATTCAAAAGTTATTTTTATAGCTATGTACAGATTTGGCAGGCGAAAGATGATCCTTGCAACTTTTGATTGTTAAGTTTTTCAGTGTGTTACACAAGCTATTCCTTACATTCGAGTACTTATCATTTAGAGATTGCTAACTTCAGTTTAGAGTAATTAAATCTCACATCCTGGATGAAATTTACACAGTTAATATTTACGTGGTGTGTCTAAAAAGTTCGGTGAATGTCGTCATATCTGATCGGCAACTTGGCGCATGTGTGCGTAGATGTGCATGGGTCTTCAGAGACTTGAGGAGAATCGATACACAGCATGCACTGCGCGTGACTGGATGTGTAAACAGACTGCGACCAGTTGAACGTAGTGTGAGTGAAAGTGTCACAGCGCAATGGAGCAACGCGTAAACATGGGAGGACTGCAACGGGGACACGTGGAATGTTGGTGCAGGTGTTCGGGGGGGGGGGGGGGGGGGGGAAGCCGCGAGCAGAAAATGTGTTAACGAATGGTTTAAATGCTTCCGTGAAGGGAAGGAAACAACTGAGGATGAGCCACGTTCAGGTCGGCCATCGAAAAGCAGAACCCCAGAACAGATCGAGAGAGTGTGACAAATTCTGGCACAAGATGGGCGGCGGACTCTCAGATTGACTGCGTTGGCATTGGGCGTTAGCAAGGACTCGGTGCACACCATCGTTCTCGATGATATGGGTAAGCGGAAGATCTGCTCCCGATTTGTGCCGCACAGGCTCACAAACAAGCAAAAAGCAAAACAGATGGTAACTTCTGGTGATTTCATTTTCATGTGTGATCAGGATCCATTGTTCCTGAACACCATCGTCACGGGAGATGAGACCTGGTGCTACCAATTCGATCCGGAATCAAAACAGCAGTCGATCTCGTGGTGTTCACCTTCTTCCCCGAGACCAAAAAAAAAAAAAGTCGTCAGCAAAGTCCAAAGTGAAAACACTTCATCGCCTTCTTCAACAACAACGGTATCATCCACAAGAAATTTGCTCCTGTAGGTCAACCATTAATGCTGCATTTTACCAGTCCGTTTTGAACCGATGGCTACAGCGTATCCGGCGTGTTCGGCCAGAGTTGCACAGGACTGGAAAGTGGATGCTGCTCCTTGACAATGCCGTGCACAATGCCCGATCCGTGTGCGCCAATTCCTGGCGCAGAAGATGGTCACTGTTCTTCAACATCCTCCGTACTCCCCTGATCTGATTCCTGCGTTCTGCTACATGTTTCCCCACTTGAAGGGGGCCATGAAAGGGAACGTTGTGCCATCAAAGATACTGTGACAGCCGTTCCACGATCGATTGCGTAGGAGCCTTTGCTGATAGTTCCCAGAAGCTGTACGAAAGTTGTCAAAAGTGTATTGCAGCGTCTAGCGTTAAAAGGTTTTGGTTTTCACATTTAACCAAATATAACATTACTGATGATAATTTATGGCAATGTTTGCCGACAAGATAAAGAATGCAACGTTTAACACTAGATTGCGTACTCACGGCAGTTCTCCTTGGCCGTTTTTTGGTACGACTTGGAAAGAGAGAAAAATTAATGAATGATCGCCGATGCGTCGGTTCTCGATTGTGTTCAGGAGACGTACAGATTGATTGCGCGAAAATAGTTTCTCAAATGACCTCTTAACCCGGATTGCTTTCACGCAATCAGACTCTTCAATGAAATTACCTAAGGGACCTATTTGAATAATAAAAAAAATTGGAAATGAATGCAAAACAGTGAAATTTTGTAAAAAAAGTTGTCAGATCGGAAATTGAACACATTAATGGTCTCCCAAATACAATCGAGACACCGCGATAAACAGCGAACCTGTAACAAAGTTCATTTAAACATAAACATTATTTGTGGTTAATTTAAAGAAAAGAATAAGCATAGATTTTCTGTACAGTGAAGCATCAATATATTTTCAAAGAACAAAGGCGGTAAACTATAAACATTAACAAATTTACAATGAATACAAAACTTACATTTTATGTTTTTCTCATACATGGAGCAGTCCAACAATCACTGTTTTTGTATGTGTGGTATTTTGTAAAAATTAAATGTCCTGGCGTGTGCGTAAGTATTTTTTATCGTCATAAGGTTTACAAAAGCGTTTCTTTTTTCTTGGTGATAACGTGGTTTTTCACACTAAATGAAATATAACTTGTGTCCGCAGCTCGTTCTCGCTTCCCGCGCCCGGGTTCCCGGGTTCGATTCCCGGCGGGGTCAGAGATTTTCTCTGCCTCATGATGACTGGGTGTTGTGTGATGTCCTTAGGTTAGTTAGGTTTAAGTAGTTCTAAGTTCTAGGGGACTGATGACCATAGATGTTAAGTCCCATAGTGCTCAGAGCCATTTGAACCATTTTTGAAATATAACTTGTAGCGGTGCTACACAACACGTCTTAACAAGTCGGTGACCAAACATCAAAGGTAATGAAGTACATGTTAACATATCGGCGACCAGAAGTACAACTAACTATAAAGACTCTAGAATTTTCCTAACAAATGATAAATTGTTCTTTTTTCTGCTTCGCAGCTTCTTGCTATCAAGCGCTGCGGCAATGATTTTAAATATCTGTGCCCAGCGAGTCATAGTGTTTAAAAGTACCTTTTAAACGCTGGCCGCGCGTCTTGGTATAGGCGCACGTTATAAACAGATTTCGTTTCTTTACTCTCGCGTTGTCATGCTTAGTATCATTACAAACTACAGCTCGATGGCTGTCCTTTTCTCATATGCAAAATGTCTGAAATCCAATAATATCACAAGCGGGTGGCGACTATTTTGAAGAGCTATAAAGAATATTTCTTTGTATCTTTTGTTTCGTTTGTTGTCCGATAGCATTCACCGAACTTTTTAGACGCACCAAGTATATTCGAAGTAATGTAGCTAAGGCCCTTACAGGTCACGACATACTAGCGACACTGTAATCAGAATTGAGAACCATTCCTTCTGCATTGCTAATAGTACATTCAGACATTGTTTAGTGTTTAGAATACAGTGATATACAGTAAGGGAAATAAGTGTTCATACACTAGAACGTGGAAAAGTAAACTGCCTTTATTGACAATACGAAACCAAAAACACAAATTGGATATGCACTATACACATTGGCCAGTCGCTAATGCAGCTATGCTGGGCCGGCCGGAGTGGCCGTGCGGTTCTAGGCGCTACACTCTGGAACCGAATGACCACTACGGTCGCAGGTTCGAATCCTGCCTCGGGCATGGATATGTGTGATGTCCTTAGGTTGGTTGGGTTAAATTAGTTCTAAGTTCTAGGCGACTGATGACCTCAGAAGTTAAGTCGCATAGTGCTCAGAGCCATTTGAACCAAGTTATTCTGGTATATAGAACGAGAATGAACAAGCCTTTACAAAACAAAATACAAAAACGTCTGCCAAGTTCTCTACTGCCCTGGGAATTAAGTATTCATACACCAACAGAAAATGACACTTCTAACAAAGCCATAACATGTTTAATACTTCGTATGCATACCCTTCGCTGGCTGAGTGGGCAAGCGGTTCTAGGCGCTGCAGTTTGGAACTGCGCGACCGCTACGGTCGTAGGTTCGAATCCTGCCTCGGGCATGGATGTGTGTGTTGCTCTTAGTTAGGTTTAAGTAGTTTAAAGTTCTAGGGGACTGATGACCTCAGAAGTCAAGTCCCATAGTACTCAGAGCCATTTGAACCATTTGCATACCCTTTCGATGTATTACTTCTCGCAACCTCCGTGGCGGAATGGACCAATTTTCTTGTAGTTTCCGACGTGATGCCTTCCCATTCTCGAAGGAGAGCCTCTTTCAAAGAGGCCTTACTACGGATGTCGTGTTTTCTCACTCATGTTTTCAGCTCACTCCACAAGTGTTCGATGGGATTCAGGTACGGACTCTTAGCTGGTGTTTTAAGAGTGTGTGGAGTGTTGTAGAGCAACCACAGCCGGACAATTTGTTCCGTTTATTTGGGATCGTTGTCCTGTTGCAAGTAATAATTTCTAGGAAGACTCAAGGCGTCAACACTCTGTTGTAAGTTCAGTTTGAGAATGTTCATATACACAAATCTGTCCATGGTACCTTCCACAAACACTAATTTTCCGACTCCAGAGGCTGACATACAGCCCCATACCATCACTCCACCACCTCCGTGCTTCACCTTGGGTTGAATGTTGTTTCTGTCGAGGTCTTATTCGGTCTTCTCCAGACCAATATCCTACCATAATGGTGTACGATATTAAATTTGCTTTCATCACTAAACAATACAGTATCCCAGAAGTCTGCTGTCTTGGGTACATGCTGTTTCTCGAATTCCATCCGCCACTTCCTGGTCTTTTTGCTGATGTAGGGCCTTCGTCTTGGGACCCTGGCTCTTAGCCCGAACGATTGAGAATGGTACGAACTGCCCTTGGAGCGATGTTCTTTCGGCCGGCCGCGGTGGTCTCGCGGTTCTAGGCGCGCAGTCAGGAACCGTGCGACTGCTGCGGTCGCAGGTTCGAATCCTGCCTCGGGCATGGATGTGTGTGCTGTCCTTAGGTTAGTTAGGTTTAAGTAGTTCTAAGTTCTAGGGGACTGATGACCACAGCAGTTGAGTCCCATAGTGCTCAGAGCCATTTGAACCATTTTTTTGATGTTCTTTCGGAAGTGGTCATGTACATATGCAGATAGTGCCGACGCTGTCGTTTTCGGCTTTTTCTTGATGATTCTTAGTAGCATTCTGGTCTCTCTTGCTGTAAGCTTCTGTGGGCGAGCGTGTCGTTCACTGTTTATTACCACATGTCTGTCCTTATATCGCTTAATGATAGATTGCACAGTCGCTCGGCTTCGTCCTATGATGTTCGCAATTTCGGCATACGACTTGTATTGAAGATATTGGGCGACAACGATGTTTCGTTCCTCAATGGTCGTTTCCTTCCACTTACGGCCCATTCCGCTGCTCCACGGCACACACGTCCGACGTGCTGTTGCTTCACGGCCGCCATATGACTACACAAGTGTGGCATGCACACCGGGGCTGCGTCAGCCGTTTGTTTGGTTGAAAGTAGTCCGCTATATGAATACATTTTGCCCTGTCGTAGACCGTGCGGAGTGTACTTAGTCTCGGCGGAGGTTCGAGTCCTCCCTCGGGCATGGGTGTGTGTATGTGTGTGTCGTTAGGATAATTTAGGGTAAGTAGTGTTTAAGCTTAGGGACGGGTGACCTTACAAGTTAAGTCCCATAAGATTTCACACACATCTGAACATTTTTGAACATCGTACTTATTCGTATCGGCGCTGTGGGTGATTTACTATCTCAACACACCATCGTAGTTTGTCACCACCTACTGTATGAATACTTATTTCCATGACTGTACATAGTTAATGGTTATACACTCTAAGACAAAAAGGAAATCCGACGCACCACATAGGAATTAGCCGAATGGGGCAGAAATCTATAGATGCGATGCAAATGTACAGTCAAACAAATCATCACAATTTCAAAAAAACTGGATAGTTCATCCAAGAGAAACAGCTTCACAAACTGAGCCAGTCAGTGACACGTTGACGCCTCTCTGGCCCTTATGCAAGTACTTATTCGGCTTGGCGTTGCTTGTTAGAATTGTCGCATATCCTTATGAGGGATATCGTGTGCTGTGTGCTGTATGAGTGCCACGGATGACAGCCAAAGGACGTCTGCTATGAAAAGAACTGGCAGTCAGGTTGATATCTCACGGCTATCCACAACGTCTTCAGACACCCCTCCGTTGGTCATCGGGACTCACTTCGAGGCGGAACTCATCACTGAAGACAATTCTACTCCAGTCAATGAACAATGAGATTCCAGGCCGAAGACGTCTCTGGAAACGCCCCAGACAGCGGTGGAATACGAATATGACTGCCTCCCCAAAAATCAGGAGTTGAAGACTGGGCTGCCATTTTTTTCATAGCAGGATCCTATCCTTTGTCATCCGCGGCAGCGTTACAGAAGAGCGGTACGTCGACGGGATTCTACGTCCCGTTCTGTTGCCCTTCATGGAAAGTCATCCTGGGCTTACATTTCAGCAAGATAATGCCCGTCCGGACACGGTGAGTGTTTGTATTGCTTGTCTTCGTGCTTGTCAATCCCTGCCTTGGCCAGCAAGGTCGCCGTATCTCTCCCCAATGAAGAACGTTTCAAATATTATGGGTAGGGCCTCCAACCAGCTCGGCATTTTGATGATCTACCGCGTCAGTTGAACAGAATTTGACACTATATCCCACAGCAGCCGAATAACTGCTTGCATAACCGCCAGAGGTGGACCAACGTGTTACTGATTTCCTCAGTTGGTGCTGCTGTTTGTCTTGAATAAGTCATGCAATTTTTCTGAAATTGTAATGATTTATTTGTACATATACATCACATCTATATGTTTCCGTTTGTGAGGTAACGGGCGAGTTACGGCGCCCTGGAAATATTCTAAGTTTAGAGTTGGCGGCCACCGCTCGAGTCGCGCGGCAGGCCCGAGTTCGTTACCATCCGCGTGGTGCGTCACAACGACCGGAGCACGTGGTCCATCGATCACGTGGCTGGGAAATCCTTGGTGACGCGGTGCGCTGGGAGGGCCAAAGATGGCGGACTGTGTGAAACCTTAGTTACAGACATTTCACAGTTTGTATAGAAATTAATAGTAGCCAGATGAATCATGATACCTGAAAAAGAAACATGTACATTACTATTAGTTTGCATGACGATTCCGATGGTGTAATCAGATTTTCAATATCTTTATTAGTTTAAAGTTTAGTATCTGACTGTAAATTAGACAAGTAACACACAGCAACGAATTTCCAAAATGTAAATGCTTCACCCGATTTCGACGATCGACATGTCTTTAGAAAGCTATTAGTGTAATTCTAAATTGGTATAAATTACAGGCATCTAACTTGAATAGCACATAAGTTATAGGAGGTCAAAGTGGCCGATTACTATCGATCGCGTCAGGCCATAAGTACTCCACAGCTACACTTAAAAACGGTAGCAGCATACTTATAAATATACTTTTTCATCTATGTCTTTGTTTATATCTGATATATACTATTCATGAAGAAATTCGTTAAATATTTACTGTGTTTTAGAAAGCACAGAGACATTAGGCTACTGGCCTTCCTTTGATATATGTTTATTTAATTTGTTTATGTATCTAATAATGTGTGTTAGAGCGTGTTTATGGTCCTGCCGTAGGAATATTTATTTACTTTCAAGTTATTTCAATGTAACTCCAGTGTTTCGTATGTTTCATTATGTTTGTGAGGGGGCATTGACTTGAAGATAGGGTGGGAGCGCTCTAGCCAATCACAGCGATCGTCTCTGTGGAGGACACGAGATAGTCCTGAGCAGGGGGCAGTTCTGGACGGTACGGCACTGGACAGGGGACGTGCTGGACGCGACGGTCGCCTGGAAAGACTTGGAGTGTGGAGCAGTTGGCGCGTGGTCGCGAGAGATACGAATACTTCCGTTCAAATGGTTCAAATGGCTCTGAGCACTATGGGACTTAAATTCTGAGGTCATCAGTCCCCTAGAACTTAGAACTACTTAAACCTAACTAACCTAAGGACATCACACACATCCATGCCCGAGGCAGGATTCGAACCTGCGACCGTAGTGGTCACGCGCCTAGAACCACTCGGCCACAAATACTTCGGAGTGCGGACTTGTGAACTTGTGAGGTTTCCGAGGCTTCTACGGTGAAGACGTAGTATGCGTTTAGAAGTGATATCTCGCGAGCTACGTTGTTCATAACTAATTACGTGATGTAGGAATCTATTGTTTCCCTGTCATTCAACTTGTATTTTATTTAATTGCTGGACCATCGACACCAATAAGTGTTTTGCAGAAGTATACCGCATTCTCAAAAGTACTTCTACTATCGTACTCACCATTCAAAGTCGCTAAGATAGTACCTGCAGATTTTATTTAATTGCAGTCTTTCATTTATAAATTTAAATGTTACATTCATAAATCGCAATTGCCGAGGGATAGAGACCTTCGACCAGTCGTGTGTGCTCTTATCGTATACTGTAGACTCAGCAGTATTAGGCCTGTAATGCGGCAACTACGTATCCCAGCCCCTAGACAACAAAACCAGCCAAAACTTTTAATATTTCAGCATTGAGTCTGCGGGTACCGTGGTTGAGGCCCATCACATCATCACATTTATTTTTGAAAGCCCGCACGTTCCATTCGGATAATTTCTTCTGATGTGTCGTTTTTTTATTGTCTTCTAGTGCACACGGACACTAAAGAGCTTGACGTTAATCCATGTAGACAGCCATACAGACGGAAAATATAAATACATAGAAAACATGCAGCAGAAAAAACAATATTCTTCGAACCTTTGTTGACTTGGTCGTTATTACTCTTGATAAGAGTGTTTTGTCGTTACTTTTTGTCACAATAGAGAACAAAATAAAAGTTTTTCTCGGTCTCTCAGTAGTCTACTTGTGTAGGTACACATAAAGAAGCACGCAACGCTGTTAGCTGGGGACCGCATTACGCGCCTGCTTAGCCGGAGTTGGCTCGCATTAGCGTCCACAAAATCGCGTTTAGCGGACTGCATTCAGCAGACCAACAAAGCGCCGCCTGTACCTTTACCTTCCCTCCTTGGTGTTTTCCCAGCGGACTCTGCCCTTCCCATCGTTCTCCGCAGATTTAATTAAGGGACACGTCGGGTCGCGAGCGCCAGAGCTCGTGGAAGAGGCAAGCGCCCTCCAGAGGCAGAGAACAAATACTCTGCCTCGCACACATTAGTTTTAATTGAGAGCAACCAAACTGACCACAGTCCAGTCCGCATATTACGAGCAGCTATTAGTACGCACGGAAAACCGCCATTTGTAGAGCACGCGAAAGCAAGGCGAATAGAAATGATATTTATTTATTTACACATCAAGTTCTATAGACAAAATTGAGGAGCAAATCTTAAAGGTCATGGAACGTGTCAGTACATGAAACTACAACATAAAAGTAATAACAGATAAAAATAAATGTTTATGAACCCGAAAAAAGTGAGCCCATAAGTTTGACTCTTCAGTTTCGATTTGAAAGCGCGTGGATTACTGCTAAGATTTTTGAATTCAAGTGTTAGCTTATTGAAAATGGGTGCAGCAGTATACTGCACACATTTCTGCACAAGAGTTAAGGAAGTTCGATCCAAATGCTGGTCTGATTTCTGCCGAGTATTAACCGAGTGAAAGCTGCTTATTCTTGGGGATAATGTAAAACTGTTAACAAGAAATGACATTAAGGAATATATATATATATGCCGAGGCCAATGTCAAAATACGGATTCGTGAACAGGGATCGACAAGAGGTTCGCGAACTTGCACCACTTGTTGCCCGAACCGCCCGTTTCTGAGCCAAAAACACCATTTTAAAATGGGAAGAGTTACCCCAAAATATAATACCATTCGATATAAGCGAATCAGAATAAGCAAAGTAGACTAATTTTCGGGTAGAACGATCACTCACTTCCGACACCGTTCTAATAGTAAAAATGGCAGTATTAAGTCTTTGAACAAGATACTGAACGTGGGCTTTCCACGACAGCTTACTATCTATCTGAACACCTAGAAATCTGAACTCTTCAGTTTCACTAATCATTTGCCCGTTCTGTGAGATTAAAACGTTCTCTTTTGTTGAATTGTGTGTTACAAACAGTAAAAACTGAGTCTTACTGGGATTTAGCGCTAGTTTTTTTTTTCTACAAGCCATGAACTTAGGTCAAGTACCGCACTATTTGAAACCGAACCAATGCTGCACACAACATCCTTTACTACTATACTAGTATCATCAGCAATCAGAAATATTTTAGATTTACCTGTAATACTAGAGGGCATATTATTTATATAAATAAGGAACAGGAGTGGCCCCAACACCGATCCCTGGGGCACCCTGCACTTGACTGTACACCACTCAGACCCCGCTTCACTTCACAGCCATTATCAACATCGTGAATAATGACCTTTTTCTGTCTGTTGATAAAGTAAGAGGTGAACCAATTGTATTCCGTAATGGCTCAACTTCTGGAGCAATATTCTGTGATCAACACAATCAAATGCCACAGTTAAATAAAAAAATATACCAAGCGCTCGAAACCTTTTGTTTAACCCATCCAGTACTTCACACAGAAAAGAGAATATAGCATTTTCAGTTGTTAAACGACTCCTAAAGCCCAACTATACATTTGGTAGCAAATCGTGTCATATAAAATGATCAATTATCCTTACATACACAGCCTTTTCAATAACTTTAGTAAACAGTGATGACATAGAAATAGGCCTAAAATTATCTACATTATCCTTTTCTCCCTTTTTATAAAGCGACTTTACTACTGAATACTTTCATCGTTCAGGAAACTGACCATTCCTAAAGGAAAAATTACAGATATGGCTAAATACAGGGCTAACAAGTGCAGCACAGTACCTTAATATTCTACTAGACACTCCTTCATATACATGAGAGTCCTTAGTCTTCAGTGATTTAACTATTGATTCAATCTCCCTCTTGTCTGTATCACAAAGGGGTTTTTCAGACATCAATCTCGGAAAGGCATTTGCCATGAAAGTTACATGATTACCTGTAGAAACTAAATTTTTATTTAATTCAGAAATGTTTTTTAAATACTGTACACATATCTGATTTATCAGTAACAGAAATATTTTTACTGAGAACTGACTTTATGTCGTCGACCTTGTGCTGCTGGCTAGACACTTCCTTCACAATTGACCATACTTTCTACACTGGTGTGCAAAACCTAAGGACGAAAGTTACTTTCGCATGACGCACCACTGCCAAGCAACACAGTTCAATGAAAGTTGGATCATACACAGAAAGAATTGCTACAGTATAGTACAACAGTTAACTTAAAGAAAGGCTAAATGAAACGTAGGCAAATTCTTCATGACAAATGATAACAGCCAAACAGTTGCAGGATAAAGATTTATTAAAATTCTTGACCACGGTTTCGGTATATCTAAATATACCTTCATCAGAAGTAATACACTAAAATCACATCCTGCACTGGAGATACATAAAACAATTGTGCCAAAGGCGTCGTCAGTAGTTAAACATCATCACCATTTATACAACATAATTATGGACAGACGGTTGATGCGAACACAGCATAGCATCATTATCTCGCCATGTTTAAAATCTTGACGTAGGCAAATGAAACTTTTTTCGAAGATAACATTTACACTGACTGGAATAATCTGTTTCGAAAATCTGAGGGTCAAAAAAAAAAAAATGGCTCTGAGCACTATGGGACTTAACATCTATGGTCATCAGTCCCCTAGAACTACTTAAACCTAACTAACCTAAGGACATCACACAACACCCAGTCATCACGAGGCAGAGAAAATCCCTGACCCCGCCGGGAATCGAACCCGGGAAACCCGGACGCGGGAAGCAAGAGTACAGGGACATGAAAGGGAAGCGGTGGTTGGGAAGGGAGTGAGACAGGGTTGTAGCCTATCCGCGATGTTATTCAATCTGTATATTGAACAAGCAGTAAAGGAACCAAAACAAAAATTCGGAGTAGGAATTAAAATCCATGGAGAAGAAATAAAAACGTTGAGGTTCGCCAATGACATTGTAATTCTGTCAGGGACAGCAAATGACCTGGAAGAGCAGCTGAACGAAATGGACAGTGTCTTGAAAGGAGGATATAAGACGAACATCAACAAAAGCAAAATGAGGATAATGGAATGTAGTCGAATCAAATCGGGTGGTGTTGAGGGAATTAGATTAGGAAATGACACACTTAAAATAGTAAGGGAGTTTTGCTATTTGGGGAACAAAATAACTGATGATGGTCGAAGTATAGAGCACATAAAATGCAGACTGTCAATGGCAAGGAAAGCGTTTCTGAAGAAGAGAAACTTGTTAACATCGAGTATACATCTACATCTACATGACTACTCTGCAATTCACATTTAAGTGCGTGGCAGAGGCTTCATCGAACCACAATCATACTATCTCGCTACCTTTCCACTCCTGAACAGCGCGCGGGAAAAACGAACACCTAAATCTTTCTGTTCGAGCTCTGATTTCTCTTATTTCATTTTGATGATCATTCCTACCTATGTAGGTTGGGCTCCACAAAATATTTTCGCATTCGGAAGAGAAAGTTGGTGACTGAAATTTCGTAAATACGTAGATCTCCCCGCGACGAAAAACGTCTTTGCTTTAATGACTTCCATCCCAACTCGCGTATCATATCTGCCACACTCTCTCCCCTATTATAGATTTAAGTGTCAGGAAGTCTTTTCTGAAAGTACTTGTATGGAGTGTAGCCATGTATGGAAGTGAAATAGTTTAGGCAAGAAGAGAATAGAAGCTTTTGAAATGTGGTGCTACAGAAAATTGCTGAAGATTAGATGGGTAGACCACATAACTAATGAGAAGGTATTGAACAGAATTGGGTAGATGAGAAATTTGTGGCACAGATTGACTATAAGAAGGAATCTGTTGGTAGGACATATTCTGAGGCATCAAGGGATCACCAGTTTAGTACTGGAGGGCAGCGTGGAGGTTAAAAATCGTAGAGGGAGACCAAGAGATGAATACACTAAACAGATTCAGAAGGTTGTAGGTTGCTGTAGGTACTGGGGGATGAGAAAGCTTGCACAGGATAGAGTAGCATGGAGAGCTGCATCAAACCAGTCTCTGGACTGAAGACCACAACAACAACATTTACACTGAAGTCACCGTGATTTTTTCATGACCCCTGCACATTAAAAAAGACGAGACATGGTTCGTAGTAGAGTATGTGATCACTACGGACATCGCTGCATGCTTTGCAACGTGCTTCGAAGCTGGCCACAAGGTTGGGACAATTTCTGTACTAAGGTGTTCGATTGCTCCATTAGCGTTGTTGATAACTGCTGGATGTTCTCTGGTGCATGTGGACGTGTCGCAGTACGTCTCCCCAGTGTGTTCTATGGTATTTAAGTCGGGGGAACCCGCAGGCCAATCCATTCACCGAATATTATCGTGTTCCAAGACATCATCCACGAGGTCGTGCGTTGTCATCAGCAAAAACGATGTCTGAGCCAAATGGACGCCTGAAAAAGACGCAAATGGGGAAAGAGTACAGTGTGAAAATGATCATATTCGACAATGTTCCTACGTCCATTAGATGATCTCACTGCCCCCAAATGAGGGTGCGTCCAAAATCATGTCTGACAAGATTGTTTTGGTAGCCCGGTTGTTATGGTATGGGTAGTTATAATGTTACATATTAGTACTGACCTCCAGGTCTTTGAAAATGGTACACTCACCAGTAAAAACGTTACTGTCACACTGTACTCCTTCCTTATGTGTGTCTTTTCATGAGTGCATGCGGCCCTGATTCCATTTTTATGGAGGACAACGCACGTCGTGACGAAACGTGCGGGTGGAGTAGCGTTTGGAACAACAGGATGTTCAGAAAATTTACCCGACTTAAAAACCATCAAGGACCTGTGTGAGGCGTTGAGGAGACGTCTGCATGCACCAATGACCATTCAACAGTATTCTGCTCCTTAGCAACCTGATAGCCAGCATAGGAGCACGTTGCAGAGCATACACTGCCGTCCGTGGTGCCCACATAAAATATTAAGAACCACGCCTCTCCTGTCCAGGAGGCCACCAGAAATTGCAGATATTTGAGTGTAATTATCTTCTTTGAATGGAAGTATCATTTCTGTTCGTCTCATTGAGCATTTCTTTCAGCTACCTTCTGTACTACACTGTGCAGCTTCTTTCTATCTGTGGTGTAAGTTTCATCAAGCTACGTTATTTGGCAGTGATACATCACCCGAAAGTTAGTTTTTCCTTAACTTTTGCACACCATTTTAGAATGTTGCCGGGCCCCCGGGAGTAATTGCATGCAGTGCTTTCCACAGCTGATGAACTCGTGACCCAGTGAACACACGGCTGAGGTACAAACACTGTTATATCCATATAATGATGGAGGACTAGACCTCAGAAATCCACATCTGGAAATGGATTGTTTTCTAGGGATAGAACTCCGTGGTTCTTGAACTAAGTTCTGACATTGCACCCTAAATGTCATTGGTATATGGGTAAAATTGTAGTTAATAATGACAGTAAACCAGGAACACTAATTAAAAAGCGTCGAGCATAGCAGAAACATAATAAACGATTTCAAAGACTCTCCTTTTCTGAGAGGCAATTCGGTGAGTGTTTATACACCAAAAACGTCCACGATCTAAATTTAAATCTCTCTCACCATGATGCTAAGGCGAGTAATGAGCATAAAGTGTTCTTTAGCCTATGTTGTATCTGCTAAAGCCTCGCAAACTGATATAAAAGCATAACCGGCATAAACCCGTTACCTGAAATGCAAGGCTATAAACCGAAAGCGGACGTGTAAGATTCTTGCTGCCGAAAAAGATAGCATCACCCAGTTTTTTTCCGCTTCTTTCGACCAAAGAGTGTGATGCCATAGATTAATCTCGACTCTAACACTCCACATTCCATTTATATTGACTGGTATTACCTCAAAATAAGCTAAACTGGCGAGGAAATCCTTACAGTGAGCTACTGCAACACCCACTCCTACCAGTAGGCCACAAGTTTCCGTCCCACTACTGGTCGATGATTTGAGACAATGTGCATTGAAACACGCTTCCAGCTTTTGGGTGCTCCATATGGTACGATGCAGTTGCGGAAAGTATCTCCAAAAAGGAGGTAACACACAAGATCGATTTTGCGTCAACCCAGCTTTGCGACTTCTGCCAAGTTATTGCAGATACGTTTCTGTGAAAACGGTATATCATCGTAACCGTTAGTTGTGAAACTTCCGAATTTAAAGTTCATTTGTATACAGTTCTGTACGTTACATGCTGTCTCTAGGAAGTCTGCAAATTTGACCTTCTAGATGCGACTGTTGTATAACTTTATAAAGTTGATGTGTATTTTCTATCTTTGGACTTCCAATGCAAAAATTTTACTCTATCTTTTAATTTTACAACATCGTTATTCACTTACGTAACTGCGTAAGATTTTTGCATCAAAACTGAACAAATCACTGAATGTATAACGCCCCTAACCACTGCTATGAGTATAGAACCACACGGTATTTCTTAGGACATAGCTCTGAGTACGATAGTACTTTTGGCCTAACAACAATAATTAATACACATACAAAATAAACATACACAGCAGCTAGAGGTAATCTGACTCTGTGCGAAATGGATAAACATTCACTGTTCCCTAAATGTATGAGACAATATCTGACCCTTGCCCTAACAATGATACGGTTGACCCGTGCAACAACGGAACCGTAGCTCTACTACGCAGACAGTTACAGTCATTCTGCTTGTAATGTTACATAAATAAATCTCGCTAAGTGCCTTGCGAGCACGCCAGCGCCAGCAAATCACATACAAGTAATCGAATCACGCTAGGTGCAGTGCGTGCTCGGATGATCTTATTTTAGGCAAGTGAATAGGCAAGTAGGCTGTAAAGGCTCAATAATGAATAACTTGAAAGCTATTGTGATTTAGTCGTGTATTAATTACCGGAATTAGAGAATGTCAACAAGTATACATTACTGGTCATTGTTATTAACAATTACTACAGTTTTGGGTATCCACGTTAGTGTGTAAGTTCATAAAGTTTCTTCGTAAGTTTAATAAACAGAACAGATACCAAAGAGAGACTTCAGTCACCAATAGTATATTCTCCTTCTCTGTTTACAACAGTCTGTCAATGCTGGGGCATTTTTCTGATTCCGCGTCTGTAAAAATTGCTTGGTTTTTTGAGGCGAAGAAATCGCCGAGCCGTGATCGGGGCGCATTTTCATCCGCAAAAGATGTTCTTTGAAGGTCATTCGACACAGAGCGGGAAAGGGGAAAATCTTAGGGCGCAAAATCAGGTGAATAAGGTGGATGCAAAATGATTTTCCAACCCAACTGCTGTACGGTGTCTCTTGTGTCTAGCATCGAAAAAGTGCAAAGAAGGGAAGCTCGTTTCGTGTTAGCGCGCAATACGGATGAGAGTGTCGCTGATATGATACGCGAGTTGGGGTGGCAATCACTGAAACAAAGGCTGTTTTCTTTGCGGCGAAATCTGTTTACGAAATTTCAATTGCCAACATTTTCTGCCGCATCCGAAAATGTTTTGTTGACACCCACCTACGTAGGGAGAAATGATCATCATAATAAAATAAGAGAAATCAGAGCTCTAACGGAAAAATTTAGGTGTTCCTTTTTCCAACGCACCATTCGAGAGTGGAATGGTAGAGAAGTAGTATGAAAATGGATCGACGAACCCTCTGCCAGGCACTTAAGTGTGTATTGCGGAGTAACCATGTAGATGTAGATGTTGATGTAGGTGCGAGCGGGCGTTTCGTGGAGTGATATCATTTCACGCAGTCTTCCTGGTCGTTGTTCTTTGACTGCGAAAATGTCAGCAGTGATGGTTACACCCCGAGGAAGTTACTCGTAGTACATCACACTGTCGCTGTTCCATCAGATGGTTAACATTATCTTTTGTCGATGCGCGCAGATTTTTGTACGAGAAATTGCTGCTTTGTTTGGGCTCAACCATTCTTTTATTTTCCTTATATGAACACAGAGACACCAATTCTCGTCACCAGTAACGATACTGGATAGTAATTATCGGTGTTGTTCACGAGCCAATTGATGACGAGTAAGCAGAGCTGCACATGTAACCACCCTCTAATTTTTGTGGTTTTGGCTTGGAGCATGCAGTACCCGTACACTTAGTTTTGGAACCTTCCCCACTGCATGCAAAAGTTGCACGATGGTACAATGATCACTGTTCATCACATTCCCCAGTTCTCGAGTACAGTGGCGTGAGTCATTGTGGTTTTACGTGTTTAAACAATCTTCATCAAACCCCGGAGGTCTTCCTGAACGTGCAGAGTCACTAGTATCAAAACGATCCTCCTTAAAACGAGAAAACCGTTTTCTTGCTCTGCCCTGTCCAATGACATTACCCCCATACACGGCACAAACGTTTCTGGCTGCCTCCGCTGCTGTCAACACTCCGCTGAACTCAAAAAGAATGATATATTGGAAATGTTCCGATGTCTCCACTTGGCACGCAATTTTCTAGCGTCCACAGCTCCACTCGCTATCTCCGAATATCAAAATGACAATATGTAAACTCAAGTAGCAACAGTGAATTACAAATAAAAAAAGCCGGCCGCCGTGGCCGAGCGGTTCTAGGCCCATCAGGTCTGAACCGCACTGCTGCTACGGTCGCAGGTTCGAATCCTGCCTCGGGCATGGAAGTGTGTGAGTCCTTAGTTAGGTTTAAGTAGGTCTAGGGGACTGATGACCTCAGATGTTAAGTCCCATAGTGCTTAGAGCCATTTGAACAAATAAAAAGTTGACAGTCGATAAATAAAACTACAGCAATTGCAATACAACCATGCAAAACAAGAACGCTACGAACTTACGTACTACTCTAATAGGATAGGAAAGTCACGAAATGAACGCTTTTGATAAAACTTTCGTTAACACTCGGTACTTTCAAAAGATGGTAAAGAGCGATGTGATCCTTTCCAGGGTTCATGCGAATTATTAAGTATTTCAATATAAGTGTTCTGATAGCCGCGACATAAGTCACAATATTGGAAAAGGTAAACCTGAAAATGATCCCCTAACGTGACATTCCGTGTCCTGCAATGCCAGCGCATGTGAACACATAGCCAGAAATTAACTTATTCGATATGCTGCAACTCGAAGCAACTGCATTCCGAAATCCAGCCTCCACACTAGCATGTCACAAGTCAACACACCTGATTCTACCAATGCTTGACAAAGTAGTGCTCGCCAGTGCACACCGACAACTCGGCAACAATATAACCTGTGGAATCCAAAGATTCTCGTCCACACATAGTCAGGAAGTACGCTTACTGTGGCAAGTATCAGAAACAAATGTGTCACATTTCATAATACATACAAATTAGAAGTGGATATGCTGTCAGACCCAAAGATAACTAGGCAGGTACATGCGAGAATTATGTACAGTCAGTATGACACCACACGTATACAAGGTCCTGTCCAACATAATATGCAATGACATGGAACAGAAAACTGAGAATGCGGTAGATGATGATTAGTTTAGTTTTAGGAAATTCAAAAGTGCTAGAGAGGCGAGTCTGACGTGAAGCATAATTCATTTCTCTTCATCTTCTTCTTTCTATTGTAAGAGGACTTCTTTTTCCGGATATTATCCATTGGCATTCTTACGACCAGCTGGAGTTTCTTTCACATTATATCAAGGAGAACCTCTGCATATTAGGTGGTTTATCTACTGTTCTTTGCTGTACAATTTCACTCCTGTTATGTTACTTTCTATCGAGTCGTGCTTGACACTTTCCCGCTCTCCATTTAATCTAGAATTTTTCTTGTTTATTTGTAATTTCTGCTATCAGTCACAACAAAATAATAAAAAAGTGACTGGTAGCAGAAATTACAAATAAATAATTATCCCTTACAGTCACGGTTCACAAACGTAGCCATTATGGCCGAAAAATTTAGAATTCTTCTGTTTGCCCTTCCTGCTGAAATTCTTCGAATGTGTCCACAGAAGCCCTGTATTTCACTTATCTTACTTTATCAATCATCCAGTCGACAGTCAACCGCTTGACAGTAACAGAGAAGATCTCTGCCAAAAGCTCGTGGGCAGTTAACTACTTGACGCGACTTTAAACCCGAGAATATTTGGGTAATGTATATCGCTGCAAGAGCATGTATTCGTACTTTCCTATGGTGTCACTGGGCATGATCTAGTTCGTCTTTTAAGTAACCTTGTGTCTTCCTAAAGATTATTCGTTATTAGTAATTTCTTGTTCGGTAGAGTACATTATATCCCTACAAACTTTCTTGACACTGTTCAGTTTCGGTACATCCGGCTAGGACAAGTAAGGCAAACAGATCACTCAAGGGCCTTACCCTATATCTCTTCGGAATAACACTCAGAAAACCGATGCATGACGCAAGCAATCGGACAATTCGAGTAGTAAGTGGAACAGAAAATAAACAGCACTACTAACAAACATCGCATGGACCTTCTATAATTTATGGTGGCCTGCGTTGCTTGCTTGCCTTCCAGACTTGTAGCTCCCATGGCGATCGCTGAATTGTAAAGTCAACAAAACAGATTACTGAGGGATGCGCGTAATCAACAGTTTGTGAACCCGTTTTCTGTACCATCACTGCTGAGACCCTCAGAACTTTAACGGAATGGAAAGTTGGCCTAGAAGAAGTAGGTCCATATGCTGACGACCTAGTCTTTGTTGTAGCGGCCAACTAGAGACAGCAGCTTGAAGCGAAAACATCAGCATTAATCGAAAGCTTGAGCAACTGGCGTGCTGGAAGTGCCACTGAGACAAATAAAACCCTATAGATTGTACTGAAATGGAGCTTGCAAAGAAACCCTACTGTTAATCTCGGTGGAAATAACATACCAAGGAACATGATTTCAAGATTCTTGGGGCCGGCCGAAGTGGCCGTGCGGTTAAAGGCGCTGCAGTCTGGAACCGCAAGACCGCTACGGTCGCAGGTTCGAATCCTGCCTCGAGCATGGATGTTTGTGATGTCCTTAGGTTAGTTAGGTTTAACTAGTTCTAAGTTCTAGGGGACTAATGACCTCAGCAGTTGAGTCCCATAGTGCTCAGAGCCATTTGAGCCAAGATTCTTGGGACTATACTTAGACCAGAAATTAAACTTTAATAATCATATTAAAACAGCTAGAGAAGAGTCATTCAAGATACAGAACAAACTTGAAAGTATGAACACATTTAACTCTAGATTATCCATGACAGTAGTTAGAAAATAGCGTTGCGCTCTCTTTGAATCCACTACACTTTTTGCGGCCAGCGCATGGGCAAATCGACTTCGCACCACGTCTAACGCCATGTGGTGAATCGGATTGTGCTCCTGGGGCTGTAGGGGTCTTTCCGCACCACCTCGGTGGAGGTACAGTGCTTAGGATACACCTGATTTTTATTTTACTTTACTTTGTGATCGGGCCCTGAAGATCACGCGATGTCGAGAGGCCGCCGTGTCATCCTCTGCCATGTGGCGGCATGCGGATGCTATATATAGGGTAGAGGATCAGAACACCGATCTCTCAAGCGACACAGACAAAGACAGAATGATGTAGAGTAGTATCTAAATATAGTGTAAAACATAGGCTTGGCGATACGCTATAACTTCTTAACTACTAACGTAGGTCAATCCTACTGATCTATATATAGCACACCACATTCTCTCAAGGGGGTCTGGGCAGGTTAGTAATCCCTATCCTAAATAATGTAAAACCTATTGAAAGAGAGGTGCCTTTTCACCAGAAACTACTGGTAATAAAATTTTGTAAGAAGTCTGGCTTGCAAGTCACATTTCTAACCATTTTAACAGAAGGATTTCTAAAAATATTAGTTAGTCTCAAGGCTTAGGGAAGGCAGGATTTAAATGTGGACGGGGCCTTACTCAGTTACCGTTGGTTGCCCAGTTTCTTTTTTTTACTTTCACCTTATTTGGTACTAATTGCAAATAAGGTTACCAATAAGGAACAATCATGAAATTTGACTGTTAAGACACAATGTCTAATAAAAAATTCTTTAACAAGTTGCACTCACAGCTGAAGACCTTATTGTCCAGAAATTCAAATTATTTGTCGCTTGAATGCCCCAATAGTGATCATTCAAAACATCTTAACTGCTGAAGGCCTGGATAACAGGTTTTTAAGAACAGTTAACTTCTCCAAGAGATACTAAAATAATTTTTTAAAAAAAGAAAAACACAATCACCACAGTCTGATCAAACCAAAAGAGAAGTGGACTTCAGACAGTGCTCGAAGGATCAGCCTGGGAAAAGTCGTTCAACTTCGTAACCAAAGAGACAGGCAGCCAAGAGCTGTATTCACTTAAATGGATGGCAGCTCAAACTAGTGACAGGTTAAACGCAGACCAACAATCTTGCAAAATCTACCTAACGTCTGGTAACCAACACAACGATGGAATAACCCAGGCAAGGTGGAACCAGCGGACAGCACTGGCCGCCCCTTTGTAGCCGAGCGGTTCTAGGCGCTTCTGTCTGGAACCGCGCAACCGCTGCGGTCGCAGGTTCGAATCCTTCATCGGGCATGGATGTGTGTGATGTCCTTAGGTTAGTTAGGTTTAAGCGGTTCTAAGTTCTAGGGGACTGATGACCTAAGATGTTAAGTCCCATAGTGCTCAGAACCATTTGAACCATTTAGTTAGGTTTAAGTAGTTCTAAGTTCTAGGGGACTGATGACCTCAGATGTTAAGTCCCATAGTGCTCAGAGCCATTTGAACCATTTTTTGGACAGCACTGAGTCTTCAGAATCCGGTGTTTAGAACACCCAGAAGCAGAAGGAACCACTATAACCAATGTAGTCCAAAAGGCAAAATATCCAAACCACAATCAAGGAGGCTGTCGAACTACACGCCTCACTGGACAGCAGTGGCAAGGTAAGGAAAAGTCCACTGCCGCAAAAAATACGCTAACCTCCAGGGCAGGTAACTGGGGCGTTGGCGGACTCTAGGCAGAAAAATACCGCTGGTTGAACATCACTAAACACAAGGAATTCAATGATTAATAATAAAAGGAGGAGGATGGCTAATTAATTTCGCCAACTCCTCACACTCCACTCCCTGCTCTTCATCTCGGCTACCCTGTGAGCAGCAACGCGTGAACAAATGGCGTGATCTCAAAATAGTGGAGGTTTCATTCAACTCAAACGTCCTTGGTCTGGTGGAGAACGAGATACTCGCCCTCGCAACTACAGCCCCTCGATCCAGCAGTGCCTGCGTGCCGCCAGCGTTCCCGGCATGTCGTCGCCCTGCCGAACCTCACTGCCCTCACTGCTGCTCCGTCCCACCGAACTACCCAACGCACCCCAATGCGGAAAACACTTGACGCTATTCCAAAGATAATGCCAGGGTACTGGATAACGATAACCGCTGCTGCTGCTGCTCGCAGACAAACAACGCTAGCAAACGTAGTGGCGCCAGTAAGCACAAGAAGTAAACGAGACGCCACTATCGCTATTACACGATGCCAACCTACCAACGGCACCAATGCGAGCCGCACATAGCTCAAATAGTTATTTTTGTAAAATGTGGATACCAAAGTAAGGAACTACCTACAATTTTCTATGTGCATAAGGATCTAACATCTTTGAGATTTACAAAATAGATAAACGCCTGTGTTAAAGCATGCACAGTACTCAAACTAGTGTATCCTGTAATTCTGGACAAATTCTGGTGAGTAGAAAATACAATTTGTGGGAAACAGCCATTAAAGATGTCACTACCTTCCAGCTCCATATGATGTGTTGTCTGCATTTTCTTCCATCTTATCTAGCACTCTCTTTTCTCTGCTCGTTTGCCTTATCTTGCCTTAATTTCATGGTCTCTAATAGCTCTTACTCATGACGTAACTCTTTCTTTATCTTAATTTAACATTTTTTCCTATGTGAAAGGACCAAAGGTTTGTAGCAGTTTTTCAGGACTTGGAATATTTCGTTCATTGAACGTTGTCGCTCCATCAAAGACACTAAAATCCAGTGTAATAATTGACAAACACTGTCTTGGTAATTCCGGTAAAAATTACGCTGATGATAGCTCTTTATGGGGTGCGGCCAGAAGACATTTCTTCAATTGTCTTACATCTGACAAGTCTCTGTAAGTTTCTTTCAAGACCTCCACTATGTTAAAAGCTATAGCTGGTTTGTGAAACGAATTCTCACCATTTTGCTGTCCTCTACTGTATTTGCGCCATTGTAGGGAAGCAGCCTACTCACGCCGTATAAAATTCACATCAGTCTTCCCATTGTGTGCCAGCCTAGTCCGCTGTAACTAGCTCTGACGTCATAAATGTTGCGCAATACTTTAAAAATCAATTAAATAACCTGAAACGTTTCTAGCATGTCAGGAGTAATACTAAATCAATATGTGTTGAATATCAGTTCAATAACTTTAACCATTTTCGAAATTTGGATGTTTTTCTGTAAAAATCATTGGCGCAACAGAAAACGGCTAGAAACTTAAAAATTTGTATTTAGATTCCTTTTTCATAATAATTTAGTAGAAACAGTATTCTGGATCTCATAAACTAAAATTTTTGTTGAAACTCATGATTTTCTGGTTTTTGTCTTAGAAATTAAGGAAGCAAGATAGATTAAGTAGGCGAATAAATAAGGCTAGCATGTTTAAATTTAAGTAGAAGGGGGATCCGCTATAATCATAAAGATGTGAGAAGGTTCAATTGAATAACTATAAAACTATAGCGATAGCGTATCTCCAAAGGGCAATTTCAGACCTCGTCTACTGCGTGTAGTGTAATTAAATTAATTCTCTCGCCCAAAATATTTAACTTAGCCACGTCAGACTTTTATTATGATTACTTACCTGTGTGCTGAATGCACATTTAAATTGAGAGCTTCATCGGCCATCAGCAAAGGAAGCGATGATTTATTCGATAACTTAAAGTGGTGCATTACTAGCCCAGCGGCTAGTCGGGAGAGCAATTTTGATCAGGCGTTCCCTTAGCCGTCCGCACCGCGGCTTTATATATAAGAACGCTGCGCGAGAGAAGAAGGCCCCAGTTCTCTCCAGATGCTGATTAGCACACCATCTGTGTCATGAGTCGCGTTGCGTCGGTATCATTGCTATAAACAGCCTCGGATGCCGTAATAAGTTACTCGGGATACGCGTAACCATGAAATCGTTTTCGAGTGAAGTGTTAATTCTGGGATGGCTTTAATGATCTATCTTCAGTTTGCGTATGTCGTATTTTCACGTGCCGCCGCGGGACAGACATTCTACCATTATTTAGCGAGGCGTTTGATGAACATTTTCATCAAATTATGGCGATCATTCACTTAAACATTTAGTTTGAACAGTTATAGTTGCATCAGCGTATTAGACTCTGAACTGCTCTGGTAGTTGGATTGTGTGGATTCTTTTTGGTCTGTGGCTTTCAGAATATAGTGAATATTTTAGAGACAATCGTTTTTGATTATGAATCCCAGACAATCTCCTAATTCCTCAGAGCTATAAGCTGTAGCTATAAGTGTATTTCTCAGATGAAGTGGGCACTAGGAATTATAATTACAGGCTTCACGTTTTGCTAATCACTTTCTGGTTGCCAATATTGTAGTTAGTGAGCCAGTGTTGAGAACGGCAAGAGACTGCATAAATAATAGGAACATATAAACCAATTAATTCCACCAGCCGCCCCACATATGGTGAATCGGCCGGGAAATGCATCTTTTCTACATTACATTCTAAATTTAACAACAATAATTCCACCTGCCGTCCCACACCATGAATTATTTGCTGGAGGGTATTAGCCATGAATTGGTTCATCATCAGTTTATTTTATTTATCGTGTCAGAAGCAAACTAAAGAAAAAAATAGTAGATACTTTACTACATACATTATGGTTTATAAATTAAACTAGTCAAGAATGAAATAAATGATTAGACACAGATTGTGTTGTCAAACATAAGGTGATTTTAATCTATACAGTGGATGCCCAAAAATTTGCAACGTCCAGTGCACTTTGTGTAGCGTTTACGAGGTCCTCCAGGTTGCACACGGAGGTAATGTGCGTTGTAGTAGATGTGTTGATGTCTGCACGGCAGCTCCGCAGTCACACTGGAGAGAGTCCACCTGCATATATGAAGCTTTGTGTTCCTTCTGGTAATGGCTGGTCATTAGTGTACATATTGAAGAGGGTGGGTGCCAGTACACTGCCCTGTGGCAACCCATTTTTCTGCTGTCTCCATCTGCTTCCTTGTCCTTGATATTCCACAAAATATCTTCGGTTCTGCAGAAGATTTCTAATTAGACAGGTTAGTTTGTAGTCCTTTGTGAGGTTGTATAGCTTCAGCAACATGAGTCTGTGGTTGAGTGTGTCGTAGGCGGCTGAAAGATCTATAAACACCGCTCCTGTTATCTGCCGCCTTTGGAAGCCGTCCTCTACATGCTGTGTCAAATTCAACACCTGTGCTGTGCAGCTCTTCCCTTGTCTGAATTCTGCCTGTTGAGGGATCGGTAATGGTTCTATCATATCTGTAATTCTTTGGAGGATCAACCTTTCCAATACCTTATACAGGTGGCATAGGAGGGAGATTGTCCTATAGCTTTTGGGGTCATCCCGGTCTTTCACTGGTTTATGTATAGCTATAATTTTTGCTTTCCGCCAAGATTTTGGTATCTTGCCGCTCTTGACACAATTATTCATTAGCTCGAGTAGCCAGCACTTTGCGCCTGGACCAAAGTTCTTGATCTGTTCACTTTTTATGTCATCTACCCCTGCTGCTTTTCCGACTTTGCACTTATTTAGAGCTGAGTCGAGCCATTTTTCAAAAGCTGGTGTGCGATCTGGTCTGCCTTCACATTTGTATGCGTATTGGGTTGGGAGGGATCATTGTTAAGGTGTCGCAACAATCTCCAGGCCTTTTGACTACTTCTACTCATCTCACATTCTGTCATCAGTTTAATCCACTGTTCTCTCTTCGTCTCAGAGATTGAGGAGAGAGTATTTCGAGCAGCCAAATAAGTTTCCTCGCTATAAGGGTTTTCTTCATATAGTCGATAGTATCCGTCCAGCAGAGCAGCTGTTTCAGGTGTCACACCCTGCAGATACATTGTCCTACACCCTCTTGGAATTGATGCTCGGGAGCAATGTTTGACAGTTTGAACAAAGCTGTCATACTGTTCAGGAATAGATCGCACAGACTTAATCTCCTTGTCCAGCATCTTAGCAAATTTTTTCCAATCAGCTTTCTTGAAACTGTATCTCCGTTTTAAATTCACCTCCTGTGGCCTTATTGCTGGAAGAACTTGACACAGTAGTGGCCTGTGTTGCGTCTTTGGTATGAGCGAACACACTGATTTGGAGCAAAGCTGTGTGATGTCTTCACTCACAAAGAGGAGGTCAGGGTTAAATCCACGTTGCCACCTGCCACTGTTGAAGGAAGGGGGTAGCTTGCTGTCATGTATAAGAGACAACTGGCAGGATTCAGCCCAGGAGAGGACTGCCTCCCCATTTTCGTCATCTTCAGAGTATCCCCACAAATGACTATGGCCGTTAAAGTCACCGATTACTACAGACGTCTTGCTGTTATGGCAGTTCCTGGGTGACGTGAAGGAAAAAGGGCCGATGGGGGCTTATACACAGAGGTAATCACGCAGTTACTCAGCTCCACTGAGATGACTTCGATGTTATTTTCTACGGTGCAGTGAGCACGGATTATCTGAAGCCCTGGTCTTACAAATATAGCACTTCCATACTGAGAGTGCGGTGTTTCTGCAGCCAGTTTCATGCCCGGTATTTTTGGTCGTCTCTGTCGCTCATCTCTATGCGTCTCTTGTATACACAGGACGTCGCATTTTTTGTCACGGCATGGGTTGGATAACAGATGTTCTTTGGCTGATGATATGCCTTCAGTATTTATAGATATGATAGTTAAAGTTGGCTCTGATAAGGACCGTTTATTTACTCGCATGTTTGTTTGCTTATGGTGTGAGAGAATCAGCCGTCTAGGTATACCTAAGCGCCCAGGGGACGCCCGGATGTGTAAGGCTTAGTTGTCAGGACACACCCTTCGTGGGGGCGTCTCTCATGTCCCCCCTCATCAGTTGAAGAAAGGTAAAAATAAAACTGCAGATTCAGCTTCCTTCATATCTTCTACGCTACCAGCATTGTATTTATATCGTTAATGAACTATATTATGTACTAAGAGCACTAATAAATTCACTGCACTGCATACTGAAGAAAATTGAAACTATATACAAAACAACTAATACTTCCAAACTTACGTAAACAAAACCATGAAAAAAAACTAAGCAAAATAAACGAATAAAGATGAAAATGAAATCTGTTGCTTAAAGAGACATCTATACAGTGCAGCTAAATAATTAATATAGCTGGTATCCAAGAAATATGCTCTCGGAGGCGGGTGTTCGAAAAACTTTAATTTTAGTCTGAGAACTGTCAAATGTACATGGTCACGTCTGCATAGTGTTGTGTTTAAATGAGTGAATAAACCAGAAATAAGGCAATAGTAGGTCTGTCCTATATATCATTGGAACAGGGACATTCCATAGATTAAGATCAATAAAGAAATTGAAAATTTCAAGATTTCATTTGGTACAGAGCCGTTAAAGGGTCTTAAAATAGTATGTTTATGAACAGTATTATAATTAAACGTGATTGGTGATTGCCACCATAGAGTCAAGAACAAAATGTAATTAGAAAGTAAGATTAAACAGTAAGACAAATGTAGAAATGGGGGACAGCACACGTTGTCCTGCACAGTGGATGAAATTTGATATTGAAATTTGTGGTAAGGTCTTATGGGACCAAACTGCTGAGGTCATCGGTCCCTAAGCTTACACACTACTTAATCTAACTTAAACTAACTTACGCTATTGACAATACACACACCCATGCCCGAGGCAGGAATCGAACCTCCGACCAGGGGAGCCGCACGGACTGTGACAAGACGCCCCAGACCACGCGGCTACCCCGCGCAGCTCAGAGTGGATGAAGACCTAAATATAGTACCACGCCATCTAATGGTGAGCGCCTCAAAATATTGCTGAGGTATTCGCTCTCGGACGGTGAATAGCAGTAGATTGGGCTGCGACTACCCTGGGTCGAGAAGTTCCATGTATTTCTCAGTTACTCCCTCCTGGACACCATCGTGCTGGCAGACGACGAATATAAACTCTATCCTATCTTCTTGTCTGCCTATCTACTCTACTATATAATAGCAAGTTGTAATTTAAAGTTGTTACCAAAAATCTCGAAGAGTTCTTGATCGATTTATTTCAAAGTTTTGCACAATTCTCTAATAGACGTTCATAGGAACTAGACTACACATTCTTAAACATACCTGGTACATAAATGTGTATGTAATACATAATGGGCAAGCGCTGTTATTATATTCTCGAAAAGTTCTTGACCGATTTATTTCCTGTTTTACGCGATATTCTAATAAATTTTCGGGCTGAAATAGGTTACAGATTTTTATATAGTGCTTAAAACGGAAACACTGTTCACAAAAATTTTGAAAAGTTTTTGACCGATTTATTAAAATTTCACTCGATGCTCTAATTAACATTCCGGACAGACATGGGCTGTATTTTTTCAAATATATGTAATTTGTAAATATATATTTAGTATATGAAGGGGAAACGTTGTTGACAGAAATGTCGAAAACATCTTGACCGTTATTTATTAAAAATTGTTACATGATACTGCAGTAACATTTTGACAGACACAGGCTACTCAGTTTTTCAAACAACAATGTAGAGATTTTCCGTTAAAACCGGCGGCGAGAAAGAAAATAGTGTGCTTTGAAAATCAGCGGTTTCGTTTTCCTTCTCGCAGTCTGTTTTAACTTAGATATCTGTGTATTTAAGCCATTACACAAATGTTTCATCTACATACATATATATTATATATAATTTCAAAAGTTGCATACACAACATTATGGTGATTTGTTTTCTTCCTCGCAGCCAATTTTAAAATGAAGAGGAAAGTTGTATTCAGGGCTTATCTGCTTTTGATTAAAGCTCTACTATGGAATCTGAATAGTCCGAAACTTGAGCATCGTGCCCATTGACAGCTTAGAACTAGTGAAACATACTGTCACTGAAGCTACCACCCTCACAGACCCTGCAGATCTAGAGGCCTTCCCATACCACATATATTGATGGTCCCAATCAATTTACACATTCACTTTAAGTGACTTCATTCCCCAGTCAAGGTTTCGTTTTCAGTAACAATAAACAAGGCTCAGGACCAACGACAAAGGGGAAGGAAGAGATGGACAGAGAGAGACTGGGAGGAAATTAGGATGTATATAAAATTCCCATAGTGCGAAGCAGTCTCGGGTTCTTTGGTATTCCTATACCTTTTAAATACAAATTGTTAATCTTAAACCATTCAACTTCCTCATTAGTTTTAAGTTTTGATGCATATAAAACTGCAAGTTTGTTACAACACCAAGAAGCCAAGTTACTTTCATTTCCAAGTATATTTATTGGTAATATAATAAGGCGGCGTGGTTTAGCTGCTAAGTGGCAAGTCAAACGTGAATGGTAGCAAATAAAAAATAACATTTCGTGTAGCAGCATTGCTGGCAATCGTGTCGGTGTGCCCAGTATTCTATTTACGTAAAGTTCCGTTCTCTATCATCGTGTGTTTTTGGTTTCAATAAGCAGTGTTCAATCCCTTTTTTACCTGTATCGTTAAGTCTGTTTTTTTTTCTGTCGTCTGAAATGTTTGAAATAATACTCCAGCTATAATTGTATCTTCTGTATCACCATGTTGTCTGCAAATTCGGTGCAGTCGATTTGTTTTGGCGAACGAAACATCTGGCGACGACAGCCTTGCCTTCTTGCAACGTCAGATTTTAGCGTGTCCTCATATCTGATGCGACAAGAAAGTCGAGAATCATTTATTTTGTCTTCTTGCTGTTACCAATTTCTTACTGTCAAATACGTCAAACAGCCTTTCCACAATTTAACAATAACATTCTTTGAAAATTTGCAGTCTGAGTGGTTTCCCATATCGGTGTCCTTCTAAGCATTCAAGAAAATGCTTTCCACTCTTCTTCTCAGACATGGTAACTGCTGTTGTACGATGCACGTCCTGTTGCTGTAGATATTGTACGTAACTATTCGCCTCAAGAAACAGCGGTTGTCAAGAGTCAAAACTACATACACAGGACCTACTTCTGTCAAATTAAGTAACATAATAAATGACGATAAAATATATTTAAAGTTACTGATGCACATGGACCATGTACTGTAACAGCCAGCGTTGGGCTGTGTTGGAAGATATGATTCCCCATTAGTGAATAACCCGATACCATGTATATTTTCTTGTACTTACATTATTTCACTAACAACAGTAATGGTAGTTCATTGAGAGTACTGGATAATCAGTATTTGACGGACAGTAGTTCACTGACTAGTATTAGGTAGGCAGACTTGGCTGAGCGCTGTATTAAATAAACATAGCGCTGGATTTTGCACAGGTTGATACGTCACTAGGAGAATATATCTGTCCCCACAGATGTTTCTGCGCCTTGAAAAAGTAAGGGACATAATCAGAAAAGTGTGTCTTGTTACTAACTCATGACGACAATCCTAGACAGCTTTATGTTGCATCGAAGTTGAGTAATTTATATTTTATTATTGTTCTAACAATATCATTTCGTGATGTATTTTGATTATCTTCCCAAGAAAAAGCACTAGCAAGTTAATTCTGTGCAAAGATAAACATGGATTACGTTAGAATCGGTACCGTCTACGTCTTCAGCGGCCGTCGTCTTTCTAGATACATACAGTGAAGAGCCAAAGAAACTGGTACACCTGCCTAATATCGTGTAGGGCCCCCGAGAGCAATCATAAGTGTCACAACACGACGTGGCATGGACTCGACTAATGTTTGAGTAGTGCTGGTGGGAACTGACACCATGAATCCTGCAGGACTCCCAATAAATCCGTAAGAGTACCCGGTGGTGGAGGTATCTTCTGCACAGCGCGTTGCAAGGCATCCCAGATGTGCTCAGTAATGTTCCTGTCGGGGGAATTTGGTGGCCAGTGGCAGTGTTTAAACACATAAGAGTGTTCCTGGAGCAACTCTGTAGCAATTCTGGACGTGTAGGGCGTCGCATTGTCCTGCTGGATTGCCCAAATCCGTCGGAACCCACAATGGACAAGAATGGATGCAGGTGATCAGACAGGATGCTTACGTACGTGTCACCTGTCAGAGTCGTACCTAGACGTATCAGGGTCCCCACATCACTCCAACTGCACACGCCCCACACCATTACAGAGCCACCACCAGCTTGAACAGTTCCCTGCTGACACTCAGGGCCCATGGATTCACGAGGTTGTCTCCATACCCGTACACTTCTATCCGCTCGATACAATTTGAAACGAGACTCGCTCGACTAGGCAACATGTTTCCAGTCACCAACATTCCAATGTCGGTGTGACGGGCCCAGGCCAGGCGTAAAGCTTTGTGTCGTGTAGTCATCAAGAGTACACGAGTGGGCCTTCGGCTCCAAAAGCCCATATCCATGATATTTCATTGAATGATTCGCACGCTGACACTTGTTGATGGCCCAGCTTTGAACTATGCATCAGTGTTGCACTTCTGTCACGTTGAACGCTTCTCTTCAGTCGTCATTGGTCCCGCTCTCGCAGGATCTTTTTTCGGCCGCGGCGATGCCGGAGATGTGATGTTTTACCGTATTCCTGATATTCACGGTACACTCGTGAAATGGTCTCAAGAGAAAATCCCCACTTCATCGCTGCCTCGCAGATGCAGTGACCCATCGCTCGTGCGCCGACTATAACATCACGTTCACACTCACTTAAATCTTAATAACCTGCCATTGTAGCAGAAGTAACCGATCCATCAACTGAACCAGACAAGAGTTGTCTTATACAGGCGCTGCCGACCGCAGCGCCGTATTCTGCCTGTTTACATATCCTTGTATTTGAATACGCATTGTTATACCAGTTTCTTTGGCGCTTTAGTGCAGTTACACTCAGACTTTATCTTCGAAAATATTATGAGAATGTTTCTTTAATGCTTAAGTCATGATGAATATTCGTGTTTAACGGTATTGGTTTTTGTGCTGTTGCAGCGTCCTGACGGAGATGCGCCAGCTGACCACGGTGGAGGTTGGCGCGTTCAACGACATGCCCCTGCTGCGTACCATGTGAGTATCACGCATTACCCCCAGTACTGAATGTCCTGTTTGGTTTAAGCTGTACTTGAAAATTTTCTATTGTTTATATACTCCAAAAGCATGCCGCGTACGTGACTTTTTAGCTGCAAATTTTCTAAATAAGTGCTTCAGGTTTACATAAACAGTACGTATATAATCTGACAATTATTTTAGTGACTCGCGTCTGGGTTCGCAAAGAAGCAGCGGGACATTCGTCGTAAGCAGTGTAGAAGATGTGACTACAGGTACGATAGGGTTATAAATCGCCAGGGGGCGGCTGCGCATGCACTGAGCTAGGATACATCCTAGAGCTCAACACTTTCTAGCCAGATTCAGTAGCGATCCTTGAGCCAGGGCAGTTGCCACTTCGGAAAACATCCTATAGTCGTAACAGGGGAATTGTAACTGTTTTTAATTTGTTTGTTGTATAATATGTCTGAGACAAAACTATGGAGACGTAGTGTTTGCTGGTACTTCTGTTATTGTGTATAATAAAGTACAGTCGATGAGTTGCCCGACATGTAAAGCAGTGTCCCTGTGTGGAGTCAGCTAACATGAGATTTATTAATAGGCGTGTGTCTACATCTGAAAGGTGATGTCTGTTCAGATTTTGCGCCGGTTGCAGAAGATTGGAGCTAGTACCGCCACTATGAGGATGCAAGTCACGTTTGCTTCAAATACACGCTGTTACGGTCGTGAGCGTTAGTTAACTTTGATACTGGACGTGGTGAGCTGATGTTAGTCAAAGCAACCCCTTTAAGGCGACAAAAGCGCTATTATCAACACATCACTGAGTTTGAACGACGTCGTGTAATAGGGCTACGAGGGAAGATGGCATGTCCGAAAGAACAGATTCCACCTTCTTATAGTTAAGGTTAACCGGCCATCTACCTTCTTCTTCCATGCTGGATGCACAAGCATTGCCCGAACTCTTAAGGGACTCGGTAAGGTTGTCTGCCGCGAGTAATGAGTGTAATGAGCAGGGGCACTACGAATATGGTGTGAGAACATTAAGTTGGGAATGTGGGTCTCCCTGGGAGCGTGCAAGGGATAAATCCCTGCAGTCACACTATCTTCTTGCGCTCGGTGGCTCAGATGGATAGAACGCCTGCCATGTAAGCAGGAGATCCCGGGTTCGAGTCCTGGTCGGGGCACACATTTTCGATTGTCCCCGTTGATGTATATCGACGCCTCGACAGTTTAGGGTCTTGATTGAATTATTTCATTGTCAGCATATTAGACACACTGGACCTACACCAGGGGTTACGATCTGCAGTGCGATTTCGTATGACAACAGAAGCATTCCTGCGGTTATCGCACGCACCCTGTCTGAAAATTTGTAGGTCTATTAGGTGATTCGACCTGTTGTGCTACCATCCATGAACAGCATTCCAGGAGGTGTTTTCCAGGAGCCTTGGCCTCCTCGAACAGCAGATCTGTCTCCAGTGGAGCACATATGGGGCGTCATCGGAGGACAACTCCAGCCTCATGCGCAAACAACATGAACCTCCCCTGTATTGACCGACCAGGTGTAACGGGCATGGAGCTCCATCCCACAAATCTGTACAACACAACGCATGCACGTTTGCATTCATAGTTGTGGTGGTTACAATGTCATTAATGCACTAGTACGTCATTACTGCAGTGGCTTCTCTCACACTTACATTAACCCGCGATCTTATTTTTAATCACTAAAATATTTTACCTAAACAAATGTATTCCCGTAATTTCATTACTCCACATTAACTATCTTTTGGTGTTGCAATTTCCGTCACTGTATATAACATCTTTGTGTGACGTGATAGTGTAAACATAACGTGCAGTGACGAGCGAGCAACAAGTACCAATGGTTTAAATGACTCTAAGCACTATGGAACTTAACATCTGAGGTCATCAGTCCCCTAGACCTAGAACTACTCAAACCTAACTAACGTAGGGACATCACACGCAGCCATGCCCGAGGCAGGATTCGAGCCTGCGACTACAGAAGCAGGGCAGTTCCAGACTGAAGCGCCTAGAACCGCTCGGCTAGAGCGGCCGGCTATTGTTTGGTGTGGCGATTGTTTTTCTGTCAGTGTATATAACATCTTTCTGTGACGTGCAAGGGTAAACACAATGTGCTGTGTAGGACACAAGCAATAAGTGGCAATATGCAGCCCCTTGCTGTTGTAAATACACTAAGTCGACCCGTGTGGAGGCTAAGACTAAGAGGCCTATATCTTTCCAGATTGCTATGTGCTATACACTCCGACAAGGATGCAGTTATCGAGCCACAGTACCGGCAGTACCGGGGGTTAATGCCTGTGGATACATATTTTCTGATGTAATGTTATTCACTTACCTAATTGTCACGTACACTGACAGTTAAAACCGCAACATCGAGAAGGAATTTTGCGATGTAAACGAATATCGGTGAGCGTATTTATACATCTGAAAGATGATCTCTATTTAAGTATCGCTCTAGTACCGCCACTATGAGAATGCGAGTTAGGTTTGCTTTAAATATTCGCTGTTACGGTCGTGAGCGTTAGTTACCGTTGACATTGGACGAGGTGAGTTGGTGTTACTCAAGAATACCTTTATGATGGCGAACGACATTATCAACATTTCACTAAGTTTGAACGAGGTCATGTAACAGGGCTACGAGAAGCTGGGTGTTCCTTGTGTGACACTGCAGAAAGTGTTGGCAGGAATGTAGCCACTGTACACGATTCCTGACATTGGTCGTCACGAGAATGTGCGGTCACAAGAAGATCGGGTTCATACGGCCAGGTGGTACCACCGAGAGGAAAGACCACCGTGTTCGGCGTATGGCTCTGTCACACCGTACTGCATTTGCTGCCTCAGTTTGAGCAGTGGCTCAACGAACTGTCATAAATCGGTTACTTCAAGGACAGTTCCTAGCCAGACACCATGTAGCGTGTATTCCACTGAGCACAAACCACGGCCATTTGTGGCTCCAGTGGTTTCAAGCGGGAACGTCATGGGAGGGAAGGGTGGCCGTCTGTTGTATATTCTGATGAAAGCTAGTTCTGCTTCGGGGCCGGTGATGGACGAGTGTTGGTTACAGGGAGCCCAGTTGAGGACCTGAACCCAACCTGTCTCCGTACTAGACACACTGGGCCTACCCCTGGAGTTGTGCTCTGGGGTGCGATTTCGTATGACAGTGGTTATCTCACAAACACTGTCTACAAAATTGTACGTTAACCTGGTGATTCGACTTGTTGTGCTCCATTTATGAACAGCATTCCAGGGAATGTTTTCCAACAGCATAACGCTCCCCACATACCGCTGTTGTAACCGTATGTGCTCTACAGGCTATCGACATGTTTCCTTGGCCTACTAGATCATCATATCTGTCTCCAATCGAGTACACCTGGGTCGTCATCGGATGACAAGTCCAACGTCATCCACAAACAGTATTAACCCCCCCCCCCTGTATTGACCTACCAAGTGCAACAGGCATGAAATACATCCCGCAAACTGACATCCGGCTGCTCTACAACACACTGCATGCACGTTTGCATCCTTGCTGTCAACATTCTGGCAATTAAACCAGTTACTAATTTACCAGCATTACACGTTGGTAATAGCTTATCTCGCTCTTATACTACCCTGTGATCTTGCAGTGCTAATCAGTTAATATGTTACGTAGACAAAAAGTATCCCCAAATTTCATTACACTATATTAATTATGATTCGGTGTTGCAATTTTTTTACCATCAACGTATATTCCCGTTTGCTAAACGTGTCCACGAAGGTGTACTGGTTATAGTCGCTGGCTGCTAACATCCTGATCTTACGTTCGATTTTCGTTATCTGCAATTAGTTACTTAATATTTACGATTTCCTGAAGGTTCTGGGATTTACTTATCTCAGAAATGCTGTAATTTACTTGAAAATTCTACATATAAATAGGAGCACTCGCTGCTAAGACAGGCTGTTTAGTTCTGTGTGTCCTTTAGTGTGAGATCAGTAAACATGTTTTCATTCGGAAGTATTAGTTCTTGTACACCACCGTGCTCTCGTAACTTGCATTTGAATCCGGATTATACGTGACCTAATGTCTGCCTGCTTAACTGAGTGATAACGTGCTTACCTCTTATGCAGCGGGTCCGGGTTCGATACCCCCGGTTGGAGATGTTCTCCGCTCGTGGGCTGCGTGCTGTGTTGTCGTCATATCATTTCATCCTCATCACCGGCACGCAAGTCGCCCCGTGTGGCGTCGACTGAAATAAGACTTGAACTCGGTGGCCGAACTTCCCCAGATGGGGCCTCCCGGCCAACAATGCCACACGCTCATTTCATTTCATGGCACGGTATCTCCGAGATCGACATAGCCGAGGGTCTAATAAGGCTACGGTAACGTCACAACATCCACTGGCGACAACACGACCACAGACATTTCAATCCTCCTATTGTCCATGTTCTAATGTAATTTGCCGGCCGCGGTTGTCTAGCGGTTCTAGGCGCTCAATTCGGAACCGCACAACTGCTACGGTCGCAGGTTCGAATCCTGCCTCGGGCATGGATGTGTGTGATATCCTTAGGTTAGTTAGGTTTAAGTAGTTCTAAGTTCTAGGGGACTGATGACCATAGATGTTAAGTCCCATAGTGCTCAGAGCCATTTGAACCATCTAATGTAATTTAATAAAATTTTAAATTTATTTAATCTGCTTTGATAGCTACTAATAAAGTGACGTCAAAACAAAAGAGAAATTAATAACACTATGAACAGTGTGATGTATTTTAATTTAGCCCGACGTGGATCAGAAATCAGGAAACTAGCTCAGTACTCAGGGTGGTTACGGGATTATAAATAATTAATTGTCTCTCTCTTGAATAATCACAGATATTGCCCAACGTACGTATATCCAAAGTATAGTTAAAACTCATGTGCTTATAGCACCCGATGATATCTCGTATGTCAGTTCAATGAGAAGTAATGCAGCCCATAACTTAAGATCGTGGTTTCGTCTTGAATACCAATATAAGATAACAATCCTAAAATTTTGCAGATGAAATCTTATACTAGAAATAGAATCCTGTGACCAGGCCTTTCTGTCTGGGATATTATCTCGCAACATTGAGAAAATCTGAGAATGAAATATATTAAATTATTCATAGTGGCTGCATAGCTCGTGGAATCTGAAAGTTTAGTGTCCTAACAGGCGGTATGTCTCGAAGATGAGCTGAAAGAAAATTATTTTCTAGTATAGTGCCTAACAATGGTCAATATTCCTTTAAGGCCACGTCTGCTCAGGACAAGCAAGGTTGAAGAATACACATTATTGAATACTGTACACAAATCTTAAGTTATGATCAACTATATTTTTTTTTCTTTGCAGACTTACATAGACAATTACAGCAAGATGAACTTCAGACAATCGTTCTTTTCTCTTCAAGTCCAATAACAGGAGAAGACGACAAAAGAATAGAGAATTCAGACACAAAATCTCTAATGTCCATGGAGTATATTGCAACACAATGCATTTGATTACTCTCGGAGCACAGCGCCAGCAATTCATACAGTAACTGTCACCACATGGCACTTATAAATTTCAAATTAATGACCACTCCAGTAAATACAGTACAGTGTTCTTATGGCATCAATCGATACAAAAGCGTGGGTAGTTCCGTATACAACCTTCGACATAAAACCTGGCCGGCAGCCAGCCGCCACAGAAAAGTCCACGCCGGTAGCAGTATTAGATAAGACCTGGACAAACTAATAATTTTCGAAGTCCGGCTGCCTTCACAATCTGGCTACATTGTAAGCTGCAACAGTTCCTGGAGGAACTTTTGTCTTTTTATGCTATGTCCACGACTGTGGTGTAGCAATAAACATCACAGCATCTGATGTTTCCCAGTCTAACCAGCTTATTGCCTACATTTTTGTAGCGCCTTTTGTGTGACCACTGACGTCCTGACTGTAATGGTAGTACAGGTAAAATGTATTTCACTTTCTGACACAGTAGCAATAACATTTCCGTTCAGTAACATTTATGCCACTGATTTCTTCGCAGACTGTCTGCCTTTGAACGTCGTATGCCCCTCCACGACCCCCTGCTGGCTTATTTCTTGGCAGGTTGCCTGCCTTTGAACGTTGTACGCATTTGCAGGACCCACTTGCTAGCAAGCGGCAGCCGCTGTCGTGGCGGAGCTGCGCTCGAGCACCCTGTGTCGTAAGCGTCAACTACTGCTTATCACTTTTGAGAGAATAAAATGCTTTGCTGTCCCTGATTGATGCTGCACAAAAAATGTCTATCATATGCATTTTACGCACGTTGCTTGACTGGCATGTGGCAATATGCTACACTGGATGTCCGGTTCTAATCATGCACGATTCCAGCTATGGAAGCGCATTTTTCTTGTTACTACACAACGTCTCAGAACAGTGATTTGTGGGTGTGGGAGTGGTTGATCATGCTAAATTTGCTTGACTTTTCTTGTCAGCTTGATGAAATACTCTGAATAATTTCCACGTATCACATTGGGTAGGTAAAGTACACTTTTTTACTTTCCAAAATGTCGTTTCTTACATGACAACGAGATATTAAATTTATTTTTTAATCCTAGGAACGTACTTCCACACTTAAATTTCAACAAGTTTCATATTTCATGTTGTGAAATGTCTGCATTAACCACCACCAGAGCAAGGGCAGAAAGTAAACGAAGCAGTGTCATGTTTTCACCGTAGCGCCACTCTCATCTCGTGATCTAAAGTAACTGGTTCAAATCTTGTTGGATCAATGACGCATATCGCTTCAGTTTTTTTTTTTTTTTTTCGGGAATAGCCAGGATGGAATTCAATATCAAAATGCTATGAAAATATTTGCACTGTGGCATCTGAACGATCAACCTATTTTTATATATTTCTATTTTTAATCGTCAACCTCCTTCTGTAACGAAATAAACCCAACTCGTTATTTGTTTGCTATTGTTACAATCTATATTGTTATTAGTTCACTTGCAAGAGCTTTCCTACCTTATGTGATACCGATGCAAATGACAAGTGAATCTGTTAGAATGAAATGTTGGATGTTTCGCCACGCAGAATGCGCACATTAACCTCGACGTCTCGTTTCCAAGGCAATAGGAAAAACCCAACAGCAAAGTAGCCGGTGACACAGCCAGAAGTCTGCAACAATTCATGTAAATGTACATCTCCATTTACATTTATATCTACATCGACACTCTGCAAACCACCGTACAGTGCGTGGCGGAGGGTACCCCGTCTTCTACTAGTCATATCTTTCCTTGTTTCACTCGCAAATAGAACGAGATATAAACGACTATCTACATGCCTCCGTATGAGCCTTAATTAGGGGACTAATGACCTCAGATGTTAAGTCCCGTAGTGCTCAGAGCCATTTTTGAGCCTTAATTTATCTTATTTATCTTCGTGGTCCTTACGCGCAATCTATTTTGCAGGCAGCAGAATCATTCTACAGTCAGCTTCAAATGCCGATCCTCTAAATTTTTTCAGTAGAGTTCTTCGAAGAGAATTCTTCGAAGAGAATGTCACCTTACCAGCGGGGATTCCCATTTGAGTTCCCGAAGCATCTTGTTATCTTCGGAAATGCCATTTCCGTTTACGTTACGATAATCTGAAAATGAGTCTCGTCCCGAAATAAATAAAAAGTAAAAATCTGTACCTTGGACTTAGACCGAAGAATCTGAAGTCGGGGTGCAAAAGCCCCTTACCCTCCGATTCATTCATGGACTCCGCCATCAATTTCGATGCGCATCATTGATGTCAACTTTTGTTCCTATTTATAACGGATGAAGGCATTTACTTTTATTACTCCGACTGTAAACAGAATAAGTTCCGAACTTTGCTTTTCAGCGTTGCGCCAATTGATATACGACTCAAGTGCCGATGTCGTGTTTTTGCAAGAAGTGTTGTTCGAATTTTTTTCCCTACGTTTTTAGTGTGTTGTCTGAACTTTCTACTGGAACTGCGTTGTTTCATAGGTAGAGCTTACCGATAACTAATAGATACTTGAATACAACTTCAGCTTAGAACTTAACGATTTGGTGAGCTCATTACGAATACGCGACGTGTGGATCTGCAAATATGCTATGCTTGTCAAGTACAAACATGCTTTATCACTGCCTCCAGCAACAGGCTTGACCGTTTTTATTTTTCTGATGCATTATGTGGGCAACTATTAGTAATAGATGTTATATGCGCCAGTTTCACTGAACACTGTGGCGTAGCTGTGACCTTCAATCAAGTGCGACCAGTGATGAATCTCGGTGTTCCTCTTGGGTGCTAAATGTATCACACTTAGAGGATTCTTCTGTCGACAAAGTTGTTAGCGAACTATGTAATCACAGTCTTCGTTCTAAGGGATAATATTCCTAATTATAGAGTGGTGGGTACAGAATGCAAAATCGACTTCGAACGGCGTTAATGCTATTCAGTGCTGCAAGGGCGAGGGAAATCCGGAAGACCAACGGATTTTATTGTGCCGTTTTACACGATCCTTACGATAGCGGTCGGCGAGCTCCCCTGCGGATTACAGACGTTCGGTGCTTTAAAGCAAAACTGCTTCAGCTAAAACGACAGCTAACGTAAGGGTTTAGCATGCGGTCAAAACCACACTCCCTGATTAAAGATGACTTAACCTCCTTATATTATCTTATTCGGTTTCCAGCGCGTTGTAAACGCTTCTGAATCACGACTCTTAGAAAGATGGGTACGTGATGATGTCACGGCATGACATACCGCGTGCGATACACCAATATTTTTCTGATCTTCATACAGCTACTGCTTTTGATACTATGTCGTCTAATGATTTCAACGTCTTCTCTTGATTGTCTAGGCACTCCCTCATTAAACGCTGAATGTTTAGGTGAGTTTCAGCGAGATGATATCTGGGATTTTTTTGTTTCATTATTCACTGTCGTGTTAATCATTGGGATTAGATGCCCCCCCTTAAGTATTTTATTTGCATTTTTGGCCACTTATAAGTGACACAATAAAGTCGCTGGTGGGTGGGAGGTGAGGAGGGGGTGTCGATTCTTGCCCTTTTAAAGGGGGGTAAGATCGTCTTAATCGCGAAAACATCTCGACCTTCAGACATTGACAAATTCTTCATACAATCATATTGAAAATGGATGATTGTGGGACATGAGCTGGTATCATTTTTATTAAAAATGAAACTCCTCCAGATGTACTTAAGATTTCATATTTATTTGGCCGTAATCCAGGCCTTAAATGAGGTATCGACATTGAAATGGTACATTTTGGTGGCATGTTAGCTTACATTTTTCTTGTTGGAATTAGCAGATTCAAGAATTGACTCATGTGTGTTTATTGTACACCACTGACTACCTTTTAATATATTAACTAGTTTCCATACCATTCTTCCAGTTCCTCCTCAACTTGTGTTCCGTATCACTATGAATAATGTTGTTTAAGTAACCTATTTTACTTTGTTACTTTATAGTGATGACGATACATTGTTATGCAAGCGTAACTCCTATCCACCCTTTCCACCTTTCATTATATATAAACAATAGAACCATACCTTACATGTGTCAAATTGGCAATGTATATTTTCCTTCTTATTAGTTAAATTGTGCACACAAAGAAGGTTTAGGGTATTATTATGCACTTTTAACACAATTTTAGTACTGTTTCCTGCCTATGTTATTATCTCTAAGAGTAACGGTTTGTCACCTAGACTTATGTTGTTCTTGTTGTGGTCTTCAGTCCTGAGACTTGTTTGATTCAGCTCTCCATCCTACTCTATCCTGTTCAAGTTTCTTCATCTCCCAGTACCTACTGCAACCTACATCCTTCTGAATCTGCTTGGTGTATTGATCACTTGGTCTCCCTCTACGATTTTTACCCTCCACGCTGCCCTCCAATAGTAAATTGGTGATCCCTTGATGCCTCAGAACATGTCCTACCAACCGATCCCTTCTTCTAGTCAAGTTGTGCCACAACCAATCTTCAGCATTATTCTGTAGCACCACATTTCGAAAGCTTCTATTCTCTTCTTGTCTAAACTATTTATCGTCCATGTTTCACTTCCATACATGGCTACACTTCATACAAGTACTTTCAGAAACGACTTCCTGACACTTAAATCAATACTCGATGTTAACAAATTTCTCTTCTTCAAAAACACCTTCCTTGCCATTGCCAGTCTAAATTTTATATCCACTCTACTTCGATCAGCATCAGTTATTTTGCTCCCCAAATAGCAAAACTCCTTTACTACTTTAAGTGTCTCATTTCCTAATCTAATACCCTCAGCATCACCCGACTTAATTCGACTACATTCCATTATCCTCGTTTTGCTTTTGTTGATGTTTATCGTATATCTTCCTTTCAAGACACTATCCATTCCGTTCAACTGCTCTTCCAAGTCCTTTGCTGTCTCTGACAAAATTACAATGTCATCAGCGAACCTCAAAGTTTTTATTTCTTCTCCCCACTGCTTCCCTTTCATGCCCATCGACTCTTATGACTGCCATTTGGTTTCAATACAAATTGTAAATAGCCTTTCGCTCCCTATATTTTACCCCTGCCACCTTCAGGATTTGAAAGAGAGTATTCCAGTCAACATTGTCAAAAGCGTCCTCTAAGTCTACAAATGCTAGAAACGTAGGTTTGCCTTTCCTTAATCTAGCTTCTAACGTAAGTCGTAAGGTCAGTATTGCCTCACGTGTTCCAATATTTCTACGGAATCCAAACTGATCTTCCCCTAGGTCGGCTTCTATTAGTTTTTCCATTCGTCTGTAAGGAATTCGCGTTAGTATTTTGCAGCCGTGACTTGTTAAACTGATAGTTCGGTAATTTTCACATCTGTCAGCACTTGCCTTCTGTGGGATTGGAATTATTATATTCTTCTTGAAGTCTGAGGGTATTTCGCCTGTCTCATACATCTTGCTCACCAGATGGTAGAGTTTTGTGAGGACTGGCTCTCCCAAAGCCGTCAGTAGTTCTAATGGAATGTTGTCTACTTCCGGGGCCTTGTTTCGACACAGGTCTTTCTGTGCTCTGTCAAACTCTTCACGCAGTATCATATCTCCCTTTTCATCTTCATCTACATCCTCTTCCATTTCCATAATATTGTCCTCAACTGCATCGCCCTTGTACAGACCCTCTATATACTCCTTCCACCTTTTTGCTTTCCCTTCTTTGCTTAGAACTGGGTTTCCATCTGAGCTCTTGATATTCATACAAGTGGCTCTCTTTTCTCTAAAGGTCTCTTTAATTTTCCTGTAGTCAGTATCTGTCGTACCCCTCGTAAGATAAGCCTCTACATCCTTACATTTATCCTCTAGCCATGCCTGCTTAGCCATTTTGCACTTCCTGTCGATCTCATTTTTGAGACGTTTGTATTCCTTTTTGTCTGCTTCATTTACTGCATTTTGATATTTTCTCCTTTCATGAATTAAATTCAATATATCTTCTGTTACCCAAGGATTTCTACTAGCCCTCGTCTTTTTACCTAGTTATTCCTCTGCTGCCTTCACTATTTCATCCCTCAAAGCTACCCATTCTTCTTCTTCTGTATTTCTTTCCCCCATTCCTGTCAATCGATCCCTAATGTTCTCACTGAAACTCTCTACAACCTCTGGTTCTGTCAGTTTATCCAGATCTCATCTCCTTAAATTCCCACCTATTTGCAGTTTCTTCAGTTTTAATCTACAGTTCATAATCAATCGATTGTGGTCAGAGTCCACATCTGCCCCTGGAAATGTCTTACAATTTAAAACTTGGTTCCTAAATATCTGTCTTACCATTACATAATCTATCTGAAACCTGTCAGTATCTCCAGTCCTCTTCCATGTATGCAACATTCTCTTATGATTCTTGAACCAAGTGTTAGCTATGATTAAGTTATGCTCTGTGCAAAATTCTAACAGGCGCCTTCCTCTTTCATTTCTTACCCCCATTCCATATTCACCTACTACGTTTCCTTCTCTTGATTTTCCTACTACATAATTCCAGTGTCCCATGGCTATTAAATTTTCGTCTCCCTTCACTATCTGAATAATTTCTTTTATCTCATCATACATTTCATCAATGTCTTCGCGGAGCTAGTTGGCATATGAACTTGTGCTACTGTGGTAGGCATGGGCTTCGTGTCTATCTTGGTCACAACAATGCATTCACTATGCTGTTTGTAGTCGCTTACCCACACTCCTATTTTTTTGTTCACTGTTATACCTACTCCTGCATTACTCTTATTTGATTTTGTATTTATAACCCTGTATTCACCTGACCAGAAGTCTTGTTCCTCCTGCCACCGAACTTCATTAGTTCTCACTATATCTAACTTTAACCTATCAATTTCCCTTTTTAAATTTTCTAACCTATCTTCCCGATTAAGGGATCTGATATTCAACGCTCCGATCCATAGAACGCCAGTTTTCTTTCTCCTGATAACTATGTCCTCCTCAGTAGTCCCCGCCCGGAGATCCGAATGGGGGACTATTTTACCTCCAGAATATTTTTTCCAAGAGGACGCCATCATCATTTAACCATACAGTAAAGCTGCATGCCCTCGGGAAAATCTATGGCTGTAGTTTCCTCTTGCTTGCCTCTATAGGTGTCCATAAATAGAGGGATTACTTCCGGTGCCAGAGTCTGTGCACGAACTGACTTCTCAGTTTCGTCTTATAGATGTTCGATGGGATTCATATTGGGGGGATCTGAGTGGCCAAATCATTCGCTCGAACTGTCCAGAATGTTCTTAAACAAATCGTTAACAACTGGGGCCATACTTTTTACTTACTTTAATGAGGCGTTTGACCGAGTATGTAACACTTTCTTGTTGAGGATATTGAAAGCTGTCAAGTTTGAAGATGAAGAGTGTCGAGTGTTGCTCAGTTTTTCTTACTGACATGCAAACGTTGTGCTCAGCTCACCCCATTCCCCCCCCTCCCCCCCCCCCCCCCACCAGCCTCACTCCTCCAAGTAACCACCCACTGGGGTGTCCCTCAAGGGACCCCACTCTTCATGTTAGTGTCTAATTTCTGGAGCCCTTATTTCGTCGTATCGCTGGTCAGCTACGTGGCTGGACGACATTAGGAGAGCAGTTTTCAGTGGGAACGCATGCGGAAGATGTCATAGTCTTAAGAATGAAGATGAATTTCCCTTGCTCAAGAAAACCTTGGATGCTTTATGTTATCTCTGTGGAGCCTGCGTTGATGAAAGGAAATGCAATACGTTGAATTTGCTGGGCCTTCCAGACATCTTATCCCAGTGGCTCTGGTGGTTGATCGCAATAAATCGTTGGGTGTTGTCGCTGATCGTTGCCTGATGAAGATAATTCCGCTCAGTTGGAGATGGGTTATGGATAAAACACAATGGACGATGTTCGAGCATAAACGTCGCTTCCTAACATTACTTCAAAAAAATCTGAATCTCAGATAATTATGGTTTGTGTAAAATGTATTAAGTCGCACAAATTATTCCGCTTCCCGGTATGACAGCCCTTACGATATGAAGTTATGGGGAGGCTCTGAGACCTCGGAGGATTGGGGCTCCCTGATATACAGATGAAGGCTTCGGTATTATTTATCCGTTGCACTATATTAAGATGGACTCAAGCAGCTCATTCAGTTGCGTCTCGTCTGTTTAGCTGTCTCCGGCTGCTGAGTTTAACTCCGCCTGTCTATGTTGGCCGGATGAATTTCAAATTGAAACACATGGGAATTTTATATCACTGTCAGGTACTTCGAGAGAACCAGCAGCAGGTCCACAGAGACGAATAACTACTGAAAGTTGGCGACGACACATCTCAGCACCAGACTCTTATTTCGTTGCTGGGAAGGTCTCGTTTGCCTCTCACGGTGAACGCGCGTCGCCGACAACTTCTTAGAAGCTGGTGTGGTTCCAAATTAGCCTACCTGTTCTATCAGCGGACCTGGCATCGTCGTGGTACAAGGTCGCTGACAATCTGGGGTACCTACCAATGAACGTCTTTTTGATATTGGTCAAAGTGCAACAGGCCAGTGCAACAGTTGCCTCCAGACTGATACCTTACAACATAGACTTGTCTCTTGTGGTCGAGAGCACTGAATTAGAAGGTAACTGTCTTTATTCAACCGATGGAATCGCTGCCGAAAACAAAAAAACAAAAATTATACAGCTCTTAACCTGTTACGTTCACTGTGTAGTGGGAGGTGAGAACGATCCCGACCCTCGTACCTTTCAGCAATACACGGTTACCGCTCACTGGAAATGACAGCGGATGCCGTGTTATGACCCTTAATCTGCCAATATGCTGTCTCATGTTTTTAGCCGCAAGAGGGTTGGATAACATAAATTTGCGGCACTGTGATGCTTTGGTATTTTTTCCCACTCTCCCGTCCTGCTTTTTTGGTAATACTTGTTCACGTTCACGGTTGTGGAGCTTTCGTTTTTTATGTCTATTTCGTTTCATAAAAAGAAAAAAGAAGAAAAACCACTCAAGAGGTACCCTTTGTCTACTGTGTCTTACTTCATTGAAAGATGAGACTTATTTTCTGTCTAAAGAGAAAATGAGCGTAATTATAATGTCGTGATTTGCGGGGTTGTAGGATGTAGATTCGCATCCTGATACATGCAAACATTTCTTTTTCATCTCAGTTAACACATTTTGAAAAAAAAGAAAGTCGGTAGGGCACTTGACCGCGAAAGACAAAGCTAAAAAATGCAGCCAAGGCATTAGACCCCCAGACCGCTCGTCCGTGTTCGATTCTTGGTTTTGGATTTGTTCGTATATCTGGTAATACTCTGATAATCGGAATACTGTTCTTTGCCTTTGTTTGAAGTAAAACATCTAAGGTGTGATTAATTATCAAATAAGTATATATTATGTATTTACAGTTATTTTCATCGTGATACACAGAACAAAACTACACCTACAGTATATAATTACGTAATTTTAACTGATCGTCTATTCGTAAGCGTTCTTACGATCAGCTGGGTGAACCTTATCATAGAAACAGGCAAAATATAACTATTTCTAGCACCATGCGAAATCTCGCCACTCTGACACTTTTTCCGGTACATTTTTCATGGAAAACTTACTGATTCACGTTGCTGAACACAGATTTATCACGTATCAATTTTGATGCGTACCAAGTGTATAAAATCATATCTTGAGAGACAGGTATAGGCAACTGTTTCTGAAAAAAAGTGGTTCTACACGTGCCCTGTTATGTACGTGCTGCTTGAGTTTTCAGTTCTAATTGCAATGCAGAAGAGTGCACTCTAGGTTCTTATTTTCCGTTTTGTTTAATGGAACTGCAAATTGTTAGAAGAAATTCTGTAACAAAATCTGAAGAAAAACCATGACACGTTAGGCCTGCTCACAAGATCAACTCAGTGAGTTTTTGGTAATGATCATAGATATCTGCTTTGTGAATACCAAGCATCTGCACTATACGGAAGTCTGAAGAACTTCGACTCGATTGTCAACGACACGAATTTGAGTTTTGTACATTACGTAGGACACACATCTCAAGGCAATAGTTTTGAAACGAATTTAATCCTTCTGTGCTAAATCTGTGTAATAGCAGTTTGGCAACTCCGTAGCCGTTTGGTGACACCGGTGTTGGCAACTATCTTCCGCTCTAAGTAGTTTCAAAAACGGAAATTTTTTGGTTTAAATATAATTCAATACCTTAAATATGACTTTCGGTAAGCATTAAGGTACGAGGACCTCAAAATGAGCAGTGTACCGGCATTGCTGAAGGTCATGTACTACTAGGTATTCACATAGATTATAGCATACATTTACCGTAAGAAATCAATCAACGACAGTGAAACTGATTACACCAGAGTTACTCGCTATGACTTGACAAAAAACATACGAATTCCTGACGAAAAAATTGGATGAAGAACCTCTTCTAAAAGTAAAAGAAACGAAATACAAAGTGTTAATAACAACATCAAATAACGTAGTGAGGTATTCTGATTGGATCACAAGCTATAAAATAAATTTTGAGCCATACTCATGTCTTGTATATTCGTGTAATACAACGATGATCATACAAAAACGGCACATATGTCTCCGATGCTATCGAGCGTCAAACGCAAATGACAGACCTTTTTGTGCAGACGACCACTCAGCAACATCAGAGCATTTCACACTTTTCAAGCCGATGAGCGGTAGTTCACGCTTCCAACACAGGGGGAGGGAGCACAGCTCCGCCACAGCAGCAGCTGCCGCTTGCCAACAGGTGGATTCTGGAGAGATCTGATGCGTTGGGCCTTTAAAGACAGACAGCCTGCCAAGAAGCCAGTCGCGTAAATGTTATTGAACTGAACTGTTAATACCGGTGTGTCAGAAAGTGGAAACACAGTCAGGACTAAAGCACTGAGGTGCTACAAAAATTTAGGAAACGAGCGGTTTTCGACCGTGAGGCTTTACATTCAGACGGTGTGCTCGTTGCCTCTAGGCCACGGGAGTAGACGTAGCATAATACCTCGAACAGAATGCGAGAGTTCCACCAGGAACTGACGTAGCCTACAGTTGGCAGGGCAGCTGGATTTCGAGAATCATCAGTGTGTCCTGCTTATCTGTCCCATGTCGCGATCGGCGTGGACTTAGACTCTACGACCGGCTGTTGTGGCCGAGCGGTTCTAGGCGCTTCAGTCCGGAACCGCACTGCTGCTACGGTCGCAGATTGAATCCTGCCTCGGGCATGGATGTTTGTGATGTCCTTAGGTTAGTTACGTTTAAGTAGTTCTAAGTTCTGGGGACTGATGACCTCAGATGTAAAGTCCCATAGGGCTTAGAGTCATTTCAACCATTTTTAGACTCCACGGCGGGCTGAACTCGGCCAGGTTTTATGTCAAAGAGTGCACATCAGGCAACTGGCAGTGTTTTCTGGAGATGTCGGCAAAAGAAGCATTAGAAGAACGATGAAGGTTAAACGTCCTGTCGACGACGAGGTCGTTAGAGACGGATCACATACTCGGATTAGGAAGGGATGGAGAAGACAAACGCCTGTGCTCTTCCAATGGAACCTTCTCAAAATTTGCCATAAATGATTTAGGGAAGTGACGCTTGCTAGGACACTATGAAATGACATAAGGAATTTGACAGAGCTGCTAGAAAGAAAGTTTGGGACGACACAAGGTATGTACAGGGTGTTTCAAAAATGACCGGTATATTTGAAACGGCAATAAAAACTAAACGAGCAGCGATAGAAATACACCGTTTGTTGCAATATGCGTGGGACAACAGTACATTTTCAGGCAGACAAACTTTCGAAATTACAGTAGTTACAATTTTCAACAACAGATGGCGCTGCGGTCTGGGAAACTCTATAGTACGATATTTTCCACATATCCACCATGCGTAGCAATAATATGGCGTAGTCTCTGAATGAAATTACCCGAAACCTTTGACAACGTGTCTGGCAGAATGGCGTCACATGCAGATGAGATGTACTGCTTCAGCTGTTCAATTGTTTCTGGATTCTGGCGGTACACCTGGTCTTTCAAGTGTCCCCACAGAAAGAAGTCACAGGGGTTCATGTCTGGCGAATAGGGGGCCAATCCACGCCGCCTCCTGTATGTTTCGGATAGCCCAAAACAATCACACGATCATCGAAATATTCATTCAGGAAATTAAAGGCGTCGGCCGTGCGATGTGGCCAGACACCATCTTGCACAAACCACGAGGTGTTCGCAGTGTCGTCTAAGGCAGTTTGTACCGCCACAAATTCACGAAGAATGTCCAGATAGCGTGATGCAGTAATCGTTTCGGATCTGAAAAATGGGCCAATGATTCCTTTGGAAGAAATGGCGGCCCAGACCATTACTTTTTGAGGATGCAGGGACGATGGGACTGCAACATGGGGCTTTTCGGTTCCCCATATGCGCCAGTTCTGTTTATTGACGAAGCCGTCCAGGTAAAAATAAGCTTCGTCAGTAAACCAAATGCTGCTCACATGCATATCGCCGTCATCAATCCTGTGCACTATATCGTTAGCGAATGTCTCTCGTGCAGCAGTGGTAGCGGCGCTGAGGGGTTGCCGCGTTTGAATTTTGTATGGATAGAGGTGTAAACACTGGCGCATGAGACGATACGTGGACGTTGGCGTCATTTGGACCGCAGCTGCAACATGGCGAACGGAAACCCGAGGCCGCTGTTGGATCACCTGCTGCACTAGCTGCGCGTTGCCCTCTGTGGTTGCCGTACGCGGTCGCCCTACCTTTCCAGCACGTTCATCCGTCACGTTCCCAGTCCGTTGAAATTTTTCAAACAGATCCTTTATTGTATCGCTTTTCGGTCCTTTGGTTACATTAAACCTCCGTTGAAAACTTCGTCTTGTTGCAACAACACTGTGTTCCAGGCAGTGGAATTCCAACACCAGAAAAATCCTCTGTTCTAAGGAATAAACCATGTTGTCTACAGCACACTTGCACGTTGTGAACAGCACACGCTTACAGCAGAAAGACGACGTACAGAATGGCGTACCCACAGACTGCGTTGTCTTCTATATCTTTCACATCACTTGCAGCGCCATCTGTTGTTGAAAATTGTAACTACTGTAATTTCGAAAGTTTGTCCGCCTGAAAATGTACTGTTGTCCCAAGCATATTGCAACAAACGGTGTATTTCTATCGCTGCTCGTTTAGTTTCTATTGCTGTTTCAAATATACCGGTCATTTTTGAAACACCCTGTAGCTAACGTCTAGTCTTCCTTGGACAGCACAGTGTGGAATTGGTTCGAGAACATAAAGGAAAAGATGAAGAGGCAGAAATGAACAAAATAATTCGAGACAACCATCATGGGGCCACAAAACCGAATAACTAGCAAAGAATAGTTGGAGACGACACAGTGGTATTCGCTGTGGTGACAAAAGTCATGGGATATCCCCAAACAAGGTACTGGACCTCCTTTCTCCCGACGTAGTGTACCAGCTCGACGTGACAGAGACTCAACAAGTCGGTGGAAGTTCCTTGCTGAAATAGTAAGCCGTGCTGCCACTACAGCCGTCTGTAGTAACGGAACTGCTGCCGATGCAGAAGTTTGTTCACGAACAGACTTCTCGGTTTTGCCTTGTAAATGTTCGATGAGATTCACGTCGGGTGATCTACCTCACGAAATCATTCGCTCTAATTGTCCAGAATGTCGTTCAGACCAGTCGCAAACAACTGTGGTCAGTGACATGGCGCCTTGTCAACCAAAAAAATTGCATCTTTGTTTGGGAACATGAAATCCAAAAATAGCCCGAAATGGTCTCCAGGTAGACGACCATATCCATTTTCAGTCAATAGTCGGTTCAGTTGGATCAGATACCCTGTCCATTCCATGCAAACACGCCGGCCGCGGTGGCCGAGCGGTTCTAGGCGCTTTAGTCCGGAACCGCGCTGTTGCTACGGTCGCAGGTTTGAATCCTGCCTCGGGCATGGATGTGTTTGGTGTCCTTAGGTTAGTTAGGTTTGAGTAGTTCTAAGTCTAGGGGACTGATGACCTCAGATGTTAAGTCCAATAGTGCTTAGAGCCCTTTGAACTATTTTGAACAACTTCAGTCCGTGGCTTCGTGGTGGTCTATCATCAGCTCTTATCAACTGATACCGGGACTCATCCATCAAGGCCACAGTTTTCCAGTCTCGTAGGGTCCAACTGATGCGGTCATGAGCCCAGGAGAGGTGCTGCAGGCGATGTCCTGCCATTAGAAAAGGCACTCGTCATTAACACCAAATTTCTCCGCTCAGTCCTAACAGATACGTTTGCCATAGCACCAACATTGATTTCAGCGTTTATTTCACACAGTATTGCGTGTCTGCTAGCAGTGAAAAGTCTACGAAAACGCCGATGCTCTCGGACGTCAAGTGAAGGGCGTCGGCCACTGCTTTGTCCGTGGTGAGAGGTAATGCCTGAAATTTGGTGTTCTCGGCACAGTGTTGACAGTGTGCATCTCAAAATACTGAATTTCCTAACGATTTCCGAACTGGAAAGCTGACATAGTATCGCACATAACGAGAGGTGTGGCAGAGGACAGCGATCAAGCACTTCGTTTGAATGACGGCCATGATGTGGTGTCAGCAACTGCATGGTAACAAAAGCGTCAGTCGTAGATCTATGACTAAAGCTTTTGTTACCAACATTGTTACCTCCGACGCATTGTGTGAAGTGATTTTAAGATCTTGCAAGCGGCTCACCTTGATAATGGCTGTAAGATTGTAAGCGAGATATCGGAACAATAATTAATAATATCCCAGACGCATGCCTGAAAGATGAAGGAAAATTCGTTCCGCCGGGGAAACATCACCAAATGCAAAAGAACCAAGGTTTTTTTTTTCTTTTTTTTTTTTTTTTTTTTGTGACACAGATACGACAGGCTCCTTCGGCCATTCCATCGCTGCACAGGAGAACGGACATTTGCACAAGTTGGTCCATAGATGTGGTACTATTCTTCTAAAACGGTAGGGTAAAGAGGCGCTTTAAGTTAGATGGTGTGAGAGGCGACTAGTACACAATACTTACAAAAATTGAGAAGGAACAATAAGGATGGAAGACCAGAAACTGAGTTCTCGGATTAGAAATGGTGTAAGGCAGAAATGTAGTCTTTTCCCTTGCTGTTCAGTCTATACATCAGTCAATGTAGGAAATAAAACAAAGGTTCAAGAGTGTGACTGAAATTCGTGGTGAAAAGATATCAATGATAAGATTCGCTGATGAAAGTGCTATCTTCAGAGAAAGTGAAGACGAATTACAGGAACTGTTGAATGGAATGAGCAGTCTAGTGAGTATAGAATATAGTTTGAGGGTATACGGAAGAAAGACGAAAGAAATGAGATGCAGCGGAAATGAGATGCAGCGGAAATCAGATTAGCAATAAACGTGACCACGAAACAGAAAAAGGACTTAAGCCACCTTTGGAGCAAAATAACGCATTAAATAAGCAAGGAGGGAAAAAAAGTTGGCAATCACAGGCCAAGATGGCATTACTGGTCAAATGAAGTTTTCTGGTATCAAAAATAGGTCTTAGTCTGAGAAAGTACGTTTGGAAGACGACATTGTACTGTAGTGATTCATGACTATGGTAAAGCGAAAATAAAAGAATCTAACTGTTTGAGACGTGGTACTACAAAAGGATATTGAAAATTAGATGGACTGAAAAGGTTCTCCACGCCATCGAAAATAAATGAAACTTACGGAAAACAGTGACAACGAGAAGAGACAGTTGACAGGATATGCATTAAGGCACCAGAGACTAACTTCCATTGCATTAGAGGCAGCTGTACAGAGTAAAACACAGAGATTGGAATATTTCGAAAAATAACTGATGATGTGGGGTACTACTGATACTCTTAGATGAAGAGAGTCTCCGGAGAGGTACTCTTGGCGGGCCGCATCAGACAAGAGTTATGACTAATGACAAAAAGGAAACGCTACCGGCTGTGTTACGAACTTGACGGCAATTTTAGAAGGCACCATATGCCAAAGTGAATAGGAGTCACGTGACATATTAAACGTACTATAAGAATTACACGAGGAAAACAATGCTACCTGTCATTTGAGCATAGCTTCATTTATTCTCGAGTTATTTTTCCTCTTTACAAGTGAAGTAGGATTTGTCAACTTTGACACAAGTCGAACGCATTGACATCTTATTGATATCACGTGAGAGACGCAACCGTGTTGTCGCAGATGATTGAAACCGTACAGACCATGCCGTGCCTGCAATGTGACGGTGAAGCCACACGCTAAATTGTGTGAAACTGGCCGTGTCCCAGAAAAACCGAAACCTGGACGATCGAGAAAGGCTAGGGATGAAGCCGTTCTGAGATCACTTAGGAGGAGAGCAGAGTGCAGTACTCGCTGCAAAGCGGAGGAAACTTGTCCCTGCTGTACATCAATATTGAGAATTTCACCAATTTTCCCGGAGATGTATAAATCGTAGAAGTTCGATAGAGAAAACGCTACGTACAGTACGCAACAGAAAAGATTGTGTGTAGTGAATTATATCATTCTACGATCAATTGGAAACCTGTCTGTGGGCTTCCAGTGGCTGCACAAGAACTCATGCATACATGAAAATGGCAGAATAATGAAAAGTGAGCCGTGGCTGGCTCATGCTGTGCGTTGGATTAAACCTTGAGTGCTATTCTGTGTTTAGTCTCCCGCGGTCATCGCGATTATGCTGTTATCCTCTCTCTCCGCGAGTGGCAGCAGCGGTGTGTATCGATATTCGCAACTTGTACTATCTTTGGCCTGGCGCTTATAGTTTCCGGCTGTGCTGTGTACAGGCAGTTGGCCTGTTGACGTGGAGCAGCGAGGAAATCTCCGCGGCGCGCAGTTTGGCCGAGGCCGCTGGCGGCGGAGTGAGTGGTGCTGTTCCCATTGCTACGAGGTCCATGGCTCACCGATCCTGGACATTAAAGATGAGTTTTTACTTAATCTACCAGCAAGTCACGACTGTTCACATTGTGTAGTTTGGATTTCGTTGTCGGCTGTTGGGAATTCCCGCGAGCAACAATGTGTGTTTTCAAGTTAGCAAATTTTAGCCACGCTCTGGCGGGGTTTAACTGTACTTGGTTATTTTGAATTGAAGTGCACCAGCATAATCTTCTACCTTGTGGCCGTTAATGTTCCGGTTACTTGCCCTGGCCGTTGACGTAAATTCAGGCAGTGTATTTTCCTCATCGAGTTCTCTCTGTCCAGCACGGTGTGCAGTTTGACAGCTTAATGTATAATTGGTTGAGGGCGCCAATACCTTCTACGTTGCTCCAGTGAACTCCGTGTTGTGTGCTGGTCGGGTGAGTAAAGTTGTATGTTCGAGTGTAGCTAACAGCCGCTTATTTTGGCCCCTTTCCACAATTTAAACTACCAGCCCTGTCCTGCGGTTTTATCAGGGCGTCTCAAAAACCAGTAATGATGCCCAGTATGAATTGGGAAGCTTATTTGATTGTAAACAAAATAAACGTACAGTTGCAAAAAGACGTACTTTTTCTTAACTACGTGATTAACAAAATTAGTATAGCAGTTGAGGTGGAATGTCTTAAATATTTCTCCACTGTCGAGTCACATTAATGTGACAAATTCTCAAAAGCCTCAGTAACCACGATTTGCAGCCCGGAAGGCTGTGAGACGTGCCAGAAGAGTGTCAATGTGGTTCTGGGAGGTAGCGACGGGGTTATGGAGCTATCCGACTCCAGTACTTCTTGGTTTTTTGGTTGAGGTTTAATGGCGAGAACAGCCTAATCGATGTGGTCCCACAGATCCTCGATTGGTTATAAATCCGGTATGGCTGGTAGCCAACGGAGTTCGGTAAACTCATCCTGACGCTCTTCGAACAACACACGTGCACAGCTAGCTGTGTGACACGCTGCACTGTCCTGCTGGCAGATGGCATCGTGCCGAGGAAAGACAAACTGCATGTAAGGACGGACATGGTCCCCCATGATAGATGCATATTTGTGTTGATCCACTGTGTCTTCCAGAATGATGAGAACACCGGGAGAATTCCACGAAAGCATCCACAGATCATAACACTCCCTTCTCCGGCCTGTACACTCACGACGATTGTTGCTGGGTGTTTTCTTTCTGTCTTATAGACAGCCTGTCGCAGCCTGTTGACACTCAGTGGACGTCCAGCTGCGATATTGGCATGCAAATTCCAGCCTTCGTTGCCGGTGAACAGCTGTCAGCATCGGTGCATGAACCAGGCGCCTGCTGCCGAGGCCCGTAAGCAATGTCCTCTGAACGGTCGTTGAGGAGACGCCGTTTGTAGCCCCTTGGTTCATCTGGGCGCTCAGTTGTTCAACACCTCCACGTCTATTCACCAGTCGTGGTTCATGCCTGTCATCTAGGTTCCTTGGCGACTTGCCTTCGTGCCGGTTAGAGCCATGTCGCTATGCGCGATACACACTAACCACGGTGAAACGCGAACGGTTTACCAACTTAGAAGTTTCGGAAATGCTTCCACCGTTGCTCCAAAAGGCATTGGTCCAGCGCTTTGGATATCAGATAAATTGCTCAGTTTCCGCTTTACGACAACGATTGCACTGATTCCGCTCTACCCCCGACTCGCTTTATATAACCTCCGGTGGTAGTGCTGTCTGTGAGTGGTTATTGCACATTGACATCGAACAGACGGTGGTGGCATTAATGTGACTGGATCGTGTACTTATTTAAGCTTCGTGTTTGAAAGAACTTACAAGTTTGGATCGTTTGTTGGTTATCAGTTTGGAAGTGGTAGTTTAGTGGCTTCTTGTCGAAAAATGTAACCAAACTGTTCCGAATTTAAAATTTCTCTTGCCTAAGATACTCAATGAGATAGCTTGCTTGCAAACAGTAACTGTACAGCTCTGTAGTTGCTGAGTGCAAGCAATATACCATACAGGTAACAGCTATGACAAAAATTTATGGCAACGTGCATTGCCAACTACTCACAACGATTAATTGATAAAGGTTCAATAATACACTCTAGAACAAAAGAAAAAAAAACGTACCGCAGAAGAATTATCCGAATGAGAAGGAAATCGGTAAATAAACAGTACATATAGAAACAAAATGACTACAATTTTAGAAAAAAGGGTGATTAATTCAAGAGAAAGAGCTTAGCAAACTGAGCAACTCAGCAACTCGTTAGTCTGGCCCTTATGCAAGCAGTTACTAGACTTGGCATTGACTGATACACTTTTTGGATGTCCTGTGGGATACTGTGGCAGATACTGTCCGATTGGCGAGTCAGACAGTCAAAATCCCGATCAGGTTGGAGGGCCCTGTTATCAATTGGGAAGAGAGCTGGTGACCTTGCTAGCCAAGGTAGGGTTTGGCAAGCATGAAGACAAGCAATAAAAACTCTCGCCGTGTGAGGGGCGGGCATTATCTTGTTGAAATGTAAGCGCAGGATGGCTTGCCACGAACGGCAACAAAACGGGGCATAGAATATCGCTGACGGACCGCTGTGCTAAAAGTTTTCTGCGGATAACAACCAAAGGGGGTCTACTATGAAATGAAATGGCAGCCCAGACCATCACTCCTGGTTTCCGGGCCATATAGCAGGCGACACTCAGACTGTTATCCCGCCATTGTCCAGGGTGTCTCCAGACAGATCTTCGCTGATCATCAGGGCTCAGTTCGAAGCGGGGCTCATCAATGAAGACAATTATACTCCAGTCAATGAGATTCCAGATGGAATGTGCGCCCAGTGCAACAGGGCTTGTTGGTGTACTGAGGTCAATGGTAGTCGGCGCAAGGGGTGTCATGAGCCCAGCTCCCTTCCTGTGAGCCGCCTATTAATGGCCCTTGTGGTTACTGCAGCACCAGTTGCACGTCGGATCGACGATAATGATGAATCCGGAGCTCTGAGTGAAATTGCGCTGCAGCGTCACACATTTGCCCATCGGCCGCCAAAGTTCACAATTTTGCTCCTTCCGTTGATACCTGTATGAGTTTCATGTTGTGACCAGTTTGCATAACTCCATCGTGATGCGTGGGGGTTTTTCTTAATTTTTACGTCATTAATTTTTCTACGAGTGCCCTTAACTGGAGAATGAAAATTAGTTGTGACTATTAATATCAATCTTCAATTGCACAGATCTGTGTTTAAATATTGGCACAGTTCTACATCTAGTGAACGATGACTAACATCGCTTTTATATTGTCTAGTTTGACTTTTCTTGGCGGTGACTGTAGATGAGTCGTGAAGTACTAACTTACTAACATCTGAGTGGAGCCGTGTGGCCTTGTACACACTACTACACAAATTGGACCGATTTTTGTTTCTAGGCCTTGTCCATAGCAAATCGAGTGAGTTTGTATATAAACAGTTGAGGGATATTTCTCATCTGTAGACATGCTTTTGCAACAAAATCGCAGAACCTTTGACTCCCGTTTGAAGTGGGAGGCATGAGACAATTCTTAGATAATGTTGCATAACTTTCGTAGTGTGGACGTGTTAGACATGACCTAGAGTTATTCTCTGTTCGCCGTGGAAAACGATTTGTCGGCTTTTTTACTATTGTTGTTTATCTTATTAGGAAAGAACAGTTACAAAGATACAGCCGAGGGAGAAAGTGTTGGTATTGTCAGACGGCATCATGTTTGGGAAGTCACTAATTCCCGAAACAAAAACGCAACTAGAAGAAACTGACTATCGAAAAGCTCTTTCGATTTCTTTCACAATCCATTACTATCACTACACACTACATCAATAAGGTCAGCTATTATCGAGTAACGAGGTATTCAAGTGTGGACAAACGACAGTTTCTAGACTGTTTATATCCATTATCTAGCTACATGCATATATACAGTCCCTCTACAATATATATAGACAATTGCTCGATTTTTATACGAGTGTGTACTTACCTTACGGTGGATGGTTCGGGTCCAAGCAACCGCACGCTCTTCTATGTACATTGTATCCCGTATGCAGGACACAGCACAATCAGAGAGCACCTCTGAAGCAAATCACCCGAATCGATGCGAAGACTTGTTGCCAAGTTATAGTTTTCGTAGCAACCTACATAATGTTAGTAACTTTTTCATCCATGCAGAACAGTTTGTTTCTGTTCATTATTTATACCACACGTTGTCTCCTAAAACTCCGAAAAAAGTCATGGACTTCCGTGAAAGAAACGAACTTTGATCCCGTGTTTGTGTGAGATATTAAAGAACAAATTTTATGTAGTTCCGAGCAGTTCAGTGAAGCAAAGTCTGAACACTGTGTTGGTAAGCAGTATTTTGGGTGAAGCCATTACCTCTTCATTACGAAGTTTTCAGACAAAGGGAAACATGATCATATATCGGCTAATTTACAGACTGCCGCTCTTCAATTTAAAACTCACGTTACCGTCGACCGTTAAACGACGAGATGACTGCCAATTTTGTAATTAAATGCCCGATTTAACAAGGTGTGTTATTTTACATTGATTATCGAGCCATCGTGTTAAAATGTAAAAGAGTAAAAACTTCTGTTTTGCAGAGAAGAACCCTCTAAATAAATTTTTATGGCGTTAAAAAGTCGCTGCATCGTGTTTAGATGGATTTCATTTTGAACGTAGATCCAAAACTATTTTGTTTCGTAGTTACTGTGAACAACAGAGATAAAATAAATTACACCAAGGAACAATTAAATTATTTAGTATACTAAAGATTTACGACACCTGTCGCCTTTCGAACCGAAATTCGACTCAGTACGCGAGTTTTGTGGCCAAGTCTTGTGTAACGACAAAGCTAGTTTCAGTATTCAACACAAAGCAGTTGCGAGTTTTGTTCACTTCCACACATTAAAATCCTGTTTTTCCCGCACGAACTGTGTGAGATGATGCCAATACTATTTGAACTGTAGCGCGGAAATATGCACAGAAATTATTCCACAGTTGGTGTTGGCTTAGTCTTATACATTGTAGTTTGAGCATTGATTGCGCGAACAGCCCGATCGATTGTGTTTAGGCAGTCTGGAGGACAGGTGAGTATGGTGAACTCATCCTGCTGCTCGTAAAATTAGAAGCACGCACGTACACTGCGAACTGCGTTACAAGCTGCATTGGCCTGGTACCAGATGCCATAGACCGAGGAAAACCAAACTGCGTGTGGACAAGGTCCCTAAGGATAGACGCATGCTTTTTTGATCCATTGTGCCTTCCAGAATGACTAGATCACACAGTAAATGCCACAAAAATATTCCCCAGGCCATAACGCTCCCTCCTTGTTTGCTTTCTGACGTTTCACGCCGCACACATCAACGAACATATGTCCAATGGAGCCTGAAACGTGATTAATCCGAAAATGACAGCTGGCGCCACTCAGTGAACGTCCAGTTACAGCACTGGCGTGCAACTTCCAGACTTCGTCGCCGATGTGTAACAGCCAGCATAAGTGCATGAGCCAGTCACCTGCTGCAGAGGCCCAAATGCAGCAACGTTTGTTGAACAGTAGTTGAGGACACACTTTTGGTAGCTCTTTGGTTCCTCTGGGTTGTCAGTCGAACAACAGTTGCAAGTCTATCCGTTGCACATCTTACTGACCGCCTGAACACATCTCCGCAGCCATCGTTCACCATTGTCATCTATGATCCGTGGTGTATCACTGTTGTCTCAGCGCCTGTTTAGACAGAGCCACTTTGCCATGTACGGTACACTTTAACCACGGCGGCACGCGTACGGTTTACAAACATTGCCGTTTCGGAAATGCTTCCACCCTTGGCTCGAAAAGCTCCTTTGGACGTCAGATATATCGCTCTCTTTCCGCATTGCAACAACGACTGCACTGTTCCTCGCGTCCACCCGACACACTGCTAATACTGCCACCTATTGTCCGTGAGTGGGTATTGCACTTGACGTAGAATACAGGCGCTTGTCACTCTGATGTGACTGGGCCGTGTATGAGACATTCTACTGAATATAGTAATCCTTCCCTAAACATCAATTGCCAACAGGTTGCGTGCTTTTCATACCATTGCAGAACAAACACGAATCAACCCACTACTCAGCAATCGCCGAACCCTCCCTAGGAACGTCACAGATGTTAAAATGTCAAACACAGAATTTTTGGTGTAAAAATACGAAGATAAATACAAGCAAAGTAATTAATAGATTTGAACTTAACGAACATTCATAATACGAGGGTAATTCCAAAAGTAACGTATCCTATTTTTTTTATAAGTACATAGACCTGTTTATTTCTACAATAGTTTACATCAGCTTACAGCTTGAACATTTAGCTATTTTTCGACATAATCACCATTTCTGTCGATGCATCTTTGTAGGCGCTGTGGCAGTTTTTGTATGCCCATGTCATACCACCTCGCCGCCATGCTGTTCAGAAAGTTATGAACCTCTTCTTTCACCTCGTCGTTGGAGCTGAATCGCTTTCCGGCCAAATGTTCTTTTAATCTAGGGAACAGGTGATAATAACTGGGAACCAACTCAGGACTAGAGGGTGGGTGGATGATTCTGATCCACTGAAACTGTTGCAGGAGAGCACCGGTTTGCCGAGCGATGTGTGGGCAAGCGTGGTCATGGAGAATGTGTACGCCCTTGCTCAACATTTCTCTTCTCCGGTTCTCAATTGCCCGTTTGAGTTTTTTCAGAGTCTCACAGCACCTGTCAGCGTTAATTGTGGTCCCAGCGATTCAGCTCCGACGACGAGGAGAAAAAGAGGTTCATAACTTTCTGAACAGCATGGGGGCGAGCTGGTATGACATGGGCATACAAAAACTGCCACAGCGTCTACAAAAATGCATCGACAGAAATGGTGATCATGTCGAAAAACAGCTAAATGTTCAAGCTGTAAGCTGATGTAAACCATCGTAGAAATAAACAGGTCTATGTACTTATAAAAAAATAGGAGACCTTACTTTTGGGATTACCCTCGTATTTACCTCACAACTGGTATGGCCACATTCGTGACGATTTTGTCGCCATTAGACTGTAAACATTCAAATCATTATCCCTTAGATTTCGCGCACCTTGGCCGCCAATGTAAGAACTGTTGTACCATCGTGTTTCACCTGGTTACCGATATTAATATGAGCGTAAAAGTCGTAAACATTGGTCTTTTGAAGCACGTGCAAATTATATTTTCGTAAACGGCAGCAGAACGGCAGTAATTCTTGTAAAAGAACTTATGGGATCATATTTAAGCGGGCATTCAAAATGGTTCAAATGGCTCTGAGCACTATGGGACTTAACATCTGAGGTCATCAGTCCCCTACAACTTACAACTACTTAAACCTAACTAACCTAAGAACATCACACACATCCATGCCCGAGGCAGGATTCGAACCTGCGACCGTAGCAGTCGCGCGGTTCCGGACTGAAGCGCCTAGAACCGCTCGGTCACCGCGGCCGGCTAAGCGGGCAATGACTGGGGAAAATAGATGAACAACGTTACCAAATTAATTAACTTATAGAATAAGTGATCAAAAAGGAAATTTACATTGCTAAAATCTTTTCGAGTTTACACGCATGTAAAATAATTTGAAGCCTCATCGGTCATTGCCAAGCGGCAATTCACTGTCGTACTGTCGATGGTATCGACGTTTTACAGCCATGATAACGGCTATAATATCACTAAATGAGACAATTATACAGTTACTGTTTTTGTAATCTGCTCCCGTCTCATCCAGTGAACCTCAGATGGCTAGATCCTACGCTGTACTAATTTGCAGGCCGCCAACTTTATTAATGTCATATCTAAATGAGTGAATCACATAGGTATGTATGCGCCTTGAAGGCTAAGATGGTCATTCAGTACGTAAAACTCTTCGCCAGACCTCGTGGGGGACTTCGCGTGATGTGACGAGCAAAAAGAGTAAAAAGGGCAGGGAGACGCTACTTTGGTAGTGTTAGGCAAACGGGAATTTGGATTGAGGAGGAAGGGGGGAGGGGGGGGGCCGGGAGAGATACATGCTCGGATAGTCCTCGCAGTTGTGTCTAACCACTGTGCCAAAGTGGCGCAGATTGTCAACGCATCTGCCTAGTAAGCAGGGGACCCGGTTCGAATCCCTACCTTCGTACAAATGTTCTTTTGTCGACAATGAATTCTTTCACGCCCGAACGTGGCGCAGAGCGGAATTTCTCCTTTCTGAACAATGTATGCAATTTATTAATAGTATTCACCAACAGTTTCATCTCAAAAGCTTGTTTCATTACACTACTCCAGTAATCTTTCATCTTTGTACAAACAAAGATTTCGTCGTATTCAGTTCACAATGTGGTGTCCGTTACGTTAAACGTTCTACTTTGGCTGATTCACATTATCTCCTCGACAAAAACGGTGATTTACATCATAATACAGCGCGAATTTGTGGTGTGCACAAAACGCAAATACTCCTTAATTGCCGGCCGAAGTGGCCGTGCGGTTAAAGGCGCTGCAGTCTGGAACCGCAGGACCGCTACGGTCGCAGGTTCGAATCCTGCCTCGGGCATGGATGTTTGTGATGTCCTTAGGTTTAACTAGTTCTAAGTTCTAGGGGACTAATGACCTCAGAAGTTGAGTCCCATAGTGCTCAGAGCCATTTGAACCATTTTTGAACTCCTTAATTTGGCGATTGGCTGTGCCCCAGTGACATCAGGGTTGCTATTACAGTAAATAAGGACGAAGCCCACGACGACAGGACAGGCATATCTGCTGCGAGAGCAACTACACACTCTGCAGCTACGGAATACGTCCGTATACTCTATAAAGAAACAAACCAGTCACAAACGCGAACGTAAAACTGCAGTAGCAAACAATGTTCTCCACCTGCGCCATAATCCAACCGAAACAGGGAACACTGTATAAAAGTCGAGACGGCGACAAGATAGTTGATTCTCACTGACCGAGGAGTACTCCGACGAAATCTCGTGGGAATTTAATCAGTTAACTTCTAGATTAGTAAGCTTTCAGATCTGCATCAACTGGAACTACTAAGAGACAGATTGCTCCTTGAAATCCGCTTTTAATGACAAGTTGATTCTAGTATTGAATTTCAAGTAGAGACATACGCTCACTTGAAGTCAAATATTCATTCTGACGGTACTCCTCAGTTAGACGAGATCTTGAAGTTTCCGCCACAAACTCTTCTTCATATGAAATTAACAACCACTTATGACCTGACGGAAAAACTTGACGAAGACAATATTCACTTTTTTAGGCACCACCGAGGAACTACTTGTTGAATCAGACGGAACAGTCGAACATTGGTCTTAAATTCACATTAAAGAGCAGGGCAAATACAAGAGGAAGAATGTTTGTTTCGTCTCTATTTAGGCCTCCTAAGCCTGCGTGTATGGGTGTAGATTTGTGCAGATTACTTGCTGCTGGTGTTAAATGTTCCATCCATAAAAAATTGGGAAGACACTTCTAAGCTTCTTTTTCTTCTTCTTCTACTAAATATGAGTATTGTATTGTATTGTACGGAACTGGGGACCTAGAAACAACAGAGAGGCTTCGTCCCCGCCGTAGCCCTCAGTGGTTCACAACCCCACACCATGCTACAGCAGTCCACTCACCCCACCGCCGCCCCACACCGAGCCCAGGTTTATTGTGCGGATCAACCTTTCAACCTCCAGTGGACCCCCCTTACCCCCCCCCCCCCCCCCCGGGGAACGTCTCACACCAGATGAGTGTAACCCCAATGTAGGGTAATTATGGTATACGTGCACGTGGAGAAAGTGTTTACGTAGCAATCGCCGACATAGTGTGACTGAGGAGGAATGAGGGGAACCAGCCGGCATTCGCCGAGGCAGATGGAAAACCGCCTTAAAAGACATTGGCAGGCTGGCCGGCACACAGGACCTCGACGCTGATCCGCCGGGCGGATTCGTGCCGGGGACTGGAACGCCTTCCCGCCTGGAAAGCAGTGCGTTGTACCGCACGGCTAACCGGGCGGGCAAATATGAGAATATTCAGCTCTACTCTACTATCTTCTAGACGCAAACTACTACCTTCACCTGTTTTAAGGGATCTTAATCAAGATCAACTTCAAAATAGTTACCGGGCTCTTGTTCATTCCTTGTGCTTGACTTCGCAAGGCCGTCTTCATACTTTCAGAGTGAGGTATGTCTATGTATATAAAATCAAGTCGACTCGAGTCCGCCTGTATGTGCAGGCTAATTGCTGCTGTGAGAATTCTGATCCGGTTTTCACTAATATATACGTTGATTCACGATGAAGGTTTTCGTGTATAATTTTAAATCTTTCTCAAAAATTTATTCAATTTATAAATATTTCTTAAAAATTGCGTGAATTATCTTGAATTAAAGTTAAACTGTTTTCAGAAATTACTGCAACCAGTCGCCTTTTATGTAGATGTATTTTATTTAACCATGACCGGTTTCGAGCTGCCATCTGATGATGAGTTGCTAGGCAGCTCGAAACCGGTCATGGTTAAATAAAATACATCTACATAAAAGGCGACTGGTTGCAGTAATTTCTGAAAACCTTTTCACACCACAGTCGCAGTGTTCCACATCCACAATGGATAAAAGTCTTAAAGTTAAACTGTGAAAGCAAAACCACTACCACCTAGCGAAAGGTCGACATACATCAAGAGAGCAGCAGGCTGGCTGCACCCTGTAGACAGAGGTACCCACCCAGCGATTGTTGGTCGCGGGAGGGAAAGTTGTGCCCTCAAGTCTCCGCTGTCCGTACATATTTCCGGACACCACACAATTCTAAGATAAAAATTAGATTGCTTAAGCGAGAGAACAAAATCGAACTGGCGTGTAATATAGCATACGAAAACGGAAAGAAGGAGTAGCAAACTGAATACGAATGAAGGAGGAGAAAATCAACTTGAATTCCAACTTCCTTTGTCAAACACATTTTCTAACACTCAAAAACGACACCGATAGGCATCAGATGGACTACAGCGTACGAATCCAGAGGTGCAAAGTACTGTACTCCGAAGTGTAACGAGGTGGAATTATGTGCTATAGCCTAGAAGCATTAAATATAGCTTTTGCTTCCGCGGGCATCCACAGCCTTTAAGTCTTTAATAGAAGAATATATTGTTGTAGGCTATATTGTGCTTTATTAAAACGGTGCTATTAGCCATTATCGGCCGTGAGCCATTATGAAGCACAACTGCAATGTCATGTATTACATACCGTGCTCATAACTTTTAGATGTCAAGCTACAGCACTTATAGTATTTTACGATGGAATACGACTTCTGTTTTTATTTACGTGCCATTAAAGAATATGATGAGCACGATATGTAATACACCACAGAGAAAATGTGCTTGATAAGGCCACACGATTTTAATAAACCACAATGCAGTCTTCTACAGCCACTGTATTCTTTTATTATTAAATATAGTATTCTATCGGCAGTACAAGTATACATCATGTTTCATAGCAGTAGCTACAGCGTAAGAACTGTAGCACATAATACTCTTGGCCCCACAGTCGTAAGATAGCCTGAAAATATGGATAACTCTTAACCTAACCGTAATAAACTGTCCAGTCACATAGAAGTGAATACCTGTCAAAAACATGAATATCGACCAGAAGGTTAGAGACATAATTGTGTTGATCCATTGTGTCTTCCAGAATGACGTGATCACCAGGGAATGTCACGAAAACATTTCCCAGACCACAACGCTCCCTCCTCTGGCTTGGACCCTTCTGACGATTATTGCACGTTACTTGGTTTCAGAAGTTTCAAGCCGTACATGTCAAGGGCCGTCACTCCGGTGTAGCATTAAACGTGAATCATCTGAAAGGGCCACCTGCCGCCGCTACGTGGAGGCCTAGTTGTCATGCTAGAGCGCAAATTCCAGCATAGGTGCATGAAGTAGGTGTCTACTGCGGAGGCCCATGCACAGCAGCGTTTGCTGAGCGGTCGTCGAAGAGACGCTGTTGCTAGCATCTTGGTTCACCTGGGCGGTCAGTTCCTCAATATTTGCATATCTATTCGCCCGTACTTATCTCTTTAGCCGTTCATCCACGGCGCGTGGTGCCCCACAGCTGCCGCGGCACCTATTTTGGATAGCGTCATTTTGCCATGTGTGGTATAGTTTAACACGGCGGCCCGCTTACAGTTTACAAACTTAGCAGTTTCGGAAACGGTTCCACCCTTGGCCCGAAAGCCAATGGTCAAACCCTTTTGGAAATCAGATAGATCGCTCAATATCCTCATTACGACAAATTTTTCATGTACCTTCAACTGCTGGCGCTACCAACCGCCGTCTGTGAATGGTTATTGCAAGCTGACGTCGAATACAGTTGATGAGTCACATTAATGTAATTGGACCACGTAGTTCTGACGGAGCATCAATAGCTATAGCATTAACGACAAACAAGTGTTCAGTGCAAGCTGTTTACTACTGCAGCGGTGTGAAAGAAAAATGCGTAAAGATATAGACACAAATCATTGGCCGATCACTTCCACATATTAAACTCAAGGAAGAAAAAAGTTGTTACAAATTAACATGGAATCAAAAGTTTGTATCCGTACGCAGAAAGCGTACGAGATGATCAGTCAGCTTAAGTAACGATCAGCAGAAATTTCCATGAAAAAGGTCTATTTAGTGCATCTACTGCTAAAAAAACGCTATTTTAGCTTTTTCGTCTTCTGGCGCACAGCCTGGACAATTTTTGCGCCGTAAATGAAGTAGATTACTTTTCCAAATGTTGTCAACGTAATACGCAAAAATAACACGGAGCATTTAATTCACGTCTGAGTTGTAACGGGCTATGGCTCTGGCTACCGTTTTCCGCCGTCAATTTTTGAGCTGTCGTGTGTACATTTACTAGTACGTACTCTTTTTGCATTACATACCGTTACATGTTTGCTTCGTACTGCATGTTCTCTAGTACAGCCGCTCCACAACAAACGCAATGCCACATAATATTTTCCGGCAGAAACATGCATTCGAAATTTTGTATAACGTTTGTACTTCACAACTTATTATATGTCATGTATCTATAACAATATTTTGTCTTATTTAAAACCTAAAAATCAGCCCTAATGTTATACAAACACAAGAGGAACGAAGCACCACGAAGGAATTACACCAGTGGGACAAAAAAAAAAAAAAAAAAAACAGTTACAATTTCAGAAAAACTGTATCATTTATTCAAGAGAAAGAGCTTCTCAAATTGAGCAATTCAGTAACGCGTTGATCAACCTCTGGCCCTTGCACAGGCAGTTATTCGGCTTGACACTGACTGATACTGTTGTTGGATGTCCCCTTGGGGGAGGATACCGTGCCAAATTCTGTCCAATTAGCGCGTTAGATCATCAAAATCCCGAGCAGGCTAGAGGGTCCTGCCCACAATGCTCCAAACATTCTCAAACGGAGGGGAGATCCGGCTATCTTTATGGCCAAGGAAGGGATTGGCAAGCACGAAGACAAGCAGTAGAAAGTTCCTGTATATCCATCCTTGTGATTGGAGGTCTGGGGCACTTCGGCCGTTCACTTGCGTAAGAAAACGAAACACCTGCAGCCGACCATATGATGTCATTTATTGTGTAGCTACCGGTTTCGGTGCTCCAGTGCACCATCTTCAGGCCTTAGCTGATGCTGAAGGGGATAACACCATGTGTTTACACGATGCATCAGTGGCCAACATAATTGGTTTACGCAGACTACCTGCAACTGCTATGTTGTCTTTCCAGCCATCAACTGTCAACAGTGGTTGGAGAACCAACTTCACAGTTACAGGTAGTCTGCATAAACTAGTTATGTTGACCCCTGATACATCGTGTGTACACATGGTGTTAGTCCCTTCAGTCTCAGCTAAGACTGGAAGATGGTGCACTGGAGCACCGAAAATGGCAGCCACACAATAAATGACATCATAAGGACGGCTTTAGTTGCTTCATTTTCTTATATAATCAGTACAAACTATTTCCTTGTGCGCGTGGGCATTGAGTCGTGCATGTCTCGTGTTCATGCCATTTATTGTTTGTCATCTTCTATTATGGTACTGTTTCTTATTCCATTTGCTGGCGTCACTAACTTCCTGCCTTACTTGCCCGTGAACGGCAGCAGTAGCGCGTATCGATAAGTGCACTGTTGCGCCATCTCTAGAGCGACGGATAGTATTTCCGGATAGTCGTGTATCTGGCGGTTCGTTCGGAACGGACTAGGGTTCGATTCCCGGCGGGGTCAGGGATTTTCACCTGCATCGAGATGACTGGGTGTTTGTGTTGTCCTCATCATTTTCATCATCATCCAAGAAAGTGGCGAAATTGGACTGAGCAAAGATTGGATAATTGTACGGGCGCTGATAACCACGCCGTTGAGCGCCCCACAACCCCAACATCATCATCATCATCGGAACGGACTAGCAATGCAGTCGGGACGCAGCAGCAGTGAAGTCGGAGTGCGGAACGCCGTTGAGGCGCCGAGAGCCAGTGCTCGCCGACCGCTGGCGACACACATAAACTGTCCGACAGAGAGAGATTGGAGCGGGACGATCGTTGGTTGATCGTTCGGTTGGTCGTCTCATCGGCCGACGTATACTTGGTCCTTTCACCGTTTCCGGGGGTGGCCAGTTGGTCGGTTGGCGTGGAGCAGCGAGTAATTCTCGGCGGGGCACGGTTTGACCGGGCCCGCTGGCGGTCTCTACACGGAGTGTGTGGTGCTGTTCCCATTGCTACGAGGTCCGTGGCTCACCGACCCTGGACACGAAAGTTGAGTTTTGATTGAACCTACCAGCAAGTCAAGACTGTTCACATTGTGTCGTTTGGAGTTCGTTGTCGGCTGTTGGGATATTCTCACGAGGAACAACGTGGTTCTCAAGTTGGAAAATTCTATCCACCCTCCGGTGGAGTTTCACTGTATTTGGTTATTTGAATTGAAGTGCACCAGCGGAATCTTTTGCCTTGTGGCCGTTAACGTTCCGGTTACCTGCCGTGGCCGTGACGTTGATGGGTCCGTTGACTGTTGGTTCGTTGGGTTGTTGTTGGATCATGAATGGTTGGCCCGACTGCCTGTCTCACCTAAGGGAGCGTCAGTGTTTGAATTACAGGCTGACCCTCGAACATCTGAGCGCCCTTGGGTGTACTGCCATATTTTTTAAATTTGTTCTTGTTGTTTATACTTATATGGCTTCTGGCCGATTTTTTTAAAAATTAGAGTTGTTTTGCTCTTAATCCCTTCAGCCTAGTTTAAAGTACTGTTTCACGTAAGCCCTTCGGAGTTTTAAAATTTTTAATGTTGTTGAATTTTTATTACGTCTTGGGGCTTCAGCCGATTTGAGTTTGAGTTACAGTGCTTTTAAGGCCTTCAGCCTACTTTAAAGTACTGTTTCACGTTAGCTCTTTGGCATTTTAAAACTTTTAATATTGTTGAATTTTAAGTTTTGAGCCTTCAGCCGATTTTCAGTTCAACTTGTTTACTTCAGCCTAACTAAAAAACTGTTTTAAGATAAGGCTTGCCTGTTAAATTTCTGATTACGCTTGCGTTTTAAGTTATTGGTCTTCAGCCATTTTTAATTAAAGTGGCTTTCAGCTGGTAATTAAGTCCCAAGGATTAAAGCTGAGTGTTTTATAAAAAAAGGGGATCTTTTCATGTTTGATCAAATAATAAAGTTGTATGTTTGAGTGTAACTGACAGTCCTTATTTTGGCCCCTTTCTACAATTTATACTATCTGTCCTGTCCTGCTGGATTAGCAGGTGGTTTCAGGCATTATCTTGCTGAATTTTGAGCCCAGGATGTCTTGGCATGAAAGGTAACGAAACAGAGCGTAAAACACCGTCGACGTGCCGCTGTGCTGTAAGAGTGCCGCGGATGACAACTTAAGGGGTCATACTATGAAATGAAATGGCCCCCAGACCATCTCTTGTGCTTGTCAGGCCTCTTGGCGGGTGACAGTCAGTTTGGAATCCGACCGCTGCCCAGGGCATCTCCAGACACGTTTTCGTTGGTCATCAGGGCTCAGTTCCAAGCGGGACTCATCACTGAAGTCATTTCTTCTCTGGTCAATGAGCAGCAGACGCCACTGCAAACGAGCATGTTGGTGTACAGAGATCAATGATAGTCGGCGCAAGGGGTGGTGTGAGCACTATACCCTTTCTGTGAGCCACTTATTAGTGGTCACTGTGGTTACTGAAGCACCAGATGGGCGTCAGATCGATGATAATTATGAATCCGGGGCTCTGAGTGCCTCTCTGTTGATTGCTCGGTCATCACGTTTTGTCTTCTATCTAGGTCGGCCACTTCCTTCTTGACGCTGTGTTTGACCATGGTTCACCCACTCCTGCCAACATCGTCGAATAGTGGTATCGCTGCTACTCAAATGTCGAGTTATTCCCCGATTACTCCAACCGATTTGTTCGAGCCCAACTATGCGTACTATCTCAAATGCTGACATCTGCATATATTTTTCACGCGTGTGTCTATGAGGCATAGTTAGTGTCCAACTGAGTACACGCAATGAAATTGGTATCGACATGTTCACTGTTTACTACCCTTGCTATCTGCGCGATGAAATTGCGCTGCAGCGGTATCATTCATCCATCGGATCCCAAGGTTTACTATTTTGACAGTTTTGTATTTTCCTTCGATACCTGTACGTATATAAATTTGTGACCAGTTCGCATAACTCCGTGATACTTCGTAATTTTTGTCGAAGAGTGTATTTATAAACAAAACGTATTTATTTGGCCCGAGATAGGCCCAGGCCCAGGACCTCTAACTTACAAGGCAACGACACTGCAGCACGACCGCAGATGTGAATATTTTCTGTTGTGTTCCCGTAAGCAGTGACAGTGAGGCTGTAGCAAATACTGTCAAGTGACTCTCCTAACACTGTAGTTAACTGTGAGGTTTGTGGGCCGAGTACGTGATTCTTGCTTCCTACTGCAGCGCGCACGACGTTGGAATCAGTTGTTCCCACGCATGAAATAGGAACAACTCAGACTGTCATCCTCATTATTAACAGCTTATCATTACCATGTTGTTGTTGTTGTCGTTGCTGTTGTGGTTTCAGTTCGAAGACTGGGTGGATACAGCGCTCCACCCTAGTCAATTCTGTGCAAGCCTCATTATCTCACATTAACTACTGCTGCCTACATCCATTTGTACCTCTTTACTGTATCGTATTTTGGCCCTCTTCTTCAGTTTTTACTCCCACTCTTACCTCAAACACCAAACTGATGATTCCTTAATGTCTCAGGATGTGACCTAACAACCGACCCCTTTTCTTCTTGTAAAGTTGTCTTGTAAATGTCTTTTTTCCCCAGTTTGACACATTACACTGTCAATAGTTGCTCGATTTATCCGTGTAATTTTCAGCATTCTTCTAAAGTTTCGTATTTCTAAAGTTTCTACTGTTTTTTTGCCTGACCTCCTTACTGTCCATGTTTAACTTCCATACAAGGCTATAATCCATACCAATTTCTTCAGAAAAGACTTCGTAACACGTAAGTTTTTATTAAAAGTTAACGAATAACTCTGTTTCAGAAATACTTTCCTTGCTGTAGCCAGTCTGAATCTTATTTCTTCTCTGCTTAGGCCATGATCAGTCGTTTTGAGACCCATAAATCAAAACTTATCTACTACTTTAGTGACTAGTTTCCAGATTCCTTCTGCATCGCCCGATGTAATTCGACTTCATTACAAAGCACTTGCTTTACTTTTGTTGATGCTCTTCTTATAACCTCTTTTCAAGACGCTATCCATTCCGTCCAACTGCTCTTCCAAGCTCTTTACTGTCGCTGACAGAATTACATTATCACTGGCGAACCTCGAAGTTATTATTTCTACTTTCTGAACTTTAATTTCCTTTCCAAGTTCTCGTTGCTTTCGATTACTGCTTGCTTAATGTACTGATTGAATAATGTCGGGGACAGGCTACAAGACTGTCTCGGTCACTGCTCAATCATTGTTTCCCTTTCATCTCCTTCGATTCTTGTAACTCCAGCCTGGTTTCTGTACAAGTTGTAAATAAACTTTCGCTCCGTGTATTTTATCCCTGCTACCTTCAGAATTCCAAAGAGTGTAGGCCAGTCAATATTACAAACAACTTTCTGAGAAGAGTAACCACTGTTCAGAGACACGCTGAATAAGGATAAAAAAACCATTCAAATTACGATAAAATTATAACAATTATAAACGTCAAGAATGATGAGCTTTTCTCAAAAGCCTGATAGCTGTATGAAGGTGCTTTTATTCGCAACTACTGGTTTCACGTCCGTATAGACGTATCTTCAGTTTTATCATTGTGTGAAGTTTTATGAAATGGTAGAAATATAGTACCGTAGACAGTGTTGGCATTCAAAAACAAAAATGACAAGTACTCATAATGGTTATATGTTCATATAGCAGATGGACAACGGAGTGCCATTATTCGGGAAGTTATCCAGAGTAAGAATCAAACCATATGGTGGGTCATCATAATAAAATTGAGAACCCCAAGAGATGGTTTTTTTCAAAAGTATATAAAGTATGACTGCTAAATGAGCTAGCCTCAGATAAATGCAAGAAAAAAACAAATACTATATGGGACGCTAACTTTAACGGGGATAAAATACCTAAAAAACAAACTAACGTCTAGGAAAGATCCCGTGAAGGCATCATCCAAAACTTAATACTATTAAATAATACGGTGGTTCCATTGTACAGTATTAATGTCTAGAGAAAGTGCTATATGTAAATGGGAAGGTATCATCCAAAAATAAATACCATAGTGTAATGTCGTGATTCCATGCTATAGTATTAATTTCTAAATGATATCTTCACTTGTACATATAGCACTTTCGTTAGATGTTAGTTCAGTTTGGGCACTTTATTCCTGTCCACATTAATGTCGCATTTATTATTTGTTTTTTCCCGCTTTTTTCTAGGCCAGGATCATTTAGCAGTCGTGCTTTGTGAACTTTTGGTAAATCGTCTTTTGGGTGTACTCAGTTTTATTACGGCATCCCACCAGTGTGTTTTGATTCTTAATGTGGATAACTTCCCAAATGCTGGTACTCTGTAATTGTCCATCTGCATTACGAAAATATAACAACGTAAGACTTGTCATTATTTTTCGTTCAGTGCCAAAAATATCTGCTTTTCTGTATTTCTACCATTTCATAAAATTTGACACAGTGATTGGTATTCTTGACAGATAAAACTGAAGGTGGGGTATACGGATGTGAAACCGATGCGAATAAAAGCACCTTCATATAGCTATGCGACTTTTAAAAACACCTCATCATTCTTGACATTTTTAATTGTTATAATTTTGTAATAATTTGACTTGTTGTTGAGTGTTTTTTATTGTTACAATGCAATTGTTGCATCTGCTCGGGGCGGACGTCGTAAGTCATTCGTTTAAGTTCGTTGTTGATCGAGTAACTCAGTTTTTTATTACAGAGGGCAGCTAACCCTCTGACCGAACACGCTGAGCTACCGTGCCGGCGTCCATCTGAGCTACCGCAGACACTCAGGATAGTGCGACTGCAGGGACTTATCTCTGGCACGCCTCCCGTGAGACCCACATTCCCAACTTATTGTCCCGCACTATATTCATAGTGCCCCTGCCCATTATACTCATTACTAGCAGCTTCTTGCCGATTCCCGTAAGTGTTCGGCACTGTTTGTGCGCCGGCCGCGGTGGCCAAGCAGTTCTAGGTGCTTCTGTCCGGAACCGCGACTGCTACGGTCGCAGGTTCGAATCCTGCCTCGGGCATGGATGTGTATGATGTTCTTAGGTTAGTTAGGTTTAAGTAGTTCTAAGTTCTAGGGGGCTGATGACCTCAGATGTTAAGTCCCATAGCGCTCAGAGCCATTTGAACCATTTTAAACTGTCTGTGCATCCGCACAGGAGAAGATGGTCAAATGGCCGGTGAGCCTTAACTATATATATGAAGATGGTATCTGTACTTTCGGATATGTCCGAAAGAAATTGTTATTCATCAGTCAATATCGCCGAAAGTTTTCACTACATCTGCAAGTGCTATAAACGTAGGTTTGCCTTCTGTAACCTGTTCTCTAAGCCAGTTAACGCAAATTACAATAACACGACAATATCGCAGCGAAAAGGGCGAAAAGAGAAAATTTTCAAGCTGAAACAGTGAACATGTTAAACCTATTACCTTTCCAAGTACGAGACTGGAAGAAGGGAGTTACTTTTTAGCGTACAGTGAGTTAAGTGTTTGTCATCTCTCGAGAAAACAGAAGTGAGGCCGAGGCAGGTAGGTGGAGATGAGAACCGTATCCTCCGGAACAGGTGGTCCGGTGAGAGGGGGAGTTCGGTGGGCTAGTCTTGAGGGGTTTACAGGGAAAGCACGCCACAGAGAAAAAGGACGCCGGTGTTCTGGGAGGGGGAGTGGGGACCTCCCATTCATTACGTCAGCCGGAGCCGCAGAGCGGTGCGGTGCGCCGGGTTGCCTCCGCCGTCCTGCCGCAGGGCTAATCCCGTCCGCCTGTCTGCACCGCCTCCCGGAAAGCGAGAGACACCGAGACGCGGGCTGTGCGGCGCCCGAGGAGACGTCCGCGAGAGAAACGACGCCGGTGCAGTCCGAAGGGCGGCCGCTGCGCTTGCAGGAGCCACGTCCTACAGAGAAGGAAACAAATGCTCAGCTCCAGGACAAGCACATTTGTTGCGTCTTGCTTTTCTGAGTACAGGCTGCGACGTAGCAACATGCTTCTGCCTATGCTTGCTGCTACCAGCTGGTCACCGACGAGTTTACGATGTAGGGACATGGCGTTGCCTATGCCGGGGACAATCGTTTGTTTAAGGAGGGGGGGGGGGGGGTAGGACGTCAAACGGGCCGACTTGGAGCAGGAGAGGCACCACAGGACATTTTAATTTGCACTGTCTATACCTTTACAAATAAATTCATAAAACTTTGTCAGCATGACCAGGAAGGATTCAGAATTCACACTCATTGCAGTGTAAGTTCGAAAACATAACAAAATAATTTTCTTTTTTACGTGCGAAATTTCATTATTTTTTCACTTACTAATAGCTGCATTTGTTGCTATAGGTACACTTTTCTTCATAAGTAAGAGAGATTCTTCGATGAATTTTGCAAAGTATACAAACCATACTTAAAGGTGTATGAAACTCTAGAATTTTACAAATCTATTAAAAACTGTGGCAAAAATTGAGGTAATTAACTATAAAATTTTTGTTTTTCCTAAACATGAAGTTTAAAATATAACAGCTCATTCGTTTTTTCATAAATTAAATAAATTCTAGAGTTTCATACACCTGTAAGTATGGTATGTATGCTGTGCAAAATTCATCGAAGAATCTCTCTAACTTATGAAGAAAAGTGTACCTATAGCAACAAATGCAGCTATTAGTAAGTGAAAAAATAATGAAATTTCGCACGTAAAAAAGAAAATTATTTTGTTATGTTTTTGAACTTCCACTGCAATGATTGTGAATCCTGACTCCTTCCTGGTGATGCTGAGAGTTTTATGAGCTTATTTGTAAAAGTATAGACACTGGAAATTAAAATGTCCTGAGATGCCTCTCCTGCTCCAAGTCGGCCCGTTTGACGTTCTACCCCCCTTAAGCTAGGGATCGTGGCAATCTTCGCAAGATGAAGATGTGCATTTCTTCTTTAATGCCATGTGCGGAACTTAGCTTAAATTCCTTAACTCCGAGAGGTTGGCCAAGGGCGCAGGCACGGTGTACAGGCACAAGAGTTACCTACGAGAGAAATCCTCAGCCTAGACCCACGGTGGCAAACGCACGCTATTGTCACCAACTGCGACATGGTCGCGTATACAAACAGTGATCCAATACTGTCAAATGTTTTTTATTTCAGTCTTTGATCACAATATGAATTCTTTAGACGATGACCGGTTTCAGTCCGTAATGACCATCCTCAGGTCTTTTTTACACCATGTCCTAAAGTGATGCCATTACGGCCTTATCACTTTAGGACATGGTGTAAAAAAGATCTGAGGATGGTCATTACGGACTGAAACCGGTCATCGTCTAAAGAATTCATATTGTGATCAAAGACTGAAACAAAAAACATTTGCACGCTATTCTCTTAAGTGTTACTTCTACTGTGTCCACGTAGCGCCATAAGCTATAGCTATAGACTGTAGGGAAAGACGGGTGATGTACAAAATATACAAAGAGGGCACAATAAGAGTGGAAGAGCAAAAACGTTGTGATCAGATCGAAAACGGCACAAGGATGTAGTCTTTTGCCCCTACATTTAGTCTGTATATCGAAGAAAAAACGACGGAATTAAAGGAAGGTTCAATGAGTGGGATTAAAATTCAAGGTGGAAGGATACCAGTGATCAGATTCGCTGATGACATTTTGTCCTCTTTGAAAGTGGAGAAGAAATACAGGATGTTTTGAACAGGATGAACAGTCTAAAGAGTAGAAATATGAATTGAGAGTAAGTCGAAGAAAGGTTAAAGTAATGAAAAGTAGCAGAAATGAGAACAGTGAGAAACTTAACATCAAGATAGGTGATCACGAAGTAAATGAAGCTAACAAAATCTGCTACCTAGGCAGCAAAATAATCCATGACGGATGGAACAAGGACGACGTCAAAATCAGAGTAGCAATGGCAAAAAGAGCATACCTGGCCAAGAGAAGTCTAGTGTCAAACAAAGGCTTTAATTTGAGGAAAAAAGTTCTGAGAATTTGCATTTGCAACACAGTATTGTATGGTAGTGAAACATGAACTGTGGGAGAATCGAAAAATTTGAGTTACGGTACTACAGGCGAATGTTGAAAATTAGGTGGACTGATAAGGTAAGGAATGAGGAGGTCCTGCACAGACTCGGCGAGGAAAGGAATGTATGGAAAACACTAAGACGGGACAGCGTGATAGGACATCTGTTAAAACATCACTGTGTAACTCCCACGGTAGCCTACTAGAGGGAGCTGTAGAGATAGGAACACATAAAGCAAATAATTGAGGATAGGTTGCAAATGCTACCTGAAAAGTTTGGCACAGGAGAGGAAATCGTGACAGGCGGCATCAAACCAGTCAGAAGGCTGTTAACTCTAAAAAGGCTTCATAAAGAAACAGCTATTACCAACGCCGTCCATGTGTAAAATTGCTTATGTGGAAAAGTGCGCTTGGTTCTCATTGCTCCTGTCTGTACAGAACATCTGCAAGATCTCAAAGGTCGGCGGGCAGTGCTGAAGCAAATATGCTATTTGAGCGGCTGGCAGGGGACCGGACCGAGAGGTGACGCTGGAGGAAGCAAAAGGAAAAGGAGTGGATGTATGTAATTTACTCGCCCCTCCAGCCAGCAGTGTTATTGCTTTCAAGTTTCGTTCGAGACGACTTACTGTGTAAATAAAAAAGAATTCAAGAAGAAGTCTTCGTGGTAGATGAACACGGTTCTGCTTATAGACAGGTGTACTCTATTCATCTAAGTTTGTACTCGAACAAACAAACGTACGCTCTGCCATGCTCATCGGCTGCGTAGTTCTAGCATCTGATACCGTAAGTATTCCTTACTTGTGTGTTAAGTACATTGGTATTCTAGTGCGAATAAAACCCTGACAGATGCTAAAGCAGAGAATGTCCGAAGTTTGTTTGTTACTGTAAGTTACTGCTTGTATCAAATCTCACTGGACAGTCGGTTTAGATGTGTTACATTTTCATTGCGCCTACCTTCAAAATCAAAGAATTTGCTGAGTTTGTGAAGAAAATAGTTGTTGAAAAGTAGTTCTACGGGACGGGGGAAGGGGAGGCAATTTTGGCAGTTCTGCCATGGATGTACGATCCTACTTCGGTACGGCTCTGCTTGACAGTCACTTTTTACAAGGGAATGGTCCACTCCGACATGTCGAAACCCGTCCCTTGTCCGCAGCTCGTGGTCGTGCGGTAGCGTTCTCGCTTCCCGCGCCCTTGTTCCCGGGTTCGATTGCCGGCGGGGTCAGGGATTTTCTCTGCCTCGTGATGACTGGGTGCTGTGTGGTGTCCTTAGGTTAGTTAGGTTTAAGTAGTTCTAGTTCTAGGGGACTGATGACCATAGATGTTAAGTCCCATAGTGCTCAGAGCCATTTGAACCATTTTGAACCCGTCCCTTCCTGCCTAGCGCGCGATTCTGCGAATAAGCAGACTAGTCGTGACAAGAGAAGATAGCGCAAAAATTCAAAATCCATGCACGCCAATTTTAAGCAGTAGCCTATACAAAAAATGTCTAAAATCATTAATTTTTGAATAACTTGCAGTTCATATCAACAGATAAACTGTTGAGATGTAATTGTTACACAAGTAAGGACATTTACGTGTTATACTATGATACCATGACGCTGCTGTGTTCGATTATATTTTTTATTACAATAGCGCTATCGCTAACTCACTGTCGATACACCTGTCAAGTAACACCATTATGAAATATCTTTCAAAACTCGACAACTTCAGAAACAACTGCTGCAGCTATAGTTTGACACATATTACAGCTCCACTAACATCAAAGGAACAACCTTATACAGTAGTGACAGCAAGTAAGACACTGATATGTTGTGGTCTTCAGTCCTGAGACTGGTTTGATGCAGCTCTCATACAGTAAAGCTGCATGCCCTCGGGAAAAATCACGGCTGTAGTTTCCCCTTGCTTTCAGCCTTTCGCAGTACCGGCACAGCAAGGCCGTTTTGGTTAGTGTTGCAAGGCCAGATCAGTCAATCATGCAGACCGTTGCCCCTGCAACTACTAAAAAGGCTGCTGCCCCTCTTCAGGAACCACACGTTTGTCTGGCGTCCCAACAGATACCCCTCCGTTGTGGTTGCACCTACGGTACGGCCATCTGTATCGCTGAGGCACGCAAGCCTCCCCACCAACGGCAAGGTCCATGGTTCATGGGGGGACTGATATGATATACATACACATATCAAGACCACCTGATTTAACCTGGAAATAGCTATCACGACGAAATACGGCTATTGTAATAAAAAATATAATCGAACACAGCAGCCTCTTGGTATCATAGTATATGACACACAAGATGCAGCGGGCCCAGATGAGTAGAGATTGTTAACTTGAATGAGAACAAATTGTCACACATGTGACTAACAGAGGAAAGGAAATCAAGGCAGTGTATGATGTTACGTTACAGACGATTTCCATCAGATTGTTGACGTAAAATATTTTGTAACAGTTCCTGTTACGACAGTTTTTGAATAATGTATATTTTGCGAACAACGAAACAGTTCCTTGTTTATTTATTATTGTTGTAAAAAAAATGCGAAGTGTCGGATTACAAAAACAAACATTTTCTTTCCACCAGGCACACCTCTTAAAAGAAAAATTATTGCATTCATGCATTTCACAGTAATTTCTATATTTACTTAGACAGAAATGGAATGAAGTAAGAAATTGTCGTGGCCATTGTTCTGCACATCGTGCTGCATACCATGCATACTTGATCAAATTCACAAAATATGATGTAAACTGACAATGCAGTATTGACTGAAGTTCAGCAATACTGTTCAGCTGATAAACATGAAATGCAAAGAGCTAACGGAAATTATATTGCCTGACTATTTTAAATGGTTCAAATGGCTCTGAGCACTATGGGACTCAACTGCTGAGGTCATTAGTCCCCTAGAACTTAGAACTAGTTAAACCTAACTAACCTAAGGACATCACAAACATCCATGCCCGAGGCAGGATTCGAACCTGCGACCGTAGCGGTCTTGCGGTTCCAGACTGCAGCGCCTTTAACCGCACGGCCACTTCGGCCGGCCGACTATTTTATGTACAATGCTTTAGCCTGTCGAAAAAATTTTTATCGAGACGCTGAATCACGTGTTAGTTTCGGATGAAATCCGTATTTTATTAGTAGTCTTTTTTCGTCATCCTCCTAAAAACAGTGGTGTCATTATGTCAATTTCAGGAGTCCACCAAAAGCAATGAATTATTTAGTGGAAATGGTAAGAAGGCGTTTCGCTGTAACATTAAAAATAATTCTCTCCCATTTTTTTCAGAATCTGCTACTTTAATTACAAGACTTTTGGAGTTGGTCATAAGTTGCCTTGATCTCCTTGAAGACAGATATAAAGCTACAGAAACAATAACCCACTGATACTTATCACTGACATTGTTTTAGCATTCATCGACTTCGCAAATAACTTCTTTTCCACTCGAAATGATGAAGTGCGGTTTGCACGGAATCTGACTGACAGGCTTTATATTCAGAGTTTTTCGGGATAACAAAAACTTGTGCGACTTATTTTTCAGTACAATCTCCTGAATTTGTTTAACCTGATCGAAAAAACCTAGGAATCTGTAATGTTCACCTCACTTGCCGTTCACAGCGCCCAGCCTCCTATATCTCCTTCGATGATGAAGTATTGACTCTTACGAGCGGTTATGAAGCTTACGAACAGCTTTTGTTTTATACTTTTGCGAGTTTAATTTTGGCGCATATTTTTTACATTTATACAATACGTGTTCAGATTTTACGAAACGAAAACGGCTTTGCACACTGCTTATGTACAAACGTAGCCGGCCGCGGTGGTCGTGCGGTTCTAGGCGCTCCAGTCCGGAGCCGCGCTGCTGCTACGGTCGCAGGTTCGAATCCTGCCTCGGGCATGGATGTGTGTGATGTCCTTAGGTTAGTTAGGTTTAACTGGTTCTAAGTTCTAGGGGACTGATGACCACAGCAGTTGAGTCCCACAGTGCTCAGAGCCATTTTTGTATAAACGTAGCCCACCCGGTTGGCCGTGCGGTCTAACGCACGGCTTTCCGGGCGGGAAGGAACGCCTGGTCCCCGGCACGAATCCGCCCCGCGGACTTGTGTCGAGGTCCGGTTAGCCGGCTAGTCTGTGTATGGTTTTTAGACGGTTTTCCATCTGCCACGGCGAATGCGGGCTGGTTTCCCTTATTCCGCCTCAGCTACACTATGTCAGCGATTGCTGCGCAAACAAGTTCTCCTCGTACGCGTACACCAACATTACTCTACCATGCAAACATAGGGGTTACACTCGTCTGGTGTGAGACGTTCCCTGGGAGGGTCAACCGGAGGCCAAACGGCACAATAGCCCTGGGTTCGGTGTGGGGCGGCGGAGGAGTGAAGTAGACTGCGGTAGTCGTCGTGGAGTTGTGCACCACTGCGGCAGCGGCGGGGACGGAGCCTCTCCGTCGTTTCTAGGCCCCAGGTTAACATACAATACAATGCAATGTATAAACGTTCTCTACCTCCTTCGTTTAACTAATAATTAACAGCCTTTTCTTTCTCACTGATAGCAATTCCTGTACATGCTTTCTTTGGGCTTGTAAGATGCTTTATTTTTGTTCTTGACTTTAATTAGCACAAGAATCATCGTTTGAGCCAAAATTCATGGAATCGACCGAGTTATTTTCTGTTTCCTACGATGTTTACACAGTCTCTAACAAAATGTCAACATCATTCGAATCAATGACGAAGAAATTTACTAATAAATAACACGTATGTAGGCCTTCACGAGAAGTGGGTGATTTCAGTTGTATACCACGATCTTCATATTTCATTTCTGCAACGTTGAAAATATTAATTTTATTCCACATAACTGAAACTCTGGAACCTGTGGAACGACAGATAGTATTAACAAGCATGAACGAAGAAATCACAACGAAAATTAATTCAGTTTTATCTACATTTTTAACACTTGAGTGATATCGCTAAAGCAACTGCTAATTATGATGGACATTAAATGACGCAAATTCGAGCGAATAGTAACTGTTAACAACTCTGTCAGAGAAACTATCACGGAAACTGAAGTTCACTTTACAAATTACAACCGCATTGTGGCTGTTATCTGTTTAGCGATGGGCTGTTAATCAAGGATATGTACCCACTGAGTTGCGCATGCGCTGTCTGCTGCAGCTATGACAGTGGTATACATTTCTCCAGCTGCCTCGCGAGCAACGAATTTGGCAACTTTTAAATTTTTTAAAAATACTTGCAGTGTGTCTTAGCGGCTAAAATTTTGAGATTATGTTTGTTTCGGTACACAAAATATTTCAGGGCAGTGCGTCAGGTCAACTCGCTTATCCTCCCTCCATTTTTATGACACGTTCTCTCCTCTAGATCTCAACAACATCCTCTCAAAATTAGCACCTGATTTTCTCTGGCTCTCATCCATTTTATTCAGATATTTATTGATTTATTGAGCCAAAAACTATGTACTCCCCATCAGGAGCTACAAGCGGCAAACTTTAGTAACACATTTCTTGTGTGTCATCATTTTCATTAATTTGAGTTTGTCATGTATTCGCGTTTTTAATCATTGTAGTAGCATTTATGATAATAAGTACAACTAACAAATGAATAATAAGCAGGAATGTGTTTTTTTTCTGATTTATGTAGTGGATGGAAAGACGCAAGCAGCTGCAGTTGTGTGTTAGCTCTTTTAGGTGATTATGCAATTTTACGCCCAAGTTCTTCCCTGAAATGAAGAGTGAATGAACATCATTTAGAACTAAAAATCAAATAAGATTAATGGGCCGAGAGGGGTAGCCGCGCGATCTAGGGGGCGCCTGGCCAACGTTCGCGTGTCTTCCCCCGTCGGAAGTTCTAGTCCCCCTCGGGCATGGGTGTGTGTGTTGTCCTTAGCGTCAGTAGATTAAGTAGTGTGTAAGCCTAGGGACCGATGATCTCAGCAGTTTGATTCCATGGGAACTTACCACATGTTTCCAATTTTGCGAGATTAGTGAATATAACTCTGAACCTTGTGAAATCTTTGTACTGTAACTTTACATTTTGAAAGTTTATACCCGTACCCATTGGTTGGCGTTACTTTAGGAGCTAGGATGGAGCTACTGTACCGAAAACAATTGGGTTTGGAAGCAGGTAAACAATGAAGAAAGCAATTGTGTCGGTAGTTTCATTGAAGTTAAACTGCAAAGAAATTCAACCTCTTCTTTCACCTATCACAACAGTGGTCGTGGGGATACATTGACACAAGGAAATTATTTTTGAAGCGGGGTATTTTTAAATCATAGACAGCACTAAAAAAGTTAAAAAAATCGTTGCTGGTCAGAACACGCTTTAAAAAAATTTCTTTTTACGCTGTTGGTAAGATTCTCGCATGCAATAAGCAGTTAGAGCTATCCATTTCCGTAAACAAAAACGGATCATCATGGAGATTAATCATCTTTACTGTACCTATATATGCAAAATATTTTAGGGGAAATCATTGTTTTGGATATATATACAGCAAATAATTGAGAACATACGGCGTATGTGCTACTGTGTAATGAGTTTGACGTACGAGAGGAAATCATGAAGGCTACATCAAACCTGTCTGATGACTCAAGGAAAATGTCCGTAATCGTTATCAGGCCTTTTAGACGTCGAACGAATTAGTGTCATTGGTCTTCGCATAGTATTGACATTTACATATTTAAGAATACAAAATTTACAACTGACATTCTAACATCCTTTAAGGAAACTGAGAATTTTTAGTCTGTAGCATGGTTCAACGATAGCATATTTTACACCGGGATCAACGATTTAACTGCATGGTGACAGGCGAGAGAGGTAGTCATGAATTTGAGATCAGTGCATCGATAGCTACGATTCTATACTCGTTTTCTGTTAACTAGCGAAATGTTGTTTGCGTTATGCAAATATTCACATTTAAACACAGTCTGACGCGTTCCACATCTCGCTCGCCAATTTTGCACTTGTTTGCGATATTGTACAGGCAACAACAGAGAACGTATACAAATGGAATTTCCACAGCAGCGCTGAATGTGCCCACTCAGTTCACACACGTACACTCCCTGTGGATCTCGTCAGGGGAAACTGGCATTCATTTGTTCGGCAATTACGTCGAACATTGTACGTGGCATGGACGTGTTTAGAGACTCCTCTTCTGTAATTTGCAACACGGAAACAGTAGTCACAGCTGTACCTAGAAATTTTGAAATTCTATAAACCATTCCTTAGTGCAAGGTCCCTGTTTTCCAGACATTAACTTTAGTCCATAAGCTTCTTAAATGCAAAAATATGTGTCCGATTCGTTATAAAATATGTCCTCATAAAGTAGACGTCTCCAGTATTTCATTACCGGTTAATATCACTCAATAGTACCTCGCAAATGATAATACACAAAGCGATATAATCTGGAGAGTTAAAGCTTCCAGCTTGTAGCTTGAGGAGATACTAAAAATGTAATATCATCTGATGCAACAGAAAAATAAACAAATTATACAAACATTTTTTGTTTTCAAGTCACCCATACCAAACAACATCCAACTTGCAAACAATGATTTGTTTAGGCGTTTCAGTATTTCTGTGATATATTCCCCTCAACTGAATCACTTACAGCCCCAGTTCCTCCTATTTTTGTCCATATCATGGGTGGAAATGTCTGAACTTATATAGAGTATTAAAAAGGAAATCTCTCCTCAGTTCGACTGTTGACGTGAACAGCACAATTCTTTAGGTATGGTTCTACTGGAGTTGGCATGTACGAGGGTTGTCCAGAAAGTAAGTTCCGATCGGTCGCGAAATGGACACCACATAGAAAATCCGATGAAGCTTTGCACAAATGTGTTGGGTAGTATCTCTAGTATGACTGTCGATTACATCAAGACTCTCTTTTCAGTTGTGAGCGCACTGTGAGCGAGTATAGGTGCCTAGAACAACGGTGTCTCACGCCAGGTAGGAGGGCCCGCTGAGAGGCTTCGTCTTAATGTATGCAGCCCACCTTACACAACTGCCATGCACTTCCTTCTTCATGGCAATTCTCAGCTTCACTCTGCAGGGGCAGTGAAGCTCCTGCAGACTTTTCGATGGGAATTGTTGGATCACCCTCAACGTAACGCTAATTGTCTGGTCCTGAATATCTTTTCTGGATACGAAGAAAACGCTTGGGCACAGGCTACGACCTGCAGACCAGCGTAGAGAATTATCGGAAAGCACAGGCGCTACCTTCTATGACGATGGTGTTGGAAATTTGGTATAATGCTCCGGGAGATGTCTAAGTCGGAGCGGCGACTATGTAGAGAAGTATCTGGAAAGTGTAGCTAACTCTTGCAAATAATATGTTTCAGATTTTCACTGTGATTTCCATTTAGTAACCGATCGGAACTTACTTTCTGGACAGCCCTCGTACTTACTTTCCTACGATAATTGAATGACTTACCCAGCCGGTTATAGGAGCACTTATAGTTAAATATGGTCTCCTAACAGGCGGCATTATAGCGTCTTTGACATTAACAAATAATATTCAGAGGTGAAAGGCGCGATGAGTGAGACATAGGCATCGAACGCCAGACGTTTTGATTCGAAGTCTCTCACTCACTCACTCGCTCACTCACTCACTGAGTCACTGGTTGTATGAGCTACAAAGCTGATAAACTGGGTACCAACTACGCATCAAAGTCCACGAAAATATCTTCGAATTTATTGTATCAATTCTCCTTGACTTTCAACCTCACTATAAAAAAGCAGCAGTACTGAGATCGAACATTAATGAACTTCATACGTAATTACTCCTCAGTTGTATGACGAATGCTTGCATCAATCATGGATCTCTCTTACTGAGACTCTTTATTTCTTCTACCAAGGATGTGAGTTGAACCACTATGTAGAACCGCCTAAGAAGCCACAGTTTTCCAATTCATTTACAGCGACATCGCGGTCTCATCACACTTGACAAACGAAAGAAGTTAACATTAACTTGAAAGTGACTATCTCATGGGCAGAGTTACTGGCACTTTGTGTGTAAGTAGCACGGAACTCTTCACAAATCAGAAATCTACACTCTGACTTGGAAACTATACACTGATCAGCCAGAACGCTATAACCACCTACCTAATAGCCTGTATGTCCACCTATGGCACGGGTAACAGCGGCGACGCGTGGTAGCGTGGAAACAATGAGGCCTTGGCATACCGCTGGAAGGAGCTGGCACCACATCTGCACACTAGGTACCTGATTCTCGTGGATTCCTAGAAGGTGGGCGGTGAGCTCTGAAGCCACGTTTTAATCACATCCCGGATGTGTTCGATCAGGTTCAGATCTGGCGTGCTGAAGGGCCAGTACAGCAACACAAACTCGCCACTGTGTTCTTTGAACAACTCCATCACACTCCAGGCCTTGTGACATGGCGCATTATCTTGTTGAAAAATGGCATTGCCGTCACGAAACACAATCATCATGGCGGTGTAGAGGAATGTTGGACGAGGATGGTAACTGTCAGGATGCGACCTATTAAAACTCGTCCAAGTTTTTCAAGTGATTTATTATTTCCAGCTACAGTGCTCCCATTCCTCTCGGTCTGTGTCACCAGGTCCCGCAGAGCTGAGAACACCACTTCGCTGTCTGCGAAACGGCTTGGTGCGGAATGGCTGCCTCAGCGACCCACGCTACACCCTGCAGCATGTCGGCCTTGTACGGATGCAGAGTTGTGAAAATGTCAGGCTGCGCCAGCAGTGAACTCAGCGGTCTCCCTCCATCCCTGCCTCAGCGCCTCTCTCTGGGGCCTGCTGCATGCTTCTTCGCTGTCGTGGCTAAGATCGTGGTGAGAACAAGCACCCGCGATCCGGCGTCCGAATCTGCAGCCCTCGCCTCGGGATGCCTCCGGCGTGTGTTGAGAGCTAACAAGACTGCCCGCGGTAGTGACCCGTGGCGTGGCCCACTGTTGGTGTGACACGCCTCACCGTCCAGGAGAGCTGTCACACTTGAATGCCTTGTTAGTGAACCGGCGCCTATTCATACACGGCTATGCACCTCTGTTTTGCTAACACACAGCTCCGACTCATGTACCCAAAACACCTGGGTTGGACCAGTGGGCCCCTTCTGCCTGTAACTCGTGCCTTGCAAACCGCTGTGTTTACTCTTTACAGCGTGTCTACGGCCCTGTGGCCTCCATTCTACTTCGCAACCGCTGGTAGCGTAACTTACTGTCAACAAGCCCGTGCCTGGCTGTAACTTGTGCACTCAGAAATATTGCACCGAAGCTAACCATCTTAAACAGTGGTGCTGCTACAAAGGGGTGTATGTCATCTGCAGCCAGGGTAAAGTGCTCCACGGCCGTCATGGTGCCTTGCACGAGCTCCACTGGACCCATGGATGTTCACGCGAATGTTAAAAAAAAAATGACTCTGAGCACTATGCGACTTAACTTCTGAGGTCATCAGTCGCCTAGAACTTAGAACTACTTAAACCTAACTAACCTAAGGACATCACACACAGCCATGCCCGAGGCAGGATTCGAACCTGCGACCGGAGCGTTGCTCGGCTCCAGACTGTAGCGCCTAGAACCGCACGGCCACTCCGGCCGGCCACGCGAATGTTCCCCAGAGCATAATGGAGCCGCCGCCAGCTTGTCTCCGTCGTGCAATTACGGTGTCAAAGAGCTGTTACCCTGGGAGAAGACGCATTCGCGCCCTCCCATCGGCATGATGAAGGTATTTGGGATCATCGTAGCATGCAACACTCTGCTACTGTGCCAACGTCCAGTGCCGATGGTCACGTGCCCATTTCAGTTAATTGCCAAGTCGTGGTGTTAACATTGGCTCATGCATGGGTCGTCGGCTCGTTTCCAATAAGCAGTGCTCACATTGGCTATTGACGCAATTAAGGAATATCGAGCACTTGTAAACTGAACATGAAAGATGTAAGATTGAGAAATGTTTCCAGGAGGAAAATAACTATGGAGACACTTAAGATTAAGTCCTATTAATGCTCAACGAATACACACGAGGGTTCACGAACAGTAGATACACTATGTGATCAAAAGTATCCGGACACCCCCAAAAACATCTGTTTTTCATATTAGGTGCATTAAGCTGCCACCTACTGCTAGGTACTCCGTATCAGCGAGCTCACAAATCATTAGACATCGTGAGAGAGCAGAATGGGGCGCTCCGTGGAACTCAACGAAGTTCGAACGTGGTCAGGTGATTGGGTGTCACCTGTGTCATACGTCTGTACGCAAGATTTCCACACTCCTAAACATGCCTAGGTCAACTGTTTCCGAAGTGATAGTGAAGTGAAAACGTGAAGGGACACGTACAGCACAAAAGCGTACATTCCGACCTCGTCAATTAACTGACAGAGACCGCCAAACTGCATCAGGATCCACTGCAAGTACTATGACAGTTAGGCGGGAGATGAGGAAGCTTGGAATTCATGGTCGAGCGGCTGCTCATAAGCCACACATCTCGCCCGTAAATGCCAAACGATGCCTCGCTCGGTGTAAGGAACGTAAACATTGGACGATTGAACTGTGGAAAAACATTGCTTGGAGTGCCGAATCACGGTACACAATGTGGCGATCCGATGGCAGGGTATGGTTATGGCGAATGCCCAGTGAACGTCACCTGCCAGCGTGTGTAGTGCCAACGGTAAAATTCGGAGGCGGTGGTGTTATGGTGTGGTCGTGTTTATCATGGAGGGAGCTTGGACCCCTTGTTGTTTTGCGTGGCACTATCACAGCACAGGCCTACATTGATGTTTTAAGCATCTTCTTGCTTCTCACTGTTGAAGAGCAATTCGTGGTGGGGATTGCATCTTTCAACACGATCGAGCACCTGTTCATAATGCACGGCCTGTGGCGGAGTTATTACAAGACAATAACATCCCTGTAATGCACTGGCCTCCACAGAGTCCTGACCTGAATCCTATAGCGCACCTTTGGGATGTCTTGGAACGCCGACTTCGTGCCAGGCCTCACTGACCGACATCGATACCTCTCCAGAGTGCAGCACTTCGTGAAGAATGGGATGCCTTTCCCCAAGAAATCTTCTAGCACCTGATTGGACGTATGCCTGCGAGAGTGGAAGCTGTCATCAAGGCTAAGGGTGGACCAACACCATATTGAATTCCAGCATTACCGATGGAGGGCGCCACGAACTTGTAAGTCATTTTCAGCCAGGTGTCCGGATGCTTTTGATCACGTAGTGTACAGTGCTTAAAGACGTAAGACAATTTTACACAAATGACAAAGTTAACAAAAACAGTCTAGATCGCAAATGGTGTTTATTTATGACTATTATTTACGCATGTAGACAGATTATTTTTGTTAATTTACGGTAAAAAATCACTTTATTCTGTTATGACTTCAAAAATCATTCAGTGACAAATGCTTCTAGAATTTGTTCAGCGACATATTACATACGAATCAAGTATACGGCAGCTGCTCGTTGTCGATTCGCAAGTTGTCTTCTCAAAAGGAGTGGCAAATTATGGTTTTGCAGCAAAATGTACCATAAATTTCGAAACGTTACGTCTTCTTCCATGGGGAGAAAAGCAGAACAAATTGTCGTGATAACACAGGGACAGTGTACGTTGTAAGTAGGCTGTTTATGTTTTCTCTATGTAAGTAGGCTGTTTATGTTTTCGCTCAGACTTTGAGAAAAACACTGCTATTCTACTGTTATGTACGATTAGGACTGTCTTTATGGACTGTGAGAAAATTTTAGCTTTTGACCAACATTGTATCAATAAGTGTGTGCATTTGACATGTTTGTTATTGTAATTATGAAAAATTTTATCAAATCATTATTGGCCACTGCCCAAAAAATATTTTGTAAAATTTTTTGTGGGGAGCATGGGGGCTATGTAAGTAGGCTGTTTATGTTTTCTCTATGTAAGTAGGCTGTTTATGTTTTCTTATTGGCAACGTTACGTAGCGCTCAATATGAAAATCACTGGCTGTGCTGTGTGCAGTCTGTGGCTAGTTTGCATTGTTGTCTGCCATTGTAGTGTTGGGCAGCGGCAGCTGGCTGTGAACAGCGCGTAGCGTTGCGCAGTTGGAGGTGAGCCGCCAGCAGTGGTGGATGTGGGGAGAGAGATGGCGGAGGTTTGCAATTTGTCATGAACTGATATATATATTATGACTTGTGATGATATTAAGGTAAATACATTGTTTGTTCTCTATTAATATCTTTCATTTGCTAACTATCCCTATCAGTAGTTAGTGCCTTCAGTAGTTTGAATCTTTTATTTAGCTGGCAGTAGTGGCGCTCGCTGTATTGCAGTAGCTTGAGCAGCGAAGATTTTTGTGAGGTAAGTGATTTGTGAAAGGTAATAGTTTAATGTTAGTCAGGGCCATTCTTTTGTAGGGAATTTTGAAAGTCAGATTGCGTTGCGCTAACAAAATATTGTGTGTCAGGTTAAGCACAGTCGTGTATAAATTGTTCAAAGGGGACGTTTCATAACGTTGTGAGTATAATTTAGTCCACATAACACTAGCTGTACGAGACCTAAAAGTACGTGTAAGATCCTATTAAATGCAACCTCAGACGAATACTTTAAATTAATAGTGGTCAACTACACAAGCAATCGCAACAATGCAGCGGAGTTTGAAGCGCTCCTCAGTATCTGTGAAGCTCACATAATTCTAGATACAGAAAAATTAAGAGCAATGGGGTTTTAGAGAAAATTTAAACGTATACCGCAATGAGAGGCTAATGGGGAATGGGGGCTATGTATTTTTAGTAGTAGATAATAAACCCAAATCCACCGATACGAAATTGAAGTTGCATGCGATATGGCCTGAGTAAGACACACTACCGGGAGAGGGGGGGGGGGGGGCGGTCATAAAAACGTAACTGGATCCTTCTGTCGCCCATCAGGCTCACCACATGATATTACAGAAAATTTTGGAGAGAAATGAGTTACCCAGTGTATAAGCTTCCCGGCATACTGTAATCAACCAACAATCAGTTGGGACAATTACAATTTTGTTAGTGGTCGGAGTGACAAGATATCTTGGGAAACATTTTCATACACGTTTTCTGAAACGACATAGAACACACTGCTGGGAGTCCCCCTCGTGATGGAGATACATTGGCTTTAATGGCGACAAAAAGGACGGACCTCTCCGAGGATAATCACATCAAAACTGGTGTCAGAAACCATGAGATAGCTGTAGCAACAATGATTACCGAAGTACAAAGGGCAGATTAACCAAGTGGATACTGTAGATTTACATATTCAGTAAACTAGGTCAAGAGGCAGCAGTGTCATATCTGAACGAGGAACCTGAAACTTATGGCTCACGACAGGAGTACACATATGAACTATACCCAAATTTTCAAGAATAGTTGACCATTGACTGGATAGATATGTAACCAAGAGAACAGTTAATGTCAGTGACACTTCATGGTATACAGTCACAGCAAAGAAGCTTCTAAAGAAACAGAGGCTACAGTGTAATAAGTGTAAAACGAATTACAGCGTTATGGATACAAGGATGATGAATGGAACGTGTTTGGGTGTCAAGAGGGTAACGTGTGAAGCTCACAGTGACTACCGTTATAAAATATTGTTGAAAGATCTTTCGCAAAACCAGAAGAGATTCTGCTCTTATGTATGTCTGCTACTGATACCAAAGTTAGTGTCCAGACACACATCGACGAGACAGAAACTCAAATTGAGGGCAGCAAACCAAAAGAAGAATTGCTTAACTCCGTTTACAGAAGTTCCTTTGCAAATGAGAACGAACTAGCGATGCCCCCATTTGATTCTTGCACCATCTCAAAAACAAGTGAAATAGGTATTAGTGGCATTGGTATTGAGAAACAGCTGAAGTTCCTAAAATTGAACAAACCTCCAAGACTGATAAAATCCCCATCATAATGTATGGAAAATTTTCCGTTGAGTTAGTCCCTATTTTAACCATAACATACCGAAGATTCCTCGAAGAAAAGACTGTGCCAAGTGGATAGAAAAATTCACTCGTCTCACCACTTGCCACACCAATCTACAAAAAGTGCAGCAGCAGTGATTCACAAACTCTCGTACAATATCCTTGACAGACATTTGCCACAGAATATTAGAATATTTTATGATCTCAAATGTAGTGAGGTACCTCGAACAGATAGTCCTCCATGGCAACAATCATAGATTCCAAAAACATCGATCAAGTGAAATTCACACTTTTCTCGTATGACATACTGCAAGCCATGGATCAAGGCAGTCCGACAGATACACCTTTTCCTGATTCCCGAAAGCTACTTACTCTATAAAATGGCTCTGAGCACTATGGGACTTAACATCTATGGTCATCAGTCCCCTAGAACTTAGAACTACTTAAACCTAACTAACCTAAGGACAGCACACAACACCCAGTCATCACGAGGCAGAGAAAATCCCTGACCCCGCCGGGAATCGAATCCGGGAACCCGGGCGTGGGAAGCGAGAACGCTACCGCACGACCACGAGATGCGGACTACTTACTCTATACCTACGCTTATTGTTGAAAGTGCGGTAATACGGGTATCAAGCATAATTTGTGACCAGATTCAGGCTTTCTTGGTGCATAGGGCACAGCGTGCTATCCTGGGCTGAGTCATCGAAGAATATAAAAGTAACTGCAGGCGTACTCCTGGGTAGTAAGTTGGGACCCTTGTTGTTCATGTCATATATTGACAATCTTGCAGGAAACATTAATAGCAACCTCAGACTTTACGCGTATAAAATACTGTTTGAAAAAATCGGCACAAATATTCAGTCAGATCTTGATGACATTTCAAATCAATGCACAGATGGGCAACATGATTTAAATATTCATAAATGTAAAATTGAGCACGTCACAAAAAAGAAAGAAAGTAGTATCCTGTCGTCATAACAACAGTGAGTCAGAGTTAGAATTGGTCAACCCATACAAACACCTGGTTGTAACATTTTGTAGATATATGAAACGGAACGATCACCTAGATAAAACAGGTGTCAGACTGCGATTCATTGGTAGAATACTACGAAAACGCAAGCAGCCTACAAAGTAGATTGCATACGAAACTATCAGGTGGCCCATCCAAGAATGTTACTCAAGTGTGTGGGACCCATACCCATCTGGAGTATCAGGGGAAATACAACGAATTCAAAGAAGGGCAGCTCTAATGTCATAGGATTGCTTGACCTATGGGAGAATGTCAAGAAGATGCAGAAAGAACTGAAGTGGTTGACTCCTGTAGACGCAAATTACTCCATGAAAGCTTACTTAGAAAGTTTTTAGAACCAACTTTTTGTGATAAATCTAGGAATATACTATAACCCTGTAAATTCTGTGTGTATCGCTGTCGCACGAATCGCTACAAGATTAGACTGTTTGCAGCGAGCAAAGAAGCGTTTGTGTAATAATTGCTCTCGCGCTCGATACGTGAATGGAACTGGGAAAAGCGCTAATAACTGATACAATGGTAGGTACCGTCTTCCATGTACTTCACAGTGGTATGCAGAATATAGATGTAGATGTATATGCAGACCGCAGCCATACGGAAAATGGAGTGCTCCTCCATGGAGTAAGACGAGCTCACCCTCTGTGTCCACAGAGCAACTAATACCGAATCGATAGCTGCTGTGAAAGCGGTTGCCTGGCAGCCGAAAATGATGAATTGCTCTTTGATTCTTCCACACGAAGAGGAACTCGATACTCGTGGTCCATTAACGAAAATTGTCAGAGAGGTCACATCTTTCCAGACACCTCATCAAACAACAAACTAACACCGATTCTAGTTCATGTTTCTGTATATTTAGTTTTGCTTCACACTTGTAAGTAGAAGAATATTGGCTGAAGAATTCCAGGGATAGCGATTCGATTAGGGTAACGTCTGTTACCCTATTGACTATTTATGTTACAGGTACCACAATCTGGTAAGAAAAACTGCCAAGATTATGAATCACAAGATTTTCATAATCCTTAGCTTCCATAAATATCATATTAGTCCATCATGAGCCGTTATCATTCACACGATGACCTCATGAGCCAGTAATTTGAACATGGACAAAAGAATCAACCTTAAAGGCTTACTACAATGTCATCTTCAGAGGGGTGTTAGGTCAAAAAACCAAAATATGTTCAGAAAAATAAGAAGGGAAGAAATTAGGTATGATGATCTAAAACAGTTCTTAAACAAATAAATATGTAAGGAAAGAGATTGGTAACAGAAGCTGCTTTGAATATATATATATTGAACCAAAGTAGTTGGTAGAATTACAGAGGTGTAAATTACGGGTCTGTGGTTTGTGGATGCAGAGCTGAAGGTCGATGGCGTCCCACGTATGTTCCATCGCACTAATAATAATAATAATAATAATGGCGTGTGACGAGGGCCTCGACTAAGATCGGGCGAATTTGCGGCCCAGACATCAACGTGAGTTGATGCTCCTCAAACCATTGCACCACGATTCCGGTCTTGTGATACGGTCAGTTATCCTGCTGGAAGAGATACTTGCGGTAGGGGAAGGTCTGAAGCACGAAGGGGTGCAGGTAGACTGCAATAATGTTCAAGCAGTCCACTGCTCTCATGGTCCCTTCTATTACAACCATAGTTCCCATAATTGCCCGGCTGCATGTCCCACATAACGCAGTAATACTGCCCCCACCGGACTGCGTAAGTAGCACAGTGTATGTTTCTAGCAGCCGTTTGCATGGATGACGACGTCTCCCTACAGGACCGCCGACATGGTGCGTCAAGAAACGTGATTCACCGGACAAGTCCATGGGTTTTCATTGATCCACAGTTCAAACTCGGTGATCCCGTGCCCGCTGTAGATGTACACTACTGGCCATTAAAATTGCTGCCCCAAGAAGAAATGCAAATGATTAACGGGTACTCATTGGACAAATATATTATACTAGAACTGACATCTGATTACATTTTCACGCAATTTGGGTGCATAGATCCTAAGAAAACATACCCAGAACAACCACGTCTGGCAGTAATAACGGCCTTGATACGCCTGGGCATTGAGTGAAACGGAGCTTGGATGGCGTGTACAGGTACAGCTTCCCATGCAGCTTCAGCACGATACCACAGTTCATCAACAGTTGTGATTGGCGTTTTGTGTCGAGCCAGTTGCTTGGCCACCATTGACCAGAACTTTTGAATTGGTGAGAAATCTGGAGAATGTGCTGGCCAGGGCAGCAGTCGAACATTATCTGTATCCAGAAAGGCCCGTACAGGACCTGCAACATGCGGTCGTGCATTATCTTGCTGAAATGTAAGGTTTCGCAGGGATCGCATGAAGGGCGGAGCCACGGGTCGTAACAAATCTGAAATGTAACTTACACCGTTCAAAGTTCAGTCAATGCGAACAAGAGGTGACCGAGACGTGTAACCAATGGCACCCCACACCATCACCCCGGGTGATACGCCAGTATGGCGATGACTAATACACGTTTCCAATTTGCGTTCACCGCGATGTCGCCAAACACGGATACGACCATAATGATTCTGTAAACAGAACCTGGATTCATCCGAAAAAAATGACGTTTTGCCATTCGTGCACCCAGGATCGTCGTTGAGTACACCATCGCAGGCGCTCCTGTATGTGATGCAGCCATGGTCTCCGATCTGATAGTCCATGCTGCTGCAAACGTCGTCGAACTGTTCGTGCAGATGGTTGTTGTCTTGCAAACGTCCCCATCTGTTGACTCAGGGATCGAGACGTGGCTGCACCATCCGTTACAGCCATGCGGATAAGATGCCTGTCATGTCGACTGCTAGTGATGCGAGGCTGTTGGGCTCCAGCACGGCGTTCCGTATTAACCTCCTGAACCCACCGATTCCATATTCTACTAACAGTCATTGGATCTCGACCAACGCGAGCAGCAATGTCGCGATACGATAAAACCGCAATCGCGATAGGCTACAATCCGACCTTTATCAAAGTCGGAAACGGTGCGCATTTCTCCTCCTTACATGAGGCAACACAACAACGTTTCACCAGGCAACGCCGGTCAACTGCTGTTTCTGTATGCGAAATCGGTTGGAAACTTTCCTCATGTCATCTCGTTGTAGGTGTCGCCACCGGCGCCAACCTTGTGTGCATGCTCTGAAAAGCTAATCAATTGCATATCACAGCATCTTCTTCCTGTCGGTTAAATTTCGCGTCTGTAACACGTCATCTTCGTGGTGTAGCAATTTTAATGGCCAGTAGTGTAATTGACGATGTCGACATGGAAAGACGTAGGAGTCGTCTGTTGTTGAGTACTGTGTTCAGCAGTGTTCTTTTAACGGCGTGCTCTGAATCACTTGTGCCTGCACAAGCACTGTAGTCTGTCGTCCGATCCGCCACTGATCTCTTCCTTTCCCGCTTTAGAAAGCGGTCAAGCAACTGTGACGGTACCTAACGGTTACTACTGAATAGTTGCTCTTCTAAACGGCATCACATACGAGCAAATCAGTTGCGTCTTCGCCGGTGGTACTTTAGGTAGTTGGGCTATACACGGCTGTGTTTAAAAAGAAAAGCTCGATGTAGTCATAGGGTCGAGCTGCGAATGTCTGTTTTTATACGCTACGGCTCATTCGCTGTAAATAATAACCTGTAGCTAGGATCCTGCAGTCAAATACGCTATGCATTGGCTAGAATTTCGAGTTAATAAAATAAAGAGAAGTATAAAATAAAAGATAGATAATAACTGAATAACAAAGTGTCTATTCTAATGCCTCTAATTGATCAATACGACAGGGAACCATGCTGAATAATGCTGCAAAGAACATCAGAGGCACACTAGATTAAGACAGGTGACTAAGTCAGCCATTGCTGAACACTGTTTAGAACTAGATCATGCCATGAAGTATGAGGATACCAAGATTCTAGCACAAACACCCAGATTTTGGGACAGTGTTATAAGAGAATCGATAGAAATTAAAATGGCTGACGATCTTATGAACCGTGACACAGGGTACCAGCTAAGCAGAGCCTGGGATCCGGCTCTGGAATTGTTAAAGGAGCAACGGGGCCAGCTGCAACACTACACAAACAGAAGAACCAGAGACATGGAGATGGAAAACGAGCCCCTGACGGACTACCAGGCGCACCAGACCAAAGATGGAACACCCAGAAGTGGGACTGGTGGGCGCGGACCGCGGAGGGAACGTCCAGAGCTGCAGCGGACGAAAAACGGAGCGGCAACGCTCCAACAGGTCGTGGTGAGCGGGCGCGGCCCGCAGGGGGAACGCTTGGTACCCCAGACCGCAGATGAAACCCACAGGAGCGGGTTTGGTGGGCGCGGACCGCAGAGGGAACTCCTAGAACCGCAGCGGACGGAAAACGAAGTAGCACCGCTTCAGCAGGTCGCAGGGAATGGGCGCCGACCACAGAGGAAGCGCCTGCAGCCGTTGGTGGAGGGGGAAGGCCATAGGCATAAATACTGGACCAGGTCCACTCGAGGAGCAGTCTCAGGTCGCACCTGATGAAAGTTACGAGCTACGTGACCGAAATATCGTGCAAGTACGACGCTGATATCCAGCAGAACACCCGACAACCCAAGATGTCATTAGATCGCCGGGAAAGCCTGAAGAGTTACAACATTTATACTGAAACGCCAAAGAAACTGGTATAGCCATACGTATTCAAATACATAGATATGTAAACAAGCAGAATGCGGCGCTGCGGTCGGCAACGCCTATGTAACACAAGTGTGTGACGCAGTTGTTAAATCGGTACTGCTGCTAAAATGGCAGGTTACGAAGATTCAAGTGAGTCTAAAAGTGATATTATAGTCGGCGAACGAGCGATGGGACACAACATCACCGAGGTAGCGGTGATGTGGAGATTTTCCCGTACGACCGTTTCACGAGTGCACCATGAATATCAGGAACTCGATAAAACATCAAACCTCCGACATCGCTGCGGCCGGAAAAAGATCCTGCAAGAACAGGACCAACGAAGACTGAAGAGAATCGTTCATCGTGACAGAGGAGCAACCCTTCCGCAAATTGCTGCAGATTTCAATGCTGGGCCATCAACAAGTATCAGTGTGCGAACCATTCAACGAAACACCATCGATATAGGCTTTCGTAGTCAAAGGCCCACTCATGTGCCCTTGATGACTGCAACACAATGCTTTACGCCTCACCTGGTCCCGTCAACACCGACACTGGACTGTTGATGACTGGAAATGTGTTGCCTGGTCAGACGAGTGTCGTTTCAGATTGTATCGAGCAGATGGACGTGTACGGGTATGGAGACAACCTCGTGAATCCATGGACCCTGCATGTCAGCAGGAAACTGTTCAAGATGGTGGAGGCTCTGTAATGGTGTGGTGAGTGTGCAGCTGGAGTGATATGGGATCCCTGATACGTCTAGATACGACTCTGACAGGTGACTCCTACATTAGCATCCTATCTGATTACCTACATCTTTTGATGTCCATTGTGCATTCCGACGGACTTGAGCAATTCCAGCAGGACATTTCGACCCCCCCCCCCCCCCCATGTTCAGAATTGCTACATAATGACTCCAGGAACACACTTTTGAGTTGAAACATTTCCAAGGGCCACCAAACTCCCCAGACATGAACATTATTGAGCATATATGGGATGTCTTGCAATGTGCTTTTCAGAAGAGTTCTCCACACCCTCGTACTCTTACGGATTTACGGACAGCCCTTCAGCATTCGTGGTGTCAATTCCCTCCAGCACTACTTCAGACATTAGTGGAGTCCATGCCATTTCTTATTGCGGCACTTTTTCGATATGAGGCAGATGTACCGGTTTCTTTGGCTCTTCAGTGTAAATAAAGTTACTGGCAAAGTTGTAAACTGTTCATTAAACAACTACTAAAGTATAACAAAATATGAGGTATTGATACTATGTCCATTTGCTGCATAAATGTGGAGAAAACAATGCCTAATAAAAAAGATGTAAAATATGTAATTAACCAAGAAGTAAAATAAATAGAGATACTAAGCTTTCAGAGATGATTGCTATTGTGCGGTGCTATTATCTGAGATGTCGTTTGTTGAAATCGCATGAAGTGATTAAAAGTTGGCCGCCCGTTGTGCCCGAGCGGTTCTAACCGCTTCAGTCCGGAACCGCGCTGTTGCTACGGTCGCAGGTTCGAATCCTGCCTCGGGCATGGATGTGTGTGATGTCCTTAGGTTAGTTAGGTTTAAGTAGTTCTAAGTCTAGGGAACTGATTACCTCAGATGTTAAGTCCCATAGTGCTTCGAGCCATGTGAAGCATTTGATTAAAAGTTGTTAATTCATAGGGAAAATATTTACTCGCTGTGAAATATTAACTTCTGTAGTTTTAAAGGTACTGAAATTATTGTTGTGTCACTGGATGCGTCTTATTATTCTGGGATCGCCAATATACTCAAATTTGTATTAATATCTGACGTAACGTACTGTCGAATCTCGAAGAGCTGTACCTTAGCCATCTTTCAGATTGTCAGGTACCCCGCTATTTTTAGAGCGTTTCCTCCTGCACAAAGTCTATGCGAGCGACAGCCGTCAAAATTCCCCGCACAGAGACTTTCCCTATTTCCGGCGACGCTTTTTCTTATAGACATTGTACCAGGACTCGCTCGAACAGGTCACTTAGCCAGAAGCCGGAACTTCCGCGGCCTGGCATGAGACCTGGGCCCGTCAGCGTACAACAAATGCGTCTTACTCGTACCAGTACTGGATGGCCGATTAGCTCGCCTACATAAGCGTACCGTACGCAACCGCTCTCCTTGTTCTCTGTCGAGGTGTGGAAGTCCAACACCTAGTGGACTTTTCGATGTTTCACCACTCAACACTAATTTTGCACAGATGTTCATAACAGCAGCACGTGAATAGCCGACCAGCTTCGCCATTTCCTAGATGGCATAATAGTATGCTATTTATCAAAGTCTCTTTTATTGCTGAGTCTCCCCATTTCGGCCCGTATAGTTGCTAGAATGATTCCCGATTCGTTGATGCTCCGCTTATATCCGTTCTCACTGCGTCATATGTCCGCAATTGCAAATGGTTCAAATAGCTCTGAGCACTATGGGACTTAACATCTGAGGTCATCAGTCCGCTAGAACTTAGAACTACTTAAACCTAACTAACCTAAGGACATCACACACATCTATACCCGAGGCAGGATTCGAACTTGCGACCGTAGCAGTCGCGCGGTCCCGGACTGAAGCGCCTAGAACCGCTCGGCCACCGCGGCCGGCTCTAATATTGATTATATAAGTTTTCAATTACTACTTTTTTCAATTAGTAGCATTCATCCGGTGGTGGTTCCAGGTTCCTCACATAGCCCACTCATTACACATGCATTTTGGCTCTGTACATTGCTGATGATAAAAAGGGGACATTTACGCAACAAATGCTAAATATCTCAAGAAAAGTCTTCTCCAAGTTCCAGATAAGCCAGAAATTGCTAAATTGCTTCATTACTCTCTTCGAAACAGAAAAATGAATAACCACATAAGAGCTGCTATAGTGCTGTGCACAGTATTATTATTATTATTATTAGTGACTCTGGTCAGACACAAAGTATTAACAGCCTGAAGTCTTCCAATTTCTGCCAGTTGAGAAGTAAGGAGTGCATCAATCAAGTGACTTACGAACAGTAAGTCTAGTGCACACATTTTAATTTGGTTGATTCTAAATGGGACTGCAGTGTACAGGTCAAGCATGCGCCGTAATGGAGAGGGGAAATGCAGGGGAAGTATGTTTTGTAACAGTTGTCTAGGCTCACTGTGGATAGCTAGCTTTCTTATCTGAGAGGGAGACGGAGTTGAAGGTAGCACTTGCGATTCACCACGAATTCCTTCATCATTCATTCTTACATCCCCTTCCCCCCCACTCACTACACATACACACACACAAACACACACACACACAAACACACACACACACACACACACACACACACACACACACCGACACAAACTAAATATCATTTGTCTCTCATCATTTAAAAATAAAAATGTTGAAAGAAATGTCTTTCATTTTACAGTTTAGATAGGGACTAATGTGGGGGAGGAGTGGGAACAACAGGTGGCAGAGGGGCGGGGGGGGGGGGGGGGTCCTAGTAAGTGTCTGACTGCACTCAGGTGTGATGGTCTAAGAAGGGTTGGAAACCACTGTTCTAGAGGTTGTGCTGCCACCGTACCTACTGAGCTGAAGTCGTTTATATGCAAAGAATAAAAACAGTAAGTATATGGTTAGAGTTACAACATTGTGCAACAGGTAAAACTAGACGCAAGAATGCATTTGTATCGTTCGTGTTCAATGTTACCAGGCCAGGTAGGGCACACAAGTGGTGTGAACAGCGTCAGATGTTGAATGATCACTGTCAAGAACACGGAGTTGCCGCACACACTTGTAAGACCGCTTTAGCAGCACCTGATAGAATTTGAAAGCGGCCTCTTTTGGTCTACATTTGTCCAGATGGGAGGATTGTGCATATCCAGATTTGTGGGGTATTCGGATACGGTAGTGGCCCAATGCTGAGTAACATTGAGAATGTGAAAGCAGGCACACATGTCGTCAAGATTCCAGTCAAACACGTCTGACCACTATAAAGGAGGATCGCCGTATAGTGCACCGAAAACATTGGAACCCCTTCGCGTCTGTGTCTCCCATCCGATGTGTCACCCTGCATCGTTGGTCGCATACTAGTTGCAAGCGGAGTAGAGCATTGCCGTTCCATACATGGGCTGCCATTAACACCACAACACAAACGGCACCGTTTGACTGTTGCTGTGATCAAGAAGCATGGACACCATCACACTGTGTTCAGTGATGATCCGCCGTTCTGCAGTACCCCGGATGACCAACGTCGGCTAGTATGGCGGCGACCTGAAAGGTAATCCCATCCAATGTTTTGGAGGGGTACAGCAGAGTTACTCTTGGCGTCATGGTGTGTGAAGCCATCGGGTACGACTACAGGTCACGACTAGTAGTGGTTGAGGGAACTCTACGTCACGGACATCCTGCGTCCCCATGTGTTACCTCTCATGTGACGGTATCGTAGTGCTATTTTTCAACAAGACAATGCTCGTCAACACGTGACACTTGTCTCTATGAACTGTCTTCGTGATGATGAGGTGGCCCCGTGGCCAGCAAGATCCATGGATCTGTACTGGATAGAACATGTGTGGGACGTCAACTCCATCCTATTTCCAGTATCAGGAATGTTACGGACCAGTTACAATAGCTGTGAGCTATCATGGATGAGGAGAAGATACCACTTGATGACACCCTTCCCAATCGAATCACATCATGCATCCAGGCTTGAGGTGGGTGCAGTATCATCCTAATTAGTGGGTTCATACGACCACGTTCTTTGTAAATTTGATTCAGTTTTGTAATCACTGAAAAGAAAACACAGACTGTCTCAAAACATGTAGTTCCAGTTCGATTACTCCTCTCCTTTTGTGTTCCTCACTTTGTCAGGCAGTGTGTGTGTCTGTGTCGATATATTCGTTCTAGTACTGGTCCACTTGTTGATCTGGACTGGCAATGTACATTAGTACTACTAGTGCAGTGGTAGTACGGGGGTAGCCATAAGGTTTTATCAACTTGACGTTGGTGTTAGTTCTTCTCTACAAGTTCATCGTCCAGTAAGACACACTTTTCTGAAGAACAGATGACTTGTCGGAGACCTTGGCTGTAGAAGTCAGTATTTAGACTGTACAGGAAATGATTATACCTCTAAAATCCTCTAGTATTCATTCTGTAAATGCAATTTTCTCTTCATCCGAGGAAACAAGATGACGTCAGTTAATGCCTTTTCAGGGTAATACGGGGGGAAGGGGACTCAGGAGATTTCCGTGGTGTGCTCTTGTGATTTAGTTGCCCTTTCGAGCATGATCTGTTAGTACCATACCGTGGCAATTCCGAAAACCTTGCACGAAGATGGTTATGACTTCTTCTTTTTCGATAGTAGTTGCTTTGCTCTTTCGATACTGTACCACAACACTTGTCCATTGTGATTAGGCAACTGAGGAAATCATCTGGGTTTGTGTGATGATTTCAGCCGTAAATAGAAATATTAAAAAAGGTAGGAAGATTTTTCTGTTTAGCAAAAGTGACAAAAAGCAGATTACAGAGTACCTGACGGCTCAACACAAAAGTTTTGTCTCAAGTACAGATAGTGTTGAGGATCAGCGGACAAAGTTCAAAACCATCGTACAATATGCGTTAGATGAGTATGTGCCAAGCAAGATCGTAAGAGATGGAAAAGAGCTACCGTGGTACAGCAACCGAGTTAGAAAACTGCTGCGGAAGCAAAGGGAACTTCATAGCAAACATAAACATAACCAAAGCCTTGCAGGCAAACAAAAATTACGCGAAGCGAAATGTAGTGTGAGGAGGGCTATGCGAGAGGCGTTCCATGAATTCGAAAGTAAAGTTCTACGTACTGACTTGGCAGAAAATCCTAAGAAATTTTGGTCTTATGTCAAAGCAGTAGGTGGATCAAAACAAAATGTCCAGACACTCCCTGACCAAAATGGTACTGAAACAGAGGACCGCAGAATAAAGGCCGAAATACTAAATGTCTTTTTCCAAAGCTGTTTCACAGAGAAAGACTGCACTGTAGTTCCTTCTCTAGATTGTCGCACAAAATGGTAGATATCGAAATAGACGACAGAGGGATAGAGAAACAATTGAAATCGCTCAAAAGAGGAAAGGCCGCTGGACCTGATGGGATACCAGTTCGATTTTACACAGAGTACGCGAAGGAACTGTTCCCCCTTCTTGCAGTGGTGTACCATAGGTCTCTAGAAGGGCGTAGCGATCCAAAGGATTGGAAAAGGGCACAGGTCATCCCCGTTTTCAAGAAGGGACGTCGAACAGATGTCCAGAAATATGGACCTATATCTCTAACGTCGATCAGTTGTAGAATTTTGGAACACGTATTATGTTCGAGTATAATGACTTTTCTGGAGACTAGAAATCTACTCTGTAGGAATCAGCATGGGTTTCGAAAAAGACCGTCGTGTGAAACCCAGCTCGTGCTATTCGTCCACGAGACTCAGAGGGCCATAGACATGGGTTCACAGGTAGATGCCGTGTTTCTTGACTTCCGCAAAGCGTTCGATGCAGTTCCCCACAGTCGTTTAATGAACAAAGTAAGAGCATATGGACTATCAGACCAATTGTGTGATTGGATTGAAGAGTTCCTAGATAACAGAACGCAGCATGTAATTCTCAATGGAGAGAAGTCTTCCGAAGTAAGAGTGATTTCGGGTGTGCCGCAGGGGAGTGTCATAGGACCGTTGCTATTCACAATATACATAAATGATCTTGTGGATGACATCGGAAGTTCACTGAGGCATTTTGCAGATGATGCTGTGGTGTATCGAGAGGTTGTAACAATGGATAATTGTACTGAAATGCAGGAGGATCTGCAGCGAATTGACGCATGGTGCAGGGAATGGCAATTGAATCTCAATGTAGACAAGTGTAATGTGCTGCGAATATATAGAAAGATAGATCCCTTATCATTTAGCTACAAAATAGCAGGTCAGCAACTGGAAGCAGTTAATTCCATAAATTATCTGGGAGTACGCATTAGGAGTGATTTAAAATGGAATGATCATATAAAGTTGATCGTCGGTAAGGCAGATGCCAGACTGAGATTCATTGGAAGAATCCTAAGGAAATGCAATCCGAAAGCAAAGGAAGTAGGTTACAGTACGCTTGTTCGCCCACTGCTTGAATACTGCTCAGCAGTGTGGGATCCGTACCAGGTAGGGTTGATAGAAGAGATAGAGAAGATCCAACGGAGAGCAGCACGCTTCGTTACAGGATCATTTAGTAATCGCGAAAGCGTTACGGAGATGATAGATAAACTCCAGTGGAAGACTCTATAGGAGAGACGCTCAGTAGCTCGGTACGGGCTTTTGTTAAAGTTTCGAGAACATACCTTCACCGAAGAGTCAAGCAGTATATTGCTCCCTCCTATGTATACCTCCCGAAGAGACCATGAGGATAAAATCAGAGAGATTGGAGCGCACACAGAAGCATACCGACAATCCTTCTTTCCACGAACAATACGAGACTGGGATAGAAGGGAGAACCGATAGAGGTACTCAAGGTACCCTCCGCCACACACCGTCACGTGGCTTGCGAAGTATGGATGTAGATGTAGATGTAGAAAGATGCAAATTTCTGCCGCTTCCTCGGATAGGTGAATGACGAGCAATCCACCAGCGATTCCGTAGCGCTGCATGCTTGGCGTAGCAGTCAGCGCGGGCCATGTTGATGGTGTCTCTCTTGGAGTATTGGTGATTCTCAGAGTTTTGCTGTCCCTGTAATCGAACCGACTCTTTCCATTGATACTGGGCATCGCCAGAAATACGTGACACGTAGTATCTGTTTTTATTAGCTCCAGCTACGCACTGCGGAAACGAAATTGCCGATACACCAGAGAAAATACGCCTGACGACTGGTAGGAGAGATACTCTGTATAAGGAACGAACGAAAAGTTTCCTCTCGAGGGCATACAATCCATAATCGATAAGCCAATCGGACAAAATCGCCATGAGCATCGAGGCAATCATTCCACCGATGCACCATGCTGAAGATACCCGTCTGGTAAACCACCGTGTCCTGCTGCGTGAAGCAGCACATCCTGCTGCACATCTTCGTCCCACAGGAGTGGTCGACCTGCCAAGGCGTTTTAAAAGGAATCGAAGGAGTGGTAATCGCATATGGAGAGTTCAGGACTATAGAGCGGCTGCTTGAGTGTCTCTTACATGATTTGGCAACTTCTGCGTTACGACATTTGCGATATGGGAACGTGCGTTATCATGAAGCAGCAGCACCCCTTGTCGCGCACCGTTCTACAACGGTGGTTTCCGACAGACATTCTTGTTTCTCCGATGGATATCTACCGGTGTTTGTTCATCGGCAGCCAAGAAAAAAATAACAGCACGTTGGTCCTGTTTGGACGCATATGGTAATAACGTCGCCACAGCTCACGTTTCCGCATTTACGCACGCGCGTCGCAAAGAAATTAATGCCACACTAATCCCTTTGCCTACATGTCAGTTCTTATACACCCGCATCGTAGTCGCGCTTTACCGCTACGTTGCATATACGCTGCAGCAACGTCCTCAAACGGAGACTTGTTGATCGTCACCTTATACATTTACATACTTACAGGAGTGGTTTGACAAGTACGGGAATATACTGTAATGACCATTCTGTCCTAGAATGGAATTGTTCTCACGGTTGTATTCGAACGCAGGCATTGCACTGACTGCCGGCCGCTGTGGCCGAGCGGTTCTAGGCGCTTCAGTCTGGAACCACGCTGCTGCTATGGTCGCAGGTTCGAATCCTGCCTCGGGCATGGATGTGTGTGATGTCCTTAGGTTAGTTAGGTTTAAGTAGTTCTAAGTCTGATGACCTCAGATGTTAAGTCCCAGAGTGCTTGGAGCCATTTGAACCATTGCACTCACTACTGTCATACCAGCTGAACCATCTGACAGGAAGTCTCATTACAACGTACTCTTACGCTATTGTTCTGCAGTTTCTAAACAATTTGTAATTCGAGGTAGAATAAGGCGTTTGTGAGTTCTCGCTGCTAGTGACTTTAACATATTGAATATTTAAATGATTAATGGCATCCTGATGCTTGTAAACGATTGATATTCATTTCTCTGGTGTCTTTATATTTTGTGGAATTCCTTAGAAGGCAGGTGAAACAGGAAGAAGAGAGTCTGATAAGAATAGCTGTCTTGATGTAAATCTTCGAATATTAAATCGAAATGCATTTTAAGTGGGCGCCATAACGAGCTGAAATACATTAGAATTAATGATGACAGTAAAACCCTCGCAGGGAGGTCGGCTGTCGTTCCTATCGTGATAGGAGAAATGGAACTTCGGCGACCTCATTAAGACGCACGGAAATACGGCAGAAGGCGCTATCCTCTCAGATGTCATGCGCGCTTCTTTGCAAGGCCGTCAGTATTACACGTTATGGATTCCCCACAAGTTTGAAACGTATTATCCTGATATATCAACCCCTGCTATATGGTTTTAGTATTAAATGTATGACTTTTCTTCTGTGGGAATATTCTTTAGACATGCCTAACTCTGTGCTCTAAATTAATCCGAAAATCTGGATATTAAGTAATTTAATGAAAGGTAATGATACTGATTTAAGAAACTCTACTATAACATGTAGTGTTTAACTCACTTTATATAACACCCTGAACGTTTAAAAAAAAATCATTTTGTGTATTCGAATGGTCATCGTGTTCTAGGGGCAGCGTCATTGGCTTGTAATCAAAACATTGTGGGTCAATGCTTGGATCAAACATGGTCGTCAGATGCTTTAAAGACCCCCTGCCACAGGGGAGAGGATCGTCGTATCGGGGGTGTTTATGTCGGATCGGCAAACGACATTTCACCATCCACCCTACCTTTCTGATCTGATTCGAGCCTCATTCACATGTCTGTGAGGAGTTGGATTTGTGAGGCTCCTGTAGAGACAGAAGATCTAGTGGCAGCAGTTGTGGTTGCTGCAAGACAGATTGCAGAGACGCCAGAAGCGACAGTGCGTATGTGCCACAATATTGTTCGTAGGTACAATGTGTGCACCAAACTTGGTGGTCGCCACATCACAACTTACGTTTAGTGGATCAGAATGCTAATCCACCTTTGAAAAGGACAAAAATGGTTTAACTGTAAAGAACAGTGTTTGAGAGAACTGATTAAGTTTCCTTTTTGTTTCCTTGGTTACCAATGCGTGGAATTGTAAATAAGTGGTGTACTGGGACGCGCCTAATAAATTACTTGTAAAGGTGGTCGCATTACCAACATGTTTTCAAATCATTGTAGCACAGAGAAAGCACGTTTTCCAACATGGGTTCCAGTTTAAAATGTTATCTCCTCAATCCCACCTACAAGTCCTAGAAGTTTGTAACGGGCAACACCCTCTGTATCTGTTTTAAGAGACCATCTAAGCAGCCATCCTAGATTGTTGCAGGATGATGCTGTCATTTAACATCTAATTAAATCATCAGAAATCAAAAGCAACTGCAAAATATTTGTATGGTGCGAGAAGTGGCAGTTGACTCTAAAGAATGAAAAGTGTGAGGCGAGTCACATGGGCACTAAAACAAACCGTTCAATTCCGGTTACGCGATAAATCACATAAATATAATGGTTGTCAATTCAACTAAATTACAATCACTAACAACTTAAATTGGCACGATCACCAAAGACTGCATTTTATTGGCAGAACACTTAGAAGACGCAAAATGTCTAGTGAAGACACTGCTTACACTATACTTGTCCTTTCTCTGCTGAAGTACTGCTGTGCGGTGTGGGATCCATACCTGATAGAATTGACGGAAAATATCGAAAAAGTTCCAAGAAGGGTAACCCGTTTTGTATTTTCGTGAAATAGTGGAGAATATCTCACGGATGTGATACGCGTTTTGGGGTGGTAATCATTAAAACAAAGCGGCGAGATCTTTCCACGAAATTCATCTCACCAACTATTTCCTCTGAATGTGAAACTATTTTGTTAATGCCAACCTACATCATTGTAATAAAATTAGAGAAACTAGAGTCTGCACGGAAAGATTGAAGTGTCCGTTTTCCCGCGCGCTGTCCAATGGGATCAATGAACCCACTGCCTGGCAGTTAAATATGAATTGCAGCGCTGTCATGTCGATGTAGATGTAGAAATTTCAACTTGCCAGCTTTAGACTGGGAGACTCAGCTGATCATGATGGGTGGTAGCAGGGACAAGGAATCGTGTGAAAGTGTTTTAAATTCCCTATCATTGATATTGTTAGCAATAAAAACTGTACCTCTGGCTTAATATGAATTGAAAAATGTATCAGGACGTCGTTTTCACATTATTATTAAAATTATTTCTTCTCTGCTTTTAGCATTAAATGACTGTTGGAAGAACTTATGTAATTTTTGTCATTAATGGCGTCGCTACAATAATGAGCCTACACAGAAATGGCTAGGGCAACATTTAATTGTTACTTACTGCATCATATAAAGGAGAGGTACTCGCTACTCACAAAAACACGTACTACAATTACTGATATATATATTATATACCCAGCCGAAGTGGCCGTGCGGTTAAAGGCGCTGCAGTCTGGAACCGCAAGACCGCTACGGTCGCAGGTTCGAATCCTGCCTCGGGCATGGATGTTTGTGATGTTCTTAGGTTAGTTAGCTTTAACTAGTTCTAAGTTCTAGGGGACTAATGACCTCAGCAGTTGAGTCCCACAGTGCTCCGAGCCATTTTTAAGCCATATATTATATAAAATAATTGTATCAGTTACAAACCGTGAACAATTAACGTCCTTCAGAATCACAGCGGAATCGATAAGAGAATTAAACAAAAGCAGTCATTCTTCCTCTACAAAACAACAGAGATAATAATGTTTATAATTTTGATAGCGCATATAACGCTTCTCGATTGTTAAGTCTTTGCAATGTACTTCTCCTATTTTTATCTGAGGCAATGCTATAGCTGACGCTCAAACAACTCCGGGAAGATGAAAGCAAAGTGGTATTACCAGCGGATAAGGGAAATGCTACCGTCGTCCTCCAGAAGGCAGATATGACTGTAACGTGCAACAACTTCTAGATGACACGGCGTACAGACCGGTAGAAAGGGACCCCGAAGACAAGTTGGGTAAGGAAACCGGCCTTCCTGAAAAGATCGTTAAGCAGTAAGGGCAAAATCACCAGCACTATCCGACTTGATCGCTCGCCTAAGGTGCACAACCAAGACGTTCCTCTACGCCCAGTAGACAGTAGCATTGGCGCAGCCAGATGCCTTATCGGCCAACACCTTAAGAAGATTCTCTCGCCATATGTGGGGAAGTGTGCCCATCACATCTGCAACACAGAGGATGTCCTGCAACTCCTCAGGCAGTTACAAATTACGGACTCTGACATCATGGTCAGTTTCAACGTGCTTTCCCTGTTCACCGTGTACCACTGAACGATTCACTTGATCTGGTTGGAGAAAAGTTTCTACCGTGCTCTTTTGGACTTATTCAGATACATATTGACCTCGACGTACTTCCCTTATGGGGTCAACTCTGCGAGCAAACGGAAGGTGTAGCAATGGTCAGCCCTCTCTCATCGGTGGTGACCAGTCTCTTTGTGGAGAGATTTGAAGAGGAGGCGCTTACATCGGCCCCAGATCAACCGAAATGCTTTTTCGGATACATGGATGACCCCTTTGTTATATGGCCCCACGTGAGGGAAAATCTCGATGTTTTCTTGGACCAACTAAACTCATGCCACCCAACATTAAATTCACCATGGAACTGGAGAACGATGGACTACTCCCATTCTTAGTTGCACTAGTCAAGAGAAAGGCAGGTGGTACCTTCAGTACCGCAAACCCACTCACACCGACCTGTACCCACAAGCCAGTAGTTGCCACCATTCGACACAGAAAAATGGTGTACTCAGAACTCTGGTTCACCGAGCACGAACTTTGTAAGATCCTGATAATTTGGTGACGGAGACAGAACACCTACACAATGTGCTCCTCAAAAATGGGTACACTTCTCGATTAAGGGTCTGCTAGAGATGTGAAGGATGACCTGGGTCTACAGAAACCGGGCGTTTACCACATACCATGTGAATGTGGCATGGCATATATCGGCCAGACGACTAGGACCGTTGACGTCAGGTGCAAACAACACTAAAGGCACACCAGAATGAGACAGGTAAATAAGTCAGCGACTTCCGAGTGTTGTTTATAATTCAATCATTCTGTGAACTATAATAATGCCAAGATTTTAACACAACATCAAGATACTGGGACAACGTCATCGAAGAATCTATTGAGATTAAGGCTACGGAGAATTTCATTAACCGTGACACCGGTTTCCAACTGAGCCCTGCCTGCAACCCAGCACTCGATCTTCTGAAGACGCGCCGATGGCAATATCGAGACCCAGGGGACACAAGTATGAAGATGGAGTTAGAGAGAAGAGCCCAGACATGTAACGAAGGAGGCACGTGAAATGATACTTTAGAAAATTGATCCAATACCTTAGTATGCTCTACGGAGTCTCGAGAGGCAATCTGAACACCAGCGGCCTGACAATAACACTGCAGCCGCTCATGGAGGACACGGACATCGAAGGAAACACGTGACACGGCACGCCACTGTAAAAGAACGTCCTAGATCACAGGAGGGCTTAAATGACAACAGTCGGAACATAACATGTCTAACACGATTTGGACGTCTTTCAGAACTCTATACAGCCAGATTGACAACGGATAATAACCCTAAAGTACGCTCACAGCATTCGTAACAGCCACGGCTACAAGAAAACACTGCAGTCGCTGCTATTGGTCGGCGCATATTGGTCTGCATGACGCGGTGAGAACCGCAGACTGAGCGTCTAGCACATCATAGGCATAAATATCGGACTCTTTCCACACTGGAATCAGTATCAGACACCACGTGAAGAAGACTGCGAGTTATGCAGTTGAAATATCGTACAGGAAAGACGCAAGTAACTGGCGGAAACCCAATATTGAAGTATCGTGCAAGGAAGACGCGAGTAACAGTCTGAAACCCGATTACTCAACATGACAACGCCTCGTCGGGAAAGCCTGAAGAATTACAGATTTCAAGAAGTTTGGTCGAGAATAATAATGCTCTCCGTGAGTACAGGAAAAAGATTCCTCTGATTTTCCACCTATAGCACAGAAAAGGAAATTCTTTACATAATACATCTGTGAATCCATTGTCCGTTCTTTACCCACAGGGTACATTTTAAATGTTACTTAGAAAAAGAAAATAAAGCGTTCCACGAATTCGAAAAAAAAATTGATCTGGCAGATCATCCTAAGAAGATTGATCTTAGATTAAAGCAGTAAACGGATCGAAGTCATCTGACGAGACGCTGTGACCATTACGGCATCGATGAGGAGGCCGACATAGAGGAGGCCCAAGTACTAAACATCCTTTTTCGAAACTGTTTCATTCAGGAAGATTGCACTCCGATCCCTCCTTTAAATAGTTGCACGGATGTCAAAATGCCGTTGTCACGGGAGCATACAGCCGAAAAGTTCTGACGAAATTAGGAAAGGCTGTCAAGACGATGCGGCGAGGTAACTTTCCAAAAGGTTGTTTTGCCCCTTGACAACGATACAAGTCATTCTGCACAGAAAGATGTCTAGCTTTACCTCACCCACATATAGTCCTGATATGACGTCCAGCGACTTCTTCTTCCCTCGGTCGAAGAAACCCGTGCAAGGCATTTCCAGAGTGACACCGAGATGGTTTTTGAGATGCAGTTTTTCCTCAACAACCCAAATACAAATTTCGGCAAATCTGGTCTCCGACAAATAATCTATCGTTGAGAAGAATGTGTTGGACTGATTTTTTTAGAGGCGACAAAACTTTATGAGTAGCAGTAACAGATGTTTTGGGATGTGGCACAAAACTAGTCGTCAAGCAATCCAAGAAGTAGAGCATGGAATAATATTTTGATCTTCAACGTATTTCCACACCCCTAGAACACATAGCCTATCTGACAGTAGGTTTTCTTTAAATTCATGTTTCAACTTTTTTCATTCTCCAGTCATACGTTAAGCGTATACATTGAAAGGACGTTCGTTAATATTTACAAGCTGTTCCTGAAGAAATACGTTTACAGATTACCATACTAGCAGTTCGACGTATCCAGCTTCCCACGTAGATACACACATTCCTCTCTTCACATATCAACCAGTTGATATGACAGAAATACCATCTTCAAAGCAGTAAAAAAGTTGAAGAGCTCCGAGTACTTATTGGAAAAATTTCATGTCCTCGAGCTCACAAACAGCTCTCCTCATCTACCGAAACAACTGCACTTTTATTGATAATAATTTCGTCTGTGGCTACATCTATATTCCGCAGGCCACCTTACGGTTTATGATGGAGGGTACATTGTACACCATTGCCAAGTCCCCTCCCCTTCCGCTTTCCTGTTCCACTCGCAAATGATTCACGGGAAGAACGACTTTTGGTAAGCCTCTGTGTAAGCGCGAATGTCTCCAGTTTTGCCTTCTTGGTCTTTTCACGAGATATTCAACGGAGAAAGCAATATATTGGTTGGTTCTTCTACGAACGTATGCTCTCATAACTTTAACAATGAACTACACCGTGAGGCAGAACGCCTCCCTTGCAGCGTATGGCGTTTGTGTTGGTTGAATACCTCAGAGACGCTTTCGCGCTTATTTAATGAACCTGTAACTAAATGCACTGCGTTTCTTTGATCTTCTCTATCAGTCTGATTTGGTATGAATTTTCCCTCACTCAAACACAAAAAAGTAGTAACTTAGACTTAAAAAAGCATCGTGGAATAAGAACAGCCACTCACTTTGAATACTGTTCATGCTATATTTTGCTCATATATGTAACAGAATCCACCCGAATGTCGTTTGTGCCAGGTAGAGTTTCAATGACGCTTTCTTCGGCCCGTATCATCGTCTCACTGAGATTCCATTACGAAAATCAGCCGCTAATTCATTGCAGACAACATCGCTGGGAACCGTTCTTGGACTTTTGCAAAAACTGCAAATAAAATAAAGTGTCCCTCGGAGATTTTTATCTCGTCATAATTAATGCGAGACAAACCTTTTAACACCTTCCTTTTTTTCATTAAATTAAAATCTATATTTAATGTCACAGGTCATAATGGTATTTCTTCATCCGTCTCGTTAATGAATATAGAATTTTTCCCCATAATCAACTAGTTGATGAACAAAGCACAGAAGCCGTGGCGTATTCATTGTATGTAGATATACCATTGCAAATTAGTAGCAGATTTAAGTAAACCTTGAAACAGTACCATGCATTGCTCTGCACCTATCGTTAGATTTATTCCATGGCACTCAAAGCCCTCTCAGTTATTAACAAACGTCCTCGGACAAGCATCCATCTTTTACTGGGTTATGCATTCTCATCCACCTTTTGTTGTAATTTAATTGTAAATCCAGGAGAATAGCAGAATTTTTAGGATAAAGGCATCCTGTAGGAGGTGGACGATAATGTACATAAGGCTCAGGGGACACTAAAATACATATGAGAAGATACAGTAAGCAACTTAACAGGTCCATGGCATGATTAATAGCAAATAAGAGAAACTAGAGATTTATAACAAACATGCCACAAAAATTTTGTATGTTATTCTCTTAGAGAACAGCATCACCGGCGAATTTAATCCTCGCACGTAGGTGGTAGACGGTGAGAATGGCAATGCTATTGGGGACAAGTAGATGCTATTGCGAGGCACAAACAGTACTGTGAAAAGTTACATTCTGTAATTAACAACAGTGTAGATAATGAAGCAGTTGAGCAACCTGCATTGGAACGTACAATTTTACGCAACGAAACAGAGAAAGCAGTTCAACTTCTGGAAAATTATAAATCTCTTGATCTAGACGATGTACCTGGGGAGATCATCAAAGAAAAGAGCCACAAAGCTTTTGATGTGCTGCGTTCATTGTGGACAAAAATGTGGAAACTGCAGTGGCCAGAAGACTGGTTAAAGTCTGTATTGATCCCCTTACACAAGACAAGGTCTATCAGGAGCTGCTCCATCTAACGATCTATTGCTCTTACATCTCATGCAAGCAAAATTTTATTCTACATCTCGAACCAGTGTTTGAATCCGTAGATTCATCCTCACATATCCACATAACAAGCAGATTTTGTTGAAGAAAAAGGTCCTCAATGTACGACAAATAACTGAGAAATGGAGAGAGCTCTGTGTTTCTGTTTTCATCTACTACGTTGTCTATAGCAGGGCCTTTGACAGTGTTGTCTGGGAAAAGTTTTGACATTGCTTGCAGAGTTACCACACTTGCCAGCGCTGATCAGAAGTCTATACAATAATCATCTCGCAGATGTGAAGACAAGTGCTGTGACGTCCGATTTTTTTAGTGTATCAAAAGCTGTCAGACAAGGTTGTGTACCATCCCCTCAACTGAATAACATCTGTGGTGGTAGCACTATTAACAACCTACGATTTCCTAATAAGACGGTGCTTTTAGCCAGCAGTGAAGATGAACTTGCTGAACTACTAACAAAAGCAAAGAATGTTAGTGTTTTATGGGGATTACACATCGATCTCAGCAAGGCCAAATTCACAATAATTAATCGAGGAGGGCAGGTCGATTAAAGGAACTGGAGGTCATGCATTCTTTCATCTATCTTGGTTCAACCATCTGCGACATGGGAAGCTGTGGAGATGAGATAAGAAGACGAACCGCACTAGGGTGAATAGCTTTGAAGAAGCTCTCCAAGATCTGGTAGAACACAGCGACAACGAACAGCATAAAGGTCCAGCTCGTTGAAATATGCGTGTTTTCGGTCTTCTTTCATGGTTGGACGCTTAATTCCAGAGACCAGCAGCGTATTGATGCATTTTAGCTATGGTGTGGCGCAGGATGTTGCGCATAACATGAACCGAAAGAACAACAAATGTGTCCATTGTTGAGCAACTCAGCATCTCCAGGCGCTTTTCTCTTTGTGTCAACCAAAATATTCTCCAGTCGTTGGCCTTATAGAGAGAAGATATGGAGAAAATGTAGAGAAAATAATCGAGGAAGGGAAACTCGAGGAAAAGAGACCAAGGCTAAGAGCAGCGAGCAGATGGACAAACCATCTCACGGAGATCTCCGGTCTGCATCTTCAGCAGACTAAGTGAAACTGGTAACCGTCCAGGATGGAGACGCTTGGTTTATGGAGTCACGATGTTCGGTAATGCACAAAATGACTCGTGATGATGATTCGCTAAAAAGAAAACATTTTATCCGTTTTATGTAACGGAGGAGCAAAGCAAAGAGTTGTATACACAAGACACGGATAAAATGAAGTATAGATCTAAATTAAAGCTAGCCATTGTCAAACAACGTCTTCATCGAACAGCTTGAAGTATTTAATTCCCCAAACAAGTGCCATACGTAGATAGTCTGCCTCTGAAAATATCAAGGCGTTCGGCATGAGTGCCACTAACTAAATTATCACTCAACGGAATTAATGTGGTAAGGAATCAGTACCAGACTACATCAGCCAATTGAAAGCTTAAAACATTTTCTTAGAGTGAAGATGGATGTCAGCAGCCTCAAGGCTCACAGGCCGTAAAAGATAAAGGTTGAAGACCTCCACAGGCAGTAAAAAAAGGGACAGAAGAAAGGAGAAGCGCCACGGGTCACGGCAGCCATTACCCCGCACAGTAAAAGAAACGCCATAAAAAACAACCACTGAGCACAAAAGTCCACAGGACGAGAACACACCATGGACCGACAGTGTACAGTAATTCGTTGTTGGCATGAAAGCGTATACACATTCAAGGTTGAAGATAAAATTTGTCACGCAAGAATGGCTGATAAAGCAGAAGAATAAATTCACTACCACACAATGAATGGCTTGCATATTTCATGTTTTAAGAACATAGTGACAAGACGTAGAATTAAATCTATTTGTTTTGTGTCATCAGTCTGGTTTGATGCTCTTCTCTACCATCCCACCCTAATGTGGGTGTGTTCATTTGCAGGTTATAACTCAACATCATCCATATTCTAGTTTTGGTCTGACCCTGCTTTTCTACCCTTACTGCTCCTCTCAACACCAAGGTAATCATTTCTGAATTCCATACAATATGTCTGCCATACATTTCATTTTCATGGGCAGATTGTCAAAAAGTTTCATAGCTAGGTATTTCACTCCTTTCTTTGCCAAAGTCAGAATCACAAATGGGCTTTGCATATAATTTTTCCTTCCAGTACTGTGTATGTGAAAATCTCGGCTATCCCCAAACTGCAAGATAAACGACAGCGCCTAATATATCCACACACTAGAAAAAACTTTGTCCACACTTCAGAAATGTTTTCAGTCACTTTCATTTCTTGCTACGAACTTGGCGTCCTGAGAAGGACTTTTTGGTTGTTTGCTCTGCAATCTATGACCGGGAGGCCTTTTCGAGAATTTCGGTCTCATCCTGTTGTTGTTACTCATTCAGCACCACACAGGAGGCACATGTGACTTAGGGTATATCAAGGACGCGAGTAACATTCCCCCCCCCCCCCCCGCCCCCTCCGCCCCTCCGTGTAATGTGTAGATAATTTAGCATAATACTTTGAACATTTGATTTTGTACTTGTATTTTGCTTGTCATTTCTGTATACTCTTAAAATTATGTATTTGATCGAAGCTCTCTATCATCACACGATAAATAAATAAATAAAATGTCTTGCTAATGGACGTACAGTCCTCTCTTATAAATTTCATTTATGTGACATCCACACTGTCTCTTTGCAGAGACAGTTAGTAGCATCACTTCTATGTTCGAAGACATTTTGGTTCAATAAAGTGGCCTACACATTTTTTGGTTGCCAGAATTCAATAAATCTCGGAAGTGGGGATTAAAATTGCTAGTTTTCTACGTCATCAAACCGTTTTCAAAATACTTAGATACTTATTGAGCGTAATACGCCTTTACCATTATATGTTACCGATACTTGTTTTTGCAGTGGGAGATGCTTCAACTATTGGGGTCACTAGTTGATGCATATAAAGTTTTAGAGCACTGCAGTGTATTTTTCTTCATTTTTCAGGAGCGTTTGGAATCCACTCGCTTACGATTTAACAGGGTCTGTGAAGAGATGTCTCCCTTGAGCTCTAAATAAACCTCAAAGCAGCGATATACCGTCTATGAAATATTTCGGGGGAAAGTAAAGTAATTGGCAGAAAGATTGCAAAAATAAAAATAAATAAGGGTTGAGGCTCCGTTTATTGTAATAGGAATGACAAAACAGAACCACGATTCAGTGTGATATTTCAGGATTCTAGTACAATGTTCATTTCGTATCTCTAACTTTTCGAAGAAATAGGTTATATAGTTTCTTCTTCTTGTTTTATAAATGTGGATTGTCGGACCCCGGTAGCTGAGTGGTCAGCGCGCCAGACTGTCAATCCTAAGGGCCCGGGTTCGATTCCCGGCTGTGTCGGAGATTTTTCTCCGCTCAGGGACTGAGTATTGTGTTGTCCTACTCATCATCGTTTCATCCCCATCGACCCGCAAGTCGCCGAAGTGGCGTCATATCGAAAGACTTGCACCAGGCGAGCGGTCTACCCGACGGGAGGCCCTCCTCACACGCCATTATTATAAATGTGATATAATGTGTGGGCTAGATCTCTATATACTTCAATACCATTGCCCACCATTAGCTGTTCTATGAAATTTGGAGAATGGAGAATGATTGGTAAACTACTGCTAAAAAGAGTAATTGGGAAATGAATGCGGAACACATCCATCGTACTAAAATTCTGATTATTTTTTAATAAAAACTTCCTAAAAAGATACAGGCCAATTTCGCTGTTAATTGAAAGAATTAGAATTCGACTAGTGATGCTACTGTGGTAATGAGGAACCAGAAACCTAGCTTCGAAAGTGATGCATAATTATTGTACCATGCTCAGTTATTTAAGATATTTTCTAAAATAACAATTGATTTCAGAAGCTTTGTCCTTCTTGGACACGCCAGAAACAACCTGTTGTAAAGATGGCGCGAGGGGCTCCCCCCTCCTCCCACCCCCTCCCTACCATCAGATTTGCCTCTATTGTTGCTCGGTCAAGTTTTTTGCTCTCCACCAACCTCCGAAAGCAGGTCCACCCTCGCTCGTCACTACCCCTGCAAAAAGGAAGAAGAGTGCAGTGTCTTATGAATCTGTAGTTACGCTGGCCCGGGGATACAGTGGAGAGGAATTCTTCGTCACTCGTCTACAGCCGAATCTATACAAGAAGAACAGCCTCAGTTCGCCTTGCGCCTATTACATACGTTCCACGGACGTGGTTTAATCACTGAAGATTCACGAAGAAAGAAAATGTTTTGAAACATCACCTTGAAAAATTATGAATGACTCACCCACCCACCCATCCACACGGGTGCGCACACACAAACACAACACACACACATTTTTTTTTACGTATCTGTTTATAATTTTACCGAAATTCGTAATTTATTAGTTGAAAACAGCACGGTTCCCGGTCAGATAGAATATTAGTTCTAGAGTGCCCTTGTACCAGTTTCTGCATGGACTTCTTCTTCTTCTTCTTCTTCTTCTTCTTCTTCTTTTTCTCCCGTTACTCAAGGTCGGCTTTTCTGATCATGCAGTGCCATCTGTCCTGCTGGTAGGCATGTATTCACTTATGCTCGGCTTTTCCAGATCGCCTTGTATGTTCGCCAGTTGGCCGGCTCGAGGGCTTCCTCTACCTATCTGTAGCCATGGAAAGGCAGTTTTCCACGACAAGCTCATGAAGTCCACGTATTATGTGACCATACCTCCTCAACCTGAGAGTTTACGATTTACGGGAGCGGCTTTGAAACCCAATGGCCACTTTATATTTCAATGTTAGTAACAGGTGCATATCAGTTGAACTCGTTTCCTTTTCGTAAGCCTTTTTTGATGCCTAGTCTCTACTGCCATGCGATAGCAGTGTTGTTACAGTCGTTTAATAAATTTTGCTTTGGTTTTTACGCATTGCACAGAACGCCTGAAAGCATACTCCACTTGTTGCACCCAGATGTTATTCTATGAGTTATGTCTGCTTATATTGACCCGTCCTCTTCTCCATTCCTCAAGGTTCTCCGGATTTGCCTGAAGTTATCAGATACAATAGCTACGTCTTAGCATACAGATTTCAATGTTGGGTTCTGCATCTTTATCATTATCTACAACATTAAGCAATGAGGAACTTACCCGGCTTCCCTAATGGACAACTACATTACCATCAAAGCTCTATGATACGCCACAAGAGCTGTTTACCTAATTTTAGAAAAATTAGGAAATTTGTGGTAAGTTCCTATGGGACCAAACTGCTAAGGTCATCGGTCCCTAGGCTTACACACTATTTAACTTAACCTAAGCTAACTTACGCTACCTCCGAGGGAGGACTCGAACCTCCGACGGGGGAAGCAGCGCGAACCGTACAAGGCGTCCAGACCAAGCGTCACCCAATTTTAGACATTGAAACTTCCTGGCAGATTAAAGCTGTGTGCCGAACCGGGACTCGAAAGTAGGAGATGAGGTAGTGGCGTAAGTAAAGCTAGAGGGCAACTCATGAGTCGTGCTCAGATAGGTTACTCGTTAGAGTAATTTCCCGCCACGTTCGAGCTCTAGTCGGCCACACAGTTTTAATCTGGCAGGAAGTTTCATTGTTACACGTGTTTCTACTAAGTCGTATACGGTACTGAGGGACATGATGTGAACGTAGAACTTATCACAATATTGTGCTTCGTACGCTGTCAAAGGGCCCTGGGTATGGGATATGAGTTTTGTTTCAGAAAAATTTCCACCAATCACTTACGTCTATCTTGTCCTTGTAGAAAGAAGGCAGCACGCCATTTCTCCACGTGTTAGCCATGTACTCGTATTGACTAAGAAGAATATGCCAAACCTCATGCAGAGGCTGAAGCTAGCATTCCTCTCGCACAATGCAGAAGCATGCAACGTTCCCAAACGTTACGAAGATATATTAACATAACTACCTTGTGTGTTGCAGCTACATCTCCGAGGCGCCGGCCCTGACGGAGCTGCCAGAATGCCTGTTCTGCGACACGCCCGCCGGATTCCGTTCGCTGTAAGTAGCCTTCTCTCATCCATCTTGCCCCAGCAAGCGCTTACAGTTCCTCATCTATAATGGATACCGTAAACAGCGAAAGTATTACGAAGCAATCTGGTGTCTCTCACATTAGATAAAAAGTACTACCAGTGGAGAACAAAAAAGGCGAAACTGTTCCTCCTTGAAAGGTTCTGTGAGTAACCAACTGTCTCACTTCTTATTCCGCATTCCTCAACAAAAATTTTGGCATGAGAACATATTCGCGCTACTTCAACACAACATTCTACGTCTTTTACCCAGTCTTTTTTCATAGTTAAGCCTTCATACTCAGCACCTCTTCCACTGTCTCCTTTTTCTCCCACTGATTTACAGTATACCACTGCCACAGTTTCCTCTCCCACTTACGCTGTCTCCTTCTATCTTTCTTTCCCACTGTCACTGTCTCCACCGGACCCTGGCAGCTCAAAAATTCTGGAGCGTCAAAGTCGTTGTTTCCCCTATAGCCAAGTGTTCAAAATTTCGATCCAAAATGCGCCCTACGTGTTAACGTTTGCCGGTATGGAAAGTTTCAACCCCTCCACCTCTCTCTCCCCGAAGGCTATGTATGGTCCTCATTCATCTGTATGTTTCATTTCCATTGTCTCCGCTCTCTTTTGCTCCTACTGCTTTTATTTCCATCCATCTTCTACTGCCACGGTCTCTCACCGACCATCAACATCGCCTCTCTCTTTGGCTCCCGTTGCCATGGTCTTCACCCATTTCTCTTTCTCTTTCACTGCCACTTTCTCTCCCTCACCATCACTGTCTCCCTCTTTCTCTCCCTCTGGCACAGTCTCCTGAGGACTGAGGCAGCTGGTTCTCCACTATTCTGTTAGCATCTTTTAAAGAGCGACATATTCTCCTTTTTTGTGCTCCTAGAGGAGCATTTGTCCGCTGGTTCACTTCTTTTTCCTGCAACAGCATGCTGTGCTACTTATATAAAACGAATTCTATAAGCCAATAAAGTTTTGACGGTTTATTTATATACTTCGACACAATTATATGCTTTGACTCATATGCCGGCCGAAGCGGCCGTGCGGTTAAAGGCGCTGCAGTCTGGAACCGCAAGACCGCTACGGTCGCAGGTTCGAATCCTGCCTCGGGCATGGATGTTTGTGATGTCCTTAGGTTAGTTAGGTTTAACTAGTTCTAAGTTCTAGGGGACTAATGACCTCAGCGGTTGAGTCCCATAGTGCTCAGAGCCATTTGAACCATTTTTTTGACTCATATAAACAACAGATAAATAAGCACAAGGCTAACACAAAATCTTTTGCTTAGAACTTTTTTGGATACTTTGCTCGTCGATCGCAACTCATCAAAACGCCCTGCTTATGATTTGTATCCTAAAGGAGTAAAAATGTTATTAGAAATAGTTTACTAAATTTGTAATTGTTCAGCTTTTACATAATTTTTGTCAGTTATATTAAGCGCTTTTCAGCCATTTCAAGATCCTTTTCAGCCCATTTTATGTCACTGTAGTACTACTTTCAGCATATTTGCATAGGCATGAAGTGCCCATTATACAGAAACAGGGTGACAAAAAGTTTTATTGGTGAAAGAACTGTGACTAAAATGTAGTTTTGTGACCTCAAAACCTTTTCGATTACCATACAACGATTGGCATGTGTTCAATACATCAGTTAAACTACATCTACACATATTTTACGTGCGTAAGTACGGTAAATTTGAACCTCTGTATCTCGGTAAGGGATAATGATATCGAAAAATTAAAAATATATGTTAAAAATTTCAACGATTTGCCATTAACAGAAATTATAGAATTGGCCGTTCACACAATTAGTATTTTTCGTACCCAAAAATAATTGTTTTTCGGGGTTTTCTCAAGATACGCCCAAGAACAATTTGTGCTTTTGATAAGCCGCCTAAGGTCCTCTAGACCACACCTAATACAAAAGAACCAAGTGGTATGCTGAATTTACCTGGACTGGGGGAAGTGTGTTATGTTTAATTTTTGACCCTGTACTGTAAGATAGCTACAGTATGCCCATCCTTCCGATAGGTGTACAAATGATTAGGTCAAGGGCTATCCAAAATACTTCACCCCTTACCTCTGTGCTCAATTGTACACGAGATATGACAACCTGAAAAATCGCATTTTCGCGCTCCGCTTTTTGGAACACATTTGTACTTTTTACTGTCGTGCACTGACTATACCAGCCCCTGCCTACCCTTTATTTAATTTTGTGTGCGTGTAGCGCATTAGCAGAACTGAAATTCGCACTTGCTTCAAATTATGGCGATCGCGATAGAAATTGTTATTGCTGCTAATTCGGTAGTCGCTGCACTTGCGATCGGGCAATAATAGACCGTGAGCGCGAACTGGCTTCTTACGGAGCGCAAAGATAAATCGTGTGGCTGTGGTCGCCGTTTAGTTAACCTTTCCCAAATCACAAGCAAGCACACGTGCATATGATATTAATTTTTGTTCCCGGCTATTTTGAACGTATCTTTGGCAGTGGCTGATATAAACATTCACGCTAACTAATTAGCATTTCATATTAATAACTTTTAGGTAATGAATGGAAATGCGACCGTACGCCCCCATGAAAGCTAATCTTTGCCAGTAACTTTATGCAAGGCTCTAGTTTTCTCTCTCTGAACAAAAAAATGCATTTAATTACGTACACTTTAATCTTGCAAAAATAAATAATATTTATATTCAGCTCTCAAGATTATTACGGCCGTGTAATATGAATTTATATTTACTGTTAGTTCAAAGGCGCCTAACCGTCATTGACTAAGCAATACTGCACGCAAACGGCCAATCCGATAAAAATTGGTATGATGTGATGGGGAAGCGGAAAATGACTTTTCGGATAAATGAAAGGTAGCGCATAAATCTTAGAATCTATATTCCGCAGAATTACACTTACATTCTCAGACGAGAGCAGGCAGGCAGCGTTTTTACAGATTTCGTCACCAATGGCGGCGACTGAGAACTACTTCCATGAAACGAGACAAACGAAAATGTCCTTCTTCATCAAACAAACAAGAAAAATGATAATAATAATTTTACACTGTCAGTGATTTTATTTCAATTACATATGAACACGGTGGTTCTTTTAACGACTTAATGTTTTCACCACACTTATATTTCAATGTTTGTTTGTTATTACTGTCTTTGACAGTCTCTTTAAATTATTTTCAGTCTTTATTCCGTCACTTATGAAAAAAAAGTGTGAAGTAGGGATGGCACATGACCAATACAGGGTGTAACAAAAAATATGACCAAACGTTCACGAAACATCCCTCACAGGTAGACGAATAAAACTTGTTATATGCGACATAGGTCCGGGAACGCTTTACTTCCATGTTAGAACTCATTTTGTACTTCTTCTCATAATCACATCAGCCGTGGAAATACACAGAAACAGAAGATATCAGTATCACATGAAACGTTTTCTTACATGAAATATTCAAAATATCCTCCTAATTACGTTTGGTTGGAATGTGCACTAAGTTGTAATTCTTAGATGCACCGACAGTGTTTTGTTGTTGCAATTGTAGGAAGGTAAAGTTGATATGCGACAAACTTCATTGCTCTGCTAGCATCAAGGGAGTAACATCAACATTTTGGTGTTTATCACGAACTTATTTTCCAATGTAGTGCAATGACCGTGTGCTGGAATGCGGAAGTGGCAGAAGCCCGTTTGCTGTGCACATTAGCAAATGATTATGGCAGTGGCGCTCAAGGTTTGTATCGGGAGAGATTTCCGGAAATACATACCCCAACAGGAGGAAGTTTGAAGCAACTGATAGTCGTCTTAGGCAGCACGGGACGTTTAGGCCTAGGGAGGGGGGGGGGGGGGGGGAGGGGGAGATCTAGAAGAATGAGAACACCTCTCCTGGAGGAGAAACACCTTATCGTAGTTAATGACAAACCTTGTGTCAGCGTAAGATAATTAGCTGCAACAAGTTATGTTGATAACATGACTGTCTGGAGACTGCTGCATTATACTTTGCTGTATCCGTACTATGTGCAGCGTGTGCAGCTGATTCTCCTGCGCGGGTACACTTTTTTGCATTGTTCAGTCAACGATGTGTCAGCCTTCGTTTCGAAGTCGATGATTAATGTGTCGAAGTGTTATAGAAACCGAGTTCTAATATGAAAATAAAACGTTTCCTCGGCAACCTCCATAACGCCTATTTTCTTCCTGTACGTGTGAGCAATGTTTCCTGAAAGTTTAGCCATACCTTTTTGTTCCACCCCGTATGACAGTTCAGAAACAGTGACGCATGAGCAATAACTTTAATGCGTTTCCCTCTGTCACATTTAATTTATTTTCCTTAATGACTTTGAATTCTCTAAACATCTTATCCTAAAGTAAAAGCTGATGACCCACAGATCAAGTTCAACAAGATGTGAGTAAATGTAAATAACAGAATTTTTGCCGACGTCCAGATGAATGGGAAAACGTAGGTAAATTAAGTAATGATTTTGTGCCAACATGAAGTAAATGTTTCTACTCAACATGAAAGGCTGTTGACAAACTGATTCTGCGTTCACTGAACTCCGAAAAGCATTCAACACACTTCCGAACTGGAAGCGCGCAACCGTTACAGTCGCAGGTTCGAATCCTGCCTCGGGCATGGATGTGTGTGATGTCTTTAGGTTAGTTAGGTTTACGTAGTTCTGAGTTCTAGGGGACTGATGACCTCAGCAGTTAAGTCCCAAAGTGCTCAGAGCCATTTGAACCATTTGAACACTTCCGCACTACCGCTTGATGAACACAACACGAGCGTACGGAATATCAGACCAACTGTGCTGTTAGATTGAAGAGTTTCTAGCAATCAGAATACAGGATGTAATTCTTAACGTAGAGAAATCTTCAGACGCAAAAGTAACTACGGGCATCTCAAGGGGGTTGCTGTAGGACCATTCATTTAATGATATATAATCACCTACCGGACAAGGACGGAAATTCCATGAGGCTTTCCACGACGATTATTTTATATACACAAAAATTGCAACCCTAGAAAATTGTAGCGAACTGCAGAAAGACCCAACGGAGGATGGTCACTTGGTGCAGGAACTGGCAAGTGATCCTCCGCATAAACAAATGTAGCGTACTGCGCATAACCACCCATTATTATACGACTACACGATTGTAGAAAAATCACTGGAAGCAGTCACATTCATTAAATATCTAGGAACATGTGTAAGGAGTGGAATGACCACATAAAACTAATTGCGGGTAAGGCAGGTGCCAGGAAGATTCAATGGGAGAACCCTCACGAAATGTGGAACACCGACAAAAGAGGTAGCTTAAAGAACCATCGTTCGTCTAATAATTGAGTACTGCTCGTCGGTCTAGGATCCGTGCCAGATAGGACTGATAGGGGATGTAGAGAAGATACAAAGAAGGGCAGCGCGTTTCGTTACAGGTTCGTTTAGCAAGCGCGAAAGCATCACGGAAATGCTCAGACAGCTCCTGTATCAGGTGATGCAAGAGTGACTCTCCTACACTTGTGGTTTATTGTTAAAGTCATAACTGCTAGAGGACGACGCAGAGACACTTAGAACAGTCTGAAAGTTATGTTTCGATTTGTTTCAATGAGCTGAAATGAAGCTGAATCTATAGGTAGCTTAACGCTAACTGTTGGTGAAAAAATTCAAGTGCGAGAATGCATAAATAAACCTCACTGCGAGAATCCTAAGAAAATCGTGCCCTGTCTGAAATTTACTGGAATCACAGAATCTGACTACGAACTTTGATAAAAGTAAACTGATTACTTTGGAAGTAATATTGGTTCCTGTGAAATTTAATTAAAGAAAGAATCTTTTTTCTGCGCAATTTGTCTTACTTGGATGCAAACTACTGTCGTAGTACGTCTCGATAACACAACTGCAAAATCTAACAACTAGGATACACAGAGGTGCAATGCGTACTCAAAAACATTGCTATCATTCCTTGTTCGGAATTTTTTGATAATGGTCTTTAAATAATTGAAAATTGACTCTTGAGACGTGGACAGTGACTCTGTTTTAAATGAACTCAGTTCCAGTTTCATTTCTTTAGACTTAATAAAATTTAATGTAACTTCAAAAATACTTAAGCTTCTCTGAAATCACGTAACAATAATAAAAGAATTATACAAACTGAACTTCGCATGTATAATATCTCCTGAAACAAAATTCCAGAATCTAATTCTTAAATCTATTTTTCTCTCAATGATCGATAAATCCTAACAAAAAAGAAACAAAAAGCAAAAAGATTCCTGGTCTGGATGTCTGACGAACCAAGAATGCTGCATTATTGAACCGCTGCCGCAAATAAAAGAAACTTAATCATTACATGTAATCCATTCTTTGCAACTATTATCGTAACAATGTAAAAATCAATTCTTTTTCTCTCCGGAATAATAACATAATTCCAAAAATTTCCTTTCTTTGTCCCTTGCTGCTACTAAAAAACTACTCGACCGTTTACGTCTAACACCAAAGCTCAACTGACCGTCTCCTCTCCTTTCCTCGCGATCCACAGATAAATCTGGCGCACATCTTCGCAGAGCAAAGATCACCCCTGAGTCTTCTGTGCGCGGCGCAGCAACCGCAGGTGTACAAATTTTCCTTCCAGCCTGCCTGCCTGCCTGCCTGCCCCTATCGGCGCCGCAACTATTAAAGCAGTTCAGCGTGCAGCAACGGAGACACAAGATTATATGTGTACTGGCGCACAGTGGTTAAAGCAGGTCAACTTGGGTTTCCGCAAGCTTGGCAAGCTTCACGAGACCCATTCAGCCTGCTGCACCTAACTACAGGTTTCGCTGTCGATCTAGTGTGAAAAGAATATCCAGGTACTTGTTTTCACTGCAGCTCAGCCATCTTAACGGGGGGAATAGCGAAATGAACAAATCAAACTTAAAGTAGATCGTGGAGAAACAAATAACAGAACAGAGCCCAATTCCAGCATGGGAAAAGTTTCTTGCGTTTATAGCTTCAAATAAAATGGTAGGTGTCTCGGAATGCAAATTGTGTAAAAAGCTACTAAACACTAATTAGGGAACCTCGAGTATGTTATGATCCGTTTGTAAATTTCACCAGCTATTTCCCACTCCATACTATTTTATTCTTTTAAGAGAACATAGTCTTAGCGGCTGTCAAGTATCTGGAAATGCGTGCTAAGGACTTGAGGTCATTTAGCAGTATACAGGGTTTCTAATTTTAGGGCAAACGTTAACTGAAATAGGAGAAATATATGGCTCAGCGGATATTAAAAATCACATTCTGGTCTGGTGGTATGCAACCTAGTGCGAAGATAACTTAGGATGAAAAAAAGCTTCTTCTTTCAGGCGCGTACTTTTCGATTAACATAATACAAAAAAAACGAACTTCGGATTTGCTAAAATACATTTGTGGAATTTTGAATGAACTATTTTTGCCACTTAGAATGAATTCAGCGAACCTGCAGTACACACCCTGGAAAAAGTAATTAAAATTGTTATATATATGTTCATATTTGGCTGAAAACACGCAAAGGTTGTAACCTTCCCGTATAAAATAATAAAAATGATAATTTTTTTGTTATTATCTTAACTCATGAAAACGTAAATTTTGGCGTAATCACCGCTACGCCATGGCCCTGTGAAAAGAATCTGAAAAATTCTTACCTCATGATGGTGTCGCCGGATAACGCTGTCTATATATCTGCTCGTAAATGGCACATCTTAGTGCAAAGCTGTCCTATTTACTAATACTGGACAACATTTGTCTGAGATCTGAATTATTAGAAAAACTGACTTTGCTTATTGACACAGCGGCACAGCTGGTCGTCTGATTACTAAAGAGCACATGACTATGATCTCAGAAAATTTCTGAAGTATTTAAATAAATGACTGATCGAGACTGGCGATGACTTAAGGCAAAATTATTCCTTCCTTTTTTGTTGACCGGTAAAAATTATATTCTGAAAATCTTTTACGTTATTGGTAAATATCTGCAATCCATTGTATGAAAAATTGAATATTACAAATCTGGGTCAACTGGTGCTGACGAATCACAAAAAGACAAACAAATTCATGTTAACATCTCAGACAAGTGACTTAACTACGATTATGTCAATAAAAATAATAAAATTTACCTTACAGTACACGGCTATGAACTGCACTGTACCAGCGACAGGCTGCAACAGCCTTGTAGCAGCGAGCGACTGCAACTGCTCTTAACAGCGAGCGATTGCGACAACTGCCGAGACTGCTCTTACCTGCGACTCTCTTGCAGCAAAGATATTTTCTGTCGCAGCAGCGAGTGAGCAATACATCGAAATTACATTTGCTCCAGCTAGCTAGTGAACCCATTACAAGGTTGCAGAAACAAGACTTCAAAAAGCTTACTTTAGTTGGTGCTGCAATGTGGTAGACGTCTTCAGATTCTTATGTGCAAAGGATCTCAACTTTCAGAGATGCTTCTACTTACAATGGAAAACATGCTTTAGAGGTAGCCTGATGATGATTCGAACTTAAAAAGAGGCTGAAGTTGTAGAGAAAACTGTTCATGACGAAGTAAATAAATTACACAGAAATACGCCGAAAACTGGACAGCCATGGACCGTGCAGCTGGTCCCGGCGGAGGTTCGAGTTCTCCCTCGGGCAAGGGTGTGTGTGTTTGTCCTTAGGATAATTTAGGTTAAGCAGTGTGTAAGCTTAGGGACTGATGACCTTAGAAGTTCAGTCCCATAAGATTTCACACACATTTAATTTTTTTTTCTTTTTTTTTTTTTTGTTTTGTTAACTGGGCAAACAAAGTCCACAGTTTTCTGGGCTACAATGACCGAGAATGAATGTAGTACATTTGGCCTTGTCTTGCGACACTAGGGTAAAAAAAACGTCCGAACCCTACTAAGAACACGACAGTGAGAGCGTACAGAATAAGCTGCTACGTGGAGAAGCACCACGGGAAGACGGACAGGCGAGCGAGATTCCTTTAGCCTGCTTGGGTTGGTCGTAGCTTCGCTTGGACGGGAGTAAAGCACCCTGCCCGTTCTGACGATAGCGTGCGGCAGCTTACCTGCCTGGCTAACTGGCAAGCTTGGGCAGATGTTTACACCTCTGGCAGTAACACTGTCGAGGCTGCGCGCGCATGTCTAAGCAATTCATACATTACGAGCGCTATTTCAGACACTCAAAACAAGACAAATTTTGTACAAAAATTACACACGTTTGAGCTCGTAAGTAACAAGCAAAACAATAGATAACAATACCCGTCACCTGAACGGAAGCTACAATGAACGGTAAACAGAAAAATCGCAACTTGTTCCTTAAGGAGCGGAGGCGCTTTTACTTTCAACATACTGTATTAGGTAATATACCAAAGTAAAACAATTTTTTCTGAGATAGTTACTCTGGGGCTGTAACCACAATCTCCATCCCATGTCGAGTCTTTCCTTGTCAAATTCGAGGCTGTACCAAGAGGCTTCTTCTGCTAATCGAGATTGTCACGTAGAAGTAAAACAAATGCGCTGTTTTAAAGGAAATTCACTATTAAAAATTTGGTTTCACTTACGTATGTACCCAACTTATTTCTAAACTTTGCCTGTTTCATGTTGTGGAATGCGTCACCAGTGCGGTAGTTCTACTTTTTTATGATCGTGCGGAATAATTAGTCTCTAGAAAGATGTCAACAGAAAATTGTGGTTCCTGTGGAGGAACTAGAGTTTTGGTTACAAAATTTCTTTTCTAGCGTCTTGAAATTCATAATGAAATCAGAGCACAAGTCGCGTCCGTTCTGAAATTTTGATAATTGCCATTTAGAACTTCACTGACATGTACTGATGTGGAGACGGTTCTGTGAGCAGAATAATAAACGGTCTTGGACACCTTATCTACTATTATTCGTATCGTTAACGTTTTTCGAGCAAAATGCAACATGTTGCGTACATATAGTGCCACAGCTTTAATTCGATGTATCAGATGTAATCAGCTTATCGAATGAGCGAATACTAGTTCAGAAATGCAAAGTTACTAGTTAAAAACAGCAAACCGTAAGCGTAATCTGCCACAATTTTATGTATTAACTAATATGACGCGAAACGAATTTAAAAACATTTCTTCGGGCTCTCGTCACCTACTAAAATTGATTTGGCCGTGGCCTGTTCGAGAACATTCTGTCCCCGTAAACGACATACCATATGGCGTCAACCACCATTCCCATCAGCCTCGGACGTTAGTTGTCTCCTCTCAGGCTTTATCAGTTCTTTAAACATAAATCTAAATCTAGTGATCATGGAAATGTGTTGTTTTTTCTTTTAATGTAAGCAGTAAATGGCCGTTCCTCTGCAACAGAAATTTCTAAATCATTCCCGTTCGACAGTGACATCCGACCATGTCTTCTGCGAGTTTCGCATTTTCTGTCTGACAATGTATATTGTTTTGGAGAGTTTCATGGCTTTCCGTTGCTCCAGTGTCGTCTGACGTTTAGTTATTTCAAGTTCAGTAATTGCGCTTAATTCAGAAAACACTAATATACACTGTCCCGACATATTAACGTGACCACTTGTCAAAAGCTTGAACAACCACTTCTTGCAGCTCGGACCGTTGGCAGACATGCAGGAAGGGAGAGAATGAGGTTCTGGAAGGTATTGACTATGCTTGGAGCCACGATGACTCCAGTGTAGTGGACAGCTGCACTTGGTTTCTCGGTTGAGGATCCATCATGCAAGCAGCCCAATCGAGGTGGTATCACAGATTCTCGATCGCGTTTAAATCTGAGGTGTTTTGTGGCTAGAGGAGTACGGTAAACTTATCCTCGTGCTCTTCGTATCACGCACGTTGCATTTTCCTACTGGTATATAGCAATGTGCAGAAGAAAAACAAACGGCATGTACGGGTGGCATGGTCACAAATAAGTTTGAATGACGATAATACCCAGGGAATGCCAAGAAAACATTTCCCAGACCATAATGCTTACATCTCCGGCCTGGAGCCTTTGCTTTCAGACGTTTCACGCCAACAGCTATCTGTCCGATGGAGCATAAAATGTGATTCATCTGGAAAGACCTCTCAATGGACGTCCAGTAATGGTATTTGTTATGCCAGAGCCAAGGGAGCCCCTGAGTGTCGTTAACCCATATTACACCACAGAGGACACGGTTGTCTATGTCCAAGGCGTACCAAAAGCACCATGGTAAACAAAGGTTATTTACACACAAGATAATGGAAGCAGACATTCCGAGCACTACTTCCTGCAGGGGGAGCTCGAGCCACGGTCTGCAGGAAGTATCACTACGCCAAAACATGATTGGATGGAGACAGCTATTCAGGGGCTACAACCAGCCCAAAATTCAGTTCACTCTGGAGGCCGACCTCGTGGACTTCGACCGCTGAAGATTACGTTTTCGTCTCTAAATTGGACTTTTACTAGTGTGTGTTACCACGAATCTTTGTGGAAATTTAGAAGTGAACTTTTGTTTGCCACAATTAGGACACTTTTACTGGCATTCTTACTGTTACCATTCTTTCGTTGTTCAGTCATCAGCCTTGTAAACTTACCTAAATAAAAGTTATGTTTGTGAAAAATTGCGAATTGTCAGTCACAATACTATTGGTTTGCGAATTCCAGCCTTCGTCGCAGATGAATAGCAGTCAGCATCGGTGTATGAACCAGGAGGCTGTTGCAGAGGCCCACATGCCGCAAGGTTTGCTGAACTGTCATCAAGGACACTGTTGGTAGCCCCTTGGTTCAACTGGGTGGTCAGTTACTCAACAGTTTCCCTGAACGATCGTCGAGGACGCTGTTGGAAGCCCCTTGGTTGATCTCGCCGCCAGTTACTCAACAGTTGCACGTGTATTCGCCCGTACACATCTCCGTTACCGTTATTCGCATCTTTCATCCATGGCGCGTATCGCACCACAAATTCCTCGGCGCCGCTTTTGAACGGCACCATTTTGCCATGCACGGTATATGAGCACTTTAACCCCGTGTGCGATTTGCAGGGGGGGGGGGCATGGGGGGAATTTCCCCCTCTCTGCATCAGACCATCCCCTCCTCTGGTTTTAGTTTATGCATCCCAACCTGGGATATTTACACTCCTGGAAATGGAAAAAAGAACACATTGACACCGGTGTGTCAGACCCACCATACTTGCTCCGGACACTGCGAGAGGGCTGTACAAGCAATGATCACACGCACGGCACAGCGGACACACCAGGAACCGCGGTGTTGGCCGTCGAATGGCGCTAGCTGCGCAGCATTTGTGCACCGCCGCCGTCAGTGTCAGTCAGTTTGCCGTGGCATACGGAGCTCCATCGCAGTCTTTAACACTGGTAGCATGCCGCGACAGCGTGGACGTGAACCGTATGTGCAGTTGACGGACTTTGAGCGAGGGCGTATAGTGGGCATGCGGGAGGCCGGGTGGACGTACCGCCGAATTGCTCAACACGTGGGGCGTGAGGTCTCCACAGTACATCGATGTTGTCGCCAGTGGTCGGCGGAAGGTGCACGTGCCCGTCGACCTGGGACCGGACCGCAGCGACGCACGGATGCACGCCAAGACCGTAGGATCCTACGCAGTGCCGTAGGGGACCGCACCGCCACTTCCCAGCAAATTAGGGACACTGTTGCTCCTGGGGTATCGGCGAGGACCATTCGCAACCGTCTCCATGATGCTGGGCTACGGTCCCACACACCGTTAGGCCGTCTTCCGCTCACGCCCCAACATCGTGCAGCCCGCCTCCAGTGGTGTCGCGACAGGCGTGAATGGAGGGACGAATGGAGACGTGTCGTCTTCAGCGATGAGAGTCGCTTCTGCCTTGGTGCCAATGATGGTCGTATCCGTGTTTGGCGCCGTGCAGGTGAGCGCCACAATCAGGACTGCATACGACCGAGGCACACAGGGCCAACACCTGGCATCATGGTGTGGGGAGCGATCTCCTACACTGGCCGTACACCACTGGTGATCGTCGAGGGGACACTGAATAGTGCATGGTACATCCAAACCGTCATCGAACCCATCGTTCTACCATTCCTAGACCGGCAAGGGAACTTGCTGTTCCAACAGGACAATGCACGTCCGCATGTATCCCGTGCCACCCAACGTGCTCTAGAAGGTGTAAGTCAACTACCCTGGCCAGCAAGATCTCCGGATCTGTCCCCCATTGAGCATGTTTGGGACTGGATGAAGCGTCGTCTCACGCGGTCTGCACGTCCAGCACGAACGCTGGTCCAACTGAGGCGCCAGGTGGAAATGGCATGGCAAGCCGTTCCACAGGACTACATCCAGCATCTCTACGATCGTCTCCATGGGAGAATAGCAGCCTGCATTGCTGCGAAAGGTGGATATACACTGTACTAGTGCCGACATTGTGCATGCTCTGTTGCCTGTGTCTATGTGCCTGTGGTTCTGTCAGTGTGATCATGTGATGTATCTGACCCCAGGAATGTGTCAATAAAGTTTCCCCTTCCTGGGACAATGAATTCACGGTGTTCTTATTTCAATTTCCAGGAGTGTATTTGCCACGCACTGGAGTAAAACTTTACAAATAATTTAAATTTGTGGAGCCGAACACTGAAAGTTTTTAATACAGACTTACTATTAATACTATTAATATGTTTGCTTATTAATTTTGAAAAAGTGTTATCTAGTAGTTATTGTTGTTGTCTTCAGTCCAGAGACTGTTTTGATGCAGCTCTCCATGCATGTAGTAGTTAAGCATTTCAAAACGTTTAGAACGAAATCATCATTATCATGTTGTCATTATTGCTTTCGCCTAAGGTGCGTCATCCGTTTACTTGCGGGCTTGTATCATGATGGACGAAAGTACAACGGTTTCAAATAAAACTTGTTTAATAATATATATATATATATATATATATATATATATATATATATAGTGCTCAGAGCCATTTGAACCTTTTTTTTGTTTGTTTTGTTATGCCATACTTTTCAAGAGCTGCTAACAGTGTGCTGAAAATGCATTCTCCTGTCCCACTTTCTAATTCAACAATTTTTTTTTGAGATTGTTGAATTAGAAAGTGGGACAGGAGAATGCATTTTCAGCACACTGTTAGCAGCTCTTGAAAAGTATGGCATTACAAAACAAACAAAAAAAAAGGTTCAAATGGCTCTAAGCACTATGCGACTTAACTTCTGAGGTCATCAGTCGCCTAGAACTTAGAACTAATTAAACATAACTAACCTAAGGACATCACAAACATCCATGCCCGAAGCAGGATTCGAACCTGCGACCGTAGCGGTCGCTCGGTTCCAGACTGTAGCGCCTAGAACCGCACGGCCACTTAGGCCGGCTATGGCATTACAGATGATGAACTAAAAAACCACCTTTCAGGTATCGCAACAGATGGTGGCTCAACAATGCTTGCACCTTACAAAGGCGTAGCCGCTCTACTGCGTAGTCATTTACATAAGGATTTAACTGTAGTTCATTGTATGAACCACAAAATGAAAGTAGCTATCCACGATGTTGTGAATGATGTAGCAGACGTATACCATATACAGTTTTTTTTTTTAGATTCCATATATTCTGTGTTTTCTCGAAGTCCCAAAAATCAGAGACTACTACAAAGTGTTTCACAAGAATTATCCTCGCAGCTATTAAAACTAGGCCGTATTTTTCGCGTAAGTTGGGTTGCTTCCTCATTTCACGCTTTTCGAGCTTTTCTTGAACGTCACAGTTCTCTTGTCTATCTTTTTGAAAAACTGAGACATGATGGTTCCTGATCAACTCAGGAGAGATCTGAATTTGAAGATTTACTAAAACATCTCACAAAGTGGCTTTTCTGATAGTGCATACGCGTGAACAGTGAGTTTCGGCATTAACATCTATTTATAAATAACTGTTTAACCATGGGTAACGCCACGGTCCAAGCTAGTAACATATATAATTATACTAACCCCCTAAGACATCCCCCCCACTGGTAAAAGCACAAATCGCACACTGCTTTAACCACGGTGGCACGCGAACAGTTTACAAGAAGAGCCGTTCGAAAATGCTTCCACTCTTATCCCGGAAGTCAATAATCATGCCCTTTTCGGCGTCAGATAAATCGCTCCGTTTCCACATTACTACTAATATTGTACTGTTTTCTACGTCTACCCGACACGCGTTATGTACCCTCCACTGCTAGTGCTGCCACCTGTCGTCTGTGAGTGGTTATCGCCAAGGGCGCACCCAGGATCTTAACTAGGGGGGGGGGGGGGGCAGGTCACACTAGTCTCAGGAAACAAGGACTTGAGACAACACACAGCACTTCTTGTTGAATAAAACAGTAAACCAGTGAAAAATTGCTTTTAATAAACATTTTAAATACAAGAATGCACTTGTACAAACCGAGAAAACATGCAGCATTTCTTATTAAATAAAACAGTAAACTAGTGAAAACTGCCCCGCCCCCCTGCCCCTCGCTGGGTACGCCCATGATTATCGCACGTTGACATCGAACATAGGTGGTGGTCACATTGGCGTGACTGGACCTTGTACATCATACTTCCTTCGACATAGTATTTCACTAAACAGCCTGTCAGAGGTGAGAGCAATTTTTCCAGAAATTTCTGTCACAACAGCAGGTAACTGCTTTATAATTAATAAGTTTATTGGCACATTTAGTGAGACTGAATCAGAGTTACATCATGAAACAATTTTTTCCGTTACCTACAGTATCTTTTGTTGCTTGCTTACTACTCTTGATGAACTGCAGTATCGTGTTGAAGCTGCGTGGGCAGCTGTACCTTTAGACGCCATTCAAGATCTGTTTGACTCAATGCCCAGGTGTATCAAGAGCGTTATTACGGCCAGAGGTGGTTGTTCTGGGTACTGATTTCTCAGGATCTATGCACCCAAATTGCGTGAAAATGTAATCACATGTCAGTTTTAGTATAATATATTTGTCCAATGAATACCCGTTTATCAACTGCATTTCTTCTTGGTGTAGCAATTTTAATGGACAGTAGTGTATGTAAAACGTGGACTCAATAAAAACAGGATACGAGACACTGGAAACGTTTTCCCCTATGTCCTTCAAGGATATTAAAAATTATCTGTACATAATGTAAGAAATGAAGGTCATCTGCTCGCATAACGTAACGCGCAGAACGCTACCTTTCGAGATAGGTTGTTGTTGTTGTTGTGGTCTTCAGTCCTGAGACTGGTTTGATGCAGCTCTCCATGCTACTCTATCCTGTGCAAGCTTCTTCATTTCCCAGTACTTACTGCAACCTACATCAATCTGAATCTGCTTAGTGTATTCATCTATTGGTCTCCCTCTACAATTTTTACCCTCCACGCTGCCTTCCAATGCTAAATTTGTGATCCCTTGATGCCTCAAAACATGTCCTACCAACCGATCCCTTCACCTAGTCAAGTTGTGCCACAAACTTCTCTTCTCCCCAATCCTATTCAATACCTCCTCATTAGTTACGTGATCTACGCACCTTATCTTCAGCATTCTTCTGTAGCAGCACATTTCGAAAGCTTCTGTTCTCTTCTTGTCCAAACTAGTTATCGTCCATGTTTCACTTCCATACATGGCCACACTCCATACAAACACTTTCAGAAAGGACTTCCTGACACTTAAATCTATACTCGATGTTAACAAATTTCTCTTCTTCAGAAACCATTTCCTTGCCATTGCCAGTCTACATTTAATATCCTCTCTACTTCGACCATCATCAGTTATTTTACTCCCTAAATAGCAAAACTCCTTTACTACTTTAAGTGTCTCATTTCCTAATAAAATTCCCTCAGGATCACCCGATTTAATTTGACTACATTCCATTATTCTCGTTTTGCTTTTGTTGATGTTCATCTGATATCCTCCTTTCAAGACACTATCCATTCCGTTCAACTGCTCTTCCAAGTCCTTTGCTGTCTCTGACAGAATTACAATGTCATCGGCGAACCTCAAAGTTTTTACTTCTTCTCCATGAATTTTAATACCTACTCCGAATTTTAGTTTTGTTTCCTTTACTGCTTGCTCAATATACAGGTCGAACAACATCGGGGAGAGGCTACAACCCTGTCTCACTCCTTTCCCAACCACTGCTTCCCTTTCATGCCCCTCGACTCTTATAACTGCCATCTGGTTTCTGTACAAATTGTAAATAGTCTTTCGCTCCCTGTATTTTACCCCTGCCACCCTCAGAATTTGAAAGAGAGTATTCCAGTTAACATTGTCAAAAGTTTTCTCTAAGTCTACAAATGCTAGAAACGTAGGTTTGCCTTTTCTTAATCTTTCTTCTAAGATGAGTAGTAAGGTTAGTATTGCTTCACGTGTTCCAACATTTCTACGGAATCCAAACTGATCTTCCCCGAGGTCCTCTTCTACCAGTTTTTCCATTCGTCTGTGAAGAATTCGCGTTAGTATTTTGCAGCTGTGACTTATTAAACTGATAGTTCGGTAATTTTCACATCTGTCAACACCTGCTTTCTTTGGGATTGGAATTATTATATTCTTCTTGAAGTCTGAGGGTATTTCGCCTGTCTCATACATCTTGCTCACTAGATGGTAGAGTTTTGTCATGAATGGCTCTCCCAAGGCCATCAGTAGTTCTAATGGAATGTTGTCTACTCCCGGGGCCTTGTTTCGACTCAGGTCTTTCAGTGCTCTGTCAAACTCTTCACGCAGTATCTTATCTCCCATTTCGTCTTCATCTACATCCTCTTCCATTTCCATAATATTGTCCTCAAGTACATCGCCCTTGTATAAATCCTCTATATACTCCTTCCACCTTTCTGCCTTCCCTTCTTTGCTTAGAACTGGGTTGCCATCTGAGCTCTTGATATTCATACAAGTGGTTCTCTTCTCTCCAAAGGTCTCTTTAATTTTCCTGTAGGCAGTATCTATCTTACCTCTAGTGAGACAAGCCTCTACATCCTTACATTTGTCCTCTAGCCATGCCTGCTTAGCCATTTTGCACTTCCTGTCGATCTCATTTTTGAGACGATTGTATTCCTTTTTGCCTGCTTCATTTACTGCATTTTTATATTTTCTCCTATAAAGAGATAGGTAGGTGAGCCATATCCAAATCGAAGACACTTGGCAGGTTAATGACCGTTGATTCGGTTCACTGGCCAATCTGAGGTTTGAGGCAGTTTTACAGTCCAGTTTAGGCAAATCTTGGGCTTGTCCCAAATCCCCACCACATAAAACAACGATACACAAACAATTGAAATGCGATGACCACACAGAACAAAGTTTAACGACTCACAGACACATCGCACACCTGACTTCCTTTCCTCACGATAACTGACAGCTGTGGCGACGGACTGAGCGCCTCACCAGAAAGTTAAAATAAATAGTAAATTACACCAAACATGAGTAACAGTGAACTACATACCATGAGATAAACACTCGGAAAATGAAAAGTAAGAAGTGAAGTGATGCTTGAAGGAAAAAATGAGAAAATCTACGAAACAAGTTTACCATAAGAAGCAACATTTTAGTGGGACTACTCTTGCGACGGCCTCCTTTTTGTTGCAGGAAAGACCAGAAGAGGGACAACTGTAGTGACAGCAGAGGATTAGAATATGCTGCATACTCTTTGAACTTGAGTGTAGGAGGGATGAAACGGTTAGTACAAAATTGGAAAAAATGGAGATCTGATTGATTTATCATGTAATCAAATTTTATCGGATTCCTTTTAGCATTTATGACCTCACACTTTTAATTATTTAGGGTCAACTGCCAATTTTTGCACCATACACATATCTTTTCTAAATCGTTTTGCAATTTGTTTTGATCTTATGATGACTTTACTAGGCTATAAACGACAACACCATCTGCAAACAACCTATGACGGCTGCTTAGATTGTCCCCCAAATCGTTTATATGAATAAGAAACAGCAGAGGGCCTATAACACTACCCCTGGAAACGTCATAAATCACTTCTGTTTTACTCGATGGCTTTTCGTCTCTTTCTTATACTCTTCGGCGTGTTATTCACTCAGAATTTCACGCTTGTCACCTTGAGAAGTCTCTGCAAGGACAAGTTCTGGAACGTTTGCGGTAATTTAAGGCAGCAGAATAATAATTCTGGCGTATTCCAGCAATGATTCTATATCGACACTTTCGCATACATTGACCAATCTCTGAAATTTTTTATCTCTTCGCATACAATTTTCAATCATTAATCATCTTTTTTGGAACCAATGTGCATCAATTTTTTTAAACAAGAAGACTGAATTCTCACCACATGCTTGAGGGTTAAGTTTGTCGATTAGCTCAGAACTGATTCTCCCTGTTAATAAATAGCTGTGGTAGTAACGAATGGTAAACAACCGTGACGCGACTGTGTTCGCATTATATTTACCGTTCGATGTACGTCGCGTCTCTCATTGTGGGTGGTCTGTGTGCGGTCACTAGTAGGTCGTAAGTGAATGTCCGAATTCATTCCACTAACTAGCACGTTAATAGCATTTTCTACTTTACTAGCTGCGGTGAAATACGTGTATGACGTACTGCACATTCCAGTGGAGAGGATGACGCTAATTCATACGCGTTAATGGCCTCCGGAAATGGCGACTTTCTCATTTTTGTGTACGCTTGTGGTCGTTGTTCCTGCCGGAAGCCTGTTAAAATATTTTCCTACGTGAAACGAAAATAATTCTTTCTGTTGGACTACTGTTAATGTGTATACCAAACATTATACATTGCAGTCTGAGGATGGGTTTAGATCAGTCTCCCAGGAGACGTACGATCTGATACGATAAACCACAGAACTCGAAATTTTAAAAAAAGGGGATAAATTCAAGACCAGTTCTAGATATCATATGTAATGTGGATAGCCATAATATATTTTTTAAGCGTTCAAGATACTGATATGAAGCATGCAGCAATATGGAAATCGAATGTGTATATTCGTATCTTTCTTTTAGTGAGATGGGGAGCGGGATGGGGGGGGGGTGGAGGGTGGAGTAATGACATTCGTCGGGCAATGGCGCTCACTAACTTATAAACAAATTGCTATCTGATAGGAGCACTCTAGTAAGAAGTATTACCCAGAGACCATGTAGGTAACTACCGGTAATGATGCCTCCATATTGGCAGCGTGCCTGCAGTTGTAGTGCAGTGAAGTTGTGTTCCGAAAATTTTCAAAAACTCCCGTTTCCACACCAGCAACAGCTTTCAATACAACGGGAAAACAGCCAAAGTTGCAAATATCCCTTTTTCTATTTGATGATTAGTTTCGGGTCGGGACCAATTTTCATATCGTCCAGGCAGTCAAAAAGTTATTTCTCAAAATATAAGAACCGCATCAAGATAACAAATATGTACATATAACAAAGTGCAAATGAGCAGTTACAGGGCATACAGATAACTGTATGCTAAGTAACTGTTCAATTGCCCTTTGTTACACGTATTTATTTATTGCTATGTTCTGGAAAATATCATTTTCACTATCTGGATGATTTGAAACTGGGTACCGATCCGAATCTACATATCAAGTAACTAAAAGTGAAATTTTCAACTTGGGAATTTTTTAGTTGGACTTATTAACACAAGATTCTGCCCTACAGCTGCCTTCCAGCATGATGGAAGTTTATAAGCTTTCAAGTTGTACTGAAATATTAATTCCAACTAGCGCAAACTTAACTATAGTAAGTGCACTGTTCAGGGGTATATCTGTTTTAAATGTAGAGTATTTAGTTAGCTTTTATAGGTGCATCTGAGTCAGTGAAACGGCGGTCACTTTCTTTCTCTACCAGTATTGCCCCAACGGAGAAATCGCATTAGAACAACTTATAAAGCCAGTTGACAGTCAGAAACGTCACAGCAGACTATGAAAGTTTCTAATGAGGAAACTTCTGCAACGAACGCTTCAAAACACTAAACAGTGCGTATAGCAGAGAGTGTGATGTTTCCCTAGAAGCTAAAAACCTGGTGAAAATAGTTCCCTGCGATGTAACTATGTTTTTTTTACATTATTTATTCAATATTACCGTACAAAGCGATTTGAAATAACGGACGCACCTCCTATATCTACACCTGTACCCTGCAGGCCATCCGACGGTGTGTGTATCCCCTTTCTTGTTGCACTCGCAAACGGTGCGCGGAAAAAGCCTCCAAGTAGACCCGAATTTCTCGACCTTCATGGTCTTTGCGAGAGATATATGTAGAAGTATATACGTATGTACAGTCCAAAATTGCAAATTTTACTTTTTTATTCACTCTATGATTAGTTTCGGGCCAAGACTCATTTTGAAATCATCGTAACAAAGTCAAAAATGGTATTTCAGAATATGTGAAAACCAAGTCAAAAATGTTATGGCGCAAAACGAATGCACAGTAATTGTTCGTTGCACGTTTTTGACAGGGAAGCAACCCTGAAAGAAAGTCCAATATTCATGTGCTCTAAAACGCATACCTTAAGAGCTACAAGCACTTCTTCAGTAAAAGAGGTGTGCTTCACAGAGTTCTTAAGGTGTGCATTTTAAGGCCCATGTTTATTAGACATTACTTTTTTCGTTTGGTCAATACTACCGCCTCTGACAGTTTGTCGATAGAGTTCTGATTCACCCAGTACAAAGGGAAAACATTAACACTAAACTCAACAGTGCGAGTATAATAATTTAATACATGAGAGGAATACTAAAGAATAGCCTGAAGACAGATATCATACCTGGAAAGTTGTACAGAAGCAGAGTAAATAGTAAATAGCAGACATGGCAATTCTATTTCTTATGTGTATCACTTTCTACCTCTTCAAGTAATTCTTTACGACTCTTATCAATAACAAACTTTATTTTACTGGATTTTTTTAATTTAATTTAAATTATTGTACTAGTTCTGTCTTTCGAATTTAGTGTTAACGTTTTTCCAATTTCCTCCCTTTTCATTCGTTTACTGTTTAAAATTTTACATTTTAACTGCACTGTCAAAGATGAAATTTAGCGTGTACCTCGGTCTAGATCAGTAACATCTTTTCCAATGTTGTATACAAATTTTTTTTTCGGCGATAGTCAGTGAAATTCTGATGATCGTAATGTGAGCCGAAAACCGGTTAAACAAATAACCTGATCCTGTAGGACATACAAAATATTGTAATTTTTATTTCTAATTTCTGTTTACCCCTTACTTCAGGGTGTTCAAACGATCAACGAACTTTCTTACGGTAAGCCGGCCGGTGTGCCGAGCGGCTCTAGGCGCTTCAGTCTGTAACCGCGCGACCGCTGCGGCCGCAGGTTCGAATCCTGCTTCGGGTATGGATGTGTGTGATGTCCTTAAGTTAGTTAGGTTTAAGTAGTTCTAAGTTCTAGGGGACTGATGACCACAGATGTTAAGTCCCATAGTGCTCAGAGCCATTTGAACCATTTCTTACGGGGAGAAATGAGGAGCTATGATAATCAAGTCTTAAAAAAAGGAGAAGATTCAAATCTAATGATCCACACTAAAGAACTAGAACATTAATAACAATGATGTGAAATTGTGTGTGAGTGTGGGAGTACGTATGTGGGAGAGAGCGTCGACGCAAGATGAAAATTTTGAGGAAATGTTCTGTAATCAGTAGCGGTAGTTGTATTACATGTGAAGTGACTGTAAAATTGTTATATTGAAACCAAATAAAATAACGATAAAAAAATTCTAATTTATGCTTTCATTTGAGACGCTGATGTTATAAGTTCTCAGCATGCACATTATTAACTTTCCATCAAAGATTGTAATAAACCTCTGGAGTTCATAATCAGACAGAAACGAAAACGAAACGAAGTTTGAGGGCTTCTTCCGTCGCTTTTGTGGTGGCCTGCATAGAAGATCAAATTCCGGCTTTGAACAACGAACGCGATAGAGGGACAGATGTTCGTTTGAAGATTTCTGATTGATTATTCATCTATGTTTCTTCCCTGTCAGTGCTACCAGTATTACCGGTCATCCTACCTTGTACTACATCATTTATGTACTGTACCAAAACTACGAGAAAGAAAACTGGCGTTCTACGGATCGGAGCGTGGAATGTCAGATCCCTTAATCGGGCAGGTAGGTTAGAAAATTTAAAAAGGGAAATGGATAGGTTGAAGTTAGATATAGTGGGAATTAGTGAAGTTCGGTGGCAGGAGGAACAAGACTTCTGGTCAGGTGACTACAGGGTTATAAACACAAAATCAAATAGGGGTAATGCAGGAGTAGGTTTAATAATGAATAGGAAAATAGGAATGCAGGTAAGCTACTACAAACAGCATAGTGAACGCATTATTGTGGCCAAGATAGATACGAAGCCCACACCTACTACAGTAGTACAAGTTTATATGCCAACTAGCTCTGCAGATGACGAAGAAATTGAAGAAATGTATGATGAAATAAAAGAAATTATTCAGATTGTGAAGGGAGACGAAAATTTAATAGTCATGGGTGACTGGAATTCGAGTGTAGGAAAAGGGAGAGAAGGAAACATAGTAGGTGAATATGGATTGGGGGACAGAAATGAAAGAGGAAGCCGCCTGGTAGAATTTTGCACAGAGCACAACATAATCATAACTAACACTTGGTTTAAGAATCATGAAAGAAGGTTGTATACATGGAAGAACCCTGGAGATACTAAAAGGTATCAGATAGATTATATAATGGTAAGACAGAGATTTAGGAACCAGGTTTTAAATTGTAAGACATTTCCAGGGGCAGATGTGGACTCTGACCACAATCTATTGGTTATGACCTGTAGATTAAAACTGAAGAAACTGCAAAAAGGTGGGAATTTAAGGAGATGGGACCTGGATAAACTAAAAGAACCAGAGGTTGTACAGAGATTCAGGGAGAGCATAAGGGAGCAATTGACAGGAATGGGGGAAATAAATACAGTAGAAGAAGAATGGGTAGCTTTGAGGGATGAAGTAGTGAAGGCAGCAGAGGATCAAGTAGGTAAAAAGACGAGGGCTAGTAGAAATCCTTGGGTAACAGAAGAAATATTGAATTTAATTGATGAAAGGAGAAAATATAAAAATGCAGTAAGTGAAACAGGCAAAAAGGAATACAAACGTCTCAAAAATGAGATCGACAGGAAGTGCAAAATGGCTAAGCAGGGATGGCTAGAGGACAAATGTAAGGATGTAGAGGCCTATCTCACTAGGGGTAAGATAGACACCGCCTACAGGAAAATTAAAGAGACCTTTGGAGATAAGAGAACGACTTGTATGAATATCAAGAGTTCAGATGGAAACCCAGTTCTAAGCAAAGAAGGGAAAGCAGAAAGGTGGAAGGAGTATATAGAGGGTCTATACAAGGGCAATGTACTTGAGGACAATATTATGGAAATGGAAGAGGATGTAGATGAAGATGAAATGGGAGATATGATACTGCGTGAAGAGTTTGACAGAGCACTGAAAGACCTGAGTCGAAACAAGGCCCCCGGAGTAGACAATATTCCATTGGAACTACTGACGGCCGTGGGAGAGCCAGTCCTGACAAAACTCTACCATCTGGTGAGCAAGATGTATGAAACAGGCGAAATACCCTCAGACTTCAAGAAGAATATAATAATTCCAATCCCAAAGAAAGCAGGTGTTGACAGATGTGAAAATTACCGAACTATCAGCTTAATAAGTCACAGCTGCAAAATACTAACACGAATTCTTTACAGACGAATGGAAAAACTAGTAGAAGCCAACCTCGGGGAAGATCAGTTTGGATTCCGTAGAAACTCTGGAACACGTGAAGCAATACTGACCTTACGACTTATCTTAGAAGAAAGATTAAGGAAAGGCAAACCTACGTTTCTAGCATTTGTAGACTTAGAGAAAGCTTTTGACAATGTTGACTGGAATACTCTCTTTCAAATTCTGAAGGTGGCAGGGGTAAAATACAGGGAGCGAAAGGCTATTTACAATTTGTACAGAAACCAAATGGCAGTTATAAGGGTCGAGGGACATGAAAGGGAAGCAGTGGTTGGGAAGGGAGTAAGACAGGGTTGTAGCCTCTCCCCGATGTTGTTCAATCTGTATATTGAGCAAGCAGTAAAGGAAACAAAAGAAAAATTCGGAGTAGGTATTAAAATTCATGGAGAAGAAATAAAAACTTTGAGGTTCGCCGATGACATTGTAATTCTGTCAGAGACAGCAAAGGACTTGGAAGAGCAGTTGAATGGAATGGACAGTGTCTTGAAAGGAGGATATAAGATGAACATCAACAAAAGCAAAACAAGGATAATGGAATGTAGTCTAATTAAGTCGGGTGATGCTGAGGGAATTAGATTAGGAAATGAGGCACTTAAAGTAGTAAAGGAGTTTTGCTATTTGGGGAGCAAAATAACTGATGATGGTCGAAGTAGAGAGGATATAAAATGTAGGCTGGCAATGGCAAGGAAAGCGTTTCTGAAGAAGAGAAATTTGTTAACATCCAGTATTGATTTAAGTGTCAGGAAGTCATTTCTGAAAGTATTCGTATGGAGTGTAGCCATGTATGGAAGTGAAACATGGACGATAAATAGTTTGGACAAGAAGAGAATAGAAGCTTTCGAAATGTGGTGCTACAGAAGAATGCTGAAGATTAGATGGGTAGATCACATAACTAATGAGGAAGTATTGAATAGGATTGGGGAGAAGAGAAGTTTGTGGCACAACTTGACCAGAAGAAGGGATCGGTTGGTAGGACATGTTCTGAGGCATCAAGGGATCACCAATTTAGTATTGGAGGGCAGCGTGGAGGGTAAAAATCGTAGAGGGAGACCAAGAGATGAATACACTAAGCAGATTCAGAAGGATGTAGGTTGCAGTAGGTACTGGGAGATGAAAAAGCTTGCACAGGATAGAGTAGCATGGAGAGCTGCATCAAACCAGTCTCAGGACTGAAGACCACAACAACAACAACCAAAACTACCGTTCCGTAGTTTTGTTAGAGCTCAATTCTAGTCCTAGATATCGGTATGAAGCCTGTGTTCAAATTACCTCCTCTTTTTTTCGATGGAAAATTTCAGCTGTGGATTTAATAAAACATCCATGAATAGCATTTTTCAAAGAATAATCTCATAAAGAAATCTGCATTGCAGTATCAATCTAATGAATATTTATCTCTTAATATTAAGAAGGGTTATTTTGTTGGTAATTTTCTGGGTATTTTTTTCCCTTTGGTACCGTCATTGTGACACATTTTTTCATTGTGAAATAAATTATTACAGCTGTAAACGTTCGTAGTATTTTCTTATAAGAAAAAAATTAGGCTTACATGGCATATGCACTTTGTATCCACTGTTATTTCGTCAAAACGCGGAGACTACTTTTCTGTCGATAACATTCCCCTTCCTTCGACATCTCACTGACTTCCTCTTGAGACAGATTTAGCTAACGAACCATACAATATAACATCGTTAGAAGAATTTTTTGCTATCTCTGAGAAAGACGCCACACACTATTCACTTTTGGTTAGGTACTGTTCTCAGTATCGCTCCATTAACCGTACACTGAGTTCCCTGCTTCTGCATCTGCCGCTGGTACTATGACTCGTGATACTTTTGCCAGTCTGTTTCAATTGTTCATTTCTTCAGTCCCTAATTTGTTTTACAGTGTGGTTTCTGGTAAATATTTCGTTAATTCCTGATGACTTTTTGAAAGTATATCAGTTAGAAATGAAAGTCGTTAAGGAGGACAGAGTTGATCCAGTATTAGAATCATAGTATAACAGTGGTTTGGAAGACTTGCGATCAAATGAGGCAGAAGGTTTATATATCACAGACAAAATTTTCTGAAGTCATTTCAGGAAATGGCAGACAAATGACTATTCAAGCTGATTTGTAGAATCTATGAGTCCGAAGGAATTCCACCTCACTTTCAGAAAAGTATCATCCATGCAACGCAAAAGGTAGCAAAGACAATTCAATGCGGGATCTACCGCACAGTCAGATTGACGTCTCATAATCGAAGTTGCTAACACGAGTAATATACATAACAATGGAAAAGAAACTTACAGATACGTTATATAGCTACCAGCTTGCTCTTAGGAAAGGTAAAGGCATCAGAGACTCTGGAAGCAAGACAAGAAAAATCGAGACACGTTCGTGAAATCTGTCGACCTAGACAAGCCTTCGATAACGTAAGTCTTGGTACGTAATTCTCATGAAAATTGGTGTACCGTACTTACAGGAAAAGACGTCTGATACACAATGTGTACAAGAAGCAAGAAGAAAAAGAAACTGACCAGTTGCAAGTAAGACTTACGGTCCGAGGTTTCTGTACAAACTTAATTATGTATTTAGACTTTTCACGCATCCTGGTAACATCGATAATTTTTACCTGTTTTCGACATTGACACTGGCAAGATATTGGTCTCGGGGATTCGTAGACTTTCGAGAAGATATTAAATCTGAAGTCTGGTGATGGAATTACAGATTAACAACTTCCTGATTCTTTTTCTTTTACTTGGACTGTGAAGCCTTTCTTCTTGCCAAATATCACTACGAATTTCTTCCTTTGAAAAGGGACTTCCATTGCATATTGACATAAAACTTTTGTTACTTTCTTTTAAGCTAGATTTGAGGTGTGTGAGAAAAGTAATGAGACTGACATCACTGGAAGCGTTCTGGCAACGCTATGTTGTTCTGTTTGTGTAGACCGGTGTGTTAATCCTTTCCAGATGCTCAGTAAGAGTTTCAAATCCGTACAACCATCAAGTGATTTTTGAGACCTCCATCAATGAAGCTGTGTTTTCGTTCTGTCACGAAAATGGAATAGCAGAATTTAGAACAAAGATATGCCATCAATTTTTTCGTTTAACATGGGGAATCCGCGAGTGTGAGCTGTGAAAATTTGAAACAGGCCTATGGGGAACATTCCTTATCAAGTGCACAAGCTTTTCGTTGGCTCAAATCATTTCGGGAAGGCCGAGAACACGTTGGAGCTGAATCTCACTCAGAGAGACCTTCAACTTCAAAAACCGACGAAAACTTCGAACGTGTGCTTGCTGTTGTGAGATCAGACGGACGTTTAACGATGTTGATGACGGGGAACCAGCTAAACACTTTCAACGTACACCAAATTTTTACAGGATGCGGAAGAATGTGCCAAAATGGTGCCGAAAAACCTCACAACCGATAAGAAAGACACTCGAAGAAACGAGTGTGTTGACCTTGACAAGATTGTTAGTGACCACAGGTGATGAATCCTGAATTTTTGAGTACGATCCTGTGACAAGATGGCGAAGTGAGAAGTGACACTCTCTTCGATCGAAAATATTCGTAGTTCGAATGAGCAAATCCAAGGTCAAAACAGTGCCGATTTGCCTTTTTGACGGTAAGGTTATCGTGTCCTCCACGGCAAACTCTCAACCAAATAATTTACTAGTTTGTTCTTGAAATGCTCAGGACAAGAGTGAATCGAGTGAGACAACAATTGAGACAAGTGGATGCTGAATCATGATAACGCCCTGTGTCACACGGCGACTTCCATAAAGGAATTTTTGACCTCAAAAGGTAGTCCTCTTCTTCCACAACTCCCCTGTTTACCTGATCTAAGTCCCTGTCACTTTCTTCTTTTCCGCAAATTGAAAAATGTTCTAAGAAGACATCATTTTGGGACTCTGAAGAACATTCATAGGAATGTGACTCACATGTTACAGGTCCTACCAGGTGAAGCCTTTCAGCGCTGCTACCAAGATTTGGAACATCACCACCACCGGTGTGTAGCTGCCGAAGGGTACTACTTTGATAGAGACAATATTGTTGTTTGAAAAAGAATTAAAAACCTTGGTAGGTAAAAGAATCAATCTCATTACTCTTTTGACATCGCTCATATTTAGGTTTCGTTGGTGTGTCAGATTGCAGGGGTGTAAGTTCCCCTTGCGTTCAAGCGTAATGTTTGTGACCAGCCATACGGATCAAGACTGGGAGTGGTCTGGACGGGTGAGGGCAACGGCACGCCCAGCTGGCTGCGCCTCTAACTCCATCATGTGCTCAGCTAACTGAGTTAATGGCTTACTGCTCTGCTCCTGCCACATTACCGTTGGCTCTCACGTATGTTATGACCCTACTGCATGCATAACCCACGACCTGCTGAAGATGCTATTACTCGCTGACAAGAAGGCACTATTGTTTTGCATTCTCGTCGTTACAACGGTGCTGTTGTACCACGAGTCTGTCGCGGTTACTCCTCATCACAATCCTTTTGTCAGTACTGAAATTACTTAACGTGCAGTAACTTACATTAGTTCAGATAATTTAACAGGAAAAAATGCAGGAGTGTTGATGCCCAAAAACAATGCCTGCAGGTTATTTACTCCAGAATGAGATTTTCGCTCTGCAGCGGAGTGTCCGCTGATTGAAACTTTGTGGCAGATTAAAACTGTGTGCCGGACAAAGACTCGAACTCAGGACCTTTGCGTTTCACGGGCAAGTGCTCTACCAACTGATCTACCCTAGCACGACTCACGACCCACCCTCACAGCTTCAGTTCTGCCAGTACATCGTCTGCTACCTTCCAAACTTCACACAAGCTCTTCTGCGAACCTTGCAGAACTAGCACTCCTGGAAGAAAGGAAGTTTGGAAGGTAAGAGACGAGGTACTGGCAGAATTGAAGCTATGAGGACGAGACGTAAGTCGTGCTTGGGTAGCTCTGTTGGTAGAGGACTTGCCTGCGAAAGGCAAAGATCCTGAGTTCGCGTCTTGGTCCGGCACACAGTTTTGATCTTCCAGAAAGTTTTATATCAGCGCACACTCCGCTGCATGGTGAAAATATCATTCTGGGAACATCCCCCAGGCTGAGGGTAAGCCATGTCTCTGCACTATCCTTTTTTCCAGGAGTGTTATTTCTGCAAGGTTCAAATGGCTCTGAGCACTATGGGACTTAACTTCTGAGGTCATCAGTCCCCTAGAACGTAGAACTACTTAAACCTAACTAACCTAAGGACATCACACACATCCATGCCTGAGGCAGGATTCGAACCTGCGACAGTAGCGGTCGCGTGGTTCCAGACTGTAGCGCCTAGAACCGCTCAGCCGCCGCGGCCGGCTATTTCTGCAAGGTTCGCAGAAGATCTTCTGTGAAGTCTGGAAGGTAGAAGACGAGGTACTGGCAGAACTGAAGCTGTGAGGACGGATTGTGAATCGTACTTCGGTAGCTCAGTTGGTAGAGCACTTGCCCGTCAAAGGCAAAGGCCCGAGTTCGAGTCTCGGTCTCGCACACAGTTTTAATCTGCCAGGAAGGTTATTTACCATTTACTAGTATTTCGTCCAAACAGGCCTCAGAAGGTCCAACAGTACCGACCGACCGACATATCATCCTCACCGATAGACGTCACGTATGCGAATGTGGAGGGAAATGTGGTCAGCATACCGCTTTCCCGGCCGTTGTCACTTTTCGTAAACAGAGCCGCTACTTGTCAGTCAAGTAGCTCCACGAGGGGAGGGCACCCCGTTTGTCTACAGCGCTTGGTAGACCCGAATGGTCATCCATCCAAGTTCTCGTCAAGCCAGACATCGCTTAACTCCAATGATCTGACGGAATCCGTGTTACCACTGTGGCGAGACCGTTAGCCACTGTTTATAGTACTCAACATCAGTACCTTTAAGGTTGAGGGCTACTGACTGATGCCTTCTTCAATTAAATTTTCATCCTATCTGTTGAGGGATCTTCCTCCATTCCGTCGACATAATTATTGTGGTATGCTCTAGCAAGAATTTAGGAATTCTGTTATTGTCCATCGTTCATTTTGTTCTTTCAGTTTTAGTTATTGCCTTGAATTCAGTTCGTCGTACAAACAATTCTTCCTTTTTATCCAGGGTTGTGTAACCTGCCGATCCTATTAAAAATATCAACCCGAAAGCTTTCCTCCTGACTCATCTGTAGCTGTCCATTTCTTGATGCCGTTTGTTAACTCCGGATCCACCGTCATGTCTTTATATCACGATTTTCCAGTTAATGGCTTGTTAACTGTACCCCATATCCTCTGAACGTTTATTTCATTCTTAATCTCTATTCTCTCTCAGTAAGATACATTATACCATACTCAGTTAAAACTACATACTTGCTCTATAATTTTGTCATTTACAACAATTTCCGTAATTTATGAGGGCATTTCTTAAGGAGAAACAGTAGTCTGACTAAAAATACTTTAAAAATGGACACAAACTATCTCGATCGCAAAATCATTTATTTCGGTGGTAACTGGTTTCGGTCAGTTTTTGACAGTCTTCAGACACCAATGATAGTATGAGGGTCTGAGGATGGTCAAAAACTGACCGAAATCGGTTATCATCGAAATAAATGATTTTGCATTCGAGACTTTTTGTATTCATTTTTAAAACATAACGGTTTCAGTCCTCAAATGTTCTTACCCTTGGAAACCCATCGCCCCGGTTATTGTTGCAAGTATGTTCAGGTTAATATCTTTGATTTGGTTTTCCAAATCATTCGATGCAAACTTAAGGTCTTTTTCTGGATACCAAGAAATAAATTGGTTATTTCCATATAAAATAACATTTAAAACAACAACATCCACATGAAAATTATTTGTGACAGTACTTTGCCATTCATGTGTGACTGTGTCTATGCATATATTAAATTGTGCAGGTGACCTTAGGTATAACCGTTTCATTTTTCTTAGTTCTATATCTAAGACCTCTATGTTTTTACAGTTAAACTGTCCACTACTATCTTTTTTGACGTATTCGTATCAACCCTTTGCATTATTTTAATCGAATGTTTGGGTATTCTTTAATTTGCATTATTTCCCGTAATTGACTCCCTATCACACAGTATAATGGCGGTCCATAATCTCTGAATAACTGGGATGCTGGCAGGTTGTCATCCTTTCTATTTTTTTATTAACTGCTCTTGTCCCGTCAGAACGGCTTCACTATTTACACTTTTCCATCTTGTAACTGTTTTTAAGTGCATTTTGTAAGCCAGCTTCGGTGAAATAATTCCACGTTAATATTCGTATTCACGTCTAGAGCTCTTTTTAAAAGTAAAAAAAAAAAAAGCAAAGGGCCTTCGTTCCGGTCTCAAGCGTGCCGACTGGAACCAACCGACCACAATGTCATTCTCAGCCTGCGGCGTCAGCATACAGCTTTCCCAGGGGTTATGGGTAAACCTTGGAGCCGCTGCTTCCCGTGCCGTCCATCCAGCTACGGAGGCGGACATCCCGCTTTCTAAATATGGAGTACGTTACGCCCTCTAACCGTGCATTTGGTACTCTAGGAATAGTCCCGCAAAAGTAAATCTTGATAATAGCTATAAGAGTAAGACAAACACTCTTGTATCGGAATGTAGATGGTCGAGCTAACTATGCTTCAGTTGCAGCTGTTGTTAAAAAATGGCTCTGTGCACTATGGGACTTAACATCTGAGGTCATCAGTGCCCTAGAACTTAGAACTACTTAAAACTAACTAACCCAAGGACATCACACTCATCCATGCCCGAGACAGGTTTCGAAAGTGCGACCGTGGCAGTCGCGCGGTTCCCGACTGAAGCGACTAGAACCGCTTGGCCACTGCGGCTGTCAGCTGTTGTTAGCCAGGGACGTCAAGGAAATTAGTTGGTTGTATTAGATTGGTGTATAAGTTCGTAACGTTTTTATTTTTTGTTTTTTTTTGCATGTTGGTATGCCGGTTGTTCCGGGTTTATTTATCGACTGTCATTTTTTATTTGTAGTTCACTGGCTATTTGACTTCCCATATTTTAATTTCGTCATTTGGATATAGTGAGCGGAGCTGTGGACGCTAGAAGATGTTGTGCCAAGTGGAGAAATCGGAACGTTTCAGATATACCCCTATGTTCGAGGGGTGACAGCAGCGGGTGCAGCAAGAAACATTTGCACCATGTATGGGGATAATGTCATGCGGAAAATGCCACTGGGCAGAGCACGACACGAATATGGTTTCTACGTGCAGGAAGACCTTCGTGATTTGATGAAGACCGTTTGAAAGCATTAAGCCACAATTATACACGTCAGTGTACTCGAGGACTGAGAAATGTGATGAACTGTGATCATTCCACCGTCGTGCGACATTTGCATGCAATGAGGAACGTTAAAAAATCGGTTGTACGCATACCTCATGCTCTAAGCCGAAATCTGTTCTCATCCACAAAAGATAACGTCACGTATCTGGTGAAACAGCGACGTTGTGGTGTACCACGAATTGCTTCCCCGAGGGGAACCTGCTGACACCTACTGTCAACAACCGAGAAGTCTTGCAGACGCAACCCAGGAACAACGACAAGGAAGACTACGTGAAGTGACGCTACTCCACGATAACGCTCACCCGCATTCTGGTAGATTGACAAAAAAAAAAAAAAATAACGCTATACAGTAGTTGTATTGGGAAGTCATTGCGCAACCTCCTTATTCATCTGATCTTGCTCCCTCAGGCACTCCGTATTCAGGCCACGAGTGGACTACCGAGACCATCCGACCGCCGTGTCATCCTCAGAAGAGGATGCGGGTAGGAGGGACGTGGGGTCAGCACACCGCTCTCCCGGTCATTATGATGGTATTCTTGACCGAAGCCGCTACTATTCGGTCGAGTAGGTCCTCAATTGGCATCACGAGGCTGAGTGCACCCCGAAAAATGGCAACAGCGCATGGCGGCTGGATGGTCACCCATCCAAGTGCCGGCCACGCCCAACAGCGCTTAACTTCGGTGGTCTGACGGGAACCGGTGTAGCCACTGCGGATTTTCACCTTTTCCTCTGTCTATCGAACAACCTTCAAGGAACTTCCAATCCGGATGAAAAGGCACTCCGGATATGGCCCGACGAGTTTTTCGGCACAAAACGACGTAATTTCTACAATCGCGTAATCGGAAAGTTACCACATGTTCGGCAGGTCTGCGCGTATAGTGAAGTAGCATCTGTTACTGATGACTAAAATCTCTTTATGTTTATCTGTTGTGTTACTTATGGCCCGCATCTCGTGGTCGTGCGGTAGCGTTCTCGCTTCCCACGCCCGGGTTCCCGGGTTCGATTCCCGGCGGGGTCAGGGATTTTCTCTGCCTCGTGATGGCTGGGTGTTGTGTGCTGTCCTTAGGTTAGTTAGGTTTAAGTAGTTCTAAGTTCTAGGGGACTTATGACCACAGCAGTTGAGTCCCATAGTGCTCAGAGCCATTTGAACCATTTGTTACTTATGGAAAGGCTGTACGATTTACGCACCAGCCTAATGTATTAGATCGTGCATTACATAACGGGCCGTATGGCTCTTCGGCAGAGTTGAAAGCTAACGGTACACTTTCCTACTCTTCAAAAAGTAGGTTTACATGGAGTGGCGTCACTTGGAACAAATTGTGATTGTCGCCATTGAATATAACCAGTCGAGTGAAAGCTATTAGCGCATGTAAGGTTTTCGGAATACAGAATAATATTACAACAAAAGTAACACTAACGTAACTCAGTCATAAACTAAAAAAAAAAATCTGTTTTTGCAACCAAATTCCTATACGAGCTGTACAAACAGCCGTCCTGTGGTGTTATCGAAACATTAATCTCCGTGAAAATCACACCAGGGAGACACAAACGGTGTTCAGGGAATAGCACACGATTCAGTCAAGACTTTGAGTGAATGGTATGGTTCGATGAACCATGGTGCACCTTGGTGGCAACGGTAGAATTGTTTAGGACTGGTGAAAGCATAATTAAACTTCCACGTCTCTTTCTTGGGGGTAAACAAAACTCCTAAAGAAAGGAAAGCGCTGACAGGCGCATTATAGAATTATCAGTTCAATAAGGCATTGTTACAAAAAACTAACACTAATTATTAACAGAAGGAAGCAGAAACTGGTGAAGGCCGATGTCGGGGGTCATCAATTTGTGTTCCAGAGAAATGGTAGGAACATGAGGCAATACTGACGCTACGACTTATCTCAGAAGTTAGGTTAAACAAAGGCAAACTCTCGTTTATAGTCCTTGTAGAATTAGAGAAAACGTTTGACAATGTTGGCTCGACTGCACTCTTTGAAATTATGAAGATAGCAGGACTACAATACAGGGAACGAAAAGAGATTCGCAACTTGTACAAAAATCAATCTGTATCTATAAGAGCAGAATAACGTGAAAAGGAAACAAGTGAGAATGGAGTGAGACAGGAATGTTGCTTATCCACAACGATGCTCAATTTGTACATTGTGCAAGCTGTCAAGGAAACTAAGGAGTAATTTGGATTGGAGATTAAAGATTTGCTGATGGCATTGTAATTCTGTTACAGACAACAAAGCCCTTGGAAGAACAGATGAACGGAATATACAGTATCTCGAAAAGCAACTACAACATGATAGCATGAATAAAAGTAAAACAAGAATTACGGAATGTAGTCGAATTAAGTCTGACGATGCTGAGGAATTAGAGTAGAAAATGAGACCCTAATATTAGTGGAGGAACTTCGCTATTTGGATAGAAAAATAACTGACGATGGCGAAAGTAGAGGAGGCAGTGTGTCAGATTTGCGTGGAATTCTGCTACCTCTCTTGTCAAAAAATAGAGGGACGGTGTTACTGCTACCTCGCCCGTTGGGTATTAATATACACTACCCATAGCTTCTGATGTCGGTCATCTTTGGATGTTTAATGGCCTTAGTGTTTACAGAGTGCGAGTGTGTGTGATCTCGCGCGCGCGCCCGCGCGCGCGCGCGCGTGTGTGTGTCTGTGTGTGTGTGTGTGTGTGTGTGTGTATGTGTTTAATCTTACCACACTTCCTCTGCAAACCGAGGTTTTAAATTTCCTTGCACAGCGCTTACTTGCTGCAGTTTTGTTTTGAAAATGGCAGCGTATGCACACGTCGAAATATTGGCGGTTGTGGACGATGTCACCAGCCTGCATCCCTGTAAGTTATCTGAACGTTGTAAGCAGGGAGAAAGCTAGGTCTCACATAGTTTACCTCTTGGGGAGGAAATCTTTCGTTGCTTGCGGAGGTTGAATAAACTCCGCAGCAGTAGAGTAAGATTACAATGGCCATTGTCGTTTCGGCTTCATTTAATGATTGCTTCAAAAATTTCGGCTTTTTTTGGGAGATTCCATGGAAGGTGTTTCGTGGTCGCAGTCGAGCTGTGAATATCATTTTGTAACTGCCCAGCATTTGGCGAAATTTGAGCGTTTCCATGGTTCGGATTCTAATACTATATCTCGACATTCTATGACAAATCTCACGCGCTTTCGACGACACAGCTCTAATCGTGTTAGGAAAAGGTTTGAATTTCTCACCGACGCCCAAACGTTTGCATGTGGTTGATTTTATTATTTCTGTGACCACGCTATTTCTTAACTACCTCCTAATGTTGCAGAGGAGGCTAGGAGTGTATCGTATGGGGCACGTCTACCCAAGAGTAATATCACAGCGTCAGGGAGGGTTGCTTAACGCTCACTTGGAGCTTATCCGGATATTTTTATTTTACCTACGGACAAGAGCAATGCTACAGTTGTTTTAAGTTCAAAAGATGTCATGGTTACCGTCAGATTCACCGTATCGCCACAAAAAGTGTTTAGAGAAAGTCTAACAGCATTCTTAAGAAAAGTTTCCTGTCGTAGGAGACTATGAACAGTCTTAATTCTTATTGTGCTGTTCCTCCTAGGTTACACGGCCTTCCGAAGGTCCACAAGCAAAGAGTTTTTCTTAGGCTGATTGTAAGTAAAATTAAAAGTATCGTGCTAAGCATGAAGGGGTGCTTCGTACCTTGGTTCACAGGGCCGACGTCGTCTCAGACCCTTAGAGTTCGTCAGATGAGGAGAGGTCATCTTTCGCCAGAATGGTTATAGTGAAAGATAGATCAGATGTGTGTTGTGCTATCGACCAACCGTGGACCGGGTGAGTGATGATAATACCGAGGTGGAGCCAAAACCTACGGCATTTTTGTCTCACGCAGGGAACATTTTCAATAGTATTGGTCGTATTTTGCTGAACTATGATGTGAAATGTGTTGTTCGACCACCATCTAAGATAATGGTCCTCTTAGGTTCCGTTAAGGATATCTTTGTTTGCGTAAGGAGAGTGTCTACGGTACTCCATGCAGTTGTGGCATGTTATATACTGATCAGATCATCAGGACTGTGAAGGACCGGTGTACTGAGCATAAGTGTCGCATACGCATAGAACAGCCGAGCAAATTTGCTAATACTGAATTTTGCTTAGCACCAGTCATCCTATACACTATAACAACACAGACGTGCTGGCATTACTGGGTTAGTGTTATTAGGAAAGCAGCCGAAATTAAACTAGCAAATAAAGGTTTGAGTGTGTGTGTGTGTGTGTGTGTGTGTGTGTGTGTGTGTGTGTGTTATATCTTTCCTATCTTTCCGGAATTGTTCCGCAAAACGAGGTTTTAAATTCCCTTGCACAGCTCTCAGTAGCTGCAGTTTTGCCTTGAAAATAACAGGTTGTGCACCTGTCGAAATATCGTTGACCGTCGACGTCGTCACCCGGCTGCATTCCCGTAAGTTAGCTAAATGTTAGTAAGCTGTTTCTTGTCTTCCTCAGTTTCTCATTGAAAAACACCTACATTGTGTAGGATATCTATGATATTTGGATGATATAAACGTCTAGCATGATCAGCAATATATATATTTTTTCTACTAAATTTCATGCATATCGTTGTAACTTATTGTTTCCATGTGAACATTCGTTTTACCAGAAAAGTTATTCTGTGGAAGTACTGATTTCCGAATTTTGACACTCGATTTAATTTATACGTTTTATGTCAATGCCGATTGATCTTTCGCAGTTAATACAAAATGTGCATTTCCTTGTATTCTAATTAATTCGCTATTTCCTTTTAGTACCGGATATTTCATTCATATATGGTTCTGTTGTTATCCTTTGCTCTTTACTCCCCTAATTGGATTCTTAAGACTTTTAATGGGCCTCACTTAGAACTAGTGTTGGTACAACTGGTAGTAAATTATTATCTGATGCTGCCTCGAGCTTAATAGTTTTATATTTTGGTTGTTTTCATTGTATTGTTGACTGAGGGTACAAATGTGCCTATTAAAATATCATCAGCGCTTTAATCCTTTGCACCATTCAGTCACCTTTTTAGTCCAGTGAGAGACACTTTATACTGTTTTATTGCTATCACCGCTTCAGTTAACGGCAAGTGATAACGATTCATTTGTAATGAAAGTGAAACTGAATATCTGTGTGTTTCGCACTGGGGAAATGAGCACTCTGACTCTCTGACGAGTCTCTTGTTCAAAAAGGTTTCATTTATTTCAGGAAAAGTTTGCCTTACACATTACATCACAGGGGCTTATATCGTTGTCGTAAAATGCTGAAAGTGGTGTAGACTAAAGACAAGTAGGCGGACATATGTGTCTTGTTATGAAAATTTGAACTTCACCACGGAAAGATAAATTGTTTCGTCATAGATTCAGCTGCACTATGAAGTTTATTTTTCCACAGCTTTCTCGGCGTGACTTCGCTTCCCTTTCCTTTCTTCGATCTCTGACATGAAGTTCCCGAAGATCGTGATCTTTAATTCAAGCTCCTCATGAAGCAGTCGATATATTAGTTCAATAAACTAACTGATATGTAGATCAGTGAAATTCCGGTCATAGCCACAGTTACTAACAACATGTGAAAAGCACGAATTTTTAAATAATTTGTAATTTTTCAAAAATTAAAGTTCGGTTTCCGAATCGTAGCTCCACTCCTTTTCTTTCCCCATGATGGTTTGAGAACACCGCGGCTAAAGGAAAAACTACAACCAGCCCCACGTTTTGAGTTAATTATCTATTTCCCCATAATAGTTTCGGGCATGGCAGCAGTGTCAGACGGCAACAAGAATTTTTCGTACAAATTTCACATTTTTGTCCTATAATATAACAGAATATTCACGAGTCTCTTGTTCAAAAAGGTTTCATTTATTTCAGGAAAAGTTTGCCTTACACATTACATCACAGGGGCTTATATCGTTGTCGTATGAAATGCTGAAAGTGGTGTAGACTAAAGACAAGTAGGCGGACATATGTGTCTACTTCTGACGTCATCTCAGCCAGAGATATGATTCGCCGTATCAAGGAACGAGATGGTACAGTAATAGAAAACTTCTATACTTATGCTGTATATTACTGCAAAGATTCTCTTTCTTAGCCTAGATCCTGATGGAAGCCACACATTTAGTGGCAATGTGAATAAAGTCTTTACTTTAACGTTTTGTTCCAATTTTAGAATAAATAACTAAGCTAACTATTGTGTGCGTAAAAATTATAGATTGGATGACATTTTACTGGCACATTTGCTTTCTTATCTCTAGGTGGTCGTTCAAGATTTAGTCAGATCTATTGCGTTTACTAGGTGGCAGTATATATCCATTTCTATCAAAAATAAATCTGCATTCCTTTCTCAGAAAGAGGCAATATTTCGTTCCTCAATGGTATTCTTTGCGTCTCTGTGTTGGGCCATGTGAACAGCAGAAGTTGTTAATATTTGAGCTGTTTAGGAGAGTGCAGCTAAGTGTTCTCTGTATCTCATGTTGAAACTCCTATCAGTTTCGCAAATATTAAATTTGCAACACACAAAACCATTCGGTTTATAAAAACTATATTTCTCGTGTGCTACATTTTATAAATTTAAGTTATGAATTAGTTTATATTTGCTTTTTTGAGGAGAACTTGGATATTCTTAGCACGGAATAAGTTTACAATTTGATTTGACGCGTACTAGTATTATGGATTGCAGAAGTGTTTCACAGAGTTGGAGTGGAGGGGGAGTGTACTTATCTAATATACTGTTTGTTGTATACAAGGAGGTTTTTTTGTAAATGTATTTGTTTTTAATGCTGCTGTCAAGCTTATTGGCGATGACAGACGTTTAAACATTATTGCGAGCTATCAGTTAAACTGTCCTAAGTTATTATAGAAAAACTTCTTGTAAAAGAGCTTAACACTGCTGAACTGATAACTGAGGCTACGTCACGTGTAGACACATTTGTTCGCTATTGTGTCTTTAACTCAAGTTCAGCATATCAAATATCAATGATGCAAAGCCCTACGATGTAATGTAAAAAGCAAAATCTTTTCTCAAGTAAATAAAAAGATATATCTTCAAAAAATGTTCAAATGTGTGTGAAATCTTATGGGACTTAACTGCTAAGATGATCAGTCCCTAAGCTTACACACTACTTAACCTAAATTATCCTAAGGACAAACACACACACCCATGCCCGAGGGAGGACTCGAACCTCCGTCGGGACCAGCCCCACAGTCTATGACTGCAGCGCCTACACCGCTCGGCTAATCCCACGTGGCGATATACCTTGAATACTAAGCAAATCCTTTTGTAGACAAGAAAATCTGTTACGTAATAGGAGAAAAATATGAAAGTCATATAAGCAATCCTCGCTGTCGCCTGACGATGGGATCGCACTCAAAACTAGTTATGGTGAAATAATTGCATGTTTACCTTCGGTGATGTTTTCGTAGCAATAGGTTTACGCACATGTTTAAGTATCGTTCCGTTGTTCACACATCGCTAGCCTTACTTGGGTTCAAGCAACAGAAAACACACTTACACTTTTCCCACAACATTATCTACGATACAGACTATCATCACAGTCCGAAATAGTATTCTTCTCAAAGATATTTTACGATACATGAAACAATGTCACCCCCGAAGAACTTGGTTCAATATGTATCGCATGGACATCGATATGGCGCCAAGATTTTCTTTTTAAGAGAACATAATGTTGATTTCGTGTAGCTCTCATTGACACTGGGAAGGACACAAAGTTTGATGAGAAGTACAGAGTTCTTTGGGTTTGTATAGAATGTAAATGATGGTAATCAAATCTTTTTCGAACTATATATACAGTACTTCCCCATAGTCAACACATATTTTGATAGCTCCATAGAAAGTCCTTTATGGCACTATGAAGTTGAATAGGAATGATATGCCACTGGGAATAAAAGGCGGGAATCTGAGTGGGGATGATGCTGTGGCTATTCAACAAGAAAAACTAATGGCTTTGTGCAGGAGAAGCAACACAGTATTCTTCAAGGGCGTTCATGATACTGAAATGTAACTCTAAGAATGGGGTAGATCTTAGAGCAATGCCCCCACCTCTACTCTGCCGAGAAAACTAGAAAGAAATTACCAAAAAATATTTTTTCTCAGTTGCTTTAGCATTGTGGAATTCCTGAGTTCGCTGTTGTGATTGTGGTAGAAAAGATAATCCGTGTACAGACGGAAAAGAACGGTCAAACATCGTGAAGCACTATGGGACTTTTGTTCTCTGAAATGAAGACAAGCATCGAAACTATACTGCATCTCAGGAAGACTTTGTGCAAAATGGTACTGATTACAGATACGTAAACAACGTCTAGAAGGTAGTGTCCAGTTTGCCACAGCGTTCGTGGGAAGATATTAATCGTGCCCATGACATTATCACAAAGAGAGAAAAATTGCCTACGTGTATGGTTTCATCAGTTGTGCTAAGGTTAATATTTCGATCCATGAACTTAATATTTCATATTAAATACATATTTTTCATTCAGTTTCATTAGAGTTAACTCGAAATAATATAATGCATCATTACTAGTAGCAGTTAATAATTAGTTGTATCACATTCTAATCGTTTCTCCAAAAAATAGTAAAATACAGTGAAAAATACAATTATTTTGGTACTTTGTTATACAAAATAGCTACTTGGAAAGGGCTAATTTCATCGTAAGAACTGCTACGATTTGCTTGTTAATAATATAAGAAATTCCATACCGTGAGTCTGAAGAATTTTAAAGTTTGCTCTAGACACACATACACACATATTATGATACAGCCAATTTCAGGGTTTTTTCTTTTTTTACGTTTTGACTCCATGTGTTGTCAGGTAGAATCATTAGTGCAGGTAACAGAGTATACGAATGTGACGGTCTACCGTTTTGCATGTCCTAGTCATTGCCGTCGTCAAACGTGGTTGTGAATTACGTTCGATAAATGCTCTCAAACAGTGTGAAATTCGCAGCAGAGAAGTGCTGTCAGTCATTAAAAGCACTTTCAGCAGTCTTATGTCGGTACTCCCGGATGTTTTACGTAATTCTTGCTCTCGTATTAATATTGAGAACGGTCCTTTGGGAGGAAGAGACCGTGCATTATATCCCACTGACACCCACGAGTTGGCATTTTTCACATGCATTCAGGTGGCCCGCTCAAACACGACAGCTGCGATAAGACGGACATTCATAAAATCGCCACATGCTGGTGTTGTAAGGGTATTGCTCGATACCCTGAAATACTTCAAAACCATGAAGTACACGACACGCTGAAACGACATTGACAAATTGTGGGATAAGGAACATCTGCATCGGATTACGCAGTACCTTCTGCAGTTCCGAAGACGATTTCCAGCCTCGCTTGCTGAGGCTACACTCCAGTTGGCACCGAACGAGGGGGTGCAGTGATTATCACACTGGACTTGCATTCGGAAGGACGGCGGTTCAAATTCCCGCGATTTCCCAAAATCATTCTAGGCAAATGCCGGGATGATTTCTTTGAAAAGGGCACTGTAGATTTCCATCTCAATCCTTTTGTAATCCGAGCTTTCGGTCCTTCTATAACGAGAAAACAACCGACCTACCTTCCTTTCCCTTCACCTGGTTGCAGAACAGAAGCTGAATGCTGTCATTTGCAAATAGTCTCGATAGGTCTCTGCGAGGCCTCCTTGTAGTTAATCTTGAAAGTCGGTTAATTTAAATGGCTGATTACGTTCCCCTCATATCAGTTGTGTGATTTATATCGCAACAGTCTGAAGCGAGTCAATTTACAGGCCATGTACACATACTTCATTCGGCATTTAGTGTGTGCCTGCACCCTGGTTATATGCATATTATTAATTATCAGGGTAGTTTAAATTAATAAAAATGAACATATTTGTCTCTACTCCAGACACAAATTTTACCACAAGTTCTAGTATACTATATAAGCTACCAGTGTTGAGTTAAATATTCGTCTACCGCAAAAAAGTGTAGAGGAAATAATTGTGGTTTGGATTCAAAATTATTTGTTTTCCTATCTGCCACTTTATATTACTGGGCCAATGATTAAAGATGTTAGTTCAAACATCTTAAACTCAGTTCGATATAGAAACAGCTGAAATTGCAAGATTCACTTTTTATTGAGTTGATGACTAGTTTCGGGTTACCTGAACCCACCTTCGAATGATCCAGACAGACAAAACAGTATTTTCCGAAATACCAAATGAATCGTGTCAAGATTATACATATACAGTACTTACAACAAAGTTAAGTTTAACTATGGATATTATCAGGGCAGTATTATACTACTCAGTCAGTGTTAAACTTGACTTTGTTATACGTGTGCTTACAATCTTGGCATAGTTTGTAAAACTGTTGTCATAAATTTTCACAACATAGTCTACGGAGAGCAGCGACCTGATGCTATATCTGAGGAGCCGTCGGTACCAGCCATAGGGGGCCAAAAAATTCTGAAGATGGCTCTTATATAAGCCGGAACCGGTCAATAAAGAAATATTACTGCGATCTCGACTGTTCATTTTAACTTAAATAATACTGTTTTGTCTCTCCAGACGATCTGAGACTGGGGTTCGGGTAACCAGAAACTAGGCATCAATTATATAAAAAGCAAATCTTGCAACTTTAGGCGATTCTATACAAGACGAGTTGTTGTCCTGCAACTAATCCAACATGCTGGAAATCCATATTAAACTCCTTTCTAACCCAGTAATGAATTTCGGCCGGCCGCTATGGCCGAGCGGTTCTAGGCGATTCCGTCCCGAACCGTGCTGCTGCTACGATCGCAGGTTCGAATCCTGCCTCGGGCATGGATGTGTGTGCCGTCCTTAGGTCAGTTAGGTTTAAGTAGTTCTAAGTCTATTGGACTGATGATCTCAGATGTAAGTCCCATAGTGCTTAGAGCCAGTTTTGAATGAATTGCGAAGTTATCTTTTCTTCAGGTAGTGTGTGTGTGTATGTGTGTTCGTTTGCTCATGTGTGTGTTTGGAAGGTGTAATTAGAATGTGAGGAAGTTGAGAAGAGGCACAGGCAGGACGATTGTTGGCGGTCACAGTATAAACACACAGGACAAAATATTTGTTGCCCGTATAAAACAAGACACAGGTCGCTTTGGAGCTCGGTAATGAGCAATGCTCAATCCTCGACACACTCTCACGATCTGTAGACTGTGGAAAACTACACCGTGGAGAGACCGCTACCAACTTCGACGCGAAAGTTGTTTCTTATAACACATTAGCAGTTTGTAACCACGTGCCATGCATTCATCGCCCTTTCAACAAATCTTACTGCCTGAGACATTCATTACCAATCATTGCGTGTTCACCTCAAAAGCCGGCCTAAGTGGCCGTGCGGTTAAAGGCGCTGCAGTCTGGAACCGCAAGATCGCTACGGTCGCAGGTTCGAATCCTGCCTCGGGCATGGATGTTTGCGATGTCCTTAGGTTAGTTAGGTTTAACTAGTTCTAAGTTATAGGGGACTAATGACCTCAGCAGTTGAGTCCCATTGTGCTCAGAGCCATTTGAACTATTTTTTTTCACCTCAAAATCGTGCGTGTAATGTTGATTCTAAAAGTTTGGGGCACCCTGTTCTCTTAGCAACCAACTCATAGAAGAGAGACAGCGATTTCCAACATCAGAGAGCTCGACTTGTGAACAAATATAGGCAACGACAAATATTTCAATGCATGAAACGGCGGATCTCCAAACCTGAAGCTTGCAGTAGGTGAACATGGAAGGCTTCCTTTCTGGCGAATGGTAACAAGGCTCCTTTGATGAGGCACCGGCCGTTTCATCCTCCCATGCCCTTGCAGATCAGCTAACGATCTGTCTTCTATGACGTCGAGAAGACGCTTATCTCAGGCCAACCATCCTTCGTTAAACTCATCCTTCAACCCTCGCCGTCCTGAGAGAAACTTTGGAACAAGAGTACCGATTTACTTTCTAGTTCAAAGACACTATCATTAACAGTGTCACACAGCGCTGTGTGTGCCACACTGCTGTTCGGATAGTCAGACCCCATCCTTACATAATTAGTGCTATATTCTCCAGCTGCAGATGGGATTTCACCGGAGTCGCTAGGTGGGACATTGTTCGTTGTATTCTTTCGTAAAGCAGACCGCAGTTCCTCTGCAACGCGTGTGATCACTACTTGTGTGTGTGTGTGTGTGTGTGTGTGTGTGTGTGTGTGTGTGTGGAGGTTACAAATGTTCAAATGGCTCTGAGCACTATGGGACTTAACTTCTGAGGTCATCAGTCCCCTAGAACTTAGAACTACTTAAAACTAACTAACCCAAGGACATCACACACACCCATGCCCGAGGCAGGATTCGAACATGCGATCGTAGCGGTCGCGCGGTTCCAGACTGTAGCGCCTAGAACCGCTCGGCCACCTCGGCCGCCAATAAAATTTTAATTACCGAATTCCTTCCTCGTCCTCCAGTAATCCGAGCTTGTACTCCCCCTTCGTTTCCAATTCTCAAGACACGCACTACAAACAGGATTTTCTATTTTGTTGCTCTGTTGTTGTTGTAACATTGCAATATTGACAGTGTTGTGAAGTAGTTAATAGTACCCCTTATGTATGGCTAGGTCTCAGGAACATTCGTAGCTAAGTACACCTTTTCCGGCACGAGGCACCGTCTTGCTGTTTAGTCCAACATTGTCTAAACGCTACCATTTGAACACCTTTATGCGTGTCAAAGGCTGCCGTTAATCAGATTTTGCGTGAAATGGTCATACCTGTAGGCAGCCGAGTCGCACCGAAACTTATGGACAGTTTGCCGATGTTGATAAAATATGAGGCTAGAAGGTTTCATTTACATCTCATGACTGCTCTGCAGTTCATACTTCAGTACCTGGCAGAGAGTTCATTGAACCACCTTCAACCTATTTATTTATCGTTACATTTTCGAACTGTGCGGAGGAAAAACGAACTCTTAAATCCTTCAATGCGAGATCTTATTTCTCTTATTTTATTACAGTGATCATTTCTCAACAAAATATTTCGGTGGAAAAAACTGGTGATTGAAACGAAATATGCCTCTGTTCTAACGACCGCCACCACAGCTTGCGTATCATTTCGGTGACATTCTATCCCCTGTTTCGCGATATTACTATACGAGCTGCCCCTCTTTGAAACTTTTCCATATTCTCCGTCATTCCTATTCGGTAAGGGCCGGCCGGTGTGGCAGTGCGGTTCTAGGCTCTTCAGTCAGGAACCGCGTGACCGCTACGGTCGCAGGTTCGAATCCTGCCTCGGGCATGGATGTGTGTGATGTCCTCAGGTTAGTTAGGTTTAAGTAGTTCTAAGTTCTAGGGGACTGATGACCACAGATGTTAAGTCCCATAGTGCTCAGAGCCATTTGAACCATTTTTATCCGGTAAGGAACCCATACCGGACAACAACACTCAGTAGAGGACGGACAACCGTACTGTTGGATCTCTAGCGGATTCGTTGCATCTTCCAGGCGTTATGCGATTAAACATAATCCTTGGTTTGCCTTTCCCAAAACAATTTCTATTGATCGTTACAGTTTAAGTTGTCTGAATTGTAATCCCTAGGTATTTAGTTGAATTGATAGCCTTTAAATTTGTGTGATTTATGGTGAAACGAAGAATTAACAGATTCCTTTTAGGACTCACCTGGATAACCTCACACTTTTCATTATTTAGAGACAACTGCCACTTTTCGCCCCATACCGTTTTGTCTAAATCATTTTAGAACTTGTTTTGATCATCTTATGGTTTTACGAGACATCTGCAAACAGTGTAGGATGGCTGCTCAAATGACCTCCTAAGTCATTTATATAGATCAGGAACAGCAGAGGTCCTTGGGGAAAGTCTAAATATAATTTCTGTTTTACTCGATGACTGTCCGTCATTTATAATGAACTATGACCTTTCTGACAGAAAATCACTAATCCAGTCGCACAGTTGAGACGATACTCCATAGACACGCAATTTGATTGTAATCCGTGTCCGTGGAACTGTACCAAAAGCCTTCTGGAGTGGTGTTTCACAAGAGCAATGTTTCCTGAATCTATAATATGTGTGAATAAATTTTCTTTTTCCGCAGGTAATTTATAATGTTTGAACCTAGTATATATTCCAGAACACTAATGAAAATCGACGTCAATGATAGGGGTTTGTAATTCAGCGGAGTACTTCAATTTCTTTTATTGAGTATTGGTGTGAACTGTGCAACTTTTCAGTCTTGGTACTTTTTGTCAAGTGACTAGTTGTAAATGATTGCTAAGTATGGAGCTATTACATCAGCACACTCTGAAAGTAACCTATTTGATCACAATACATGTCTTTATTTAGTGATTTAAGTTGCTTCGCTACACCGAGGATATCTACTTCTAAGTTACTCATGTTGGCAGCTGTTCTTGATTTTAATTCCGGAATATTTACTTCGTCCTCTTTGGTGAATGTATCTCAGAAAAACGTATTTGGTGACATCATTTTATTAGTACTGCCATTTGTAACACTACTATTTCTATTGCGCAGGAAGATATTGCTTATGTCTTGTTGCTGGTGTACTTTAGATATGACCAGAATCTCTTCGGGGTTTCTGCCATATTTACAAACAGAGTTTCGTTGTGGAAACTATTAGAAGTATAAATCTCTCACGTGTCATCTATGCTACTTCTTTTAATCTAAGTTCAAAATGGTTCGAATGGCTCTGAGTACTATGGGACTTAACATCTGAGGTCATCAGTCCCCTAGAACTTAGAACTACTTAAACCTAACTAACCTAAGGACATCACACACATCCATGCCCGAGGCAGGATTCGAACCTGCGGCCGTAGCGGTCGCGCGGTTCCAGACTGAAGCGCCTAGAACCGCTCGGCCACGCCGGCCGGCTAATCTGTTTCGAGAGGGTGGAGACTGTCTTTCATAAAGGCATCAAGCGAATTTTTACCTGCTTTTTCTTTAAAAATAGATGTAATTTGCGTTTATTTCGGTAGGTTTGGATGTTGCGGCATTCAGTCTCACTACAACGACCTTGCGATGACTAATCCTTGTATCCGTCTTGATGCTCCCTATTTGCTCAGGATTATTTTTTGCCTAGGGATCAGGTATGTTTTCGCAACAATTTACAATTCGCGTGGGGTCCTGAACTAATAGCCCAAAATAATTTTCGAGAAAGTATTTAATACAATCTCTGAAGATGTTTTATGCCTACCTACGATTTTCGCAAACATATCGATGGAAGATTGAATTCATCTCCAACGATAATTCTTTGAGTGGGGTATCAATTTGACTTTTAAACTTTCAGCATATGTATCATCTGAGTCTGGGGGTCAGTTAATGGAACCAGTTACTAATTTATTCCGGTTGTCAGGTGTAATCTCTACCTACTTTAGTTTCACTACTACCAACAGCAGCAACACGTCACCACAATCTATCCTTTCTGTACACCGTTAGGTCCTTTGTAAAAGTTTCGGCTGAACTAGGTCTACCCTCGTCCTGTGTTTCACTTGTAACCTCTAACACTGAAGCCGAGACCCTCTAACCTAAAAAAAAACACCCAGTCCACTCCATGCAGTTCACTCTATCCGTATAGCCGCCTCGTGTGCGTAATAGACCACTGACCTGTTAAGCAACACCCGAAACCTCAGCACATGATTCAGACCTTCGACTGGGCTTTCTATCACAGGTCTGCAATCAGTTCTGTCGACAATACCCCAGACAGTGAGCCCTGCCTTCATATCGCGAGCAAGACTGGCACTCTTTACCACTTCAGATAGCTGCTGGGAACTAGAGAGAACGACCTCTCACTCGACCATAGGTGAGGGGTGAAGCTGAAACACTACACTACACAGGACTGTGTCTAATAAGTACACAAACATGCAAGAAACTAAAGAATTAAGCTATAAAACACAAAGGTGAACCAAAATAAGTTGTTTTCAGTTAGGAGCTCATAAAATGACAATGAAAAGACGCTATGCAGGTGCAGGAACGAAGGCTGGCAACTAACTAAGCTCTATTTAACCATCACTGGTTGTACAAACGAAACAAACGACTGTGACTATACAGATGCCACTCCACACTACACAGTTTCAGTCGAATGGAGGGCAAAGTGAGTGACTAATCGGTTTATTCGTGGAACGTGCGCGTAACTATTCACGAAAACAATGGACCAGTCGTATCGTGATTATTAGCCCGTAGGATCTGTCTTGTGACAGCCAGAGCGAGAGCACCAGCAGCAGCGAGTACTGTTTGTATAAAGCGTTTATTTTGCATTTTGTTTACGACCTTCCACTAAGGAAGGGATTCTATTTGTGTTTATCTGCTCTGCATAGTAACTAACAGTTCTTGATAAAACTTTACGTAGTTTTCGTGTTAGATTTCTTAGTGTTTTCTTGATCGTTTAGAACAGAAAGCGCCCTAAAATCGTCTTTTGTTTGTTTCGCGGCCGTTAGCCACTAGTCACTTGGAACAGCAGTTGTCTTGTGACAGCCAAAGCGAGAGCACCACCAGCAGCGAGTACTGTTTGTATAAAGCGTTTTTGTACTTATTTGCTGCGCTTAGCTTTTAAATAGTTTTTCTGGGAAAACCTAGCGTAGTTTTCGTGTCTCGTATTTCAGTGAGTGTTTCTTGATTATCAGAGTAGCTCATCAGAAGATTATCTTGGGAATTTGTCACCGTATAGAGTAGGGTAAACATAGTCATGTGTAGGGACTGTGGTTGTTGTGAGCGGACGCAAGGAGAATTGGCCACTCTTCGGGGGCAGGTGGAGGCTTTGTCTGTTAGGCTCATCGAGCTCGAGGCGCAGGCGTCGGCTCGTAGTGGCGTTGGGGCAACTGTGGTGAGACCTATGCCTACTTCGGTGGCCTTGGAATCACATGGAACCCCTGATGTCGCTGCGTCTTCCGGCAGTGAGCATCTTACCGGTCAGCCATCACTCCAGGGTGAATGGCGGACAGTGGTGGGCTCGCGCGTGCCTGGCCGAAAGGCGAAGGTGGGATCTGGCCGCGTGGCAGCTGCCTTACCCCTTTCCAACAGGTACGGGGTGCTTCCTAGTGGTGATGACATCGTTTCCGAGCCACCACAGGATGCCTCGCCTGTTGGGCCAGTGGCCGATTCTCCGGCAAGGTCCCGACAGTCACAGAGGGCGGGCCTATTAGTTATAGGGAGCTCCAACGTTAGGCGGGTTATGGAGCCCCTCAGGAAAATAGCGGGTAGGTCGGGGAAGAATGCCAGTGTGCACTCGGTGTGCTTGCCGGGGGGTCTCGTCCGTAATGTGGAGGAGGCCCTTCCGGCAGCTATTGAACGCACTGGGTGTGACCGGCTGCAGATAGTAGCACATGTCGGAACGAATGACGCCTGCCGCTTGGGTTCTGAGGCCATCCTTGGTTCCTTCCGGCGGCTGGCTGATTTGGTGAAGACAACCAGCATCGCACGCGGAGTGCAAGCTGAGCTTAATATCTGCAGCATAGTGCCCAGAGTCGATCGCGGTCCTCTGGTTTGGAGCCGTGTGGAGGGTCTAAACCAGAGGCTCAGACGACTCTGCGACTATAATGGTTGCAAATTCATCGACCTCCGTTATTGGGTGGAGAACTGTAGGGCCCCCCTAGACAGGTCAGGCGTGCACTACACACCGGAAGCAGCTACTAGGGTAGCAGAGTACGTGTGGCGTGCACACGGGGGTTTTTTAGGTTAGAGGGACCCCCCCTTGGGCGAAACGATAAAATACCTGACGGCTTACCAGAGAGGACATTATCATCGTTGATAAAGAACGTCCGTCCTCAGAGACCAAAAACAGGAAAAGTTAACGTAATATTGGTAAACTGCAGGAGTATCCAGGGCAAGGTTCCTGAATTAGTATCTCTTATTGAAGGAAATAGTGCGCATATAGTATTAGGAACGGAAAGTTGGTTAAAACCGGAAGTGAACAGTAACGAAATCCTAGACACAGAATGGAATATATACCGCAAGGATAGGATAAACGCCAATGGTGGAGGAGTATTTATAGCAGTAAAGAATTCAATAATATCCAGTGAAGTTATTAGCGAATGCGAATGTGAAATAATCTGGGTTAAGTTAAGTATCAAAGGTGGGTCAGATATGATAGTCGGATGCTTCTATAGACCACCTGCATCAGCAACCGTAGTAGTTGAGCGCTTCAGAGAGAACCTGCAGAACGTCGTGAAGAAGTTTCGTGATCATACTATTGTAATAGGGGGAGACTTCAATCTACCAGGTATAGAATGGGATAGTCACACAATCAGAACTGGAGCCAGGGACAGAGACTCTTGTGACATTATCCTGACTGCCTTGTCCGAGAATTACTTCGAGCAGATAGTTAGAGAACCAACTCGTGAAGCTAACGTTTTAGACCTCATAGCAACAAATAGACCGGAACTTTTCGACTCCGTGAATGTAGAAGAGGGTATCAGTGATCATAAGTCAGTGGTTGCATCAATGACTACAAGTGTAATAAGAAATGCCAAGAAAGGAAGGAAAATATATTTGCTTAACAAGAGTGATAGGGCACAAATCGCAGAATATCTGAGTGACCACCATCAAACGTTCATATCTGAGGAAGAGGATGTGGAACAAAAATGGAAAAAATTCAGAAACATCGTCCAGTACGCCTTAGATAAGTTCGTACCGACTAAGGTCCAAAGCGAGGGGAAAGACCCACCGTGGTATAACAATCATGTACGAAAGGTACTACGGAAACAAAGAAAGCTTCATCATAGGTTTAAGAGTAGTCGAATCATAGCTGATAAGGAAAAGCTAAACGAAGCGAAAAAGAGCGTAAAGAGAGCAATGAGAGAAGCATTCAACGAATTCGAACATAAAACATTGGCAAACAATCTAAACAAGAACCCTAAAAAGTTTTGGTCATATGTAAAATCGGTAAGCGGATCTAAATCCCCTATTCAGTCACTCGTTGACCACGATGGCACCGAAACAGAGGACGACCGAAGAAAGGCAGAAATACTGAATTCAGTGTTCCGAAACTGTTTCACTGCGGAAAATCGTAACACGGTCCCTGACTTCAGCCGTCGCACGGACGCCAAAATGGAAAATATTGAAATAAACGATATCGGAATTGAAAAACAACTGCTATCACTTAGTAGCGGAAAAGCATCCGGACCAGACGAGATACCCTTAAGATTCTACAGTGATTATGCTAAAGAACTTGCCCCCTTTCTATCAGCAATTTATCGTAGATCGCTGGAAGAACGTAAAGTACCTAGCGATTGGAAGAAAGCGCAGGTCGTTCCCATTTTCAAGAAGGGTCATAAATCAGATGCGAATAATTATAGGCCTATTTCGCTTACGTCAATCTGTTGTAGAATAATGGAACATGTTTTGTGTTCTCGTATTATGACGTTCTTAGATAATACAAATCTCCTTCACCATAACCAACACGGATTCCGCAAACAGAGATCATGTGAAACTCAGCTCGCCCTATTTGCCCAAGAAATTCACAGTGCCGTAGACACTGGCGAGCAGATTGATGCCGTATTCCTGGACTTCAGGAAGGCATTTGATACGGTTCCGCACTTACGTTTAGTGAAAAAAATACAAGCTTACGGAATATCGGACCAGGTTTGTGATTGGATTCAGGATTTCCTAGAAGAAAGAACACAACATGTCATTCTTAACGGTTCAAAATCTGCAGATGTAGAGGTAATTTCGGGAGTACCGCAGGGAAGCGTGATAGGACCTCTATTGTTTACAATATACATAAATGACTTAGTTGACAACATCGGTAGCTCCGTGAGGCTATTTGCAGATGACACGGTTGTCTACAAGAAAGTAGCAACATCAGAAGACTCGTACGTACTCCAGGAGGACCTGCAGAGGATTAATGCATGGTGCGACAGCTGGCAGCTTTCCCTAAACGTAGATAAATGTAATATAATGCGCATACATAGGGGCAGAAATCCATTCCAGTACGATTATGCCATAGGTGGTAAATCATTGGAAGCGGTAACGACCGTAAAATACTTAGGAGTTACTATCCGGAGCGATCTGAAGTGGAATGATCACATAAAACAAATAGTGGGAAAAGCAGGCGCCAGGTTGAGATTCATAGGAAGAATTCTAAGAAAATGTGACTCATCGACGAAAGAAGTAGCTTACAAAACGCTTGTTCGTCCGATTCTTGAGTATTGCTCATCAGTATGGGACCCTTACCAGGTTGGATTAATAGAAGAGATAGACATGATCCAGCGAAAAGCAGCGCGATTCGTCATGGGGACATTTAGTCAGCGCGAGAGCGTTACGGAGATGCTGAACAAGCTCCAGTGGCGGACACTTCAAGAAAGGCGTTACGCAATACGGAGAGGTTTATTATCGAAATTACGAGAGAGCACATTCCGGGAAGAGATGGGCAACATATTACTACCGCCCACATATATCTCGCGTAATGATCACAACGAAAAGATCCGAGAAATTAGAGCAAATACGGAGACTTACAAGCAGTCGTTCTTCCCACGCATTATTCGTGAATGGAACAGGGAAGGGGGGATCAGATAGTGGTACAATAAGTACCCTCCGCCACACACCGTAAGGTGGCTCGCGGAGTATAGATGTAGATGTAGATGTAAACCATATTATAGGAGTCATCATGTCCGATGGTGTCTTCCCACTGCAGTAAGATACGTTGAAGAGTTACTTAGTTCCATTCGTAGCGAAGTATTGGCAACGCTGTTTTTCTCACTGAACTCTTTTTGTGTTATTGATTTGGATATTGTTATTCACTTCGAAAGTAAGATATTTTTCATAATAATTGTGTCCTTTTTAACCAGTTTTGGTAGAATTTTACAGGTGACCTCAGGCTGAGCCAATATTTCTAGATTTTCGGAAAGCTTTTGACACCGCTCCTCACAAGCGCCTCCTAATCAAATTGCGTTCCTATTGAATACCGTCTCAGCTGTGTGACAAAATTCGTGATTTCCTGTCAGAAAGGTCATAGTTCGTGATAATTAACGGGAAGTCATCCAGTGAAAATAAAGGTATCTGGAGGTCCCAAAGAAGTGTTTCAGGCTCTCTCCTCTTCTTAATCTTAATCTAATTATAAGATTTGGAAAACCATCTGAGCAGCCCCCTTAGATTTTTGCAGGGGATGCTGTCTAGCGCAGCCATCAGAAGATTAAAATGAGCTACCAACTGGTTCAAATAAGATACCTGCATTTTGCGAAAAGTGGAAATTGACTGTAAACAATAAAAGTGTGAAGTCCTTGTGACATTTTTGTCCAAGACCAATTAGACCTAATGTAATTCCATAGTCTTCCTATGCTTAATGTGACAACTGTATCACCAACTTCTTTGGTTACGCGTCTGTGTAAATATATATTCATAATGCCTGTGAATTTGTCTCATTGTAATAAATCTATCCTTGTAATTTTCAAATCTATGTTGTGTTAAATGCTGTTATGTTAAAATAGTAGTCATAGAACTGGTTCAAGCATCGGGAACGTAGGTTTATTTAATAATTTATTATTTCCTTCAACTCCTAATGTCTAGCGTAGGGCTGCAACAAAGGATCGCCATCTTATTCTATCTTCTGCTACTATTTTCACTTCTTCCCATCCTATTCCTTGCTGTTTACCTTCTGCTTCAACCGTCATTTCGGGCCTGCCTCGCCTCCGTCGTCCCTGCGGGATCCAATAAAATGCTTCCTTCGCAATATGTTCATTTGGTCCCCTAAGTGTATGTCCCAACCATCTCAACTTCCTGCTTCTTATTTGTAGCTCAGTTGGCTCATGGACGGTTCTTTCCCAGAGTGTTTCGTTTGAGATAACATTTGGCCACCGTATCCCCAGGACATTCCTCAGAATGTCTGCAGCTTATGGATTAGCTGCTTTGTGACTTTCCATGTATCACATCCATATAGAATCATAGATTTTACATTACTTTCAAATATCCGCAATTTGCTCATCAATATTATTTCCTTCGATCCCTAGATAGAGGGGAGGGTTGTAAAAGCGCCTTTGGCTTTGTTGATGCGGCTTTTAATTTCCTCTGTTGCACCACCATACGGTGTAATCACGCTTCCAAGGTAACAAATCCACCCTTTCGATTATCTGGCTCCCAAGTTTAAGCTCTGCGGTGTTGTTATCATTTGCCCGCATGCGTTTTGTTCTTTGGGCATTAATTTTCAAATCGACTCTCTTCGCCACAGATTTCAGAACTTCTAGTTTCTCTTTCATGTCGTTGAGGCTGTGGGACAGAAGGCAAAGGTTATCTGCAAAAGATAGGTTTTCTAGATGTGTTCCATTCCTCCATTTTATTCCTCTCACTTTATCCATTGCTTGCGCCATTACAAGATTCAGTACTATTTTAAATAGTATCGCTGAGACCTTGCAGCTTTGCTTTTCACTGCTACTGTATCTGAAAGCAGACCTTGATGTTGAACCTGACACGTGTAGTTTTCATACATGCACTTGGCAAAAGCAATTATTTTCTTGGAAATTCCAAAAGTTTGCAGCGAGCTCCAAATTTTTGATCTAATTATACTGTCTAAGGCATTTTCAGAGTCTACAAGTCTTACCATTTACTGCGTTTATGTATTGCACAAAAACTACCGTACCGTACTTTTGATAGAGCGCAACTCTAGTGTTTCCTCATTATTCCAAATCAAAAGTGTTTGGTTCTGAGATCAGTCAAACGATAGAACAGTTTCTAGGTCACATTGCCAAACGTTGATCCAGTATTATAATTACTATTAAAGTAAAGTTGTTATGTATTGTAGCATCTATGTGAATAACATTTGTGGTTTTTGAAGATTAATTGGCTGTAGCTGTTCAGACTATAACAGATTCACATTTACCATCCACTTAATGCAATGAAGTAGATGCTACCTAAGAGAATATAGTAATGATATCAGTTACCTTAACTATTTAAAGATCATTGCTACCTCCGTGTTTTTAAATAGTTTAGGAGTAAAAGCTCCTCATGAGCATATTATTTGTGCTCCTCCCTTAGTAACTGAATTTCGTGTGATGACCAGTAGTTTTCTCACTTTTAACACAGATACTATTAGTGAGAGCCTTTTTGCTGCCAAAATTTATCAAAATTCCATCTGTTTTGCTGACGACAAATTACTGCTCCAAGACTTGCTGGATTGTGCTGCTGTTTGGCGTACTACTTGCAAAATAGAGTTCAGTGCCAAATACAGTCATATATAGAAATTAATTTTCTTAATTAACAGTAAAATCTCCAGGTGCCACATTGCCTAATTAGGCTGGCGACCGTTCTTCTCGCCTTTAACTATGCTTTACAGCCACCACTTCTGCTTACTATCAAACCAAAATCATTTGATTAACGAAAAATAGTCGATACCTTTTTCTTACTCTCGATCACGGTCAGAACGACATTTCTTTCATAGGAGTATCACTATCGGCAAGTTTCTCTTGTGGTGTTGTCTTTACCCGTAACAGGTGTTTTATTTCCTGACAGCGTAAAACAAATGCATTAAATTTCGGTTATACGATAAATCACAGAAGCGAAAAAACTATCGATTCATTTAAATATCTAGGGATAAGAATTACGAAAGATTTAAGTTGGAACTATCACATAAAAAAGTTGTGAAAAAGTCGAACCAAAGACTGCATTTTATTGACAGAACACTTACAATAATAGTATGCAAAAATTGGCAAAACAGACTGCCAACACAACGTTTCCAAAGTCCTGCTGCGCGGTATGGTTCAAATGGCTCTGAGCACTGTGAGACTTAACTGCGGAGGTCATCAGTCCCCTAGAACTTAGAACTACTTAAACCTAACTAACCTAAGGACATCACATACATCCATGCCCGAGGCAGGATTCGAACCTGCGACCGTATCGGTCGCGCGGGTCCAGACTGTAGCGCCGAGAACCGCTCGGCCACTCCGGCCGACTGAGCGGTATGGGTTCCATATTGATATGATCTGAGTTTTAGGAATAGCGGCCCTCCGCCTATTTATATTCAGTTTATTCATTGCTATTCATTGATTTAAGGAAATAATGAAAGTGAAATTAGTTCCATACGCGCTAACCATGTTAACTTTACTATAATTCCTCAATTCTATATTCACTACACAATAAAACTTCACACTCTTTACAGTACTTCAACTAGTCGCTCACTTATGGGACTCAATATTATGGAAGGATGATTCAGTTGTTTGACGAATTTTGTGAAAAAATGACAGTTCTGGTCGTATTAAAGGAAGCTTGCACGAGAAATAATAACATAGTACTACAAGTAAGCGTAGTAACTACAAGTAAATGGGTGACCACACAACAAATACGCCGCCAGAGTCGCATAAATTTCAATCGCAATTGATTGGCTACCATCTGGTAGTACAACGGTAACAAAATTAATAAATGAAGTGAATGCAGTGAGACATTATCCACAAGCCGCGCGACATTCGACAGCCTGCCTTGTTCCAGTTGGGTCGATTAACAAAGGAAACTCGCTAACTACTAGAAATAACCCACGAAATATAACGGGAAATCATATATATCGTGGTTTAAATTACTTTAATTAAGATGAGAGTACAGTGGAAAATCTGCTCGATATTATGAGCGATAAGAGACACTGTCCAATGCCACGAGTAGTTACAAAGAAGGATCAGATAATTATGACCAAATTACGCTTTGGAAACGTTTAGAGAACCTTATTGAAATTATTAATATGGAAGAAGGAACATGGTAAGTCGGTCTTATATCTTGACTAGTACCACGTGGGATCAGTCAACCAAGTCAACAAAAAAAGGCTGGTTTAAATGTAATTTTCTACCGAATTTAGGAAAATAATAAATTCACTCAAAAGTTCACATGGAATTGATGGCATTTCCAACAGATTGCTTAAAGCTTGTTCCCAAGAGATAAGTAGGATTCTCAGCTACCTACGTAATTGCTCATGAAATAGGACACTTTTTCCAGATAGACTAAAATATGCTATTTTTAAGCCACTACATAATAAAGGGGATAGGGCTGATGCTAACAACTACCGCCCAAACTCGCTTCTGACGAGCTTTATCCAATATTCTTGAAAAAGTAATGTACTCAAGAGTAACTTCACATATTTGTAAAAGTGAAGTATTATCAAAATGTCAGTTTGGTTTTTAGAAAGGCTTTTTGACAGAAAATGCTATTAATACTTTCACTGGGTTATTCTGAGATCTCTCAAACACTTTTTACTGTGTGAATCACGAAATTCTTCTAGGTAAGCTTAAGTATTATGGTATGAGTGGGACAGTGCAAAAATCGTTTGATTCATATTTAACTCGAAGAATACAGAAGACTGAAATTAACAGTACAGAGAGTCTGCAAAAATCAGCAGAATCCTGTAACAGGGGAGGTATCATGATTGGTGTTCCACAGGGTTCAGTCTTGGGTCCTGTATTGTTCTTAATATATATTAATAACTATGTCTATAACTTATGAAGATGCAAAGGTAGTTCTTTTTGCTGATGACACAAGTATAGTAATCACACTGAACAAGCAAGAATTAGTGGAGGAAATTTTAAATAATGTCTTTCAGAAAATGATTAAGTGGTTCTCTGCAAATGGACCCACACAGAATTTTGAGAAAACACAGTATATACAATCCTGTACAGTAAATGCCATAATTACACGGATATAGACTTTGAACAGAAGTCTGTTGCTATGTCAGAATATCCCAAATCTCTGGGTGTGCACATTGATGAGAACTGAATTGGAAAAAACACATTGATGATCTGCTGAAATGGTTAGGTTCAGTTATTTATGCTATTATGGTTATTGCAAAGTTTGGTGATAAACCTATCAGTAAATTAACCTACTATGCCTATTGTCAGTCACTGCTATCATATGGCACCATATTTTGGGGTAATTCGCGTTAAGAGAAAAAGTATTAATTCACAGAAGCATTTAATCATAATAATAGCTGGAGTCCATCCAAGATCACCTTGCAGACATTTATTTAAGGAACTCAGGATATTCACAATACCTTCGCAATGCATATATTCATGTATGAAATTTGTTATTAATAATCCATCACAGTTGCAAAATAATAGCAAAGTGCATAGCTACAATAAAAGAAGGAAGGATGATCTTCATTATTGTAGGTTAAATCTGACTTTGGCACATAGAGGGATTAATGCTGCCACAAAAATCTTTGGTCATTTGCCTAATAGTATTAAAAGTATGACAGATAGCCCACCAACATTTAAAAACAGAAAACAAAATTCCTGAATGAGAACTCCATCTATTCAATGTATGAAATTTTTAGATATGAAATAATACCTGTAAAAAAAAAAAATTAAAAAAAAGTCTGTAATGAAGACTTTGGCTACACTGACACTATCCACATCATTACGAAACATCATATTCATGATCTATGGAATAAGTATTAATGAAATGCAATGTATCAAGATCGCGACCTATCAGTTATGTTACATAAACAGTGTCACACGAACTCAGGATATTCACAATACCTTCGCAATGCATATATTCATGTATGAAATTTGTTATTAATAATCCATCACAGTTGCAAAATAATAGCAAAGTGCATAACTACAATAAAAGAAGGAAGGATGATCTTCATTATTGTAGGTTAAATCTGACTTTGGCACATAGAGGGATTAATGCTGCCACAAAAATCTTTGGTCATTTGCCTAATAGTATTAAAAGTATGACAGATAGCCCACCAACATTTAAAAACAGAAAACAAAATTCCTGAATGAGAACTCCATCTATTCAATGTATGAAATTTTTAGATATGAAATAATACCTGTAAAAAAAAAAAAAATTAAAAAAAAGTCTGTAATGAAGACTTTGGCTACACTGACACTATCCACATCATTACGAAACATCATATTCATGATCTATGGAATAAGTATTAATGAAATGCAATGTATCAAGATCGCGTCCTATCAGTTATGTTACATAAACAGTGTCACACGAATATACCGAAAGACAAGCATTATACAATCCTGACTGATACTACAAAACACTATAAGAGTCCACATAACCACACGTGGTAACAATCACAAAGACTCATCGTCTAATTCAAAGAACTAAAAATCGCGAAATGACGTCGCTCACAGCGCGCAAAATGCTCAACGGTGATCGTGGACCACGTGACCCTTGCCAGTCTGTGCTCATCAATTGAAAACGTTTGACTATTCTGGCTAATGATCTCTATGTCTAATCACAGAACCAAGTTTATTGTAAAGTTGCGGGATTTCGAGCTAACAAACGCGTGTCCCGGAAGTAAGGACGAAATTGAATTTTGCGCCATTTTGTCATATGACGATTGGAAGCCGTGCTTTTTTCATATTGTTATCTGCGATCCTTCCCATTAGTAGCCTGATAGCTTTTGCGTGGTGAGCATTGTTGTTTGATGTTTATTTTCGTCATGGAACTGATGACAATTGAGCAATCCATCTAAGTTATAAAAAGTTATGACAGAAATAGTTGAAAGCCCCAAGGCAATGGTTCGTGAATTGCTTGTGACACTAGAACTTGAGGCTGCTCCAACCGAAACATCAGTTCGGAAGTTTATACGAAAGCTGGAGACCACATGTTCTGTTTCAAACGTTAAGAAAACAGTACGACCACATTCTGTTCGAATACAAAACAACACTGCTGTCCAGCATGAAAATGTGAGCGCAAAGCCCCAGAAAATCGGTTCTCCGATCTCACCAAGTTCACTGCATTAAATCCTTTCAAAGGATCTGAAAATGCAAGCTTACAAATTTCAACTTACACAGGAGCTGAAACCTGCGTATCATGAAAAGAGACGTCGATTTGCTCAAGGGGTCTGGACTTGACAAGCGGAGAAAAAGAATAATTTTCTCAGATGAGGCGCACTTCCACCTCACTGGGTACCTCAATAAGCAGAATTGCAGAATTTGGGTAACGAAAATCCGCGAGTGACTGTGGAAGATGAGATGCGTCCACAACGTACGACTGTGTAGTGTTGTTTCTGGACAGGAGGAGTGATCGTACCGTACCTTTTTGAAAATGATGAGGGAGCTGCCGTTACCGTGAACGGCGACCGTTACTAAAACGTGATTTCTGATTGGTTTTTCCGTCTTGTTGATGCAAGTGACGACTTTTGGTTTCAACAAGATGGTGTGACATGTCACAAATCCATTGAAACTATTGCTCTATTGGATGAAAGGTTTTCTCAAACAATTATCTCTTTGCGTGGCAACCAGGAATGGCCTTCCAGACCATGCGATCTTACGCCTTGTGACTTTTTTTGTGAAGGTTTGTGAAATCATAAGTGTACCTGAACAAACGATAAGCAATTCACCAATTGAACAATGACATTAAAAGGGTTATTAGTGGCATCCAGATGTTTGTGGACACGTTATCGAGAACTTCAATGACCACTTTGCTCATTGCCGCGCGACCTTGGTTGATCATATGGAGGATGTAATTTTTTGTACATAAGTTACTTCATTTGTTTGTAAAAAAATTACATTTCCAATAAATTTTATATATTCTATAGCACTCTTATATTCGACCCTACTTCCCTGACACCCTCTACTATAGCTAGAGTCACAAACGATGGTCTCGAGTTTAGGCTCGTTCTTCGCACCTACGTCATGCATTCTCCAACGGCCAATGAGCGTGCAGTAGTGTTCTGAGCACTCTGCTGTAGATGTCATAGCAGTGCGAGCACTGAACATGATCGTTGCGTGTTATTAACTGACTTTTTATTCCATTTGTTGCGAGTTGTCATCGCTGATAGTGCTGGTAAGTCCAAAAAATTCTACACAAGAAAGCGCGAAACACAGTTTGCAGAAGGCACTCTATCTTCAAGCGCAAAGCTCGTGTATGGGGTACCGCAACTGGTACTGACACGAATACAACGCCCTTTTGTACATCAATCTGCAAGAAACCGCCATCATTTGTGAATCGGATTATGGAACCTCTTAGTGACAAAAAGGGGCGGGAAAACATATGATCTAACAGGCGTCAGTCATTTCTCTTATTCTCAGAAATTTTTAACTCTTTCTTAAATAACTGGAGGTTTCATATATGCAATGAAAAGAGCCTGCCCGCAGCTGTGGCCGAGCGGTTTTGGCGCTTCAATCCGGAACCGTGCCACTGCTACGGTCGCAGGTTCGAATCCTGCCTCGGGCACGGATGTATGTGTTGTCCTTAGATTAGTTAGGTTTAAGTAGTTCTGAGTTCTAGGGGACTGATGACCTCAGAGGTTGAGTTCCATAGTGCTCAGAACCATTTGAACCATTTGAAAAGAATCCGCCCAAGATTAGGCAGATACGTTTCAAATGGTTCTAAGAAATCTCTGCCAAATACTTAATTGTTTATTGTAGAATAGTTATGCAGACGTAGATAGATGCAGATGCCACACATTACATCAGTGGAACAAGTGTTCGTAATACGCGACATTTTACCCAACTCTGGCCATCTGTACACTGGTATGTCGTGATCTTTGTAAACTGCCTAACAACACTGCAGAAATGATTTCTTTGGAAAGCACAAACACGATCTGATTTCCCATATTTTTCTGATCCGAACTTGTGCTTTGCCGCTGATAGGACGTTAAACCCCAATCTCCCTCCGTTTACTTTCCCGCATCAAGCAAGGTGGCACAAGGAAATTGCACATGATACTTCTGTACAACACAGTTTATATTTTTCTGAGTTATTATTAGTGTTTTAATTTTTCTTGCCTATCGGGAAGACGTACGAAATTTCACACCTGTAAGCACGGAACAGCTGTCACCTGCAGACCGTCAGCAGGAGGATAGTGGGGGTGTGCAGGGAACCTGAGGGAAGCGTTTCGGCACGCACTACGCCTACCCTCCTCGGGAAGCTATTAGCGCCGTCAGGCAGCGTCCGATTACCGCGGTAACTAGAGCACAGCCTCGTCTGCCACCAGCGGTGCAGCAATTACAGTCAGCCGTGCCGTGCGGGGGAGGAACTGGAGGGCGTGGAGGGCAGGGGGCAGGCTACAGCTCTGACCAGAGGGCTACACGTGTCATAAGCATATTACTGGACGATTACCTTCTGCTGAAGTAACAACTTCCGTCACATGCATTATCAGTATCGATGCCAGCGTCAAAAGTTAGAAGTAACTGTTTTCAGTCATCATCTCATCTTTCCACAGCAGCTTTTCTCACCCCTCTGTACACGAGCAGCCATGCTACTCTATGTATAACAGACTATTGGCTTTAAAGATGCAACACCACTGTGGCTGTGTTGTTGTTGTGGTCTTCAGTCCTGAGACTGGTTTGATGCATCTCTCCACGCTACTCTATCCTTTGCAAGCTTCTTCATCTTCCAGTACTTACTGCAGCCTACATCCCTCTGAATCAGCTTAGTGTATTCATCTCTCGGTCTCCCTTTACGATTTTTACCCTCCACGCTGCCCTCCAATACCAAATTGGTGATCCGTTGATGCCTCAGAACATGTCCTACCAACCGATCCCTTCTTCTAGTCAAGTTGTGCCACAAACTCCTCTTCTCCCCAATCCTCTTCAGTACCTCCTCATTAGTTAAGTGATAAACCCATCTAATCTTCAGCATTCTTCTGTAGCACCACATTTCGAAAGCTCCTATTCTCTTCCTGTCCAAACTAGTTATCGTCCATGTTTCACTTCCATACATGCCTACACTCCATACATATACAGGGTGTTTCAAAAATGACCAGTATATTTGAAACGGCAATAAAAACTAAACGAGCAGCGATAGAAATACACCGTTTGTTGCAATATGCTTGGGACAACAGTACATTTTCAGGCAGACAAACTTTCGAAATTACAGTAGTTACAATTTTCAACAACAGATGGCGCTGCAAGTGATATGAAAGATATAGAAGACAACGCAGTCTGTGGGTGCGCCATTCTGTACGTCGTCTTTCTGCTGTAAGCGTGTGCTGTTCACAACGTGCAAGTGTGCTGTAAACAACATGGTTTATTCCTTAGAACAGAGGATTTTTCTGGTGTTGGAATTCAACCGCCTAGAACACAGTGTTGTTGCAACAAGACGAAGTTTTCAACAGAGGTTTAATGTAACCAAAGGACCGAAAAGCAATACAATAAAGGATCTGTTTGAAGAATTTCAACGGACTGGGAACGTGACGGATGAACGTGCTGGAAAGGTAGGGCGACCGCGTACGGCAACCACAGAGGGCAACGCGCAGCTAGTGCAGCAGGTGATCCAACAGCGGCCTCAGGTTTCCGTTCGCCGTGTTGCAGCTGCGGTCCAAATGACGCCAACGTCCACGTATCGTCTCATGCGCCAGAGTTTACACCTCTATCCATACAAAATTCAAACGCGGCAACCCCTTAGCGCCGCTACCATTGCTGCACGAGAGACATTCGCTAACGATATAGTGCACAGGATTGATGACGGCGATATGCATGTGGGCAGCATTTGGTTTACTGACGAAGCTTATTTTTACCTGGATGGCTTCATCAATAAACAGAACTGGCGCATATGGGGAACCGAAAAGCCCCATGTTGCAGTCCCATCGTCCCTGCATCCTCAAAAAGTACTGGTCTGGGCCGCCATTTCTTCCAAAGGAATCATTGGCCCATTTTTCAGATCCGAAACGATTACTGCATCACGCTATCTGGACATTCTTCGTGAATTTGTGGCGGTACAAACTGCCTTAGACGACACTGCGAACACCTCGTGGTTTATGCAAGATGGTGCCCGGCCACATCGCACGGCCGACGTCTTTAATTTCCTGAATGAATATTTCGATGATCGTGTGATTGCTTTGGGCTATACGAAACATACAGGAGGCGGTGTGGATTGGCCTCCCTATTCGCCAGACATGAACCCCTGTGACTTCTTTCTGTGGGGACACTTGAAAGACCAGGCGTACCGCCAGAATCCAGAAACAATTGAACAGCTGAAGCAGTACATCTCATCTGCATGTGAAGCCATTCCGCCAGACACGTTGTCAAAGGTTTCGGGTAATTTCATTCGGAGACTACGCCATATTATTGCTACGCATGGTGGATATGTGGAAAATATCGTACTATAGAGTTTCCCAGACCGCAGCGCCATCTGTTGTTGAAAACTGTAACTACTGTAATTTCCAAAAGTTTGTCTGCCTGAAAATGTACTGTTGTCCAAAGCATATTGCAACAAACGGTGTATTTCTATCGCTGCTCGTTTAGTTTTTATTGCCGTTTCAAATATACCGGTCATTTTTGAAACACCCTGTACTTTCCGAAACGACTTCCTGACAATTAAATCTATACTCGATGTTAACAAATTTCTCTTGTTCAGAAACGCTTTCCTTGCCATTGCCAGTCTACATTTTACATCCTTCGACCATCATCAGTTATTTTGCTACCCAAATAGCAAAACTCCTTTACTGCTTTAAGTGTCTCATATTTAATCTAATTCCCTCAGCATCATCCGACTTAATTCGACTACATTCCATTATCCTCGTTTTGCTTTTGTTGATCTTCATCTTATATCCTCCTTTCAAGACATTGTCCATTCCGTCAAGGTAACGCCCTGAGACGCCGACGGCCGCGACAGAAACAGTGGCCAGCGATGTCACGGTCAGGGCGCGCGTGCACGAGTTGGTTAGTTGGTTGGGCCCGTGGATACAACAATCTTGTTGAAAGGTAATGCCCTGAAGGCCTCGAAAATTGACCACAGCTATCGGTATTAGCATTTTAAGAACGCCAATCCAGCAATCCAATTTACCTGTTATTCTGACGAGAGACAATCGTGTTGTGTTAAAAAAAAACACACACACAATATCATTCGACGTGATGATTATGAATGCAATCTGTTAAATTCGTTCTCCTAAGAGTCTCCAAACACAAACACGTACGGGGGGTGGACAAAAATGTGGAAACACCCAAAACATGAAGCATTACTACACCTAATAAGTTGTGGAAAGGCCGTTGACACAAAACAACTTCCAGTCATCTGGGAATGGACATATACAGGTTCTGTATGGTTTTCAAAGGAATCTTATACCATTCTTCCTGCGAAATAGCGGGAAGTTCAGGTAATGATGATGGAGATGCATAGCGATCAAGAGCGCTTCTCTCCAAAGTACACTACAAAGGCTCAATAATGTTGAGAACTAGTGGCTATGGGGGCCAGGGGAGATGCCAAAACTCATCGTCGTGCTCAAAAAACCATTCCTGGAAGATGCAAGCTGTGTGAATAGGGATCCTATCGTCTTGGAACACAGCATCACCTTTCAGGAAAAACTATTGTTCCATGGGATGGATCTGATCAGCCAAAATAGTCACATAATCCTTGGCAGTAATTCGACGATGCTCTGGAACCATGAGGCTCGTGGAATACCACGATATAGCCGTATCGCTGCCCAAATCATCACCGAACCTCTAACATGTTTCACTCTTGGCAACAAACACTCTGCAACTTAGGCTTAGATCGGCGTACGACAGACGGAAACTCGGCCAGAAGTTGGAAACAGTGTGAAACAAGACTCATCCTACTAAATGACATTCTTCCCTTCTCCATAGTCCAAGTTTCATGGCTTCGGCACGACATTTTTGTTTTACGGACATTTGCTTCACTCATGTGTGGTTTTGGAGTTCCAGGTCGCTCTGCAGTTTCCAATTTAGACAGCTTCCATTGTGTTGGTTTGGTGTTGACAGCATTCGCGAGTGCGATATTCCATTCTGCAGTGACTTTTGCAGCTGTTGCCCTCTTAATTTTCGTGGCAATCCTCTTCAATGACCATCTGCTCAACACACATTCATCGACGTTGTGATTCAGCGAGCGATGTTTTTCCACTTCACTGTATGCGGGCAAGGCGTTTGATATGGTCGCTCTCGAAATATGACTCACTTCGGCGTCGTTGGCTATGGAAGCAGTCACCATGCGAGCACCAAAATTTGCCCAATTTAGAATTCGCTTACCCCGCACATAATGCATATAACGCACTCACAACTACACAGAATACTATTTTGAACACGACTGAGCAATGCATGCATATCTCGTTATGTTTTCATGCTTTGCCCAACTGTTGTACATCGTGATGCTGTACACACTGTCTGGACTCGCCTGAAAAAAAAAAACAGACTTGATGTCATTTCCGTGTGCAGTGTTCTCAATGGGCACACCACAGTCAGCATGACTTTCTCCACTGCCGCGTCAAGGGGAGACCACTTCACAAACTTCAGATATGTAGCTGTATGATACTGCACTGCCGAGAGAACAACATATCCGACCTATTGGGCGCTCGTCCAGTACACCTGCTGAGATGGTATATAACATTGAATAGGGCCCTCCTGAACCCATCAATTTCACATTCGCATGGCCGTTTTGAAATTTTGGCCAACCTGAGCAGCAATATCGTGAAACGATGTACCATACCCACGACAGCCTATATGATACGGGATCGGTGGGTTCAGGAGGGTAATACGGAACGCCGTGCTGGATCCCAACCGCCTCGTATCACTAACAGTCGAGATGACAGGCATCTTATCCGCATGGCTGTAGCTGATCGTGCAGCTACGTCTTGATCCCTGAGTCAACAGATTAGGGCGTTTGCAAGACAACAACCATCTGCACGAACAGTTCGACGACGTTTGCAGCGGCATGGACTATCACCTTGGAGATCACGGCTGCGGTCACCCTTGACGCTGCATCACAGACACGAGCGCCTGCGATGGTGTACTCAACGACGAACCTGGGTGCACGAATGGCAAAACGTCATTTTTTCGGATGGATCCAGGTTCTGTTTACAGCATCATGATGGTCGCATCCGTGATTGGCGACATCGCGGTGAAGGCTCATTGGAAGCGTGTATTTGGCGTGATGGTATGGGGTGCCATTGGTTACACGTCTCGGTCAACTCTTGTTCGCATTGACGGCACTTTGAACAGTGGACGTTACATTTCGATGTGTTACGATCCGTGGCTCTACCCTTCATTCGATCCCTGCAAAACCCTACATTTCAGCAGGATAATGCATGACCGCATGTTGCAGGTCCTGTATGGGCCTTTCTGGATACATGAAATGTTCGACTGCTGCCCTGGCCAGCACATTCTCCAGATCCCTCACCAATTGAAAACGTCTGGTCAATGGTGGCAGAGCAACTGGCTCGCCACAATACGCCAGCCACCACTCTTGATGAACTGTGGTATAGTGTTGAAGCTGCATGGGCAGCTGTACCTGTACACGGATCCATACTCTGTTTGACTCAATGTCCAGGCGTATCAAGGCCGTTATTACAGCCAGAGGTGGTTGTTCTGGGTACTGATTTCTCAGGATCTATGCACCCAAATTGCGTGAAAATGCAAATTCATGTCAGTTCTAGTATAATATATGTGTCCAATGAATACCAGTTTATCATCTGCATTTCTTGGTGGTGTAGCAATTTTAATGGCCAGTAGTGTACACTGCCAAGGATCAATTTTGCCTGCACCTATTGGAAACGGGTTTAAACATACGCTGCAATGATCCATGTTGCCATGACGCCTATCCAGGAAATCAAGTCCTACAATTGCGGAATATCCATGTCAATACTTCAATGTTCTTACAAATCTCTTTAGTTCCTTTCTTAAAGCTGAGTTATATTGTCCCATTGGCTCCATCTCATAATTTCCTACTCCACCTAATCTGTATCTTGGCGTGTTTTGGCTCCTCCTACCCATGAGGTCGAGACTAATAAATCACGCATGTTCACCAGTGTCTGCTAAAAATCTGTGTCCCCTGTCCTGCACTAAGTCCATCAAGCAGCAGTCCATCCATGACCATGGGTTTGCAGTACTGTGGTTTACTGGTAATGATCCTGATGAACGAAATATTTGTATTCAGTGCCTGATTCTATCTTTTTTGTTTAACCTGTTTAACATGTTACTTGCTTCTGCATTCGTTTACCTTATTGCCAAGGCTGTCACAAGTACAACATTGTGGCTGGAGGCATTGTTCCTTGAAATGCCTGCCTTCCAACATCAATAATATGGAAACTTCCTGGCAGATTAAAACTGTATGCCGGACCGAAGCTCTAACTCAGGACCTTTGTCTTTCGCGGAAAAGTGCTCTACCACCTGAGCTACCCAAGCACGACTCACGACCCCTCCTCACAGCTTTAATTCCGCCAGTACCTCGTCTCCTACCTTACAAACTTCACAGAAGCACTCCTGAAAGAGAGGATATTGCAGAGACATGGTTTAGCCACAGCCTGGGGGATGATTCCGGGATGAAGTTTTCACTCTGCAACGGAGTATGCGCTGTTATGAAACTTCCTGGCAGAGTAAAACTGTGTGCCTGACTCGAGACCTTTGCCATTCACGGGCAAGTGCTCTACCATCTGAGCTACCCAAGCATGACACACGACCCGTCCTCATTGCGCTAATTCCGCCAGTACCTTGTCTCCTACCTTCCAGACTTCACAGAAGCTCTCTTGCAGACCTTACACAACTAGTTCTCCTGGAAGAATGAATATTGCGGAGACATGGCTTAGCCACAGCCTGGAGGATGTTTCCAGAAAAATCTCAGAGTGAAAATCTCATTCTGGACCAATAATATTCTTTTTCAGAAGCAAATATTCTTTGATAATTGTTTATTTTCTTAGCAATGTCGATCTCCTGCAGGTGCATGGCAATGCGAAGTGCTGCAGGTAAGTCATCCTGAAAAATCTCGACGTGGAAAATCTGCTATAATTCCCTGTAGAAAGACATTTAGAGCCCTATTCACCGCTTCTCTGAGCATGACACGCTCCGCTTCTTGATTCTGTGTCAACTCATACGTCTGTGCATATAATTTTCGAATTCTGTTAAAAAAAAGGCTTCCACGGTTTCATTGGCTTTCTGCACTGTTGTTGTTATGGTCTTCAGTCCTGAGACTGGTTTGATGCAGCTCTCCATGCTACTCTATCCTGTGCAAGCTTCTTCATCTCCCAGTACCTACTGCAACCTACATCCTTCTGAATCTGCTTAGTGTATTCATCTCTTGGTCTCCCTCTACGATTTTTATCCTCCACGCTGCCCTCCAATGCTAAATTTGTGATCCCTTGATGCCTCAAAACATGTCCTACCAACCGATCCCTTCTTCTAGTCAAGTTGTGCCACAAACTTCTCTTCTCCCAAATCCTATTCAATACCTCCTCATTAGTTACGTGATCTACCCACCTTATCTTCAGCATTCTTCTGTAGCACCACATTTCGAAAGCTTCTATTCTCTTCTTGTCCAAACTGGTTATCGTCCATGTTTCACTTCCATACATGGCTACACTCCATACAAATACTTTCAGAAACGACTTCCTGACACTTAAATCTATACTCGATGTTAACAAATTTCTCTTCTTCTTCTGCTAATTACTAAGCTTTACGTGGCAGATCATATATGCTTTAACATTTTAAAGAATAGTTCTTATAGAGGAAAACAGCGATATAAAATTATTATAAATAAACTGGAAACAGTTTTCATCGCATAACTCATTAAATATGGTGACCGGTTTCGATCTTTTTATCAGATCATCTTCAGACCAAGAATAAAAGGCAGAGGCGGTGGCGCATGGCAACCCTCTTGCTTCTGGAACCCCTATACACCACCAGCCAGAGGGTTTACCATGCACAACCGCCTCCACCAGAATTCATGCTCTGAAGATGATCTGATAAAAAGATCGAAACCGGTCACCATATTAAATACGTTATGCGATCAAGACTGCTTCCAGTTTATTTACGTATGCTTTAGCCTTACCGGCCAGGCGTAGCTTGGCCATCAATATACTTCTTTCATTTGACTAATTACTCAGTCATCTGTGGCTAAAACATCATTTATGAATACTGTCACGTCCTTTGTTGTTTTACTGGAGGAGGGTATTATTAGGTTAGCTGCTGAAGGATCTAAGGAAGAGGATGAGGGTACATTGACTACTGCCCCAATCCCATCTGAAACCAACTGTGACTGTTGCACAGTTTGCAACGCATCACGTTCCTTGCATAATTCGTCAAACGTCTACTGAACATTATTCTCTAAAAATTTCGAAACGTTCTCCTTCGGAGCAGCTATAGTGCCATTCGTATTATATGGTCATGTTTCCGGCATCTTTATGCAATTTATTGATACATTTATACCCACAAGAATGAAAAGCTTCCTCTTTGAAGAGCAATAGCAAAATTCAACCGACATAATCGGACCCAAAACTTATAAAAACTACACTACTGGCCATTAAAATTGCTACATCAAGAAGAAATGCAGATGATAAACGGGTAATCATTGGACAAATATATTATACTAGAACTGACATGTGATTACATTTTCACGCAATTTGGGTGCATATAACCAGAGAAATCAGTACCCAGAACTACCACCTGTGGCCGTAATAACGGCCTTGATACGCCTGGGCATTGAGTCAAACAGAGCTTGGATGGCGTGTACAGGTACAGATGCCCATGCAGCTTCAACATGATACCACAGTTCAACAAGAGTAGTGACTGGCGTATTGTGACGAGCCAGTTGCTCGGCCACCATTGACCAGACGTTTTCAGTTGGTGAGAGATCTGGAGAATGCGCTGGCCAGGGCAGCAGTCGAACATCGAGACGTGTAACCAATGGCACCCCATACCATCACGCCGGGTGATACGCCAGTATGGCGATGACGAATACACGCTTCCAATGTGCGTTCACCGCGATGTCGCCAAACACGTAAACAGAACCTGGATTCATCCGAAAAAATAACGTTTTGCCATTACGCACCCAGGTTCGTCATTGAGTATACCATCTCATGTGCTCCTGTCTGTGATGCAGCGTCAAGGGTAACCGCAGCCACGGTCTCCGAGCTGGTAGTCCATGCTCCATGCTGCTGCAAACGTCGGCGAACTGTCCGTGCAGATGGTTGTTGTCTTGCAAACGTCCCCATCTGCTGAATCAGGGATCGAGACGTGGCTGCACGATCCGTTACAGCCATGCGGATAAGATGCCTGTCATCTCGACTGCTAGTGATATGAGGCCGCTGGGATCCAGCACGGCGTTCCGTATTACCCTCCTGAACCCACCGATTCCATATTCTGCTAACAGTCACTGGATCTCGACCAACGCGAGCAGCAATGTCGCGATACGATAAACCGCAATCGCGATAGGCTACAATCCGTCCTTTATCAAAGTCGGAAACGTGATGGTACGCATTTCTCCTCCTTACACGAGGCATCACAACAATGTTTCACCAGGCAACGCCGGTCAAATGCTGTTTGTGTATGAGAAATCGGTTGGAAACTTTCCTCGTGTCAGCTCGTTGTAGGTGTCGCCACCGGTGCCAACCTTGTGTGAATGCTCTGAAAAGTTAATCATTTGCATATCACAGCATCTTCTTCCTGTCGGTTAAATTTCGCGTCTGTAACACGTCATCTTCGTGGTGTAGCAATTTTAATGGCCAGTAGTGTATCTTAACTAACCTTTATAGCTGATCATTGTCGAGCGACACTCGGTACAATTGTGTGCTGCATGACCATAACGCCTACAAGTGGTGCAAGTTACTGATACCATTCTACAACATGGTATATTATGACCTGTTAAAATACAGCTCCCACACCTCACAGGTGCCAAATAAGTTTCCTTACAATTTCCTCTAAATTGTAACAATCTACAGATTTGACAAGAGTCACTTTCCACGTAATATCTCAATCTCTAAATCCAATCCTGGCCATAACAAAAAGGGCCAGTAGAAAATGTTCTTTGGTCGTAGCTGAGGCGTTTTAGACACCATTCATGAAGTCAGGAGGCTGTTGCTGTGACGTCCTCCCTGGTCCGTCAATCACTCCAGGACATCAACATTGTCACTGAAGAACCACTTCTGGCGCCCAACTGAAGGGGTGCTGAGTGGAAAGACCGCTACGTTATCAGGATTGTGACGTGGAACTTGAAGAGCGTTTTTCAGCGCTAGTAAAACTTGATTAGCAAGTTCAATTCTGTGTCTTCTCGTCAGCCTCGGCTAGCGCCTCGTGCCCCTGACATGGAGGAATTCAACTCACTCCTGCTGTCAGCTCGGCTGTGCTGGTAGCCAAGGCTACAACACCAGCAGTTCAGCTGAAGTGTTGTGGGCTGACATCTGGTAGGCGAAGCCATAGAGTTAGATTGTGCCACCACGCTGCTTTAGAGCAGCTTGGATCGCCTTCTGGAAGATGTCAATGGCCCAAGGTGACACATCAGGAGGTACCACACAGTCGGAAGGCAGATAGTTGCCTGATCCTGGTCCCACCAAGTACCTGCAGTGATGGTCAGAAAAAGAGGCACGCAGTGAATCTGTCACACAGTATTGGCGATGACGCCAGTGCAATAAACACTGTGAGATGTACTGGCATTGGAAGATCCTCAGTCTCGCCATCATAGAGATCGTAGGCAGCCAACGCAACGTCCCACCGGAGTTAGGCCAGTTACTTGGATGTTGTAATCTTGGGAATAGCAATTAGTTTTTTCACGAGAAGTGCTGGGACATCTAATACATGGATGTCACTACACCCTAATAATCATTTAATCGAGTGCTTCTGTACAAAGCAATCAATCCTAATGAACAACAGAGTTCAGAGCTAGAGACCGCAATATTTATGGAGTTGGACTTGAGACAGTCACATGAGGCTCTGCTCATTATGATCAAATGTGGCCTGCTTCTGTACTAGTGGTCATCAGTCATCATAGTGCTGTGTTTGCTTAACGGTTTGCTGTAGGCTATCAGCTGTACTGTCAAGTCCTCAGTAGGTGTTGTTGCAGCTGAGATATAGCTTGTTGCTTCACATAACACGAGCTAACGAATATATCTTTCTTTCTCTCTTTCTTTCTCTCAGTGGACATTGTGTTGAATGTGTAACTTGTGCCTGGGTGACTGTTGCTATGTAACAAGTGCGCTCATGTCTGTGACTGTTTTCATTGTTGATTGTTTCTTTCTGCTGCATAGCTATGTCACCACCTCTGCCTGGTGTCACCTATGGCTGTGCTAGTGTGAATATAAAAAAATTCCAATGTCTTCCCATTTTATACTCTGCAGCGTAACAGAAAAAACGTTTTCCTAATAGTTTTTTTTTAATTTTGTTTTTTTTTCAAAACTTTATTTGGTGTGGTCAGTTAAAAGGGCACCTGGTGTAACTAGATATGATTTCCTCTCAGTTTCCTGGTGGAACATTGATTATAATTCAGTATTAGATATACATTGATACCTAAACAATTTGAATATAGACTACCTTGGCACGTACTGTTGATGAAATCTTCTCAGGCGTCCGTCCTGCTTCAACAGTCTTTTGCTATGGTACTTACTTAAAAGGCATGTTGTACCCGTTACTCCAAGACAGTCATATTTTGCTGTGAGGCTGCTTCTACCTTTGTAGCCTACTTTGCCGGCCGATGTGGCCGTGCGGTTCTAGGCGCTACAGTCTGGAACCGCGTGACCGCTACGGTCGCGGGTTCGAATCCTGCCTCGGGCATGGATGTGTGTGATGTCCTTAGGTTAGTTAGGTTTAAGTAGTTCTAAGTTACAGGGGACTGATGACCACAGATGTTAAGTCCCATAGTGCTCAGAGCCATTTGAACCATTTTTTGTAGCCTACAGTAGATTTTCCGTGAGAAGTTTTGCAACCCTCAGTACAATGATAGTGATACTCGCACCACAGATTGTGTTAAATTACGTATCAACATTACTGGTGTCCGACAGTTCGCTTCTTCTTGCTAGTACCTCCTTTCGGCAACAGGCTCTAGTGGCTGTACTTAAATTCGTCTCAGATGTCGTTGTTTTTTGATTCATCTCGAAGGAGCTAGTTTATGCTCTACATGTTTGATATCTGACACCTATAGGTTACTGGGAGAGAGAATTAAGAGGTAGGAAGACTTCAGTTCAGCACCTTTAATATGTCAGTGTTAATGGATATGAGGCACTTACTTCATGTACCTTAACTCACCAGAGGGATTAACATTGGTGTGAGAAGGAATTATCCTTGTTCTTCTCTAAGGAACCATCTCAGCATTCCCCAAGTATGACAGGGGGAAAAGATGGAGAACCAAATCACGTCGTGCAAATACACATGGAAAAAGATGATAAAATGAAGCCCGTGTTACGCATTAATTTTGTGTATGTCGAAGCCGGCTAAAATGAATCAGAGTTCACTAAGCGTTAGCACATCAAAACTGAAAATTTTTGAGCGGCTTCTGCTTATACCTGCTCCTGAAAATTTATGAAATTACTGTAACCTGCATCAGTCTAAAAACTTCCTACAAATTAACTACTTTCTGAGTGCGATATTCGTTATTATTTTGTGTATATTGAAAGAAATCTGCCTTTACGAACTCTTTGATGCTTTGTCTTCTGTGCTACATCTGCCCATTAATATTTCGCGCTGCATATTGATTTTGCTCTCGCTTAAGCCCCTGGCTCCCCCCTTATTCTGCGACACTTGGGAGAAACCTTTCAGACCTTGTTTCTATAGGTTCATTTGCATCTGTTTTTATGCAGAAGAAGCGTCGCTTCTCCATCTGCTCAAGTCTGTTCCGCACAACACGCCCATCCTTTCACCAGCGCCGTAGTCTAAATCCGGAAAAAGTCCTTTGAACATCTGACGGCTCTCATCATGCAGTCATCCAGGTGTAAGGGTATCTCCTGCAAATGAAATTCGCAGGGCTTTAATGAATGACGGAGACATAATCAGCTCAAGATCGTGCCAGAGTATGGGTACAACAATAATGCCTGGCCCTGTACGTCTTTTGATACATGTAATAATCTAAATCTGTCATTTATTTATTTACCTCACCTGACACGATGGGGGGATTCATGCCTTGTCTTATAGCTACCAGACACCCTAGGTGAGTCAACATTACAATACTAGCCCACAAACCCGACATTGTACGGGTATTCATTTTGCCAATTTTGTATTGAAAGGAAAACAAAAAAAGAAAAGTGTCTGCAGTGAAGTAGCGAAAAAATTTCATTTCTTTGTATTTATAAAAACATCATCGAAATTATCAAAGAGTCGTAGGAAGAAATATGCATAATGTATGAGTACAGTATACAAATTAAGAAACATTATGCCGCACAATTTCTGTACGTTGGGCACAGCTGTTTCGCGTGTCTACTACGCTATTTTGTAAAGTCCTCTTTGTCAACACCTCTTCATAGCTCTATGGACGTTTACTGTTTTCGCCTACAGCCGTTTGCGCTTCGTAGTTGAAAAATGGCTAATGTGCTGCCAGGTGTGGAGGATTTTTTTAATTTTTCTCGATTGTTTCTTAGTGTCTTACTAGTATAGCAAAAATGTATTAAAACTTCGTGCACAATGCGGCAATTTTTCACGCCTCTCAGTGTTTATGACAGTCATATCTTTTGAACTATATGTCGAACAATGATGTATTTGTGAAGGCACGTTAAACTACGTATGTGAATACTGTCTGCGAAATATGTCGCGAATAGAGTTAGTAGTAAAGGAGTAACAAACGTCAAGCATGATGCAACATTTTTTCACAAATCTCCGCGTTTGTCATGTCATATCTCTTATGTGTCATACAAGGAAAAAATTTTGTACTTCATTCAACGTCAAGCGTGGACATTGTCTGTAAAATGCGTTGCGAACAGGGTTAGTTGAAAAGAAGTAATAAATTTAAACGTCATGAGCAATACGGCAGTTTTTCATGCACTCAGTGTCTATGAAGTCGTATCTCCTGACTACGTGTGGTACCAAGATATACTTTTCTAGGTGCATTTAGCGGCATATATGGACATGGACACTGCATGCGAAATTTATTGCGAATACAATTAGTACCGCAGATGTAACGCATTTAAACTTCATGCATAATGAGGCAGTTTTTCACGCATCTCGTTTTTTATGACGTCATATCTCCTCAACTGTGTAAGGTAGTTGGTGGTTCTTATTCTCACAGCGATTGTTGCCTGACAGCAAAGGATACGTGTACCAAGTTTGGTTAAAATGGCTCCAGTGGTTTAGGAGGAGATGTGGAACGAACACAGACTCACATTTTTATAATCTATATGGATATAGTACAGCTACAACAATAATAATAACACCGACAGTATGTGTAGTAATAAATATAGGAAATTTAAGAAATTTCAGTTTTGATAACATTGTATTAAGCAGTTTCCTCATATTACTCTTCTAAGTACAACACGTGAAAAACCTACTGTTTATGCCTCCTTGAGTTTCGATTCTGATGAATTTGCGGGATTAACGGTAAGACAGTTTGTGTTAAACTTGGTACGTAAGAGGTCACACGACGAAGCAGATGAAAGTCTCCAGCGCTGTTACTAGCAAGCAAATTGAACTCCATAAAAGAAGATCAAAATTACATTAACTTACTAAAAATTTTTCATAGCTAAAATACATTTATTAAGGTGTGGCATGGATGTTGACAAACTCAAAGTGTTTCACCTCATGCGTGCCCCAAGAATACAATCTAAGTTCTAAAAACTGTTGAAGTCGTCTGAAAGATAATATTAGGTAGCATCGCGAGTATTGGAATGTGAACAACAGAGGGTGTGTGTGAAGGGCTGCTCTATGTATGCATGTTTCTGGTGCTGATACCATGTTGAGATGCTCAGCCATGTAATAACTGACAAGATTTTTTTTCTGCATTAGCTATAAGGATACAAAAGTGGTCTAACTTTAACAAATAGGATAAAGAATGGGCAGATCAGATTATGAGATAAATTTTATAATGATTACTATATATTAGGTATGACATACTGTTAGGAAATGTAGTATCGGAATGCACCTGACTGAATTGGAGCAGTTTCTGCTCTAGAGGTAAGTATTTCAGTACATGGATACTAAGACACCAAGACCTATTAGAGATAATACATGTGATAACTAATTACAAACCAGATGTAAATTTCATTTAATTTATAATTCTGAGAGGCGAAGTAACCGTGCGAAAAGTCTGAATATCCAACAAAAGGGTAACATTCTATGAAGCGGAGCTTGGAATGTCAGAAGTTTGAACGTGGTCTCAAACCTAGAAAATATGAAAAGAGAAATGAAAAGACTGAATCTAGGTATAATGGGAGAAAGTGTCATGAAATGGACGGTAGAAAAGAATTTCTGATAAGAGGAATATGGGATAATATGAAAGGTTGCAGAAAACAGTATAATGGGAGTGGGGTTCGCAATGAATACGAAGACAGAGCAGAGAATTAGTTATTGTAAACAGTTCAGTGACAGAGTTAGTTTCATCAGAATCTATAGCAAGACAACGCTAACAATTTCAGAGGCACATGCTGATATCACAAGCAGAAAACGAAGAAGTGGATAACCACCCTACGAGAACACTGTTTGGGTAATTCAGTATGCAAAGACAAATGGCAATCTAATAATCATCCGAGCGCTCGAACGTGGTGCTAGGGAAAGAAATAGAAGACAGAGTCACGGGTGAAATTGGGCTCGGTGGTAGGAATCAAACAGTAGAAATATTGAATTGTGCAATAGATTTCAGCTGGTGTTAAAAAATCACAAGAGGAGGCATACCTGCAAAAGGCTCGGACAAACGAAGATTCCAGCTGAATCACATCATAGGCAGACAGAGATTAAGAAATCATATAGTGGATTTTAAAGAGTACTCAGAAGCAGAAATAGATTAAATACACAATTGCTAATGATCAAGAGTATGTTGATGTTTAAAAGGATTGTCTGAAAGGATTAATGTCGAAAGAAGTGGGATGCTGAAGTACTGAGGAATGATGAGATGCTTTTCAAGTTCTCTAAACCTGTTGATATTGCGATAATAAATACACAGTAGAAAATTCAGTAAAAGAGGAATAGACATCCCATACATGGACAGTCACAGAAACTGTACAGACAAACATAACTATGAAGAAACCATGGGTAATGGAAGAAATACTTCTGTGAATCAACGAAAGAAAGAGATATATAAGAATACATTTATGGAAGTTACTTAAGAATGATATAAATAAGAAGTGAATGGAAGCCAAAGCGACATGGCTGCAGTAAAAATGAGAAAATATAGAAAAAAACAGCCATTCAACGTATAGAAAAATTTAAATATCTCCAACTTTTTTTTTTTTTTGTCATCGGTCTACTGACTGGTTTGATGCGGCCCGCCACGAATCCCTTTCCTGTGCTAACCTCTTCATCTCAGAGTAGCACTTGCAACCTGCGTCCTCAATTATTTGCTTGACGTATTCCAATCTCTGTCTTCCTCTACAGTTTTTGCCCTCTACAGCTCCCTCTAGTACCATGGAAGTCATTCCCTCATGTCTTAGCAGATGTCATATCATCCTGTCCCTTCTCCTTATCAGTGTTTTCCACATATTCCTTTCCTCTCCGATTCTGCATAGAACCTCCTCATTCCTTACCTTATCAGTCCACCTAATTTTCAACATTCGTCTATAGCACCACATTTCAAATGCTTCGATTCTCTTCTGTTCCGGTTTTCCCACAGTCCATGTTTCACTACCATACAATGCTGTACTCCAGACGTACATCCTCAGAAATTTCTTCCTCAAATTAAGGCCGGTATTTGATATTAGTAGACATCTCTTGGCCAGAAATGCCCTTTTTGCCATAGCGAGTCTGCTTTTGATGTCCTCCTTGCTCCGTCCGTCATTGGTTATTTTACTGCCTAGGTAGCATAATTCCTTAACTTCATTGACTTCGTGACCATCAATCCTGATGTTAAGTTTCTCGCTGTTCTCATTTCTACTACTTCTCATTACCTTCGTCTTTCTTCGATTTACTCTCAAACCATACTGTTTACTCATTAGGCTGTTCATTCCGTTCAGCAGATCATTTAATTCTTCTTCACTTTCACTCAGGATAGCAATGTCATCAGCGAATCGTATCATTGATATCCTTTCACCTTGTATTTTAATTCCACTCCTGAACCTTTCTTTTATTTCCACCATTGCTTCCTCGATGTACAGATTGAAGAGTAGGGGCGAAAGGCTACAGCCTTGTCTTACACCCTTCTTAATACGAGCACTTCGTTCTTGATCGTCCGCTCTTATTATTCCCTCTTGGTTGTTGTACATATTGTATATGACCCGTCTCTCCCTATAGCTTACCCCTACTTTTTTCAGAATCTCGAACAGCTTGCACCATTTTATATTGTCGAATGCTTTTTCCAGGTCGACAAATCCTATGAAAGTGTCTTGATTTTTCTTTAGCCTTGCTTCCATTACTAGCCGTAACGTCAGAATTGCCTCTCTCGTCCTTTTACTTTTCGTAAAGCCAAACTGATCGTCACCTAGCGCATTCTCAATTTTCTTTTCCATTCTTCTGTATATTATTCTTGTAAGTAGCTTCGATGCATGAGCTGTTAAGCTGATTGTGCGATAATTCTCGCACTTGTCAGCTCTTGCCGTCTTCGGAATTGTGTGGATGATGCTTTTCCGAAAGTCAGATGATATGTCGCCAGACTCATATATTCTACACACCAACGTGAATAGTCGTTTTGTTGCCACTTCCCCCAATGATTTTAGAAATTCTGATGGAATGTTATCTATCCCTTCTGCCTTATTTGACCGTAAGTCCTCCAAAGCTCTTTTAAATTCCGATTCTAATACTGGATCCCCTATCTCTTCTAAATCGACTCTTGTTTCTTCTTCTATCGCATCAGACAAATCGTCACCCTCATAGAGGCTTTCAATTTACTCTTTCCACCTATCTGCTCTCTCCTCTGCATTTAACAGTAGAAATCCCGTTGCACTCTTAATGTTACCACCGTTGCTTTTAATGTCACCAAAGGTTGTTTTGACTTTCCTGTATGCTGAGTCTGTCCTTCCGACAATCAAAATGTCTTCACATTTTTCCTGCAGCCATTTCGTCTTAGCTTCCCTGTACTTCCTATTTATTTCATTCCTCAGCGACTTGTATTTCTGTATTCCTGATTTTCCGGAACATGTTTGTACTTCCTCCTTTCATCAATCAACTGTAGTATTTCTTCTGTTACCCATGGTTTCTTCGCAGCTACCTTCTTTGTACCTATGTTTTCCTTCCCAACTTCTGTGATGGCCCTTTTTAGAGATGTCCATTCCTCTTCAACTGTACTGCCTACTGCGCTATTCATTATTGCTGTATCTATAGCGTTAGAGAACTTCAAACGTATCTCGTCATTCCTTAGTACTTCCTTATCCCACTTCTTTGCGTATTGATTCTTCCTGACTAATGTCTTGAACTTCAGCCTACTCTTCATCACTACTATATTGTGATCTGAGTCTATATCTGCTCCTGAGTACGCCTTACAATCCAGTATCTGATTTCGGAATCTCTGTCTGACCATGATGTAATCTAATTGAAATCTTCTCGTATCTCCCGGCCTTTTCCAAGTATATCTCCTCCTCTTGTGATTCTTGAACAGGGTATTCGCTATTACTAGATGAAACTTGTTACAGAACTCAATTAGTCTTTCTCCTCTTTCATTTCTTGTCCCAAGCCCATATTCTCCTGTAACCTTTTCTTCTACTCCTTCCCCTACAACTGCATTCCAGCCGCCCATGACTATTAGATTTTCGTCCCCCTTTACATACTGCATTACCCTTTCAATATCCTCATACACTTTCTTTACCTGTTCATCTTCAGCTTGCGACGTCGGCATGTATACCTGAACTATCGTTGTCGGTGTTGGTCTGCTGTCGATTCTGATTAGAACAACCCAGTCACTGAACTGTTCACAGTAACACACCCTCTGCCCTACCTTCCTATTCATAACGAATCCTACACCTGTTATACCATTTTTTGCTGCTGTTGATATTACCCGATACTCATCTGACCAGAAATCCTTGTCTTCCTTCCACTTCACTTCACTGACCCCTACTATATCTAGATTGAGCCATTGCATTTCCCTTTTCAGATTTTCTGGTTTCCCTACCACGTTCAAGCTTCTGACATTCCACGCCCCGACTCGTTGAACCTTATCCTTTCGTTGATTATTCAATCTTTTTCTCATGGTAACCTCCCCCTTGGCAGTCCCCTCCCGGAGATCCGAATGGGGGACTATTCCGGAATCTTTTGCCAATGGAGAGATCGTCATGACACTTCTTCAATTACAGGCCACATGTCCTGTGGATACACGTTACGTGTCTTTAATGCAGTGGTTTCCATTGCCTTCTGCATCCTCATGTCGTTGATCGTTGCTGATTCTTCCGCCTTTAGGGGCAATTTCCCACCCCTAGGACAAGAGAGTGCCCTGAACCTCTATCCGCTCCTCCGCCCTCTTTGACAAGGCCATTGGCAGAATGAGGCTAACTTCTTATGCCGGAAGTCTTCGTCCGCCAATGCTGATTATTTATCAAAAATTACGCAGTGGCGGGGATCGAACCCGGGACCGAAGACATTTTGATTATGAATCAAAGACGCTACCCCCAGACCATAACATAACATAAAGGATAACGTAAGCGATAGATACTGTTATTCTGAAGAAGGTAAATTCTAGGTATTAAAACTAAAACTAAAATTTAAATTAGTACAGAAAAATCAAAACGATAGTAGTTCTGGTGCACATTTGATATATTAATTACGCAAATTAACTAATTGATCAATTAATTACCCCCACCCCCTGATCACATCATAGGTTTTCCCCATCTGACATGTGGGTCCCTTCCCCCATCTGTTCCCCCTCCCTCCTTCCCCCTGGCAATTGCAGCAAACTAAAATTTTTGCCAGAAATTCAAAAAAATTGAGGAATATTCAAATTTATTGAAGCGAATATCAAAGTCTATGTGTTTACCTTGAGATTCTGAGACCAAACGACCTAGTTCACCACACCACCACCAGAGGGCGCTATTCGCCCTCCCCACTCTCCTCCCCCCACGAGCCCTCCACTTGTGACAGAGCTTCAATCTGTGCCGAGTCGCTGGACAGTATGGACGTAAGTCTTTATTTTTTGTGCAGTGGTGAGTACTGATTATTTAAACAATTTGAGTTGGGCAGGGGTAGTTGCTATTGACTGAGCACTAGACAGTAGCTCTCTCCACTTTCGTCAAAAACTCTTGGATGTGGAGAGGATATTTTCGCTATTAGTCTAGCTCTGGAAAGTTGCTCCTCCCAGTCTATCCAATAGCTCTATATGGAAAGGATGGATAATATTAACAACACAGAAAACTATCACTGAAGTAAAGGCGAGTAGCCACCTGCCAATCTACAAGTAAATAGCTGCTGGGAGAAGCATAAGGACGGGTAGTTCCAGTACACCTCGGACACCCTGCTCCCACATACAGGACTCATGTCGCAACATCATTTGGGAATGAAACACACTTATACCTATTTGCAAGTCGCACCATAACCACCAGAAACTTGGGAAATACATCATGTGATATTTTTTATGAACGTAGCGCTCATTATCTTACTTAAACATGGCATCCCGAAAAAGAAAACTGACCAGTAACCTCGAGTCTAGTCCAGCGCCATCTACCGAGTGTATTGTGTACCTGAGGAGCCGGCCACACAGGCCGCCCCATATCCTCGTGACCATTCTTGTCGCTGGTCGTGACAAAATGCGGCACGATTTGGACTAACTGCAGCTTCACCCCTGATACAGACTCCTCAGCTTAAAAAATCAGAAAAGGTGCATTTGTTTTGGCCATACAACTCGAATTTCTCTTGCGAAATGTAGATTCCTCCCATTTATACGAGTTATTTTCGAAGACAGAAGGAATCGGACCATACACGCATTTTCACATCGCTAAAGTAACATTACATGTTGTGAAAATACTGTACAACACGATGGTATAAGTTATTTTCCTCTGAGTACTTCCTCATCAGGTAAAAAAAATCTTTTCTTATCTGCCACGTCCTCCATCAAAGGACCAGAATATTAATCTCATTTTTGGCTCATGGCGGAGGGCTAAGACCCTGCTGTACGTCTGTCACAGGATGGCTCCTCACTTTTGAACCCCGTTAAAGTAAACAAATGCCTCGTCACATATCAAGTCTCTCAAGGTAAAAGCACAGAGCAGCTCTAAATATCAGAGCTATACTACTTATCACTTTATAAATCCACTAATATAGCTGATTTTATTACGATGGTCATCACTTCCTTTCTAGGTGGGAGGCTGAAATTCCGTTAAAATATCTCGCTGCAACGAAAAAGCGCCTGGTTACCTCTCCAATTCTGGAACTATAAACGAGGTACTATCTTCCTCGCTTCCACCCACCTGGCGGCACATCACTGATATGAAATTGATAAGCTAGTTAATCATGAAAGTCATTTGGCATAGTGAGTGTTTTTTCCCGGCAGTCTGATTACACTCGCCATGTAACCGTTACAGATGCTTCTCTGACGCCTCTGGAGACTTCCACTTATGTCAAAATGGATGTCAACCGTCGTCAAATAGCTTAAGACATCCAACGCTAACTGTATTCTGTCTCTCGGTTGCCTTGTCGTGGTGGTTGAAGAAAGTCACTTAGAATTGTAGTATACCGCTTCCAAACCAGTCCTGCTGAGGCCTGTTGCTCTATGGAGCCAGTAGGAAGTTCATCTTCGACACTGTGAAACAAATCTCTTCTACTGCAAGCTCTTTGCTTTCCATATTTTTGGAAGTGGCTGTATGGACCAAAATAAGAAAAAAATGTCCAATAGGCATGTGCTCTAAATGCATACCTTAAAAGTTATCAGCATTTGTTCATTAGAAGAGTTATGTTTCAATGTAGCGAAGATGAAATAGTGCTCATAGCTCTTAACGTATACATTTTATAGCACAGGTTTACTGGACATTTTTTATTGTTTTGGTCCATACTGCCACTTCCCAAAATATGGAAAGCAAAGAGCTTGCAGTAGAATAGATTTGTTTCACAGTATCGAAGATGAAAAACTGCTCGTAGCTGTTAAAGTATGCATTTTCAACCCTATGTTTACTGAGACTTTTTTGCTTCTAGTATCGTGTACTTTCGACTGTATGCGTTTACGCCATCAATTATGATTACCCTGTAAATGCGAGTGGAACAGGAAAGGAAATGACTAGTAGTGGGACAGGGCACCATCCGCCACACATCATGTGATGGCTTGCGAAGGACGCTTATAGATGTAAATATAAATTTAGTCTGCCTATTAAGATGTCAGTCCATCCATTTTTGACACACAAAACTCAAGGAAGAAAACAAAAGATGGAACTCTGGTGCTGATTGACTCTGTGTAGAAAACCTTCGTATTATCCCATAATTTGCTCATTGCAATCACCTCGCGAGAAGTGTGTGAAAGACTGTAATATGTTTGATCACAATACTAACAAGAAACGATATAGAGCTCACCTTTCCTCGTCGTCAGAGTTATCACTTAACTACCGCATTCTCATGAATCTTCCAGTCTTCTGTATATAGAATTTGAATCCGCCTGATTGCGAGTAGTAAGAGATGTCCCCCGCCAAGTTGCAGACCCCTGTTAATTCCCTCCAAATCTCAATACGTTCCGACAGCACTGTTCCGTTAGTTCGAAGGCTGGTATGTGGAGAGCTATCATAACGAGAAAAACAGCACACTAACGTGCAGGAGGAAAGTCACAACTCTTCAGGCTACACGCGGAGTGCATGGTTGTGAATTTCCTCCTATAAGTTAGTGTACTGTTTTTCTCGTAGTAATAGCTCTCAACGTGTCAGCCTTCTAACTAATAGAGCAATGCTAACGGAACGCGATGGGATTTAGAGAGAATTAGCAGGGGTCTGTATCTTGGTGAGGGATATCTACTCGTTGAAATCAGGTGGATTCAGACGTTATACAGGTAAACGGCATGTAAGCGATGCTCTGACGAAAGTGGAGTTGAGAGGTGAGCTCTATACCGTTTCTTCTAAGTGATGTGGGCAAACATATTAGAACCTCTCAAATTCTTCACGCGAAGTGATTGCAATAAGAAAATTAGGGACAAATACGAAGATTTTTAGTGAGAGACAGTCAGCAGTAGAAGTTCCGTCTTTTGTTTTCCCGATAAATAAGAGGCAATATTCTTCCGTGATTTTTGTGTGCCTATAAATGGCTGGACTGACATCTTAATAGGCAGACTAAATCTACATTTACATCTATATGCGTATATCGCAAGCTGACATATGATGTGTACCGGATGGTACCCTGTACCAATATTAGTCATTCCCTTTCCCATTCCACTCGCAAATAGACCGATGGAAAAAGACTAACTACATGTCTCCCTACGAGCGCTAATTTCTCGTATCGTATATTCATGGGCCCTATGCGAAATGTACGTTGGCAGCAGTACAATCCTTCTGCGGTCAGCTTAAAACATCGGTTCTCAATAGTGTTCCTCGAAAAGAGCAACCTCTTCGCTCCAGCGATTCACATTTGAGTTCTCGAAGCATCCACCCATTAATTTGGCGGAAACCAATAGAAACGCTCCTATAGGGCTGTATTCTGAGGGAAACCTAGGTCTGCAAATTCGTACATGTTTGGGATGTGGTGATCAGTAGACAGGTAATTTGCTATCGAAACTTCCTGCAGATTAATACTGTGTGCCAGACCGAGACTCGAACCCTTCGCGGGCACGTGCTCTACCAGCTGAGCTACCCAGGCACGCCTCGCTACCCGTCCTCACAGCTTCAATTCTGCCAGTATCTCGTCTCCTACCTTCCCAAACTTGAAGCCGTGAGACGGGTAGTGAGGCGTGCCTGGGTAGCTCACGCGGTAGAGCACGTGCCCGCTAAAGGCAAAGGTCCCGAGTTCTAGTCTCGGTCCGGTACACAGTTGTAATCTGCCAGGGAGTTCCAGATCATCGCACACTCCGCTGCAGAGTGACAATCTCATTCTGGAAATATTTTGTTATTGCTCATTGTGTCAGCCTTTCCTTGATATTTCGAAAACACATCTCAGAACGTTTTGGTTTGCAGGAGGGAATAGGGGAAGCATATTGTTCAACAGCCTGGGGGAGGGGGATGAGGAGGAGGAGGGGGAGGGACCCACGTGCCTGCTGGTGATATCCCAAGACATCATGAGGGGTTGGGCGTAATTAGTTAATTAATTAATTTGATATCGGTTTGAGTTCAACACAGCGTTAGAACACTTGCGATCAAACAGATAGAATGGCTAGATAACAAGCATTCCGAATTTCTAACATCACTGGTGGAAGTGGTAACCAACCGATTATTCAAGTGGATGTGTAGATTTTCGAGAATGGAGACATACCGGTACCATCAGAATTCCGGAAAATATCTTCCACTTATTGGTGAAGATTGCAGGAGCAGGTAGTGCGAGAACAATCGGACAATCAGCTTAACTTCTCCAAGTAGCTAACAGGACTAAAATACCGAAGCATGGAACAGAAAACTGAGGGCCTTTTAAATGAAGATCAGTTTGGCTTTAGGAAACGTAAAAGTATCAGAGAGACAGTTCTCACAATGTACCTGTTAACGGAAACAAGGAAAGAAAACTCAAGATAATTTAATATGATTTGTCGACCTAGAAAATGCGTTCGATAATGTAAGATATGCAAGATGTTTCAACTTCTGAGAAGACTAGGAGTATACTATAGGGGAAGATGTTTAACAAACAGTATGTACAAGAACCAAGAGGGAAAAATAGCAGTCGAAGACCAAACACGAAGTGAAAAAGGTGTAAGACAGGGCTGCAGTCGTTTACCTTTACTGTCCGATCTGTAAATCGAAGGAGCAATGTTGGGAATAAAAGAAAGATTCAACTGTGGAATTAAACTATAGGATGAAAGGATATGAAAGATAAGATTCTCCGTTGACGTAGCTATCCCCATTGAAAGTGAATAAGAATTACAGAATTTGTCGAATGGAATAGACAGCCTAAAGAGAACAAACACAATATGGACTGTGAATTGACAGAGGAGGGATAAAAATGATGAAGAGTAGCAGAAAAGACATTAGCCACAACCTTAACATCGAAAATGGTGGCCACGTAGTAGACGAAATTAACGAGCAGGAGGAGATTAGTGTTTAACGTCCCGTCGACAACGAGGTCATTAGAGACGGAGCACAAGCTCGGATTAGGGAAGGATTGGGAAGGAAATCGGTCGTGCCCGTTCAAAGGATCCATCCCGGCATTTGCCTGAAAAGATTTAGGGAAATCACGGAAGACCTAAATCAGAATGGCCGGAGACAGGTTTGAACCATCGTCCTCCCGAATGCTAGTCCAGTGTGCTAAACACTGCGCCACCCCACTCGGTTCGAAATTAAGGGCTCCAACTACTTTGGAAGCAAAACGATGAACAAAGCAAAGAGGATATAAAAAATAGACTAGCACAATCAAATGGGGAATTTCTGCCCAAAAGAAGACTGTTAATATCAAACATAGGCCTTAACATGAGGGAGAATTTTCTGAGAATGGACGTTTAAAGCACACCATTGCATGATAGTTAATCGTGGACTACGCGAAAACTAAAAATTTTCGGACATAGCGCTATAGATGGATGTTGAAACTTAGAAATTAGGAATGAAGCAGTTCTCCATGGAATCTGCGAAGAAAAGAACATATTGAAAATAAGTAAAGTAAGTAAACACCACTGACAGACTAGGCCTCGGATCTGTCGACTGCCTGACAGCAAGCTACAGGGCAGTAAGAGGAGAGATCTACGATTGTGGGACATCTGATAAGTAGGTCGTCGATCACTTCACCCGTTACTGCCAGCAGATGAATCCTGATGTCACCATCCCTTTCTTACTCAAGCTGCTCCTCATCTGGCTTCGCAAGGACTGAGTGGACTCGGTACTACATCTCCCTACCTCAGAAAAAATCTGGAGAGGTACCGGGAATCTAACCACGGTCCTTTTCGACCGACGCCAGAGACGCTACCATGCGGCTACGAAGGCGGTCCAGATGAAAAACACTGACAATAATAATGGACAGAGTGATAAAACATGTGTCAAGACACCAGGGAACAAATTTCATAGTACGTTGAGGGACCCGTTGTGGCCGGCCGGGGTGGCCGAGCGGTGCTATGCGCTTTAGTATGGAACTGCGCGACCGCTACGGTCGCAGGTTCGAATCCTGCCTCGGGCATGGATGTATGTGATGTCCTTAGGTTAGTTAGGTTTTTAGTAGTTCTAAGTTCTAGGGTACTGATGACCTTAGAAGTTAAGTCCCATAGTGCTCAGAGCCATTTGAACCATTTTTGAGCCGTAGTGAGTAAAATTGCCGGGGAAAACAGAGACTGGAATACACTCAACAAATAACTGAGAACACAGGGTGCAAGTGCTACTCTAAATGAAGCGATTGAAACAACAGAGTAATTCGTGGTGGACTGCATCAAACCAATCTAAAGACTGATAAACCAAAAATAATCCATGTCTTCAAGTAGATCAGCACTATATCATGCTGCACTTTATGTAAAAACTGGGAGTGTGTTATTAAATTATAGTATGCGTGTATTTGTTCTGTTGTATATAGCATATTTGGTCGTAGCCATTATAGGAAAAACTTTAAATGTGATGACAAGTAACTAAATAAATAAATATTAGTGTTGCAAACGACAGTAGCTCTGGTCCGTTCCACACATATAAGCGAATGGCCTCATGATCGCATGAAAAATTGGGCGTTCTCGTGATTTTTTTAAGTAAAATAAAAATTAATACTTAATCTGGTGATACAGTTTTATTCCTTGCACATTTGTCTTTAAGATTCATTTATATGTTTACATCGGACACTCGCTATAATCTCTGCACCGAAAGGAATGACCCCTTGCACCCGAAACATTGGTCATTGGGGAGAATTCCCGAAGCCCTCCAATTGATGTTGTATAATTCATTTTCAACGTATTTTCTTTCAGCATCCATAGGATAATTGAAAAACATCAAGTCCTCAGAAAATGGTGGCGTTATGAAACGAATGTCATTTTCTTCCTCCACAAAATCGGGACAAATGCGTGCAGCGAAAATAAATTTTTCAAGGTACAGTAGAACGGCTATTACAGTGCAAGAGACGTCTGCCGCCATGAAATTGCGATCAAAATCTTATGTAACGCTCTCAAGTAAAGTTTACTGCTGATTTGAAAAATATGGTTTCCAGGAAAATGCGTTTAAATATTTGGGTTCAATTTCGTGGAGTTAAATTAAACATACTTCTAGTCAACGCTTCCTGGACCATACAGCAATCATTCCAGATCCAAAGGAAGTCCTCCTCCATCTTCTACGTGGCCGTCGTGGTCCTGAGGGCCTCTATGGCAGCTCCTTTCATCAGCTGCTCCATTCTTTCGATAGCCTTTTTTGTAGAATTTTTAACAGGCTGGTCCGATCTCAAGTTCCATCACGTTCGTAATTTTCATAATAATTCTTAAGTCGTCGTTGAAATTACGTGTCGACTACTTTCTTCCTGCTGTGAATGGTTTTCGGAGACACTTTTCCACAAATCGACTTGTAACTCAATAACCGACTTTCTGGCGAACCCGGCATGAATGCTACAATACAGTAGACATCGCAGACAATATTTTAATTAAAAAAATCGATTTCTTGAAACTGTCAAAGAGGACTACACACTTAGCCGAACAGATAGAGAATATTGTTGACAATGAAGTAGTTCATTTCCAAAACATTACTGTGCTATATCATTTATTTCATATACTCGGAAATTATATTCTCTGAGTACACTCAGCTATGATCTCGAAGGGGTATATTCTACGCACCTTTAGTATTTATACATTTAAAACGTTGTGGGAAGATTTCTACTTAATGTTAAAATGAAAACGTTTTTGGCTTTGTCCACATGCTTGAACACCATCTCACTTAGGATTAGGAGAAGAATATATCTTTGTGCATAGGTATTGTGTATTTTTAGTCGTCTGGAATGTTTTACACTCTCGAGGGTTGCGGACTTCTTGTGTGTCTACTCATCAAACACTTTTTTTATTGTCTTTCAGTTGTCTCTGCTTTAAAATTTTGCATCGGATAAATCTGTGTGCAGTGAAAAACTGAAATAAATAATCTATTTGGTATGAATGTTCGTCAACAGTTGTGCCATTTATAAGACTTACCATCAGACGTAATTATATGCTGCTTACAGTTGGGCCGGCCGTTGTGGTCGAGAGGTTCTAGGCGCTTCACTCCGGAACCGCGCTGCTGCTCCGGCCGCAGGTTCGAATACTGCCTCGGGCATGGATGTGTGTAATGTCCTTACGTTAGTTAGGTTTAAGTAGTTCTATGTCTAGGGGACTGATGACCTCAGATAGTGCTTAGAGCCATTTGAACCATTTTATACAGTTGGAATGTGGGGTCAATACAAAAATTTGTACTACATAAAAAATCTTTGAACTACCCAATCCTTGGTTCGTAACATGACTGTTGTTTACTAAGGTACCAACTACAAATCCGTATGCAGGGTATCCGAGTAGGAACGTTCAATATTCAGGGATATGACAGGAACGATCATTCGAAGCAATACAGCCTAGTAAACATAGGCGCTAAACTGTATACCTTAAGAGCTATGAAGACTTGTTCATTTTCGATGCTTTGCAACAAATCTATTCTGATGCAAGCTTTTTGCCTTCCTTAGTTTGGGAGGAAGTATTAAGGACAAAAACAAGAAAAAATCGTCTAGTAAAGATGGGCTCCAAAACGCATACCTTCAGTGCTATGAGCACTTGTTCAGTAGAAGAGCTGTAGCAAAGATGAACAAATACTCACAGCTCTTAAGGTATGCAGTTTATAGCGTATGTTTACTGAATCTTTTTTCTTTGCTTTCGTCCATACTACCTCCTCCAAAAAATAAAGAAAGTAAAAAGACAGCGGGAGGAGAGATTTGTTGCGAAGCATCGAAGATAAAAAAAGTTCTCCCAGCTCTTTATGTACGCATTTTAGAGCCCATGTTTACTAGACTTCTTTGATCGTTCCTATCACATCCTGAATATTGACCATTGCTCCTGGGATATTCTATATGCACCAACATTGCTCGTAAATAAAAAAGCGCTTATTAAAACCTATAGAATCCCGCTTTCTTTCTTGGGTCATCCATCGTCTAATTGGTTTAATGAGGCCCGCCACGATTTCCTATCCCATTCCAAACTGCTCCTCTCAGAACCATTTAAATCCAACTTCCTCAGTTCAGAAATGGTTCAAATGGCTCTAAGCACTATGGGACTTAACATGTGAGGTCATCAGTCCCGTAGACTTAGAACTACTTAAACCTAACTAACCTAAGGACATCACACACATCCATGCCCGAGACAGGATTCGAACCTGCGACCGTAGCAGCAGCGGGGTTCCGGACTGAAGCGCCTAGAACCGCTCGGCCACAGCGGCTGTCAATCCTCAGTTATTTGATGGATGTATTCCAATCTCTCTTTCCCGTACAGTTTTCACACTCCATCTCCTTCTAGTGCGAAAGGCGTTATTCCCTGGTGTCTTAACTCACGTCCTATTATTTTGTTCCTTCTTGTCAGTGTTTCGCACATATCTCTTTCCGCTCTGCTCTAGTTTTGACAACACGTGACGTCAAGCCCCAGCGCAGGAGCACAGGGAAATGAAATTTTGCTGCAGTCAGAAGAGAACCAGAACGTGTTTAGAATCTTCACAGACGCTACAACCCTACTGGAAGACCACCTCCTCATACGGTAAAAATAAAATGGGTTTCTTTAAGAAATACATTCGGCGACGGCATACCAGACGGAATATTTTAAAAATATAATACTCACAATGTAATTACCAATAATCAAACAGAATCAAAGTAGACGCCTTGGGGAACTAATTTCGAAAGTAATAGACTTTCTCAGCATAACAGCGTTATAACGCTGTCAAACGAAATCTCGTTTCAACAAATTTTTAGGCTAATTAATACAATCTAAACTGGGAACTATATTCGTATGTAACAGTACAGCTGCCACTGTATGGCAAGTAAACAGTCAGCAAGTGAATGAGAGTGTACATACGGTGCTATGTAAAATGGTCATGTGGCATTGTTGACCGGAAGTTGCTATCCGGGGAAGTTCGGCCCCAGGTTGCAAGTCTTACTTCGGGTGACAGCACATTGGGCGACTTCCGTGTCGGTGATGCTGCAATGATGACGAGGGCAACACAACACCTAGTTCACGAGCGGAGATAATCTCCAACCCGGCCGAGAATCGAACTTGGGCCCGCAGCATGGTAGGCAAACGTGTTACCACTCAGCTAAACAGGCGGACGGTGCTATGTGATAACTTACAAATGAGCCCACAACTGGTTATTTGTGTTGTAGTTACCCAGAGCTACTGCTTTGGTAGCGCATGATTATTCATGTATTGTGTACAAACTCGTCTTACTTTCTAAAAGGTTGCAGTGTTTATTTTTCGTCCATTTCCACATTTGCATATATAGTGCGTTCGATGCGTTTCCCGGGACATAATTTGAGAATGTTGGAATAATATTTCTAGCAGTAATATCTCCTCGACTATAGTACACCTATACTTTGTCTTCTCACGTTTTTTAACGGTTATTTGTTTGTATTAACATACTATTTTTGCAAGTATTGGTTAAGAGGGAAGATTAAGTAGTGGTCAGTAACATGCACCGTTAAGTTTTCAGAATCCAAGTACCTTCAGTTCTTACATTTAGTCATTATTTTCAGTCTTTACGTAAGTCATTTTTTTCTACATATTCAATCTTATTTTTCATAAGCTAGTTTCCACAGTTAAAGACTGTGGTTCAAATTACCTTACGGCTATTTAGGTTTCCTGCGGTTCCCTAAATAACTTAAGATCAATGTTGGGATGTTCCTCTTCAAAGTATACTGAGGTTTTCCTTCCCCAACCTTGTAGCTCTCGAGTTCGAACGCCAACGGCATCGCGATGGCGGACGTTAACCATAGCTTGATTCTTTCTTTATCTGTTAGCAACTGATACAAACAACAAACTCAATACTGGATGTACTAGGTTCTTCACAGAGAAAGTGACTCTGATTGTGCTAGTGAAATTAAAAGATAATCAGGTTGAATCGTAATTAAGACGAGAGCATTGTTAGCGGTCTCAGACTTAGACGTTGCATTTGCGTACAGTGCCTCTGCGTTGCTCAGTATTATTGGGTAGAGACTAATTGGAATATATAGACTGAACAGCATATAACTATTTCAACACAAACTTGTTAAAGCTTTCACAGCCACATGTCGACAAATTCCCTATTGGCTTCTTCCTGGGATTGTTCAGCCGACTTTTGTTTGATGATTTTTCTGACGTTTCGCCAGCACGAGTGGCTGGCATTGTCAGAGCTCTACCTTACGTTTCAGTCCACTGCCACAATATTACAGCAGGGTTAAGAAAGAAACGGAATATAGCTGAGAGAAGGGTAATTTACGGGAGGATTTCTGGGTCACTAAGTACAAATCAGTTAAATTTGCCAACGGACAGGATATGGAGCTTTTGGAGATGAGAAAGAGATGGTTTATGTTGGTGGAGACTCGCCACAGTCTAATGCTCTTTTTCATGGGATACACGATTACTTGAAAAATCTGAGAATAGGAGCTTAATCAGCTGGTAAAATGTATGTGTGGAACAGAGTAAGTCGATGCAGCTGAGGCAGGGAACGTGATGTCAAAGAACAATTCTCAGACAGTGAATGGATTTGAAAGGAGCGAAGGTGCTATCAAGCTGAAAAACTAAACGTAAGATCTTTTGCATGTGAATGTTGGCAGAAGAACATAATCCTCGTGTTTGGCCTGTTAGTGGTTTTGTTCCATTGTGTGATTTCCGTTGGACAGTTACTAACTAGGGCTTTCAGGTTAATTTTTTCCGACCAGTAGTCCCAGATATTTTGAAGTAATAAAAAGCTGTATCGGCGGCTTGGGTGCAGAGAGAATTCAAGAAGACGTACCCGGCGATTGACTGAAGTGGATGATTCAGTGACATACTTTGCACCCATACAAAGAATCTTAGAACATATTCTCAGCTCAACTGACATGCCTCGAACACAACGACCTTATACATACCAACCAGTGCGGATTTCAAAAACACAGATAATGTGAAGCGCAACTCGCACTTTTCTCACATGACATACTGAAATCCATGCATCAAGGCAGTCAGGTAGGTACAGTCTTTCTCGATTGTGGAAAAGTATTTGACTCAGTACCACACCAAGGCTTAATGTCGAAAGTACGATCGTATGGATATCAAGCTAAATTTGTGACTGCATTGAGGACGTCTTGGTAGGAATGAAGGAGACTCAAAGACAGATATAGAAATAGCTTCAGATGTGTCCCAGAGAAGTGCTGATTGGTTGATTTGGAGAAGGAGACCAAACAGCGAGGTCATCGGTCCCATCGGGTTAGGGTAGGATTGGGACGTTAATCGGCCGTGCCCTTTCAGAGGAACCATCCCGGCATTTGCCTGAAGCGATTTAGGGAAATCATGGAAAACCTAAATCAGGATGGCTTGAACCGTCATCATCCCGAATGCAACTGCAGAGTGCTAACCACTGCGCCTTCTCGCTCGGTCAGAGAAGTTTGTTGAGTCCCTTGCTGTTCCTGTTGTGTAGTAATGACCTTGCGGAGAATATTAATAGTAACCTCAGACTTTTCACGGAATATGCAGTTATCTATAATGATATACGGTCTGAACGAAGCCGTGCAAGTATTCGATCATACCTTTTTAAGTGGTGCAAAGATTGATAACTTGCTTCAAATGTTCGGAAATGTAAAATTGTATGCTTCAAAAAACGAAACAACGTAGTGTCTTATGAATATAATATCAATCAGTCACAGTTGGAATCGATAAACCGACACAACTACCTGGATGTAACACTTCGTAGGGACATGAAGTCGAACGATCACATAGGCCCAGTCGTGCGCAAAATAGGTAGCAGATTACTATTTATTGGTAGATCACTAGGAGAATGCAATTAGTCTTCATAGGAGACTGCTTACAAATCACTCGTCATAAATTGTCGAAGTAAGTAGCTGTTCTACATTATGTTCTACATGGTTGCAGATGACAAACTGTGAAACAAAGCATTAAATAACTTAAATTATATATATATATAAGACACTATTTATAGATTTCAAACAATATATATATTTTGTTTGAAATCTATAAATAGTGTCTTAAAAACCCAAATTTATATGTATACAAGTAGCAAAAAGCACTTTTCCTTTTTATAGAACATAAAAAAACACTGCTGATGACGCTGAAACTTCAGCGAAACATGTCTGGGGAATAAAAATAAAAATTGTGTTTTGCTCGAGGCGGACACTTTGCAGAAACAAATCTACTGACAAAGCTACAAGAACAGACTTTAAATCATGAATCTAGGAAGATACTATAATATCACTTCCATAGGAATCGAGAAGACAAGATTAGATTCCTTATGGCATACACAGAGGCATTCAAACAAATATTATTCCTGCACTCCTTACGGAATGGAGAGAGGAAAAGCTCTGCCACGCACTTCATAGTGGTTTGCAGAGTATGGATGTAGATGTAAATGTGGGAAGTACGTAAGTGATGGACAGTAGTGGAACTGGGTATAGTGTAAGAATAGTAGTAAATATAGCTCATTGTGGTAGTGGTTGTATTCTTAGTAGCAGAAATCACTGTGGTGATGGCAAGTAGTATTGCGTTAGCTGTAGTAGTAATTGTATTTTTATTACACGCCGATGTAAGAAAAAATTATTAAATGCTGATATGAATAATCTAAGTAAGGATAAATAAAGTCTGTATTTAAAGTTCAGGTAATATGCTAAAATGTAGACAATATGTAAGTGGTGCCATGGTGGTTGTTGCAGGCGCGTGGTGCGGACGGGTTTGGAGTCGGTGCCCGACCTCACGGGGCTGAGCCGCGCCGCCGTCGTACACATGGTGTAAGTACCACAGCACGCCAGTCTCCTGCTTCTCAGCTGGCAGTACAGTGAAACACGCTTTAGCTTCTTCTATGGAGGCCTTCCTTTATAGCCACGTTTTTTTTTTCCTTTCTTTTCTTATTCTTTCTGTAGTTCCAGTTCCATACATTATGTTTGTTCTCGTTCTCAAACTTGATGGCAAAGGCCATAAGATGTGTTTAGCACAACGAAACGATTTCATGGTGTAGTCAGTGGTGCCATGCAATCATGTAAAACCCTCGGCAGTAATTACAGGAGAAACCACCAAAGTATTTCGTCCCAGAGACATTTACGTGGCAATCGGTAACTGTACATGCCATCAACACTGAACGACCTTGTACTGACACACGATCTAAAAATTAACGCGAAACCTTCATCTACTAAACAAAGGAAGACCCCAGTAGACTACAGCCACTAAATGACTGAACATGGGTATTAAATCCCACAACCATAATACACACATATAAAATCTCCTTTCCTTACCATTATTGCCTACTCGAATACTGTATGAACTTTGGCTCCTCCAAAGTTTTACCACTCTCCCTGCGAATGACATGCACGTCACTTTGTTTTAAACACCTTCCTCCACTCGTAACACTGGAGCAGCTCATTAAAAGCGTACACTTAGTACACCTTCGCCTCCCCTGCACCTCTCATAAGCTTGAGCCTCAGCAAGCTAATCTCCCTCGTACTTGAGAACTCTGGCCTGCTACCGCACCTCTGTCAATACATCCCACCTTCCCTTCATCTCCAAACTCTCCAGATCTTCTTACAGTGTTTCATTTGAGCGTATAGGTGATTTAGAAAATAAATTACGAGTGCACATTTGTCACGGCAGTTATTCCCCTACTTAAATAGTCAGCCATTCACAGAAGCTATATTATTTTCTACTGTAGGGTTACTTGCTGTTTATTATCTCCACCTTCCAGAGTAGTATGTATTAATTAATCCGTTTCTGTCGATGACCTTGTACTGAAGTAGATGGAATCGCAGGTACGCTGTGTATTAACTAAAATGTAATAAAAGCAAATCATTTAATGCAGTTATCGTCTTTAAATATTTTACAGTATATCCTTGACTTATACCATTATGAAAACCATAGCACATCAAGCAATGCGCAAAGTTACTTAAAGTGTTCTCAGTCCTATAGAGAAAGTGAATTTGCAGTGTGTCATGAATTTTAATCATTTCTGATGTGTTTTTAAATAATGACATTTAATCTCCGTTTCTTTAGCGATGCTAGTTAAAACCTGCACTTGTCTGTTGGTGGTAATTTCCTATGGGACCAAACTGCTGGGATCATCAATCCCTAGGCTTACACACTATTTCATCTAATTTAAACTAACTTATGGTAAGGACAACACACACACCCATGCCCGAGGGAGGTCTCGAACCTCCGACGGGCACCTTGTATACGTGTCCAATAGCCAAGATTAATTTTATTGTTATAGAAATTCAGATTTTATATAAACCATTAATAGCAGATAGGACTGACGCTGTACAACTACGTGTATTCCGTTCACATGATGTATATAGCGGGTATTTTATGGTCTCAAGACGTCATTTCAATCACCTACGCTTCCCAGAGCATATACTCACGAAACCTACCAATCTTGCAAACATAACTTAAGTTTCCCAACCCATCGCATTATAACTAAAGGCTCCAACTCACAACTCTTCCTGTTTTCCTCAGCTGGCGTCGCACTCACCTCCTCGTACCCACATCCGACCGATCACTTCCTTCCCACACAGACGTCCCACTTCGGGTTCCATACAACTTCCTGTGCATCTCCAAGATCGCGCCATAACTATCAGCATCTATTTTACGTCCTTAAACTTTGTATATTAAAATAGTAAATTTTATAATTCAGTGGCAAAAGAGCAGCAGTTTGGTAACTGCCAGCCCCTGCCCCCTCCAGTAGGAGGAATGTAGATAACTGTTGACCAAAAAACAAAGGTAGGTACATTTTTTTCAAATGAAAAACCATTTTTGTTTCTCTGCTGATAGTTAGTGTCTTCATTTCTGTAGTTTTGCTACAGCTTAGTTGGAAAATCAGCTCATTCTAAACTGAAACTGTTGAATTTTTCAGTGAAATTGAAGAGAGAAAATTCGAAAGTAGCAAGGAGTAAGGTAACTAAAAACTACGCACGCTCCATTACAGGGTTAAAAGTCACGAAATAAGGTCACTCTGATAGTACCAAAAAAGGGAAAAAGGAGTATTGTACACAATAACTATTAAATATAACTTCCATCCTACTTCCCAGAAGCGTACTTTCAAAGAGTAATCTACAAACACACTTCGAAGTCCTAATACCTAATACATTGAAGCTATACAAAATAGACATATATCATCTTGAGTATTAAAGCCACATCACCGTGTATGTAGCAGCGTCCTGGTCCGCACGAATGCCGACACAATGCCGCAGCACTGCTCAGTCGCTTCTGAAGTTCTTGTTTTTCTTTGTGTTTTACTACCCCGGTTAATTCACATCGATAAAATTAAAATCGCAAGTGACTAATTTGAGACAGCTCCATCGAAAGGGCAAGGAAAATTATTCACTAAAAATATTTTGTAAGTAAGAGGAAACAAACCGATGATTTCTGTTGGCAATCAACGTAGCTTGAAAGACATAATGAGCATTATTTTTTTGGCTGACTCCACATATACATTACAAAAGCTAAATTACGTATATCTTCCGAAACATCAGAGAAAATGTGCCATACAGCTGCTGGTCGGACAACTAAGTATATAATGCTCTAAGACATAAAAGGACACACCACGAAGGAATCATCCAAATGGAAATTGATAGAAGTACATGAACAGACACCCAAATGATTAAAATTTCAGAAAAATTGGATGATTTATTCAAAAGAAAGAGCTTCACAAACTGAGCAAGTCAGTAACGTGTTGGTCCACATTGGCCTTCATGCAAGCACCTATTCAGCTTGGCACTGAGTGATAGAATTATTGGACGTCCCTCTGAGAGATACCGTGGCAGATTCTCTTAAACTGGCGCGTTAGATGGTCAAAATTCCAAGCTGGTTGGAGGGCCCTGAAAAAATACTCTAAACGTTCTCTAGTGGGAATAGATCCGGAGGCCTTGCAGGCCAATTTAGGGTTGGACAAGCACGAAGACAAGAAGTAGAATTATCTTGCTGAAATGTAAGGCCAAAATGGCTTACCATGAAGTGGGAAGAAACAGGGCGTAGAATATCGTCGACTTTCCGCTATGCTGTAAGGCTGCCGCGGGTGACAACCAAAGGGGTTCTGCTGTAAAATGGAGTGTCACTCCAGACCATCGAACTTGGATGTCTGGACGTATGGCCGATGATGGGTTGATTGGTAGCCCGCTACTGTCCGGGGCGTCTCCAGACACTTATTCGGCCTGGAATCTCATTGACTGGAGTAATCTTCAGTAATGATTCCCACTTCGAACTGAGCCCCGATGACCAGGGAAGACTTGTCTGGAGACGCCCTGCACAGTGGTGGGACACCATCCTTGACGATCACCCACCACACGGCCAGACACCCAACAGTGATGGTCTGGGTTGTCATTTCATAGCTGGACCCCTTTGGTTGTCATCCGCAGCATCCTTACAGCTCAGCGGTGCGATGGTATTCTACAGCCCGATTTGTTGCCCTTCATGGCTAGCCATACTGCGCTTACATCTGTGCAAGATAATGCCCGGCCTCTCTCGTCGATAGTTTCTACTGATTGTCTTCGTACTTGTCAGACCCTACGTTGGACAGGAAGGCCGCCTAATCTCTCCTCAATTGAGGTCATTTGGGGCGTTATGGGCAGGATCCTCCAACCAGCAGGGAATTTTGACGATCCAACGTGCCAGTTGAACAGAATCTGGAACGATATCCCTCAGAAAGACATCCGACAACTCTATCAATCAAAGCGAAGACGAATAACTACTCGCATAAGGGCCAGAGGTGGCCCGACGCTTTATTGACTGGCTCAGTTTGTGAAGCTCACTCTGTTGAATAAATCGTCCAGTTTTTCTGAAATTTTAATCATTTGTTTATCTGTACATGGTTCAAATGGCTCTGAGCACTATGGGACTTAACTTCTGAGGTCATCAGTCCCCTATAACTTAGAGCTACTTAAACCTAACTAACCTAATGACATCACACACATCCATGCCTGAGGCAGGATTCGATCCTGCGACCGTAGTGGTTGCTCGGTTCCAGACTGTAGCGCCTAGAACCGCTCGGCCACTCCGGCCGGCTATCTGTACATGTACAAAACGTCTATAGATTTCCGCCTTATTCGGATAGTTCCTTCGTTGTGGGTGTTTTCTACTTTTTATTTATTTATTTTTCTCTTAGAGACCACACAAGTTCAGCTTACAACATAACATTGCAATAAAAAGGCAGTAAGTATCGTGTACTATGGTGGGATAGTGAAGAAGTTCAAGAGAATCAGCTGAACTGAATATAACAAGTCAGCATTATGACATGATATTTACAGTAATTGGAAGTATTCGGTAACTGTACTAGTGTTCACACAGTAAAGCAATATACTTTGTTTGTTACATGAACTCACGTATACTTTTACTCCTTTTAACTGACGACATTATTGATCGGGTGTCTCTTATTTTTCTTTCCATCATATCGCTGTTCGCAAAGAGTAGTCCGAGGTACTGGCTGAGAATTTTTCACGGCTGTTGTGATGGGTCAAAGAAATGCACAATAGCAACAGGGATGTACATGGTGACATTTTGGAATATCCATTCAGCATTTGGCGTTGATTTTTATTTAGTACATGTTCGGCGGTGACATTTATGATGTCACTACAGTGAATGTGAAAAAGCAGAGGAAGCAAATGTTATCGACAGCGAAAGTGAACTCAGCAAATGTTTTCGAGAGGGTGTCCCAAACAGTGACTGTGTCCCCATGTGGAACATCCCCAGTGTTACGAGACACAGAGTGAAAAGTCATGCGACTGAAAATTCCCGTTTAGAAAATGGGTTAAATAACAGATACACATAATAACTGTGTACTATTCCTAATGTCTGACTGTTTCAGAATCTCAGAAAACATTACAGACCAGCACATTATGTCATTCGTGACGGACAATAACCTTCTCCCGTTCGTTTGCAACGCGGCTAGGTTTCAATCATACGTAGAAGCTTGCAAACAGTAGATGCAGAAAACAAGTATATTCCGTCTGCCTAAATTTTAAACATGTGTTCCACACTGCAACACACTGTACACTAACAACCCAGATTTTACAGAGTAGCTTCCCAAACATTTTTTCAACAAGAAGAATTCTCGATGTGGGTATAGAATCAATTACATAATACTGCATGGTGAATGTTCAACAGAAAAGAAAGTAGCATTGGGTGTGTCCCATGGAAGCGTAAGTGGACGTTAGTTTTCTCAAAATAAATAAACTATTAAATTTAATGGCATCCCTCACTGAATGAAGAAAACAGTAAGCTAATATACAACAACCAGAGAAACGACCCGATAGTGTCCAGTCGCCAGAGCAGTTAAAAACCTCTGGTGAGTCTCACATCATTTGAATATCTGTTATGTGAAATACGGCTTTTAAAACCGTGCGGCCTTACATATTTTTCAACCTTTTGCTAATCTTATAATGCCTATTCAACTACCATGACCAACACCCTCTACACTGCAAGAAAGAGTATCAGTTTTTCGAAACCCATTACCGACGCAGAAATTTGAAATTCGGCTCAAAGGTGCCTATAGCCATTTGTTGTAATGGTGCAAAAGTGTGGCACCCTGCGACGTCACCCCTGAGAAAAAAGGCAACAGCTCAGAATGTCATGTCTACATCTACAACTACATCTATATGATTACTCTGCAGTTTGCAATTAAGTGTTTGGAGGAGGTTTCGTCGAACCACCTTTAAGCTACTCTACCGTTCCACTCTCTGACAGTGCGGGAGGGAAACGAACACTTACATCTTTTGTGCGGACTCTTATTTATCTTATTGTATTATTATCATCATTTCTGTCTATGTAGGTGGACGTCAACAAAATACACTCCTGGAAATGGAAAAAAGAACACATTGACACCGGTGTGTCAGACCCACCATACTTGCTCCGGACACTGCGAGAGGGCTGTACAAGCAATGATCACACGCACGGCACAGCGGACACACCAGGAACCGCGGTGTTGGCCGTCGAATGGCGCTAGCTGCGCAGCATTTGTGCACCGCCGCCGTCAGTGTCAGCCAATTTGCCGTGGCATACGGAGCTCCATCGCAGTCTTTAACACTGGTAGCATGCCGCGACAGCGTGGACGTGAACCGTATGTGCAGTTGACGGACTTTGAGCGAGGGCGTATAGTGGGCATGCGGGAGGGCGGGTGGACGTACCGCCGAATTGCTCAACATGTGTGGCGTGAGGTCTCCACAGTACATCGATGTAGTCGCCAGTGGTCAGCGGAAGGTGCACGTGCCCGTCGACCTGGGACCGGACCGCAGCGACGCACGGATGCACGCCAAGACCGTAGGATCCTACGCAGTGCCGTAGGGGACCGCACCGCCACTTCCCAGCAAATTAGGGACACTGTTGCTCCTGGGGTATCGGCGAGGACCATTCGCAACCGTCTCCATGAAGCTGGGCTACGGTCCCGCACACCGTTAGGCCGTCTTCCGCTCACGCCCCAACATCGTACAGCCCGCCTCCAGTGGTGTCGCGACAGGCGTGAATGGAGGGACGAATGGAGACGTGTCGTCTTCAGCGATGAGAGTCGCTTCTGCCTTGGTGCCAATGATGGTCGTATGCGTGTTTGGCGCCGTGCGGGTGAGCGCCACAATCAGGACTGTATACGACCGAGGCACACAGGGCCAACACCCGGCATCATGGTGTGGGGAGCGATCTCCTACACTGGCCGTACACCAATGGTGATCGTCGAGGGGACACTGAATAGTGCACGGTACATCCAAACCGTCATCGAACCCATCGTTCTACCATTCCTAGACCGGCAAGGGAACTTGCTGTTCCAACAGGACAATGCACGTCCGCATGTATCCCGTGCCACCCAACGTGCTCTAGAAGGTGTAAGTCAACTACCCTGGCCAGCACGATCTCCGGATCTGTCCCCCATTGAGCATGTTTGGGACTGGATGAAGCGTCGTCTCACGCGGTCTGCACGTCCAGCACGAACGCTGGTCCAACTGAGGCGCCAGGTGGAAATGGCATGGCAAGCCGTTCCACAGGACTACATCCAGAATCTCTACGATCGTCTCCATGGGAGAATAGCAGCCTGCATTGCTGCGAAAGGTGGATATACACTGTACTAGTGCCGACATTTTGCATGCTCTGTTGCCTGTGTCTATGTGCCTGTGGTTCTGTCAGTGTGATCATGTGATGTATCTGACCCCAGGAATGTGTCAGTAAAGTTTCCCCTTCCTGGGACAATGAATTCACGGTGTTCTTATTTCAATTTCCAGGAGTGTATCTTCACCCTCTGAGGAGAAAGTTGCCGATTGAAATTCCATGAGAATGTCCAGGTGCAACGAAAAACGCCTTTGTTTTAATAAGTGCCACCCAAATTCGTGTCTCGTATCATCTACATCTACATCCATACTCCACAAGCCACCTGACAGTGTGTGGCAGAGGGTACCTTCAGTACCTCTATCGGTTCTCCCTTCTATTCCAGTCTCGTACTGTTCGTGGAAAGAAGTATTGTCGGTACGCCTCTGCGTGCGCTCCAATCTCTCTGATTTTATCCTCATGGTCTCTTCGCGAGATATACGTATGAGGGAGCAATATACTGCTTGACTCCTCGGTGAAGGTATGTTCTGGAAACTTCAACAAAAGCCCGTACCGAGCTATTGAGCGTCTCTCCTACAGAGTCTTCCACTAGAGTTTATCTATCATCTCCGTAACGCTTTCGCGATTACTAAATGATCCTGTAACGAAGCGTGCTGCTCTCCATTGGATCTTCTCTATCTCTTCTATCAATCCTATCTGGTACGGATCCCACACTGGTGAACAGTATTCAAGCAGTGGGCTAACAAGTGTACTGTAACCTACTTCCTTTGTTTTCGGATTGCATTTCCTTAGGATTCTTCCAATGAATCTCAGTCTGACATCAGCTTTACCGACTATCAACTTTATATGATCATTCCATTTTAAATCACTCCTAATGCGTACTCCCAGATAATTTATGGAATTAACTGCTTCCAGTTGCGTGACCTGCTATATTGTAGCTAAATGATAAGTAATCTTTATTTCTATGTATTCGCAGCACATTACACTTGTCTACATTGAGATTCAATTGCCATTCCCTGCATCATGCGTCAATTCGCTCCAGATCCTCCTGCATTTCAGTACAATTTTCCATTGTTACAGCCTCTCGATATACCACAGCATCAACCGCAAAAAGTCTCAGTGAACTTCCGATGTTATCCACAAGGTCATTTATGTATATTGTGAGTAGCAACGGTCCTACGACACTCTCCTGCGACACACCTGAAATCACTCTTATTTCGGAAGACTTCTCTCCATTGAGAATGACATGCTGCGTTCTGTTATCTATGAACTCTTCAATCCAATCACACAATTGCTATTACTTTGTTCATTAAACGACTGTGGGGAACTGTATCGAATGCCTCGCGGAAGTCAAGAAATACGGTATCTACCTGGGAACCCGTGTCTATGGCCCTCTGAGTCTCGTGGACGAATAGCGCGAGCTGGGTTTCACACGATCGTCTTTTTCGAAACCCATGCTAATTCCTACAGAGTAGATTTCTAGTCTCCAGAATAGTCATTATACTCGAACATAATACGTGTTCCAAAATTCTACAATTGATCGACGTTAGAGATATAGGTCTATAGTTCTGCACATCTGTTCGACGTCCCTTTTTGAAAACGGGGACGACCTGTGACCTTTTCCAATCCTTTGGAACGCTACGCTCTTCTAGAGACCTACGGTACACCGCTGCAAGAAGGAGGGGTAAGTTCCTTCGCGTACTGTGTAAAATCGAACTGGTATCCCATCAGGTCCAGCGGCCTTTCCTGTATTGTGCGATTTCAATTGTTTCTCCATCCCTCTGTCGTCTATATCTATATCTACCATTTTGTCATCTGTGCGACAATCTAGAGAAGGAACTACAGTGCAGTCTTCCTCTGTGAAACAGCTTTGGAAAAAGACATTTAGTATTACGGCCTGTCATGCTCTGTTTCAGTACCATCTTGGTCACAGAGTGTCTGGACATTCTGTTTTGATCCACCTACCGCTTTGACAGAAGACCAAAATTTCTTAGGATTTTCTGCCAAGTCAGTACATAGAACTTTACTTTCGAATTCGTTGAACGCCTCTCGCATAGCCCTCCTCACACTACATTTCGCTTCGCATTATTTTTGTTTGTCTGCAAGGCTTTGGCTATATTTATGTTTGCTGTGAAGTTCCCTATGCTTCCGCAGCAGTTTTCTAACTCGGTTGTTGTGCCACGGTGGCTCTTTTCCATCTCTTACGACCTTGCTTGGCACATACTCATCTAATGCATATTGTACGATGGTTTTGAACTTTGTCCACTGATCCTCAACACTATCTGTACTTCAGACAAAACTTTTGTGTTGAGCCGTAAAGTACTCTGAAATCTGCTTTTTGTCACTTTTGCTAAACAGAAAAATCTTCCTACCTTTTTTAAGATTTCTATTTACGGCTGAAATCATCGATGCAGTAACCGCTTTATGATCGCTGATTCCCTGTTCTGCGTTAACTGTTTCAAATAGTTTGGGTCTGTTTGTCACCAGAAAGTCTAATATGTTATCACCACGATTCGTACCCGTTATAAACGTTTGAGTCTCCCAGTCTATATGCGGCAAATTAAAATCTCCACCCAGAACTATAACATGGTGGGGAAATCTACTCGAAATATTTTCCAACTTTTCCTTCAGGTGCTCTGCCACAACAGCTGTTGCGACAGGGGGCCTATAGAGACATCCAATTACCATGTTTGAAGCTCATTTAACCGTGACCTTCACCCAAATTATTTCACATTTCGGATCTCCGTCAATTTCCTTCGATACTATTGCACTTTTTATAGCTATAAACACGCCTCCCACTTCACTGTCCAGCGTGTTTCTGCCATATACATTCCAATCTGAGTTTAGAATTTTATTACTGTTTACATCTGGTTTCAGCCAATTTTCTGTCCCTAGTAGTATGTGGGCATTATGACCGTTTGTGATTACGTAGGCTTTCCCGGCGTAATAAGTCTTGGAGTCGTCGGGCTATGGAGTTGGGACCATCTCCGGAGGTGAATGAAGAGGAATATAGATCTGAGGCCTTTCTTCCTTATGCTGGAGGCTTATCGTTTAGGATTGGACGAATTGTAAGGAATTTTAACATTAAGAGTGTATTCCGCTCACCTTATAAGATTAGGGCTCTGCTCGGCTCTGTGAAAGACGATTTGGGGCTTAGGAAACCCGGTGTGTACAAAATTCCGTGTCAATGTGGGAAAGCTTACATTAGCCGTTCGATTCGCACAGTGCATGACAGGTGTGTGGAACATCGCCGTCATACGAGGCTACAGCAGCCGGAAAAATCGGCAGTAGCAGAACACTGCCTAAATGAGAGACACAGTATGAATTTTGATGAAACTGTGGTAGTTGCCAACAGTTCCCGTTTTTAGAACAGTGTCTATGAAGAGGCGATTGAAATTAGGTTGGCTGATAATTTAATCAACAGAGACAATGGGTTTCCTCTTAGCAAGACGTGGAATCCTGTATTACCTCGCATCAGAACTGAACGTTCTTCGGTGCTGCCCTGAGTGCGATATATCGTTGCCAGCAGTGTTTCACTAAGGGCGGCGCCACCTCCCTGTCTTGGAAGGCAGAAACCGAGATGGGCGGCGCATGCGCCGTGTACTGAACGGCGCCTATATAGGACGTCGATTTGCAACCTGGCGTCAGTTCTTAGCGAGACTCATCAGCAGAAGCAGCATTTTCCTGAAGATGGCGACCAGTTGAATCGACGAAATATCTAGTCAAGTTGATTTTAGGATCCGGCAGCAAACCCGGAGAGACTTTCAAGATTGTGCCCGTTTATTAATGAGAGCAGTTCTGGGACCTGGCGCTGTCTCCCCTATTACACGACAATACAAAACGAGCTGCCTTCTTTAAACTTTTTCGATGTTCTCCGTCAGTCCTATCTGGAGCGGATCCCGCACTGCGCAGCGATACTCCAGAAGAGGACGGACAAGCGTAGTTGACCAGTTACTTTTAAGAGTGTTCTGCGAATAATTCGCATAGTTTGGTTTGCTTTCAGCACAACATTATCCATGCGATCGTTCCAACTGAAGTTATTAGTAACTGTAATCCCTGAGAATGTAGTTGTGTTTTCAGGTTTTAGATTTGTGTGATTTATCGTGTAACTGAAATTTAGCGGATTCTTTTTAGTGCTCATGCAGATAACTTAATACTTTTCATGATTTAGAGTCAATTGTCACTATTTGCAGCATACATGTGAGGTATAAAGTTGGGTTAATGATGTCACATTGACACAATCCTACCCAACGCACCATGGACATGTCACATGATGGGAAAGTCTTCACATCCTCTCTTATCTACATTTTACCCCTTCTCATGCCGCATTTGCGATGGAGGTCAGAACTGCGACATTCAGCGTCGAAATCACACGGTTTTCTTACGAGCAGACGAGGAAAATATTTCAGACACACCGTCGCTCAGAATCGAGACGCAAAGGCCTCAGGAGGTGGCATAAAGAATGTCAATGAAACCACGCCATCCCTTGGGGCATTTCGCGGTCTAAATCGACAGTTCGCAGTGCGATAGCAATAGGATGACGTTCTTGACAAATACGTTCACACGGACGTGATTGCCCCCTTTGCAATGAAGTGCGGCCCCAATTTTCGCTCTGGTATACATGGTGGAACCACTAGGGACCATTCAAAACAACTAGGCGACATCTGAACTCTTTGAGCCCTCTTGCTTCGCGCCCTTCTGTGGCTCGATCACGGAGGGCTGCAACACTGACATGTGCGTGAATAAAACGGCAAAGGTCACTCTAAGACCCGCTTGTTCGGAAACACCCTCGGTGCTCCCCACGTGCCTTTGTTGAGCCAGTTAAAAAATGCAACTGTCAGAGACTCCGGTACCCATTCAGCTGAGTGGTGCGTCGCTGCTATTCCAGCGCCTGAGGCAACCACACCTAAATGGTGCCTGTAATGTTTTCTTCTGCCATCGAAATAGAAACCGCGTAATTTCAACGCTGAGTGCCGCGATTCTGACCTTTATCCCAGAGGAGTCAAAGGGAGGTGTGAAATTTGGGTAAGATGATGTGCGACATGACTACATTTGGCAGAACTGTGGTGAAATTTGCTGCCAATTTGATATTATTAACCCGCCTTACATCTCGCGCGTGCTTCTGGGTTGGGACCTTTTTTTCCGCATGGGTGGACACCTTGCTGTTTGAAGCACCGAGTTCGAGTGTGACGTCGAAAGCCGCCATGATTTTGCACTGTTACAGAGGAAGGTTTAGGCACCTTTGAGTTAAATTTCAAACTTATACGTCTGTAATGGAGACAGTACGGTGTTTCGAAAGCGTATAATGTTTTGAGTATTTTAATCTCATTACACCGTTATTAGAAATAGCAGTCCACACTGATCGAGGAGAGCTATGGGCCTAATTGCCTCTGTCTAGGATAAAATGTCGTTGCTTGAACCTGTGATTTGGTAAATACTGTTTTATCGTGATTCGTTGCATATTCTGTAACGAGGGAATCAAGTGTGTAACTATCAGAGACGACAGGGACGAACTCTCCTTGATACACTCCTGGAAATGGAAAAAAGAACACATTGACACCGGTGTGTCAGACCCACCATACTTGCTCCGGACACTGCGAGAGGGCTGTACAAGCAATGATCACACGCACGGCACAGCGGACACACCAGGAACCGCGGTGTTGGCCGTCGAATGGCGCTAGCTGCGCAGCATTTGTGCACCGCCGCCGTCAGTGTCAGCCAGTTTGCCGTGGCATACGGAGCTCCATCGCAGTCTTTAACACTGGTAGCATGCCGCGACAGCGTGGACGTGAACCGTATGTGCAGTTGACGGACTTTGAGCGAGGGCGTATAGTGGGCATGCGGGAGGCCGGGTGGACGTACCGCCGAATTGCTCAACACGTGGGGCGCGAGGTCTCCACAGTACATCGATGTTGTCGCCAGTGGTCGGCGGAAGGTGCACGTGCCCGTCGACCTGGGACCGGACCGCAGCGACGCACGGATGCACGCCAAGACCGTAGGATCCTACGCAGTGCCGTAGGGGACCGCACCGCCACTTCCCAGCAAATTAGGGACACTGTTGCTCCTGGGGTATCGGCGAGGACCATTCGCAACCGTCTCCATGAAGCTGGGCTACGGTCCCGCACACCGTTAGGCCGTCTTCCGCTCACGCCCCAACATCGTGCAGCCCGCCTCCAGTGGTGTCGCGACAGGCGTGAATGGAGAGACGAATGGAGACGTGTCGTCTTCAGCGATGAGAGTCGCTTCTGCCTTGGTGCCAATGATGGTCGTATGCGTGTTTGGCGCCGTGCAGGTGAGCGCCACAATCAGGACTGCATACGACCGAGGCACACAGGCCCAACACCCGGCATCATGGTGTGGGGAGCGATCTCCTACACTGGCCGTACACCACTGGTGATCGTCGAGGGGACACTGAATAGTGCACGGTACATCCAAACCGTCATCGAACCCATCGTTCTACCATTCCTAGACCGACAAGGGAACTTGCTGTTCCAACAGGACAATGCACGTCCGCATGTATCCCGTGCCACCCAACGTGCTCTAGAAGGTGTAAGTCAACTACCCTGGCCAGCAAGATCTCCGGATCTGTCCCCCATTGAGCATGTTTGGGACTGGATGAAGCGTCGTCTCACGCGGTCTGCACGTCCAGCACGAACGCTGGTCCAACTGAGGCGCCAGGTGGAAATGGCATGGCAAGCCGTTCCACAGGACTACATCCAGCATCTCTACGATCGTCTCCATGGGAGAATAGCAGCCTGCATTGCTGCGAAAGGTGGATATACACTGTACTAGTGCCGACATTGTGCATGCTCTGTTGCCTGTGTCTATGTGCCTGTGGTTCTGTCAGTGTGATCATGTGATGTATCTGACCCCATGAATGTGTCAATAAAGTTTCCCCTTCCTGGGACAATGAATTCACGGTGTTCTTATTTCAATTTCCAGGAGTGTATATTGCCAGTGGGTCGTGGACTTGGGAGAAAACAAGACATCGAAATGACTAGGAACATAGTTGACTGAGATTGTGGAATTCAGTTCAGTCAGAGACTCAGTTCACACATGTTTGCACGTCGGGATATTCAGCCGCCAAATAATTGTTAAAATTCATGGTGTCATTTATTTGCGAATTGTGAAAAATAAATGATACTTGAAGGTTTCACCGTTAATTTTAACAAAGATTCAATTCCTTATCGTGACTCGCGAGTGGACCTCACAGGCTGCTCTGAACTCTTCCACTTACTTCATCCTTGTGTTATTTGATGGTCGCTGCCCGGGAGTAAATTTTCTAAATCAGTACAACACAACTGTCAAAAAATAAGATTATAAGATTTCTGACCGCTGTTGACTATACGAGTAAAACATTGTAACTTACCACCATGTTGTTTTTGTTGTTGTGGTCTTCAGTCCTGAGACTGGTTTGATGCAGCTCTCCATGCTACTCTATCCTGTGCAAGCTTCTTCATCTCCCAGTACCTACTGCAACCTACATCCTTCTGAATCTGCTTAGTGTATTCATCTCTTGGTCTCCCTCTACGATTTTACCCTCCACGCTGCCCTCCAATACTAAATTGGTGATCCCTTGATGCCTCAGAACATGTCCTACCAACCGATCCCTTCTTCTGGTCAAGTTGTGCCACAAACTTCTCTTCTCCCCAGTCCTATTCAATACCTGCTCATTAGTTATGTGATCTACCCATCTAATCTTCAGCATTCTTCTGTAGCACCACATTTCGAAAGCTTCTATTCTCTTCTTGTCCAAACTATTTATCGTCCATGTTCCACTTCCATACATGGCTACACTCCATACAAATACTTTCAGAAATGACTTCCTGACACTTAAATCTATACTCGATGTTAACAAATTTCTCTTCTTCAGAAACGCTTTCCTTGCCATTGCCAGTCTGCATTTTATATCCTCTCTGCTTCGACCATCATCAGTTATTTTGCTCCCCAAATAGCAAAACTCCTTTACTACTTTAAGTGTCTCATTTCCTAATCTAATTCCCTCAGCATCACCCGACTTAATTCGACTACATTCCATTATCCTCGTTTTGCTTTTGTTGATGTTCATCTTATACCCTCCTTATATCCTTACCACCATAGGCGAAAAAAAATCATTTTCTATGTACGCTGTGTAGCATCTTTTGCGATCATAAATCGCTGTTTCGTATCTCGTTAGTAGTAACATTATTTTTTTTCACATTTATTTAAATTACACATTTCTTAACAAACAGAAATGTTAATCAACTAATATTGAACTATAATTTTTAACAAAAACTGTGTATTCTTAGTTGAAATTACTAGTGGTATGAAAATAAATTAAAATTTGATGAAAACATGCGAGATGCCTAATATCCTAACGAAAAACGAAACTGACATTTGGTGTTTCACGAGTTTGCCGCAAAAATAGCGGACGTATGCAGTACTTTGAATAAATTGCGGAAATCACTCCGCCATTTACAAAAACTTGAGTAAGGTGGCTGTTGAGTTTGTTTGTTTTTAAGCGTCGAAGCTGGGAACTGTGTAATTTTCGGCATAAAAAAAGGAAATCTCGCGATCACGCCCTAAATACCACGCGATAGTTGACCGACCGCCCTGTCATCTTCAGTCATTCATCATCGGGTGCGGTATGGAGAGGCATGGGGTCAGCACACCACACTCCCGGCCGCTACCTCTCAATCAGGTAGCTCCTCAATCTGCATGACGAGGCTGAGTGCACGCCGGTTCATACCTCGCACCGTGGAAAAGTTCCTGCCAGTACTGGGAATCGAATCCGGGTCCCCGGTATGAGGATTTCTTGTGTTTGATCTCTCACCTATGGAGGCGGACACTAACGACATCAGTTTATACTTTTAACGGACAGAAGTTATATTTTCATGCTTTAAGTAAACCAATAGAGATTGTATTGTAAAAATGATATTCCACTCGCCCATGCCGGTTCCCGTTTCCGTCATGCTTCAATGTGCAATGTCAGTCGAGTGTTACGGGCCATACCATAGTCGGGTGGTATGGACTAAACAAAAATTTTTTTGTTTTGTCTTTAGGCCGCGATGCGAAGTATCAAAAGGCAGGCGGCCGTTGAGGGTCTATGGAGATGATCCGAGATTGCAATGAAACGAGCGGTTCCCAGCGTTTTGGAAGGCGAAATGACAGAAAGGCCTACTTCCGATCGTTTTAATGTTCCTAGAATTACACTGGAAATCAGATTAAAGGAATCAGTAGAAAGTTCATATAGAGTTTTCTAACCCAACATCTCACGAAAATTACGAAGAAATACATGTTGATAGCGCTGTCTAATCTAGCTTCAGAAGTTGACTTACGAGTTGGAAGAAAAATTTGAATTGCGTCACCGATTTAACAAAGAAAAGATATTGGCAGGTACAATTTTTTATCAAAACTTTATGAAGAAGCACGCAGAACTGTTTTACAGAAAACCTCAGTACGCAAGTTTAATGCGTTGTGACAGGTTCAGTCGACCAAAAGTTGAAAAGATTTTTAACAGCTTGTATTTATTATCTTGCCGTTTTGTCACATAAACTGATTATTTTTGAAGCACACACACAGGGTTTTTTCATTTAAAAACCTGTATTTTATTGTATAGCTCATACTAACAGACATTTTTTGAACATCTCGAACTGTAAGTCTTAGGAAATCTTTCCTTGCTGTGTGTCGTTATGATCAGAATTCTTTTTTCGTTTTTTCACAGTTTACACCAGAAAAAATGTTCAAGAAAAGGTTTCATGCAGTTGTACCTAATATCAAAACAACTAAGATTTTGGCTTAAGTGGTCCGTACTTGCCGCCGTCCCCCAATATTAGTAATACTGTTCGGACTGTAGAAGTAAAAACATGGTTTATTTTCTATTTCATGTATTGCTTTTGTGCACCAAAATTTAATTTACTGTGAATGCTGCCTCTGTCATGCGGTTAGTAACCAAAAATATCTTATTACGCTTCAGTTTTTGTTAGTTAACATTTTTATTTGTTAATAAATATGGAATTTAAATAAAAGTAACAAAAATGTTGCTGCTAGCGATATTTGAACTATTTACCTAACTTTCATGGTCATGTTATGGGCTTTACGTAGTTATATCAGTATTTTATATGTGTGCAATGGAAATGTCTTGACACTTGGGACAGTAGCGCAGCGACGTTACTATTACATCTACTGACAACTAACTTAATAAATTGCAAACGTTTTATGCTTAACAGTACCAGGAAATCTTCAAGGGCGATTATTTCAATCTTTTTTTCTGAGAATTGCATCGAACTGCATTAGTAAATTCATACTGTGACACTGAGTTTCACATCCTGTAAGCAGTGTATGTAGGACACTGACAGTGAGGAGCACCTGCCACCTCGCCAGTCGGTTACCCACCTTACCGCGGAGCTTCACGGGTCCACTCAGCAGGATGCTCGCGTACTCATGCTTCCGAACGGAATTCCAGCACTTTCTGTGCTATGCATCGGGGCTGGCAGAGGACCGACGTACAAGGTTGGAAACATTACTTAAAGCTGACAGTTCAGCTGTTTTATCGACTGTGAACGCATCTGAATCAGGAGTCAACTGTGGTTCATGCAATTGAAGACGGAAAACTAACACATGCACTGCTCAACACCTGCACGTAATCCTTGTTAATGCTGTTTCACCTCCGAAAGGCGTTGCATATTGCAAAAGAAAAAATAGACTGGAAATGGTTTATTTTTTATTATTATGTAACTCATTTTAAGATACGAGTTCTTGTCGCGTAACGCGCTCTGACAAACATGTCACTTGACAGATGCTCCGGCTCCCTTTCCCGGAAAAATTTATGATCTCGCAAACCGAACTCACATTCCACCCCTACTATATAGACAGAACTGTTGATTCCATATAGCTGTGTAGCATCCCGGAACATGTAATGGATATTGATTAGTACCAAGTGTACCTAGAAGAAGCATTTGCAGTTCAATCTCAAAGCAATTTGCGCTGTAGCCCTAATTTTCTTCGCAACTGAAAATAGCAGATGTATCGGTTCTAAGGGGTTCCGGTAGCAGTGTAGCTTAAGTACTACGGCTGAATGTCAAATACTGCTAAAAATGTAAATATAAAAGGTGTTAGCATGTATCTCTACTTTACCGCCTGGTAGTAAAATGTATTAGCTATTCTCTCTCAGTTAAAAACATTGTAGGAAGCAGGTATCTATTGCGAAGCAGTAGCTTAATATAGTTGATGATTAACACAGAGGTTTTTCAGTAGTTTCGAGTTTCATTTCGTAAAAAAAAGTATTCCGCTTCATCAAACCCTCCCTCTTCAACGAAATTAGCATGAATATACTCCCAGGAGCTCATAATACGGGTACACCTCTCCCACGTGGAAATTAAGTGGATATTGCGCTCTGTAACGGATAAAAATAAACCCAATTTACGCCTAGGAAACTTTTGGCTGGGCCGAGGATATTATGAAAACGAAACAAAGGTCAACAGGGACAGTTTAAACATATAATTATTTATTTTTTTTTTTGTCATCAGTCTACTGACTGGTTTGATGCGGTCCGCCACACATTCCTTTCCTGTGCTAACCTCTTCACTTCAGAGTAGCACTTGCAACCATCATCCTCAATTATTTGCTTGACGTATTCCAATCTCTGTCTTCCTCTACAATTTTTGCCCTCTACAGCTCCCTTTAGTACCATGGAAGTCATTCCCTCATGTCATAGCAGATGTCCTATCATCCTGCCCCTCTCCTTATCAGGGTTTTCCACATATTCCTTTCCTCTCCGATTCTGCATAGAACCTCCTCCTTCCTTACCTTATCAGTCCACCTAATTTTCAACATTCGTCTATAGCACCACATCTCAAATGCTTCGATTCTCTTCTGTTCCGGTTTTCCCACAGTCCATGTTTCACTACCATACAATGCTGTACTCCAGACGTACATCCTCAGAAATTTCTTCCTCAAATTAAGGCCGGTATTTGATATTAGTTGACTTCTCTTGGCCAGAAATGCCTTTTTTGCCATAGCGAGTCTGCTTTTGATGTCCTCTTTGCTCCGTCCGTCATTGGTTATTTTACTGCCTAGGTAGCAGAATTCCTTAACTTCATTGACTTCATGACCATCAACCCTGATGTTAAATTTCTTGCTGTTCTCATTTCTACTACATCTCATTACCTTCGTCTTTCTCCGATTTACTCTCAAACCATACTGTGTACTCATTAGACTCTTCATTCCGTTCAGCAGATCATTTAATTCTTCTTCACTTTCACTCAGGATAGCAATGTCATCAGCGAATCGTATCATTGATATCCTTTCACCTTGTATTTTAATTCCACTCCTGAACCTTTCTTTTATTTCCATCATTGCTTCCTCGATGTACAGATTGAAGAGTAGGGGCGAAAGGCTACAGCCTTGTCTTACACCCTTCTTAATACGAGCACTTCGTTCTTGATCGTCCGCTCTTATTATTCCCTCTTGGTTGTTGTACATATTGTATATGACCCGTGTCTCCCTATAGCTTACCCCTACTTTTTTCAGAATCTCGAACAGCTTGCACCATTTTATATTGTCGAACGCTTTTTCCAGGTCGACAAATCCTATGAAAGTGTCTTGATTTTTCTTTAGCCTTGCTTCCATTATTAGTCGTAACGTCGGAATTGCCTCTCTCGTCCCTTCACTTTTCGTAAAGCCAAACTGATCGTCACCTAGCGCATTCTCAATTTTCTTTTCCATTCTTCTGTATATTATTCTTGTAAGCAGCTTCGATGCATGAGCTGTTAAGCTGATTGTGCGATAATTCTCGCACTTGTCAGCTCTTGCCATCTTCGGAATTGTGTGGGTGATGCTTTTCCGAAAGTCTGATGGTATATCGTCAGACTCATATATTCTACACACCAACGTGAATAGTCGTTTTTTTGCCACTTCCCCCAATGATTTTAGAAATTCTGATGGAATGTTATCTATCCCTTCTGCCTTATTTGACCATAAGTCCTCCAAAGCTCTTTTAAATTCCGATTCTAATACTAGATCCCCTATCTCTTCAAAATCGATTCCTGTTTCTTCTTCTATCACATCAGACAAACCTTCACCCTCATAGAGGCTTTCAATGTATTCTTTCCACCTATCTGCTGTCTCCTCTGCATTTAACAGTGGAATTCCCGTTGCACTCTTAATGTTACCACCGTTGCTTTTAATGTCACCAGAGGCTGTTTTGACTTTCCTGTATGCTGAGTCTGTCCTTCCGACAATCATATCTTTTTAGATGTCTTCACATCTTTCCTGCAGCCATTTCGTCTTAGCTTCCCTGCACTTCCTATTTATTTCATTCCTCAGCGACTTGTATTTCTGTATTCCTGATTTCCCCGGAACATGTTTTTACTTCCTCCTTTCATCAATCAGCTGAAGTATTTCTTCTGTTACCCATGGTTTCTTCGCAGCTACCTTCTTTGTACCTATGTTTTCCTTCCCAACTTCTGTGATGGCCCTTTTTAGAGATGTCCATTCCTCTTCAACTTACTGCCTACTGCGCTATTCCTTATTGCTGTATCTATAGCGTTAGAGAACGTCAAACGTATCCCGTCATTCCTTAGTACTTCCTTATCCCACTTCTTTGCGTATTGATTCTTCCTGAGTAATGTCTTGAACTTCAGCCTACTCTTCATCACTACTATTTTGTGATCTGAGTCTATATCTGCTCCTGGGTACGCCTTAAAGTCCAGTATCTGATTTCGGAATCTCTGTCTGACCATCATGTAATCTAATTGAAATCTTCCCGTATCTCCAGGCCTTTTCAAAGTATACCTCCTCCTCTTGTGATTCTTGAACAGGGTATTCGCTATTACTAGATGAAACTTGTTACAGAACTCAATTAGTCTTTCTCCTCTTTCATTCCTTGTCCCAAGCCCATATTCTCCTGTAACCTTTTCTTCTACTCCTTCGCCTACATCCGCATTCCAGTCGCCCATGACTATTAGATTTTCGTCCCCCTTTACATACTGCATTACCCTTCCAATATCCTCATACACTTTCTCCATCTGTTCGTCTTCAGCTTGCGACGTCGGCATGTATACCTGAACTATCGTTGTCGGTGTTGGTCTGCTGTCGATTCCGATTAGAACAACCCGTCACTGAACTGTTCACAGTAACACACCCTCTGCCCTACCTTCCTATTCATAACGAATCCTACACCTGTTATACCATTTTCTGCTGCTGTTGATATTACCCGATACTCATCTGACCAGAAATCCTTGTCTTCCTTCCACTTCACTTCACTGAACCCTACTATATCTAAATTGAGCCTTTGCATTTCCCTTTTCAGATTTTCTAGTTTCCCTACCACGTTCAAGCTTCTAACATTCCACGCCTCGACTCGTAGAACGTTATCCTTTCGTTGATTATTCAATCTTTTCTCATGGTAACCCCCCCCCCCCCCTTGGCAGTCCCCTCCCGGAGATCCGAATGGGGGACTATTCCGGAATCTTTTGTCAATGGAGAGATCATCATAACACTTCTTCAAATACAGGCCACATGTCCTGTGGATACACGTTACGTGTCTTTAATGCAGTGGTTTCCATTGCCTTCTGCATCCTCATGTCGTTGACCATTGCTGAGTCTTCCGCCTTTAGGGGCAGTTTCCCACCCCTAGGACAAGAGAGTGCCCTGAACTTCTATCCGCTCCTCCGCACTCTTTGACAAGGCCGTTGGCAGAATGAGGCTGACTTCTTATGCCGGAAGTCTTCGTCCGCCAATGCTGATTATTTTTCAAAATTTAGGAAGTGGCGGGGATCGAACCCGGGACCGAAGATTATGAATCAAAGACGCTACCCCTAGACCACGGGTTTTTTCCTACATATAATGTGGCTACTAATATTGTAGTATTACACATGGCGTCGTAAACGAATAGGATTAAGGTGAAAATGAATAGGTACAACAAGAAGACGAAGTGATACGGTAGGAGGCTAAGTGGCAATAAAGCGGATGATCTTGATATCGGGAAGTTTTGTAACCGGAAACATCACAACATCTAGAAAGGGTAAAAATAGCAGTAGTCTTTGAACGTTGCAGAGACATAAAATTTTGCAGGAGTTCCTACTGTAACCCTTCATATTATGTAGTTTTGTGAAAATATAATCAGATTTAGCTGTTCATTATGAACAACTGCCCTCGAGATGATTCATTTGCTATTATTATGAATCATTTTTATACGGTTATCCTTAAAAGTCTTGCGCTTTTATACTGTAACTGTATTTAACTCAAGTTATACGTGCAACTTTGTGAATATAGAGAAAAGTAAGAGAGATTCGATCAGTCCTGCTGCTGCTTAAGAGAAGTAAGCACCTACCTAAAAAAAACTGCACCTAATTAAGGACTACCGTAAAACTATCTAAATTAGACATTCACTGATAGTCCTGCTTACCCGCCGGCCGGGGTGGCCAAGCGGTTCTAGGCGCTACAGTCCGGTATCGCGCGACCGCTACGATCACAGGTTCGAATCCTGCCTCGGGCATGGATGTGTGTGATGTCCTTAGGTTAGTTAGGTTTAAGTAGTTCTAAGTTCTAGGGGACTGATGACCTTAGAAGTTAAGTCCCATGGCGCCCAGAGCCATTTGAACCTGCTTACCCGACAGACAAAGTATTTTATGGAGGAATCTTATTTCGGCTTTTTGGTGCAACATATTATGCAAGTAAAGGTCATTTGCACTTTGCGCTGCATACCAGATTAGTTCAGCGGGTTTGTTACCATGCGGGACGGCTAACATGGTAAACGGGTATCACTCGACAACTAATAGTTGGCATGGTAACAGTAAAACGAGCTTTCTCTATGGAGCCAACGTTTTTCAGTACGTCACTTTGTACATTTTAAATTATTGTTTATACAACAACCGTATCTATGGGAAAAAAGTAAGCCTTTAATTTCCACAAAATATCCATACAGGCAGTGAATCTATTAGAACTACATTAATCTACAGGATACGCAACAGCTTTGCAAGAGATCTCTTTCTCAAATTGGAACGCTAATTAACTAACCACCGGGTCAGTCCACAAGACTCACGCAATCTTACTTTCGATTTTTTGAGGCAACTCTTTTGAAAAAAACTGGTTACGACTTTCTCTATACAATTACGTGGGCTATGCAAACCTATTAATACAGAACGTTCAGTTAGCCAAGATTTCTCAATGTTTATGTGCCTTTTCGTACTCACTCTTGATCGCCTACTAAGAGCGCTAGACAAAAAATTCCCTGTGTTGGACGCGAACCGAAATATCGTACCAGTAGCGTATTCAGATGATACGGGAGTCACTGCTAACAAAAAAAAAATGGCTCTGAGCACTATGGGACTCAACATCTGAGGTCATCAGTCCCCTAGAACTAAGAACTACTTAAACCTAACTAACCTAAGGAATCACACACATCCATGCCCGAGGCAGGATTCGAACCTGCGACCGTAGCGGTCACGCGGTTCTACACTGAAGCGCTTAGAACCGCAGGGCCACACCGGCCGGCTGTTAACAAATGATGAACTTAACCAAGTATACGAAGTAATGGAATCTATGGAATCTTACAATAAAGTACCTAGAGAATAATAAAAGAAGACGACGAACCTGCAGCTAGAAATAGGCTTTACCTCGGAGATAAAAATATTGGGAACTGAATGGAAACTCTGTTCCTTCCAAACAACAGCATCATTCTGGTGCACTACTGTGGCAATCTCCGAGCAAAAGACATCTCAGTCACAGAGAACTGAATATCACAGACAAAACAAAAAAGCCTTAAATCCGGCGGAAGTGTGGTACATCGTTCAGATATTTCCAATAAGAAACTCAAAAGTAGAAACCACCATGTCATTCTTGGGACGATTTTTCTACACTCCTGGAAATGGAAAAAATAACACATTGACACCGGTGTGTCAGACCCACCATACTTGCTCCGGACACTGCGAGAGGGCTGTACAAGCAATGATCACACGCACGGCACAGCGGACACACCAGGAACCGCGGTGTTGGCCGTCGAATGGCGCTAGCTGCGCAGCATTTGTGCACCGCCGCCGTCAGTGTCAGCGAGTTTGCCGTGGCATACGGAGCTCCATCGCAGTCTTTAACACTGGTAGCATGCCGCGACAGCGTGGACGTGAACCGTATGTGCAGTTGACGGACTTTGAGCGAGGGCGTATAGTGGGCATGCGGGAGGCCGGGTGGACGTACCGCCGAATTGCTCAACTCGTGGGGCGTGAGGTCTCCACAGTACATCGATGTTGTCGCCAGTGGTCGGCGGAAGGTGCACGTGCCCGTCGACCTGGGACCGGACCGCAGCGACGCACGGATGCACGCCAAGACCGTAGGATCCTACGCAGTGCCGTAGGGGACCGCACCGCCACTTCCCAGCAAATTAGGGACACTGTTGCTCCTGGGGTATCGGCGAGGACCATTCGCAACCGTCTCCATGAAGCTGGGCTACGGTCCCGCACACCGTTAGGCCGTCTTCCGCTCACGTCCCAACATCGTGCAGCCCGCCTCCAGTGGTGTCGCGACAGGCGTGAATGGAGGGACGAATGGAGACGTGTCGTCTTCAGCGATGAGAGTCGCTTCTGCCTTGGTGCCAATGATGGTCGTATGCGTGTTTGGCGCCGTGCAGGTGAGCGCCACAATCAGGACTGCATACGACCGAGGCACACAGGGCCAACACCCGGCATCATGGTGTGGGGAGCGATCTCCTACACTGGCCGTACACCACTGGTGATCGTCGAGGGGACACTGAATAGTGCACGGTACATCCAAACCGTCATCGAACCCATCGTTTTACCATTCCTAGACCCGCAAGGGAACTTGCTGTTCCAACAGGACAATGCACGTCCGCATGTATCCCATGCCACCCAACGTGCTCTAGAAGGTGTAAGTCAACTACCCTGGCCAGCAAGATATCCGGATCTGTCCCCCCTTGAGCATGTTTGGGACTGGATGAAGCGTCGTCTCACGCGGTCTGCACGTCCAGCACGAACGCTGGTCCAACTGAGGCGCCAGGTGGAAATGGCATGGCAAGCCGTTCCACAGGACTACATCCAGCATCTCTACGATCGTCTCCATGGGAGAATAGCAGCCTGCATTGCTGCGAAAGGTGGATATACACTGTACTAGTGCCGACATTGTGCATGCTCTGTTGCCTGTGTCTATGTGCCTGTGGTTCTGTCAGTGTGATCATGTGATGTATCTGACCCCAGGAATGTGTCAATAAAGTTTCCCCTTCCTGGGACAATGAATTCACGGTGTTCTTATTTCAATTTCCAGGAGTGTAGAAAGGGAACATATTCAGAGTAAAAATACAAACCACACTATCGTCATAGAAAGAGTGTGACTAACTCTAAGTGATATAATAAACAAAACAACTGCATAGTTAGTAAGCAGGAGTCGAAATTAAAAGCGGACTTTCCAAATAACCCAGTTAATAAAATTCGGTAATCATAGTCACCACATAAGTTCCGCTAAGTTACATGCACTATAAATTAAAGTACATACAGTCCTTCAGACCTACTGCAGAGTGACGGCTGTGTTGTTTTGCATACCCCTGTGATGCTAAAGCCCGATCTCTGGTGACCTACAGAGAAGGGAAGCACCCCATACAGTCATACAAATTAATTAAAGGAAATAATAATATTGTGCAACAAAAAAGTCTTACTGAATAATAGGCAGTGGGGGAGACCCAGTCAAACGTGACAGTATGGGTATCGCACAACACACATATACACATTAATGACGCGAGGGGTCATCTAACCTACGAGGGTCATTTTTAAAATAAGAACCGATTTGTAATGGCGTAAGAGCAAGTTTGTTTATGAAACTACAATACGCACATTCTTTTAACTTTCGTGCGTAGTCATCATGAACATTTAAACATTTGTCAAGTAGTGGAACCACCTTTTGGATCCCAGCAACAAATGACTCTACCGTCTGACCATCAAATCAGTCAATAACAGTTTCTTTCAACGAGCCATCATCTTTCATGCGCTTTCCACCAAGAAATTCCTTCAGTTTTGGAAACAGATGGAAAACTGATGGTGGTAAGTCAGGGCTGTACGATGAATGATCCCGTACTTCCCAATTAAACTTGACTCGTTGCGTCTTTGTTCTAGCCGCAGTTTCAGACCGAGCATTGTCGTTAACCAGAACGACGCCGTTAGAGAGCAGTCCCCGTCGGCGATTTTGAGTAGCGCGCTTAAGTTTCAATAATGTTTCATAGTATCTCTCAGTATTTATTGTCATTCCTCTTGGCAACAAGTCTAACAGAAACTGCCTTTCTGGTCCCAAAAAATCATGGTCATGATTTTCCGTGTTCTTGTTTGAATTTCCGTGGTTTCAGCGGGGAGTCTGAATGGCGCCACTCACTGGACTGACGTTTATTCTCTGGAGTGTACTGCGCAATCCACGTTTCATCACAGATCACAACGTGACTCAAGAACTCGTCACAATCCTTGCGATAGCGCTCCTAAACGGACAAAGAATGTGCGTTAGCATTGTTTTGTGTTCTTCTGTCAACATTTCTGGCACCCGTCTTGCTCACACTTTTTAGTAGTAAGGTTATCAATAACAATGTGATGAACAACGGATCTTGAAACTTGTCGAAATTTCTGATGCAGCTCGTCAATAGTGAAGCGCCTGTTTGGCAAGCTGCCTCATCAACTTTTTGTGTTAAGTCATCATTCATGATAGTAGGCCGTCCAGATCGTTCTTCATTATGAATATATGTCCTCAGTTAAACAGCCTATACCATTTACGCACATTTCCACGATGCATTATACCTGCAACATAAATTTCAACAAGCTGCCAGTGAATTTCAGCAAGACGAACTTGTTTTGCATTTAAGAACCGAAATACCGAGCGCACTTCACAATCGGCGGGATTACTGATTGACATGGCGACAAACGAAGTAGTATAACCATACAACCAACACCGGCAGAGACGTTAAACGTAATGGCGGCGTAGTGAAAGACTGGCCAGGAGCAGCCAATCGCGAAAGGACGTCACGTGACAGGATGAGCGGCCACGATGCGCTATCGGATCTTATTTTAAAAATGGCCCTCGTATACCAGGAACAAGAGGTCACTATTATAATCAGATCTATAGTTACAAGGTAAAACACATGAGTTACCTATTGACATAAACAAACAAACACTAAATGCTTGGACAAGGGGTCCTAATGGTGAACTGTAACCTTGGCACAGGTATGTGGACACGATAATTTCAAAGTTAAGCAGATAATAAACGAATACGACCAGTGTTTGTAAGCTTGGTCAGTAAATTACAGGAAGAATACAGAAAAGTAATATCGAACACCAATGAGATGGCCAAAGCGCATACTGAGAACAGACAAGCTGGCTGCGATGTATTAAAACGGAATTACAGGCTCTTGAACGGAATAAACTAATATCGCGTACCTACGAAAAGGCCGATCGCAGCCATGGCGCAACTAACCGTACTCTTAGCGTAATGTGGAAAGCAGTGGCAGTAACGGCTGGGCACCCAGAGTTCAGCTCTCTTTCCGTCCTCAGAACTTAAGTGGAAACATCTTCCTTTACAACCGCAAGGCTCACCTCATCTGTAGTCCAGCAGCCTCTGTCATTACTCTTCCGTAGCATAGTGTGAAGTCATTACCCTACAAAATCCTGAGGTGAAATGTTTTCTTTTTGGACGCTCAGTAACTTTGCTACTTTTCGTCAGAGCAGGAATTTTCCGGCCAAGTGTGGCATACATTGTCAGCTCTGTCTAGCAAAATTCAAAGAAGTTAAACAATCTCCTACTCTAGCAGATTTTTGCTACTTCCCGTTAATAGTGTTCTGAGGCGGGGAGGAAGACAGAAAATATCTCCCACTACATGGAACAATTTTGAAAAGGACCTTTGAGAAGACTGGCGGGTAGGCATAATCGAGGAACAGCACTCTCTGAGAAAAATAACGGTAAAATCCAACCAGACTGCGGGATTTCGTGGCGTCTCCTCTGATATAACGAAGATTCACATGCTAAACTATTGGAAGCGACACCTAGCTAGATATCCTTTATCTTGCTAAAAGGTGTCTATGATCAATACTATTTTTTTCAGCAGAAAGAGGCCGTCCCATGTCCCACATGGAGCATGGCGTGAGTGAACTGAATGTATGTCTGTCTACCAGAAGCTGTGGCTTCACCTCGGATTCTGAACACTTTAAAGACAGCCGACTGCTCCTAAAAGAATTCTTATCTTTTGCTAACCAGCTCGCAGGCTTCCAACTGTGTAGTTCCTTCACTGTACTAAAAAGATATATGAAGGGCAATCAGTAAGAGCAGCAGTCACTCGAGGTGCGGAATCTTGATTGCAGTTATTATGTAGCGTGAATGTTCGACTAGTCGTTCGAGGGAAATGAGCTAAAATATCCTGAAATCTGTTGGGTGACAGTTTCAGAGAAAAATGGAAAAAATTGGAAATTTGTGGTAATTTCCTATGGGCCAAACTGCTGAGGTCATCGGTCCCTAGGCTTACACACTACTTAATCTAACTTAAACTAACTTACGCTGAGGACGACACACACACCCGACGGAGGACTCGACCCTCCGACGGGGAGAGCGGCGCGAACCGTGACAGGGCGCCCTACACCGCGCCACCACCCCCGCGCCAGAGATAAATGACCACCTGGCACTAGATTACAATTAAATATATTTTAAACAGAACAATTTACACTTAGCTTATAAAGGGACTAAAATCAAATACAATGTCAGAGTGTTAACTGGACAATACTTGCAACAATCTACTCTTTAATCATTGTCAGTGATGTGAATGTCTCTTGGTAGAAGTTAATCATTAAGATAATTGAAACACATGAAAAGCTAAATAAAATAGATTAGGCATGTACTAATCAATTTCAAGCATGTAATTAGGCAGACAACATGACACACAAATTTGGCTGTGGAGAAAACTTGAACAGATTAGGATCTCAAAATAAGTTAGCGGTAATACGAAGAATACATTAATACAACATTGAGAAATAGGCGTTTCAAACCACCAAAATCAACGCAACAAATTGGCTGAAAGCAAATATGGTACATTTCACAATTATGAATAGAAATCTTATCACAGATTCCCCGACGTACTTCAATGAGAACTGAAGGTATTATGGTGTTATCAAAACACAAAATCAAAAACAAGTTGGACATTACTCTTTCTGAATAATAATACTCTTTCCGAATAATAACAGAAGCAAAGTGTAAGAATGTCTCCTTGTCATACATAGAGAACTGGGCTAGTAGGCAAAGAAGCTGCATAATTAGTACAGGGCGTACTTACACCATTTCTGTACAGAATACTGACGTGTGAATATGTTGCAATTTACACAGTTATCTGTAGACTGAGTTTGCTTTTCTGTCACTATGATATAATTGTGTTAAATGTTATAATTTGTTGAATAAAATTTTGAAATAAAAAGTGGTATGAGGCGAGGAACAAAAAAATCAGAATTTAACATCCCGTTAATACAAGGATAGCTAAGGAGGATTATGGGTCATGGCCTTGTGAAATATTCAGGTCGGTCTGTTCATCTCACGAGTTATGTGGACCTCACGTGTTCACTTTTTCTGTAAAGATTTCGTATAGGTGCCAATTTAAGAATGGTATAAAAGTACAGATAGGGTCCGACGATCTGTGCAATAATAAAAAGAACCTTTATAGCCACGAGTACGCGCCCTGGTGTAGAGCTCTCAGTGGCGCCAGTTGGTATTTTAGAGTTCTCTCTCTCTCTCTCTCTCTCTCTCTCTCTTTCTCTTTCCCCGTCTCTAAGCTGTTAGCCAGCCGCGATGGGGTACAGTCCACAAGGTGTGACGACCTTCTCCAGCAGAATTGAAATTGTGGGCACGGGTTATGAGTCCTGTCCGGCTGTCTCAGTGGATAGCGCATTTGGAGGCGAAACGATAAGGTTTCAGGTTCAAAACCTGGTCTGGCACACAATTTAAATATGCCACGAAGTTTCAGAATCTTCTTTGTTTCTGAAAGTTACAGACCAGCAGTATAATTGCCATAAGTCTTAGGTCGCTTTATTGCTCCAAACTCGTTTCGCAGTGATGTTGCTCAATGTCTGATGCCACCTGTTTCAATATTTGGTATGCTATTACCCAGTCTTGTAGTTGGTCAAAGTATCATAATTCCAATTAAGTCCCTGCCCGACTATTGCAAACACAATGGAATCTCTTCATAGCGCTACCCTGCTAATTTAAAAATGGTTCAAATGGCTCTGAGAACTATGGGACTTAACATCTTAGGTCACCAGTCCCCTACAACTTAGAACTACTTAAACCTAACTAACCTAAGGACACCACACACATCCATACCCGAGGCAGGATTCGAACCTGCGGCCGTAGCAGTCGCGCGGTTCCTGACTGAAGCGCCTAGAACCGCTCGGCCACCGCGGCCGGCACCCTGCTAGTTATGCCGTCTCCTTTGTAAGGAAACTTGGAGTTTTTTCCGTTGATTTTACGCTATCGAGCGCGTTCTAATGTTGAAATGTCATGAACTACGTGAATTGTGAGCTGCTGAAACCAATAGTAAAAGAGCACCAGCTCACAATTTAGCTAAATGTAGCAAACTGTAGGACACCAATGGAACACTTATTTCCAGTTTCAGTCACTCTACAGTTACGTCCACGATTTGTTACGATGGTCATACCAATTTTAGCAGAAGAACTGCGCTGTATTTTGCATTATGAACTACATTTGTGGCATATACTTGTGAAATGTTTCATGTGCATCTAAACGTCAGCTTGCCCTGGTGGTTAAATACTGACTTCAGTAACAGCACTGAATGGTGTTCATGCGTTTCTACATCCATGTTCAAATTGTACCTACCATGTATAAGGAAAGTAACAGTTGCTGTAAGCTGATGTGGTGCACCACAATGTATGTTACTATACATCTAAAGGCAACAATATTTTACAGTTTTTGCAAGCGAAAGATGGCAACTGTCGCGTCTCAGGTTTAGAATGTTAGAAAGAGATATCAACGAAACTGCAACACATTACTACAACGACTTGTTACTTTAAGATATTAATTTTTTTGCTGTAACATTGAACATTATTTCAATTTTTACATTAATCTAATTGTTAATGTTATTTTTGTTAAACAGTATGGGTAGAGATGAGGCGTAGAGATATTGATTGCCGTTATATAGACATTTCTTTGTTGTATTTGATTATCTGTAAAGGGAACACATCCCTAGTCCATTATGAACGCAGTGTTTTATTGCTAAAGGTGTTCTACTTGTCGATACCTATACTCTTACTAGTAACAAACTGGACACATTTTAATCACGTACTCCCGTGTTGATGAGACGCTGGTGCTCATATTTGTTTCAATAGCACATCGAGATATGAGAAATACTTTAAAGTATAGGACCTCGTACCTCATGTACGAATTGCAAGCTTATCTGAGTGGGTCTTATCCGTGCGAACTGTTATTGGAGGCTGAGTTTGTGTCAATTTTTATTGCCGTGCTGCTCGTGGCGCACTAAGTATTTACGCTTAACGTCGTATTGGTTAATTTAATAGCGTACGTTTGACACACGGGACTAAAAAGAACTTGAAAGATAATTTCCTTACCAATTCCTTCTTAAGACCATATGCATTTCATAGAAATTGTGAAAATGAATTTTCTGACTTGTGACTTTTATTTGCATTTTAAGTGCAACGTTACTGTTTGTTTTCAGAGACCTGGAGAGCAACAAAATTGGTGACCTGCAGCCAAATTCTGTTTCTGTGGAGACAGCGCAATTGTAAGTACTATTAACGTCTACGGCTACTGAAGTTTATTGTTGTTACGAGCTATCAGCATAGCTCGCGCTCAGGTGAACGTATTTTGTTCCGAGAAGTAGTTTTATAATCTTCTCATCGATTGCCATGTTATAAAAGAAAGACTAGTCTCATTATATCTGAAGTATACATTCCACAACAAAAAATAACAAATATCGGACGTGTAGGACACAGAGATAGAAAGTTAAATTATAGCTGACTGCAAAAGTCTTCTACAATGCCGCTAACGTTACACACCTTATAGTTATTTGCAGAATAAAAGTTCGTATGGTGACTGCTGGTTCTGATTACCCTTTCACACTCTTACGCTACATGTGACGGATAAGAGAAACATAGTGGTCTTGGCATATATTAATGCATAATAATATGTGTACTACTCACACTAGTTGCGACCTGTCACTATGTCAAATTATACAAGATGATCCAAAAGTAGCTATACACACTTCTTGTGTGTAATGTATGCATAAAAGTAAGACTAAAACTTTAAATAAGGTTTTATTTTAAATTCCTTATTTCAGTGTTCAGAGTTATGCAGTAGAGTGGGGATCACAAATGAAACACAAACAACGCAAAGTTAATTCTTCTCAGAAAGTAACGACACGAAGGAACCCGAAATTCAACTCAGCTATGTACTGTACGTTTACCCCAGGACATGTTATAAATGATGTCCATGTAGATGAAGACAGTGACGTCCTCGACTTCTTACCATTCTCGGAATGTTGGAGGCTCCGTTCATCTCATTCTGCACAGTTGCACAGCTATTCTCAATTAGCTGCTGTAGTTGGGCTACTTTCACACCATGCTCCTTGAGACGACCCCAAAGGTAGAAGCCCAGGTGTTGAGATCCGGAGGTTCGGCGGACCAAGCAACTGGTCTTGCAGGACCCGTCCACTTATCAGGATGAGCAACTTAGAGATACTTTCTTGCCGACTGAAATTTTCAGGGGCACCGTCGACAAAGCAACATCGCTCGATACGCAGACGAACACGCAGACAATACGCAAAAAAGCCTATACTAGCCAATGATGCAATGTCTACCACAAATGACCTTATGCATCACAACACGGAAATAAAGCAGTATCAGATAAAAATTTATCTAACATTTCACTCTTATTTTGAGCTGCATATTACACCCACAAAGCGTGTGCAGTTACTTTTGAATCACCCTCTATATCTGATAAAGATTAAGTAAATGAAAGATATGTATGTCACTTTTCCAGTAAGAGTACGATATGTATCCAAATTATTTCTATCACTACTTCAGTTTGGAGAGAAGAGAACCACTTGTATGAATATCAAGAGCTCAGATGGAAACCCATTTCTAAGCAAAGAAGGGAAGGCAGAAAGGTGGAAGGAGTATATAGAGGGTCTATACAAGGGCGATGTACTTGAGGACAATATTATGGAAATGGAAGAGGATGTAGATGAAGATGAAATGGGAGATAAGATACTGCGTGAAGAGTTTGACAGAGCACTGAAAGACCTGAGTCGAAACAAGGCCCCGGGAGTAGACAACATTCCATTAGAACTACTGATGGCCTTGGGAGAGCCAGTCATGACAAAACTCTACCATCTGGTGAGACAGGCGAAATACCCACAGACTTCAAGAAGAATATAATAATTCCAATCCCAAAGAAAGCAGGTGTTGACAGATGTGAAAATTACCGAACTATCAGTTTAATAAGTCACAGCTGCAAAATACTAACGCGAATTCTTTACAGACGAATGGAAAAACTGGTAGAAGCGGACCTCGGGGAAGATCAGTTTGGATTCCGTAGAAATGTTGGAACACGTGAGGCAATACTGACCTTACGACTCACCTTAGAAGAAAGACTAAGAAAAGGCAAACCTACGTTTCTAGCATTTGTAGACTTAGAGAAAGCTTTTGACAACGTTAACTGGAATACTCTCTTTCAAATTCTGAAGATGGCAGGGGTAAAATACAGGGAGCGAAAGGCTATTTACAATTTGTACAGAAACCAGATGGCAGTTATAAGAGTCGAGGGGCACGAAAGGGAAGCAGTGGTTGGGAAAGGAGTGAGACAGGGTTGTAGCCTCTCCCCGATGTTATTCAATCTGTATATTGAGCAAGCAGTAAAGGAAACAAAAGAAAAATTCGGAGTAGGTATTAAAATCCATGGAGAAGAAATAAAAACTTTGAGGTTCGCCGAAGACATTGTAATTCTGTCAGAGACAGCAAAGGACTTGGAAGAGCAGTTGAACGGAATGGACAGTGTCTTGAAAGGAGGATATAAGATGAACATCAACAAAAGCAAAACGAGGATAATGGAATGTAGTCAAATTAAATCGGGTGATGCTGAGGGGATTAGATTAGGAAATGAGACACTTAAAGTAGTAAAGGAGTTTTGCTATTTAGGGAGTAAAATAACTGATGATGGTCGAAGTAGAGAGGATATAAAATGTAGACTGACAATGGCAAGGAAATCGTTTCTGAAGAAGAGAAATTTGTTAACATCGAGTATAGATTTGTCAGGAAGTCGTTTCTGAAAGTATTTGTATGGAGTGTAGCCATGTATGGAAGTGAAACGTGGACGATAACCAGTTTGGACAAGAAGAGAATAGAAGCTTTCGAAATGTGGTGCTACAGAAGAATGCTGAAGATAAGGTGGGTAGATCACGTAACTAATGAGGAGGTATTGAATAGGATTGGGGAGAAGAGAAGTTTGTGGCACAACTTCACTAGAAGAAGGGATCGGATGGTAGGACATGTTTTGAGGCATCAAGGGATCACAAATTTAGCATTGGAGGGCAGTGTGGAGGGAAAAAATCGTAGAGGGAGACCAAGAGATCAATACACTAAGCAGATTCAGAAGGATGTAGGTTGCAGTAGATACTGGGAGATGAAGAAGCTTGCACAGGATAGAGTAGCATGGAGAGCTGCATCAAACCAGTCTCAGGACTGAAGACCACAACAACAACAACTTCAGTTTGAGGATTTATTAATTTTACAAAATGTGTATCTTTTCAGCTATCCCTTCGGTAGGTTTTGAACGTTATTCGACGGACAGCGTCGACGACGTTACACATTCAGCACACAAAAAATCTACTATCTTGAACTGAAAAATGGTAATATCTTGTTTCAACATCACTGACTTTGAGCACAGACACTGAAGTAAGAAGGTTCTTTTATATGCAAAAACATCGAAATTACGGCACGAGTTGATAGCTCCTATAGCCACTGTGGAGAAAAATGAAATGAGTTTCAGATGGTACTACAATAAAGATTTTCATTTATTCAGACTGAGGCTTTGTAGGTGGTAAGGTCGACAGCATTTTTAAAACTGAACAACCTCGTAGAACTAAAATTTCCTGGCATATCACAACCGTGTGTCGGATCGAGACTTGAATCTGCGACCTTTGCCTTTCTGGAGGAATTGCTCTACCAACTTTTTCTTTCTTATTTTTCGAACTCTTTGTTTTACGTTTTTCGTCAATGGTTGTGTGCACATGTCTCGCGGCGTCTTTAAAATTCTGATGAGACCCTTCACTCGGCTTTTTCATTACAGAAGTTGGCCTGAATCCTTACCGAACACCCTGAACCACTTTGCCGGCACCGACTGAGCTAGCCAAACAGGGTCTTGACTCGCCCTCAGAGCTTTCCTTCCATCATTGTCTCTCTCGTAACTTCGCAGAAGATGTATCTCTCAGTCGGTAGAGAACCTGCACTCAAATGGCAATACTAAGCTGCATTCTAGTTTTGTTCACAGGAGTCACCGGGGTGTAGTGAGTTTTAGCACAGGGGCTAACGTTCAAGTATGATTAACTGGAGACTTCGTCGGCTTGGTGCTTCTCAAAAGGTCACAGCGCGCCACTGCGCTCGGTGCAGAGATAGCTTCCCTAACACTCGGCGATTTTCGTCAAGGCTTAATTTAGTAAACACTAGAAGGTCCCGAGCTTTTTCCTCGAATCTCAGAGGCAGGCATTACGAGAGAGCCATAATCCTACTTTACTGTTTGAATTCCGAGAGCGCACCCTCCAACAGAATCCAGCAACAACTAACTCCTTCACATTTTATGAGCGTGATGGAAAACTCAAAACCTTGAGGTCATGTGAACGTTTACCGGCTGTGACACCGGCGATGCATCATTCACTAATGGAACAGAAGAGGCTGAAATGATCGTGGCACGCGATTTGTCCTCCGTCACATAACACAAGGTGGCTTATGACTATATAGATGTAGATGTACAGTATGCTTTATGAAATAGATATTATCGCGTAATGAATAATTAAACTTTTAGTTGGATACTTCATACAACGATAACTGTGCCTTTATTCTTATTGTATGAAATGGTTTTGAAAAATAGAATTAATGAATCTTTTATTTTTATGTCTGTTAAAAGCCACATCAGTCCTACTCACGAGGTAATATTACGCGATAATACGTTTAAACAATGCTTAGTTATTTTTTCTGTGGGGCTGCATGCTCCAAGATAGCAGCCTATGTGCAATGGATTATTCTTTTAATACATTTAGTATTAATGACTGTTAGAAGAACTTATATAATTTTTGTCATTAATGGCTTGGCTACAATAATAAGCCTACACAAAAGTCGCCAGGGCAACATTTAATTACTACGCACTGAGTCATATACAGGATAGGTACTCGCTACTGACAAAAACACACACTACAATTATTAATCTCATATATATATTCAGCACATTTATATTTATATATTATATTTATACTACAAATAATTGTACCAGTTACAGACCGTGAACAATTAACGTCCGTCAACGAGAACAGCAGAATCAATAAGACAATGAAACAAAAAAACACTCATTCTTCTTCTACAAAAGAACACAGATAATAATGTTTGTAATTCTGATAGCGCGGGTAACGCTTCTCCATTCTTAAGTCACTCGAATTTTTTTTTTTTTTTTTTTTTTTCTACCGGAGGCAATGCTATAATATCCTTACTCATTGCTTGAGGTTTGCATGAAAATGTTGCAATACAAGATCATATTTAGTACCCTTCTTGTATCTTATCATAAAACAAAGACATTTGCCTCTGGCACCATTATTTCTGCAATTTACTTATGCCAACGTCTTGCTACATTTATGAAGACAGCAGCACCGTCGCCACCATAATTTCAAAGAAGCCTTTTCTAACAGTCAAATGGACGAAGAAAAGTTTGACACCGTCCCTCACTACTTTCCCCTTGTCTGCTCATCACTTATTTCTCCATCCGTCTCTTTGAAAATATTTTTGCAGCTGCTACCTTCCTATCTCTGCTACTATTCATACAGTCTTGTATCTCGCTTGTTTCTTTTGCGTTCTTTATTTCCATACCGCCGCAGAACACACGCCATATCTACCTTTCTTACACTATTATTACTGTAGTTAATTATTATTATTATTGTTTGTTGAATCACTGAATTTACCTGCTACTGATGGCCATAACGGTTACGTCAACTATGTTCTCCGACAATATAGTCTCCATGTGTTCAGCACAGTTGCCTTCTGCAGTTATCAACAGAGCGAAAGATGCACTTCTTGGTGCTGTAGACACTTGTTAGCTTGCTTTGGGGTCATACCAGTGTCCGATATATCCACTGGGACGCCGTGCGCAAAGTTTTGCTTCCTCAGCAGTTTTACTTCATCTGCCCTCTTCTTACTGCAAATTGGGTGTGTTGGGGAAGCTGATCTGCTTGTTGAACTACGCTACACAATCACTTTGTGGGTGCAAATGGTTGACATACATAAGTAATGTATGGTTTGCATGTGATCCCCACATTACCTGCTGTTGTGACCTAGTGCTTAGGATCACTTCTGACAGTTCCTAGACCCAGTTGCTGAGACCAAAGCTATAAGTCACCACTGAAACTCCATATGAATCTATGGCACTGGAGAAGTTTCTATTTATCTTTCCGAAAGAGCTCGATTTAAAATTTGAGGAAATTCTACTGTGCCAATATATGAAAATTATTTTGGGCTTTTGAACATCGATCTTTTCCTTGAAGAAGCCGTAATACGTGCATACGTCGTATAGGCCCTACACACATTATGTTTCCAGCAATTAGTAAAGTAGCTTGGACCTTGCCCGTTCTTACATTCATCCTCCTCCATTTGTCCTGACTTAATAGCACATCTGTGTTTTTCAAAAACCATTTCTACAGCTTGTTGAAAGTGGGTAAACTGCGTTTCATTTTAAGTATATCATATCACTATTAATTTTCTGAAACTAATTTTAGTGGTCCGCAGCTCGTGGTCGTGCGGTAGCGTTCTCGCTTCCCGCGCCGGGGTTCCCGGGCTCGATTCCCGACGGGGTCAGGGATTTTCTCTGCCTCGTGATGACTGGGTGTTGTGTGATGTCCTTAGGTTAGTTAGGTTTAAGTAGTTCTAAGTTCTAGGGGACTGATGACCATAGATGTTAAGTCCCATAGTGCTCAGAGCCATTTGAACCATTTTTTAAATTTTAGTGTTACCTCATATAACCTACTCATTTTTGTTACGTCAATTAATTATTATTATTGTTGTTGTTATTATTATTACAGCTATAAATTTTCTCAGCATAATTATAAATCATCTTTAACTATATTTTAATCTCGATGCCACTTCTATCAACTGTTAAGTATTGTCTAAGTACCGCCTTTGAGAACGGTACACTAAATTTTATATTCCATTCGATCGATGCGAGGTAAATACAGCTTTCAATTTAGCGTGATTTGCAATCAGTTACGAACAGTTTAAATTTAAATTGTACTGATTAAAAGTGCAGATGGTGCTAACAGCCAATTACTTGCCAGTTTTAATTTGCGGTTACTTCCACCACATCGCCACCTGCTGAACTCTACCCCTCAATTAACGGTCTCCACTGGCGATCTATACTCACCATGCTGCTTGTGGGGAAGCTATTAGGTGCCTGTGAAGAATGTGATTAGTGGTGTCCCATTGCAGGTGATACTAATTATAAAAGCCATTACGCATAATCTAAAATAAAATTAACTATTGGGACAGCAGCAGACGTGAAACTTAAGTTCCTAGACATCACCATAAACAGAATGAACAACAAACATAACTTTCTAATATACAGGAAATCCACAACTACACGTAGAGCCATTCACAATCAGTCGAATCGCCCACTGATACACAAACATTCAAGTTTTAAATGCAAGCTTCACAGGCTTAACAGAACCCCATTATATAAACTCAGCTGTACACCGGAAGTAAACACAATACACCAGATAGCCAGGGAGAATGGATGCAATTCAGAAACAAAGAAAACTAACCAATCAAAATAAAAAATGAATTACCAGGCACAACAAAGAGCAAGGAATACTAACACATGTCAAACACAGGGAGTAAGTAGAAACCGTAACATTTTGAATGTGATACTACATGGCACGTACTAAGATACAGCAACAGGAAAATCCACCTGAGGGGGAACGTAGAGAAGATTCAACAACTACAATTATCATAACACTCAAACAACACAATACAGAAACAATTCAACACTAACATCGCCTTTGCTGACAATTTTAACAAAGCTAGAATATAAGTTAACTTTTAGTTCATGCTAATCTAATTACCTTCAAACTAATGTAACTCCAGACTTCGAGGAATTTTAAAACTCAACATTCTGAGCACCCCAAAGCCCTAAAAAGTGACAGTACACACTCCACTTTAGCAGATCATCTCATAGAGCAATACCATCACAGATATGATATTGAAACTGATCTCTAGGTCTCAAAGAAAGCAATAGTCCCTGCCAAAAACTTGCAATACATGGAACTACCACAGACAAGCAATACGAAGAAGGAGAGGTTTGAACAAACACACAACACTACGAAATGCAACTCTGTCTGAAACACTCAGTGCATTACACAAAGATACCCACACACACATACGAGTACATCTTCTCCTCCATCAGATGTACCACAAAAACTCGCACAGAACGTTCAAAATTGGTGCACCACTGGAAAAGAAAACATAAACGATGAACAAATGAGCGGCTACAGTAATATCGCGTGTCTCGATGAGTACGATGATGTATGTTTTCTCCCAAACTTTGTTTTGTGTACAAGAACGTGTGGTACCAGCTGAGTATAAAAGGTGCGAAAAAAGTGCATGCAATTACAAACAAAACATACCAAAGTTGTATAATAGGACAAAAGACGTAAAACCGGACGTAGACCACTACCGATCTCGGAAAAAGTATTTCAGAATTAATATCTCTCTCTGCAAATATTTCCGACTACTTTGTAGACGACATGATGTTACGCTACAGAAGGTATAAAAGCAATCTGACCTGTACAAATTCATTTTCACAGTTAATGTAGTTTCAGGTGAGCGGTCAGAACCAAAAAGGTATTTGTTATAGCTTTTAGGCTTAAAATAGAAAACCAAACATGAACTTTGTATAATATTTTTTACAAAAATAGAGACTCACAGAAAATAAAATATAACTGCCGAAATACGAGTGGGTAACAGAAGCAAGATATACATTGCGTTTTGGAGAAGGAGTTTAAGAACCCAAATTTAATTCGCAAAAAACGAAAAGAACGTCAACTGGAACTTCTAACTCTAGCAAGATGATAATATACTCCATCTGGCACTGTGCCGTCTTTATATTTTCCTGTTAAGTGAATGTTAACCCGCTTAGACACAATACTAAAGCACTGGTATACACCTGTAATACATTATGGATTAGATTTTCTTTTTTTTTTAGATTAATTATACGAATTCTCTAATCTTGAGAAACTTACTTGGTTGCTAATATTATATGACTATGAATTACATGAAATACAAACAGATACGCTCACCAGCCATAACACTATGACCACCGACCGACTATCGATTATAAACCTGTCCAGGCGAGAGCACCGTCACCTGGACGGAAGTGACTCCTAATCAGACGCACGCAGGGTGCGAGTAGTATCAATGACCGTGGTGACCGTTTGTAGAATGGGGAAGGATCGCGATCTATGTGAGTCCGACCGAGGGCAGATTGTGCTGGTCCGGAAGCTTGGCAGGAGCACTGTGGAAACTGCACGACTTTTTGGATATTCGAGGAGTGCTATGGTGAGTGTCTTCAAAACATGAGGGAGTGCTATGGTGAGTGTCTTCAAAACTTGAAGAAACTAAGGTGGAACAATGTCTAGACGCTATGAGTTTCGTGGCCGCCCCTCATTACATATGTCGGACTTTGAAGGCGGGGCAGACTGCGAAAAAAGGACAGGAGGCGAACTGTGGCGGAACTAACATCAGACTTTGATGCTGGGCAGAGTACAAGTGTGTCTGAAAACACAGTCCACTGAACGCTTCTAACGATGGGTCTCCGCAGCTGACGACCCACGCATGTGCCAATGTTAACACCACGACAACGGCAAATACGACTGAAATGAGCACGTGACCATCGGCACTAGACATTACAGCAGTAGCAGAGCAATGCGTGGTCTGAAGAAACCCGGTATCTCATTCATCATGCCGAGGAGAAGACGCCAATCCGTCGTCTTCCAGGGATACTGTTCATTTACACCTATACTGCGAGACGGAGAAAAGATGGCAGCAGCTCCATTATTGTCTGGAGAACATTTACATGGGCATGAATGGCCCCAGAGGAACTCGTGCAAGGCACCGTGACGACGATTGAATATCGTACACTGGTTGCAGACCACGTTCCCCCGTTCATGACGATCATGTCTCCCAACAGCAGTGGCATTTTTCAGCAAGATAATGCACCATGTCAAAAAGCCAGGATTGTGGTGGGGTGGTTCGACGAACACAGTAGTGAGTTCCGATTGATGTGCTGATCCCCCAAATCGCCATATCTGAACCCGATCGAATACATCTGGAATGTAATTGAACGTGGAGTCAGTCCTCATCGCCACCCCCTCCCAATAATTTACGCTAATTAGGCTACTTGTGTGTGCACATGTGGTGCCAACACACTCCAGCAAACTACCAAGGTCTCGTTGCTTCCATGCCATGACACGTCGCCGCTATTATCCATGCCAAAGGTGGACATACCAGCTGTTAGATAGATGGTCATAATCTTCTAGCTGGTCAGTGTATTTTGATAATGCAATAACGACAAAATGTCAAAAAACGTTAGTAAATATTGTGTCAAAAGGCATACGTGGTATGGAGAACACGCGAGAGGACTTACTCGCCATCAGGAGGTTCGTGTTCTGTTCATAGACCGGCCAATTGGATCGGACCGACCACCGTGTCATCTATGCCAAGGGCGTTGTCTGATGCGGTATGGAGAGGCATGTGGTTAGCGCACCGTTCTCGTGGCTTTGTCGGAGTTCTTGACATTGGAACCGCTACTGCTGGGAAGAGTAGCTCCTCAGTTGGCCTTACGAGGCTCACTGCATTCCGTACCAGTCCTCCCACGAAGGTGGATCCGGGACCTCCGCATGGCAGCCAACTGTGCTGACCACTCAGATACGGAGGCGAACGCAGTCAGGACGACCGTCGTTCAAACCTACCCTCCATCCATTAATGTTTAGGTCCTCCGAGGTTTACCTAAATAGCTTGTGGTGAAACTGCAGGATGATTCCTTCGGTAAAAACAATGCCCGTCTTTTTCTTTCCTTGCCAAACATGAACTCCGACACGACGTCATTGTTGCCCCAACATTAATCGTTATAGTAATGTGTTTGGCCTATGTTACTGACGGAATAACCTGAAGTTAGAATATTGCTTGCAATTTTTAATCCGTAATTTGTTACATGGGTTATTCTACCTGTATTCGTAAAGACGATTGAATTTTGCCGACTTTTGGAAAGATTGTATTACTAGGGAGTCGAAGACTTCAGTAATCTTCGGGAAAAAACCATACCTTTCTCACTACATATGACCTGACACGCGTTAAGACTCAGAAAATCTGGTGGACTGTGGCCAGTCGAGCATTGCACGACAGTTCCATTTCTCCAGCGACCAGCCGGCCGAAGTGGCCGCGCGGTTCTGGCGCTGCAGTCTGGAACCGCGAGACCGCTACGGTCGCAGGTTCGAATCCTGCCTCGGGCATGGATGTGTGTGATGTCCTTAGGTTAGTTAGGTTTAAGTAGTTCTAAGTTCTAGGGGACTAATGACCTCAGCAGTTGAGTCCCATAGTGTTCAGAGCCATTTGAACCATTTTTTTCTCCAGCGACCACGAAAACTTCAGCTAGATGACTGTGTATGCAACTCATTTGCTGCCAGCCAGGTAGCTAATGAACAGTATTATTACTCGTATCTATTACTTTTAATGGTAGCAGACAGAACGGCAGTTTTCATACTTTCGCTAGCTGTGGCAAAAAGATAACTGTATACTAACAAGGAATGAGTGGCTGGGTGAAGAAAGAAAAAGCAACTCGTTCAGAACATGCTGCTCCTTCCTGTTTCACTCGCGAATGGCGCGTGGGAAGAATGAGTGTCGGTAAGTCTCTGTATTAGCTCTAATTTCCCTAATTTTTTCGACGTGTCTCCCCAGAAATTTTTTGTTCCCACAGTTAGTAACTAATGTTTAGCTGCATGTTCATGGGTGACATCTGTTCACTGTGTTGCTGAATTTGTCGTGTGGAGTACGTGTAGCTAGATCTCATTCAGCGCTATCAGAGTGTTACAGTGGATATCTTATAAAAATTACAGAGCTTAAATTACAGGTCGGAACGGGCACTCCGTGCTTAAAAACATAAATTGTAATGCGAATAATGAAAAAACCATTGAAAGTAGCAGCAGCATTGCCGGCCGGAGTGGCCGAGCGGTTCTAGGCGCCTCAGTCCGGAACCGCACGACTGCTACGGTCGTAGGTTCGAATCCTGCCTCAGACATGGATGTGTGTCATGTCCTTAGGTTAGTTAGGTTTAAGTAGTTCTGAGTTCTAGGGGACTGATTACCTCAGATGTTAAGTCCCATAGTGCTCAGAGCCATTTGAACCATTTGATACTGCCGTTTCTTCAGACCTCTGAATGACACACTACAAAAGAAAGAGAGAGAGAGAGAAGCACCCACAAGAAACAGTCGAATGTGTAGCTTCGTAAACGCACACGCCATCGGCGGATATGTAAATGCACGCCATCGGCGGATATGTAAATGCCTCGAGTTGCAATTATCTGGGACAAGTGGATCGGCCACCAAGGTGCATGAATGTTTTTCGTGTTTAGTGTTGTTACTAGCCCTGGTATGGCGTATAAAGGCTGTGAACAACGACAGATACTGCGCAATCATTATGAAAGACAGACATAGCGTGTACTCGTGAGAGATAGCGCTATCGGTATCTGATATTGGTTGTGTCCATTTTGCTGGCTGGTCGAATCGTGCAGTATGCAGATTTTTGGAACATTCAGGTGTGACAGTCGCCAGACGTTGTATGAGAGGGTACAAAAAAACACGGAATAATATTGCCGTAGGTGGAGCTTGTGTAATACACATTTCTACCGTTAGGAATGTATAGCACAACCATCGCCAGTTCAGTGCCGCCTGTGTTGTCGATCTGGCTGCTTCTGTTCATCTGCAGTGATTGTTTTCGTTAGCGCTGCTTCGTTCTTGTTTCAGTTTTTATGATGGCAACTTTAAGTGTACAATGATGCTGCGAAAGTTTGTTTCCTACTCGTAAAAATACTGCTGAAATTCTAATGTTGAAATCGGCTTACCAAGATGACGCTATGGGAAAAACTCAAATGTGGTCTGCTCGATTTAAAAATGGCGTCATGTCGGTTGAAGACAAATCTCATTCTGGACGTCCATCAACTGCCGATCGACGAAAATATTGAAAAAATTCTAGAGCTTGTGCTCACAGACCGTCGAAAGACACTTGATCAACTGTCAGAGATTAGTGGGTTATCTTGGAGCTCGGTTCAGCGAATTTTTAAGGTTGAGTAGACAGGAGACTGGTTCATCCAACGCAACAACGCACATGCACACACAGCCATATGTGGTAGACAGTTTTTGGCTAAAAATGGCATCGTTCCGCTCCCCCACGCACCTTACTTGCCCGATCTGGCTCCGTGCATCTTTTTCTTATTTCCACGCATAAAAAGGGGCATGAAGATCAGATTAGTACTTGTTCCATAGCTCATGAATACGACACTTCGTAATGACGTGGAACGTGTCAGGTTAATAAAATGTGTCTATAGAAGATATTACATTACACAAAATATTACATGACACTTAATATTTTTAATTTCTTTGTGGGGGTTGGGGGGTTGCCATTACGAAATTCTTTTAATTTCCTTTTAAATGCTATATGGCTATCTGTCAGACTTTTGATGCTATTAGGTAAGTGACCAAAGACTTACGTGACAGCATAAGTTACCCTCTTCTGAACCAAAGTTAGATTTAGCCTTGTGTAGTGAAGACCATCCTTTCTCCCAGTGTTGTAGCCATGTACACTGCTATTACTTTTGAATTCGTTCGGATTGTTAATAACAAATTTCAGAAGTGAATATATATATTGTGAGGCTACGGTGAAGATCTCTAGCTCTTTAAATAAGTGTCTGCAGGATAGTCTTGGGTGAGCTCCAGCAATTATTCTGATTACACGCTTTTGTGCAATGAACACTCTTTTATTCAAGGATGAGTTATCCCAGAATATGATGCCATATGAAAGCAGAGAATGAAAATAGGCGTGGTAAGCTAATTTACTTAGATGTATATCGCCAAAATTTGCAGTGACCCTAATAGCATAAGTCGCTGAACTCAAACGTTTCAGCAGATCCTCAGTGTGTTTTTTTCCAGTTCAACCCCTTATAAATGCATACACCTAGAAATTTTTAATATTCTACCTTAGCTACTGATTTCTGATCGAAGTCTATATTTATCAATGGTGTCATTCCATTTACTGTATGGAACTGTATATACTGTGTTTTGAAAAAGTTTAATGAGAGCCCATTTGCAGAGAACCACTTAATGATTTTCTGAAAAACATCGTTTACAATTTCACCAGTTAATTCTTGTCTGTTGGGTGTGATAGCTATACTTGTATCATCGGCAAAAAGTACCAGCTTTGCACCTTCGTGAATATAGAATGGCTAGTCAATAATATATATTAAGAACAGCAGAGGACCCAAGACCGAACCTTGTGGCACCCCATTCTTGATTGTTCCCCAGTTTGAGAAATCACCAGTTTTTTGCATATTACGTGAACTGCTTATTTCAACTTTCTGCCCTCTTCCAGTTAAGTATGATTCAATCCATTGGAGCACTGTCCCATTCATACCACAGTACTTGAGCTTATATAGATGTATTCCATGATTTACATAATCAAAAGCCTTTGATAGATCACAAAAAATCCCAACGGGTGACTTCCGGTTACTCAGAGCATTTAATATTTCATTAGTGAAAGTATATATAGCATTTTCCGTTGAAAAACCCTTTTGGAAACCAAACTGACATTTTGTTAAAACTTTATTTTTACAAAGGTGTGAAACTACTCTACAGTACATCACTTTTCCAAAACTTTTGGATAAGGCAATCAGAAGAGATATTGGGCGGTAGTTGTTGACATCAGACGTATCCCCCTTTTTATGCAGTGGTTTAACAACGGCATACTTCAGTCTATCTGGGAACATACCCTGCTTCAGAGAGCTATTACATATGTGACTAAGAATCCCACGTATTTCTTGGGAACAAGCTTTTATTATCCTGCTGGAAATGCCGTCAATTCCATGTGAGCTTATATTCTTGAGAGAGTTTACTATCTTCCTAACTTCAGCAGGAGAGGTGGATGGAATTTTAATTGTATGAAATGGTGTGGGTAAGGCCTCTTCCATTAACTGCCTTTCTTCTTCTAATTCATCCAGTACTCTTAGTTGTCCTGTCTCCCTTCTAATAATATTCCAAATTGTTTTAATTTTGTTATCAGAGGTATTAATCTCAGACATGATGCACATGCTTCTGGACTTTTTAATAACCTTTCTTAATGTAGCACAGTAGTTTTTATAATATTTGACTGTTTCTGGGTCATTACTCTTTCTTATTGTTAGATACAGTTCTCTTTAGTGGTTACAAGATATTTCTATTCCTTTAGTAAGCCAAGGTTTTTTGCATGGTTTCTTATAATTTGATTTAACTACTTTCTTGGGGAAACAGTTTTCAAATTCTCTTACAAGTGTATCATGAAATAAATTATATTTTAAATTAGCATCTGGTTCCATGTAAACCTCATCCCAGTCTAACTGCTGAAGATTTTCTCTGAAATTTCTAATTGTTGAGACATTAATTGAACACACAACTTTGGAGGGTGGTTTTGAATTACTGAATGGAGCTGTGTCATATACTGTAACTAGCTGAGCATCGTGATCAGAAAGCCCATTCTCAACAGGACAAGAATTTATGTTTTTAAACCTGTCTTGGTCTATAAAAGTGTTATCTATCAATGTGCTGCTGTCCTTTACTTCCCGAGTAGGAAAATTAATGACAGATGTCAAATTGAAAGAACCGAGCAAGACTTCCAGGTCATTCTTCCTATTACACTCTTTCAGTGAATCAACATTGAAGTCCCACAAATAATAATTTGCTTCCCCTATCTGACAGATAGCACAACAAGGCATCCAAGTTTTCCAGGAATAAATGAAAGTTCCCTGCAGGGGACCTATATAGTGTTACAATTATAAAAGAGCCCTCCTTCAGTTTAAGTTGACAGACACATGCTTCTATATGTTGCTCTATACAAAACTTTTTTGTATCCAAGCTTTCTACACAGTGATAACTTTTGACATATATGGCAACTCCTCCTCTCACCTTATTCTCTCTACTCATATGTGCAGCTAGTTTATAACCACTGATATTTACCTTTTCCATATCATACACAATGTGATACTCAGACAGACATAGTATATCTATTGCATTATCAGATTCAATGTCATCTAAACAAACCAGGAGCTCATCTACTTTATTCTTCAATCCTGGAATATTTTGGTGAAAAATGGTAACATTATTTTTTACTTTACTTTTGTGAGAATCTACTTTTTTCCTTACTCCAAGAATATTTTGGTTAAATATGGTAACATCATTATTTACTTTCCTGTTGTGAGAATTCTGTGAGTTTTGGACCTCTTTAGCACCTGCGTGCCTGAACGTCTCATTGGACACTGATATTAGTCTAAAAAAGAGGTACATCCATGAGTACTAGTGTCCCCCCTTATGGATTTCGCTAACAACCCTGCCAGTTTACCCTTCCCTTTCCAATTGTGGTGTAGGCCATGCTTTGTGAAATCCCCCCTATCAATAGCCTCGACAGGAACCAATCCAATGTCTGACAGAGTGGCCGCCCTACGCAACTGATCCAACTCCATATTTACCCTTCTGACAGAGCGGTTCAACTGGGGCTGATCATGCCGCACGAAAGCAGGCACCAGCCCAACATTGGTGTGGGTCGCTGCTGAGGCTATTTTCACCAGGTCACACTCAGTACTGTAGCCTGATCCCTATCAATACTGTTTCCTACTCCACCCACTATCATCACATGATCCTGCTTTGTGAAATCCTTGCACAAGGAACCTATATCCTGAACCACCTGGCTAAGACTTGCGCATGAAAGGACACCGACTTGACAACATTGAAGAAGTCAAGAAAAAATTGAGGGAGGAGCTTGTAATCTTACCCTCCCACACATCACTATTAAATTTCTCTGTCTCTAAAAGTTTCTGAAGCTTAAACAGGCGTAAAATATACAGAAGGAAAACTTTTTACTTATGTTTATTTCCTCTTCTTGTTGTTGGCTGCAGTTATTGTGTCTAGTGGTACATTCTTGCGGCTGAAATTTTGACTTAACGTTGTGGGTTCCTTATCACTAAATACCTGATGCAGTACTATCTGTTGCTATGATTTTCTTTTATCTCATTCTTCTATATCACACTGACTTCACAATTTCAACATAATATTCCAAATTACATTGTTAGTGTCAATCATAAAAAAATACGTCTGTCTCCATGAGAGGCATGCCCACTACTACTTACATTCTGCGGTACTCACAATATTCCAAAGAGTTTACAAAGCAAAAAAGTTCACAAACTTTCTTGACAAAAGAAGAAACTTAGCTAAAATATATCATTATTTTGTAATTGAGTTCAGAAATAAATTTTATAGCTATCGTCCGATTGTGCAATTAATAATAGGAATTTCAAGTATGCCAGATATTTAGTAATTTCAAGTATTTCTAAAAGAAGAGCGATTTTTAACTGTAAACACAGAGTACTAACAAACTGATTTCTTTTTACATATTTTAGCCCGAAACACAACACACCGTATACAAAATCGTATGAAGTTGATTCAGTTAAACAGCTGATATAATTTTTTGAAGGACATCATCTTTACGCCAGTGACTGTTATAAGTTTTTATTATACTACTGCAATTTCGGCCTTAAGTCATTATCAAGTGCTGATGTTATGGCTTTAAGCCACGTCAACGTAATGTCAGCTCACACATTTGTATGTCTTTTTTTTTTTTCTTTATTGTGATTGTAACACCTTATACAAAGGCGGGCTGGCAGCAGCACAATACGCCGCTCTTCAGCCTTGAGTGTTACAACAAGTAGTACATAAAGGTGGCACAGAGTAGACAGTAATAACGGTGGGCAAAAAAAATGTAGACACTAAAAATCGAAAAAACATGTAGCCGTTCACGCTGGACGAGAAACATCACTAACACTGGGCGACACGATGCACAGAACATGGATGATGGCGACGGCACGTGAACGGTGGGGGCGTGACGGCGAACAACACTACACACAAACGAAGGCACACACACGAAACCCTGACGGCGATGATCTCCGGCGCGCGAATGTTCACTGAGTGTGTACGAGTCTGGGGACCTGCCAAGAGAGGAGGTGGAGGAGGAGGAATGGGAAGGGGAATGGGAGAGGGGGGAGCAGAGATGCCATGGGCAAAGGAGAGAGGAGGAGGGAGGAAGGGGGAGGGGAAGCCCGGTGGAGAGGGGAGGAGGGAGGGGGGAAAGGAAAGAGGAGGGAAGGGAAGGGAGGGAGGGAGGGTACCTAAAGGAGAGGACACAGGAGGTGGGGGGGAGGATCAAATTTGATAAGAGGGGTAGATGGAGGGGACAAGGACATCATCAGGGAGGGGGAGCTGGCGGAAGCCACCTTGGGAGAGGGTAAGGAGGGTGGAGAGATGGAGACCGGGTGGGACGTGGGAATACAGGCGCGGCAGCGGGCGGGGGTGGGAGAGGATCGGGGACACGAGCGGGTGAGGAGGATCAAGTTTACGGGAGGTGTACAGGATCCGTATCCTTTCAAGGAAAAGGAGGAGGTGGGGGAAGGGGATGAGATCATACAGGATCCGCGTGGGGGAGGGGAGACAGATGCGATAGGGAAGGCGGAGAGCATGGCGTTCAAGGATTTGGAGGGATTTATAGAAGGTAGGGGGGGCGGAGATCCAGGCTGGATGGGCGTAACAAAGGATAGGGCGGATGAGGGATTTATAGGTGTGGAGGATTGTGGAGGGGTCCAGACCCCACGTGCGGCCGGAAAGGAGCTTGAGGAGACGGAGTCAGGAACGTGCCTTGGCTTGGATTGTCTGGAGATGGGGAGTCCAGGAGAGGCGACGGTCGAGGGTGACGCCAAGGTACTTGAGGGTGGGAGTGAGGGCGATAGGACGGCCATAGACGGTGAGATAGAAATCAAGGAGGCGGAAGGAAGGGGTGGTTTTGCCTACAATGATCGCCTGGGTTTTGGAGGGATTGACCTTGAGCAACCACTGGTTGCACCAAGCGGTGAACCGGTCAAGATGGGATTGGAGAAGGCGTTGGGAGCGTTGCAGGGTGGGGGCAAGGGCGAGGAACGCGGTGTCATCGGCAAACTGGAGGAGGTGGACGGGGGGCGACGGCGGCGGCATGTCCGCCGTGTACAAAAGGTACAGAAGGGGGGAGAGGACGGAGCCTTGGGGCACACCAGCGGAGGGGAAAAAGGTGTAGGAATCGGTGTTATGGATGGTGACATAGGAAGGACGGCGGGAGAGAAAGGAACCGATCAGACGGACGTAGTTAATGGGAAGGGCAAAGGTTTGGAGCTTGAAGAGGAGACCGGAATGCCAGACGCGGTCATAAGCGCGTTCGAGGTCAAGTGAGAGGAAGATGGCGGAGCGACGGGAATTAAGCTGTTCGGAAAGGAGATGAGTGAGGTGAAGGAGAAGATCGTCGGAAGAGAAGGATGGCCGAAAGCCACACTGGGTGACGGGAAGGAGGCGGTGCTGGCGGAGATGCTGGTGGATGCGGCGGGTGAGGATAGATTCTAGGACCTTGCTGAAGACCGAGGTAAGGCTGATGGGACGGTAGGAGGAGACGGCGGACGGCGGTTTGCCAGGTTTAAGGAACATGAGGATACGGGAGGTTTTCCACAGGTCGGGGTAGTAACCGGTGGACAGGACTACATTGTAGAGCCTGGCCAGGGTGGAGAGGAAAGAGACAGGAGCTTCACGAAGGTGACGGTAGGTGGCACGATCGTGACCAGGAGGGGTGTTGCGTTTGGTGCGGAGTGTATCAATGAGATCCTGTGTAGTGATAGGGGCATTGAGTTCCGTGTGTGTAATGTTGTCCAAGTACTGGAAACCAGGAGCGAGGGGAGGGACAGAGGTGTCAGTTCGATCGCGGATATCCAGGAAGAGGGAGTAATCGAACTGGGGATCGTCGGGGACGGAGAAAACATCGGAGAGGTAGGAGGCAAAGTGATTGGCCTTACTAAGGGTGTCAGGGAAGGGGTGGTCATCGTGGAGAAGAGGGTAGTAGGGGGAGGGTTTAGTTCCGGTAAGGCGACGGAAGGCCGACCAGAACTTGGACGAGTTGATTGGTAGGGTTGCATTTAAACGGGTGCATGTCTGTCGCCAGTCTCGGCGTTTCTTAGCCGCGAGCAAATTACGAACGTGTCGCTGGAGTTGCCGGTGGCGTCGTAGTGTGTCCGGGTCACGTGTGTGGAGGAAGGCACGGTAGAGACGACGGGATTCACGGAGGAGGAGAACGGCCTGTGGGGGTAAGGGAGGACGGTGGGGGTGGATGGCGACAGTAGGAACGTAGGCCTCCACGGCCTGAGACAAGGTCTGCTGGAGAAAGGAGGCGGCACGGGTGACATCGTCAGGGTGGTGGTAGGTGAGAGGGTGGCTATCGACCTGGGTGGAAAGGGTATCCCGGTAGGCATTCCATTTGTATGTCGTTGCCAATACTGTTAAATACACTCGCGATGTTGTTACACAGTGCGAGCACACGCATCCAAACATCGTAAAACCACACAATCTGTAAGTGAACATGATCGTTAAACCATCACTGATCACAAATGCATTAGTGTAATAAAAACTTATAACAATCACTGACGTAAAGATGATGTCCTTAAAAAAAATTTTATGACTGTGAACCCCAGCTACAACAAGCTGATATAATGTTCACCTGTAGAAGAATTGATAGTATAAGTGGTATCGATTATTTCTATAAATAAAAGGTAGTGTTAGAGGAGGGTGTCCCATTAAAAGCTGTCAGCCATTTCTAAAGATGGCTACAAAATATGTTCCAAATAGTGGAAGCACCGGTGGGACAAATGTATTAGTTGTAATGGAGAATATTTTGAAAGGGATAAGGTTGTTATGTAAACAATTTGAAAATACATAGCTTTTAAAAAATAATTCGGTTTCTTGGGTACCCGCTCATACTGCGTCTGGACGTTAGGGCCAGCACACTCGTTTTCAAGGTTGGGTACACAAAGTCTGACCGCCACAAGGAAAGATCGCAGTAATGTGTACCAGGCACGTCGTAAACCCCATCTATTTACGCCTCCCGTCCGAAAGAAGGAATGGTTTCCCTGCAACATTCTGCACAATTCCGTACCATTGGAAGGAGACTAGCAGCAGCCCGACTAGTGAATTACCGTCCCATGCTTTAACACCACAACACAAGCGGCTGCGTCTGGTGTGGTGTCATCATCGGGAAGCTAGGACTGCTGATGAATGCCAGCACATTGTGTTCAGCGACGAACTGCGGATGACAATCGTCATCGAGTATGGCGGCGACCTGGGAATAGGTCCCATTCTTCCATTGTCGTGGAGAAGCACAGCAGTGTTACTACTTGCGCCATGGTGTGGGGAACCATCGGGTGTGACTTCAGATCATGGCTGGTAGTGAATGAGGGAATTCTGACGGCACGATGGTGCGTCACGGATATTGTGCCATTTTTCAAGAGGACAGTATTCATCCACACATGGTACGTGTCTCTCCTGAAATGTCTGGGCTATGTTGAGGTACTCCCGTGGTCAGAAAGATGCGGCCACATGTGTGGGTACAGCTCGGACGTCAACTCCATCCCAATGCTAGCACCCAGAATCGAGGACCAGTTACAACAGTTGTGGGCCAGCTTACCTCAGCAGAGGTACAGTGGCTTTGTGACTCCTTTCTCCACCGAATCAACGAATGCATCCAAGTCAGAGGGAGTAAAACATCATACTAATAAGTGGGCTCATACTGTCCAAGTCTTTGTAAATTTGACACGTATTCGTAATCACTAAAATAACACCACATAACACCTCAACCCGTGAAATTTCTTGAGGATATGTCTGTTCTGTCGTTTCCACGACAAAAATGCGTGTTTTTTCCACCAGACACGTTTCGCTTTATTTAGGTAAACCATCATCGGTGGTGGTGATTTTGAAAAAGATATTGGAAGATCCGCCTCAGCTGAACAAATTTTCTGGTCTTTACCCAGGATTCGGCTAGAATAATCTAGCCTTCTTCAGAAGCATAAAATCACTATAACATGCCAGAGTAAGGCACAGTCAACATTAAAAATTAAAACCTATAGTACCGTGGTACCTGGTCAAATTAAAACTACTTAACTGAAGTCCAGCCCCGTATCACTTCACCACGCGGTCGGTTGGCTGCCATGTTACAGTAACTTTATGCTTCTGAAGAAGGCTAGATTATTCTAGACGAAACCTTGGTAAATACCAGAAAATTTGCGCAACTGAGGCGGATCTTGCAATATCTTAGTCTATCACAGTTGCTGATGGGGCTGTAGTATCTAAAAATTCTTAGATTTCTACCTGCCGAAGTGGTGATTTTGATTTGATTCCTCGCTTTCACATCGTTGATACGTTTCTTCTTTAGACACTGGTAGATGTGAAATGATAATCAAATAAAGACCCTAAGCTGTCGACAGGCGTTGATATACACCAACGGGGACAGTTGAAGATGTGTGCCCTGACCGGGACTCGAACCTGGGATCTCCTGCTTACATCGCAAACGCTCTGCCCATCTGAGCCACCGATGGCACACATGACAGCGATACTGCAGGGATTTATCCCTTGCACGCTCCCCGTGAGACCCACATTCCCAACTTAATGTCCACACACTACATTCGTAGTGCCCCTGCCCACTACACTCATTACTCGCGGCTGACAATCTGACCAAGTTCCGTAAGAGATTGGGCAATAAGTGTCTGTCCGCGTAGAAGAAGGAGGTCAATGGCCGGTTAGCCGTAACGATATATGGAGATGGTATCTGTTCTTTCGGAGATGTCCGAAAGAACAGATACCATCTCCATATACTGGTAGCTGTGGTCTAATTTTTCGTTGTTTTACAGCACTATGCATTTATTATGTTTTTCACACCACTTCCCGATGTAAGCGAGAAGTCAAGCGAAAATCACCATCACTGATGATGCTTTACCTAAATAAATCTACACTTGTCTGGTGAAAAAAAAAAAGACACGCATTTTTGTGGTTGCAACGACAGAACAAAAATACCCTCAAGAATTGTAAGCAGCTGCTGATAGCATGGCCATACCGTGAAGTTTCATTTGGACTACTCTCCCCCTTCACTTGTACTGCCGCGCCAGTGTATGGCCACGATTCATCGACACCATTTCGGCTTTGTTCTTCTATTAAACTGAATTGGGTTGGGTTGGGTTATTTGGGGAAGGAGACCAGACAGCGAGGTCATCGGTTTCATTGGATTAGACAAGGAAGGGGAAGGAAGTCGGCCGTGCCCTTTCAAAGGAACCATCCCGGCATTTGCCTGGAGTGATTTAGATAAATAACGAAAAACCTAAATCAGGATGGCCGGACGCGGGATTAAACTGAATTCTAAATAGTTTTATCGACTACACATCACATGACATGTGTATCTTACGCTTGGGAACAACATTCCGAATTGCATCGTGATGGACCGAAGACTAGGATAACCTACACTTACCAAAAAGAGAAAGTCAGCGTGGTGGTTTCATACACAGAAAGCATCACAGGGAGGGCGACGAAACATCACGGAAACCTTTTTTGGGAGGGGATGTGGGGGTTTCAATGTGAGTGAACGCTCCCTTGAGAGCTCAGTATTAATTCTGACGAAATGAAAGGTGCGTATGGCGTCATTGGCCAGCAGTCCCACCTGGGATATTCGGCCGCTTAGTGCGCATAGATGATCATCAAATTATGATTATGATGTCAGCATCGAGAGTCAACGACGCTAACCACAGGACCACGATCTCGTGACCCGGTTCTAATGTATACTGTAAAGTTATATCGGCCTCTTTCAATAAAAGACGTGAGCCATAGGCGCAGGCAAAGTTTTCGTACAGCATTCTAATTTAATCAGTGAAAATAGAATGTGAATTGGTTCAGAGATTATAGTACAAGCGAAAATGGCTGGCAACAGAAAAGTTTTCTGTGACTCAATATTTCTATTTTTCTCTGTTCCAGGATCCTCAATTATAACTCCATAGAAGCCGTGCACGGATGGGCTTTCAACGGCTCCAAGATCGCTGCTTTGTGAGTATTTTAGTTACATGATTCTGCTGTTAATAACTTCCCCTAGTTCATATTAGGAAATGCTCTTTTCTATGCACTGTTAATTAGTTGATTCACTAAAAAGTCGTTCCACTTGGTTTAACTATAAAGTCTTAATCAACTATTTCATTCACCTGTTTCATTCACCAAACTGAGGCTTGATGGCTGCTGCGGTGACAGGGGGAGGGGGGGGACCTGTTGGAAGGGAGGGGGATGGTAGCCGAGCGCTTTATGGGGCGGGTAACTATTGTTTCAGATATAGATGCCGCTCAGCTGCGGGAACACAGAGTACAAAAATGGAATGTCACAATAAATGCGAGACTCTACAGAATTTGCGTTCGTTACGAACAGCCGCATTACATTCACTTTGTAAGCCAACAGTCATTCGACTGATACCGTGCCGTCCTCGATGTCACACAGTATTGCATTAAAATTATTCCTTGATTCCTTCCAATTACGCCCAAAATATTTTCATAATCTTTTGTCTTCCACTACAGTTCTTTTCTATTGTACCCTCTATCTGCAGGACAACTGTTGCTGGATAGCATATTTCGCTAATTCTGTTACACATTTTCCATGGAATTCTTTCGTCAACTATTCCTTCCAAGATCACTCATCATCTTAACTTCTATCTACCAAATTTGCCCTGTTTCAAGGAAAGTATTTCACATATGTGCTATGCTATGATGATGATGTAAAGTTCTTCCCCTAGTGAATGACAATATTTAATATCGTTTGAATTTATTTCCTCAGGTAAGCAGTCTTCGTGTGCACAAATCTATGACATCTATTCCTTGCTTGAGTAATCTATCTTCGCATATAGAAAACGTTCATAACTTCTTCTACTACGTCTTCCCCAATTTTTGAACCTTTGCAAGAAGACATTTACTTTAATACCATTCTTCATCCAAATATATGATAATTTAGATTTTTCGTATTGTGTTTCTTTCTACATATTTAAGCACACTACTTCAATAACTGATATTCTTTATTGCTGCAATTACTGCATCGAATTTATCTCAAATGCAATGCACATGCAATGCACAACGTGTTTGTTCTCACTATTTGTTACAAGGGCCTCGTATACTTTGTCAGAGCCTCGGAAGTAATATACGCTACGTACGCACTACATCCTTCATTTGCTCCTGGTGTCTTACGTGTTTGATAATGATTACATTTGCCTATTGAACGTCAACATGTATACAGCTTTTGTTTCTGTCGAATTTATTTCTGAATGACGAAAAATTTCTTGTAGAAACCTGTAGTGTATTAATTCCTGTCCCAATTTCCCAAATACACAGATACTGACACGCATGCCTCGCTGTGCCAGCGCTCTCGGAGCAAAGCCTATCTAATGCGTAGGCGGATCCCCAAGGGTCGTTTCACTCTCATCCGGCTGCCATGTAAACCACGCCGGTCCACTGTTTCCTGGAGGTGCCGCTTGGTTATAATTAAAATGCATCTATTCACAGGGGGGCTGTAATCAACGTATGGCAGTGAAACTTGGTAAGTATTCTAAGGCGTTAATGTGGAATACACTATGTGATCAAAAGTATCCGGACACATGGCTGAATATGAATTATAAGTTCGTGGCGCCCTCCATCGGTAATGCTGGAACTCAATATTGTGTTGGCCCACCCTTAGCTTAATGACAGCTTTCACTCTCACAGGCATACTTTCAATTAGGTGCTGGAAGGTTTCTTGGGGAATGGCAGCCCATTCTTCAAGGAGTGCTGCACTGAGGAGTGGTATCGATGTCAGTCGGTGAGTGCTAGCGCCAAGTCGGCATTCCAAAACATCCCAAAGGTGTTCCACAGGATTCAGGTCAGGACTCTGTGCAGGCCAGTCCATTACAGGGATGTTATTGTCGTGTAACCACTCCGTCACAGCCCGTACATCATGAAAAGGTGTTCCATCGTGTTGAAAGATGCAGTCGCCATCCCCGAATTGCTCTTCAACCGTGGGAAGCAAGAAGATGCTGGCCGCGCGGAGTGGCAGCGCGGTTTGCGGCATCATATCACGGTCTGCGTGGCCCCTCCCGCTGGAGGTTCGAGTCCTCCCTCGGGCATGGGCGTGTGTGTTGTTCTTAGCATAGGTTAGTTTAAGTTAGCTTAAGCAGTGTGTAAGTCTAGGGACCGATGACCTAATCAGTTTGGTCCCTTAGGAATTCACACATTTTTAAGGTACTTAAAACATCAATGTAGGCCCGTGCTGTGATAGTGCTACGCAAAACAAGCAAGAGTGCAAGCCCCTCCATGAAAAACACTACCACACCATAACACCACTGCCTCCGAATTTTACTGTTGGCACTACACACGCTGGCAGATGACGTGCACTGGGCATTCGCTATACCCACACCCTGCCATCGGATCGCCACGTTGTGTACCGTGATTCGTCATTCCACACTACATTTTTCCAATGTTCAATCGTACAATGTTTACGCTCCTTACACCAAGCGAGGCGTCGATTGGCACTTACCGGCGTGATGTGTGGCTTATGAGCAGCCGCTCGACCATGAAATCCAAGTTTTCTCACCTCCCGCCTAACTGTCATAGTAATTGCAGTGGATCCTGATGCAGTTTGGAATTCCTGTGTGATGGTCTGGATAGATGTCTGCGTATTACACATTACGACTCTCTTCAACTGTCGGCGGTCTCTGTCAGTCAATAGACGAGGTCGGCCTGTATGCTTTTGTGCTGTACATGCCCCTTCACATCGGAAACAGTGGGCCTAGGGATGTTTAGAAGTGTGTAAATCTCGCGTACAGACGTATGACACAAGTGACCTGACCACGAAGTCCGTGAGCTCCGCGGGGCGCCCCATTCTGTACTCTCAAGATGTCTAATGACTACTGAGGTCGCTGATGTGGAGTACCTGGCAGTAGGTGGCAGCACAATGCACCTAATATGAAAAGCGTATGTTTTTGGATGCGTACGGATACTTTTGATCACATAGTGGTGATTTACTACGGAAAAATGTATTTCAATTTTGGTCACCAAGTGAAAACCTGGCTCTATGAATGCAAGAAAGACATATAGAAATGTTCCTGTATGTTCTGAGCACTATGGGACTTAACATCTGTGGTCATCAGTCCCCTAGAACTTAGAACTACTTAAACCTAACTAACCAAAGGACATCACACAACACCCAGTCATCGCGAGGTAGAGAAAATCCCTGACCCCGCCGGGAATCGAACCCGGGAACCCGGGCGCGGCAAGCGAGAACGCTACCGCACGACCACGAGCTGCGGACGCTTCTGTATGTGATAGATAGGTATGGTACGTGCGCAGATAAGGTCAAACAAGTGAAAAGACGTAATGTTGATTTTATCATTAACCGCCGCTTACACAGTTTGTTCAAAATGGGTACCAGACACATCGACGAGATGCTGTACAGCTCCAGATTTGCACCTGATGGCTAAAATTGGAACTAATTTTTTCCAGCGTAAATTGGTTCCGTATTAACTCATTAGCACATCTAGCACGTTTCGCTGCCGTACGATAATTACAACCCACACTGGGCCTCCGTGAGTTATAACCAACTGGTACGTCGTGTACCAGAGAGTCGTGCACGCTTCGTCCGTTGCCAGGCAACCGGAGGAGTGCGAAATGACCCTAAGTGAGCTATGAACAGCCGTGTAGCGTGTCTACCCTGGCAAACCTCGTAACGCTATTGTTCACACTTCTATGACAACGACGAATCGTTGTAGTAGTTTAGGTGCCTATAATAGATAATACTGATGGCAACCGTTTGCTCTAGAAACCTAGTAACACTGATGATGCCAGATCTCAGATTTCTATCGTCGTATGAAGTATATGGGTCGTAACGTTCTTATTGACTGAGCTATCATGGCACAAATTAAAAAATCTATCTCACAGTTCCAAAATAGCACACACCCCATTGCGTAGTGAAAGATTCGTCCTTCCTATACATAGTATAACTCAGTAAAGCTGTATAATTTGATTGAAATTCAGCCAAACGACACTGAGAACTGTCCTGTGCATACTAGCCAGGAGTTTCAACATTGTGACTACTTGGAAATCGGAATCATCTTCAGCTCAACAAGGCTTCTTGCGGACTGAAAATCTGTCAAACGCCTGAGGTTCATTCATCTGCATTTACATCTGTATTCATATACATTCTCTGCAAACCACTTCGAAGCACATGGCGGCAGGTACGTCCCATGCTGTTAATTATCAGGGTTTTTTACTGTTCCACTCGGGTATGGAGCGCAGGAAGTACGATCGCTCAAACGCCTCTGTTCAGCCGAGAAACAGTCTAAGATTGTCTTCGCGATCTCTCTGGGAGCGAGACGTAGAGGGTTGTAATATATGTTTGTAATATATTCATAGATTCGTCACTTAAAATTGGTTCTAGAAAACTTCTCAGTAGGTTTTCACGGGATAGCTTGCGTCTGTTTTCAAGCGCGTGCCACGTCAGCTATTTCACAATCTTCGTGACACGCTGCAATGGGCCGAACAAACGTGTGACCACTCATTATGCCCTTCTTTGCGTCTGTTCAGGATCATCTTTTAGTCACATTTGCTTCTTTCTGACATTTCTTCATTGTAGATAATTGTGCCATACACGAAAAATCTGAATTTACTATTAATAGTTTCCGCAGAGTCATTAATAAACATGGATAGCAAGGATCCCAACACAGTTCCCTGGGGCACACAGGAAGTTACCTCCACATCTGTCGATGGCTCTCCGTCCACAATAACATGCTACTTCCTCCCTACCAAAAAGTCCTCAGTCCAGTCAAAAATTTCGCTTGGTACCCCACGAACCATGCACCTTGCCGTTGGTGGGGAGGATTGCGTGCCTCAACGATACAGATTGCCGTGCAGTAGGTGCAACCACAACGGAGAGGTATCTCTTGAGAGTCCAGACAAACGTGTGGTTCCTGAAGAGGGGCAGCAGCCTTTTCAATAGTTGCAGGGGCAACAGTCTGGATGATTGACTGATCTGGCCTTGTAACACTAACCAAAACGGCCTTGCTGTGCTGGTACTGCGAACGGCTGAAATAGTGAAGGCAGCAGAGGATCAAATAGGTAAAGAGACGAGGGCTAATAGAAATCCTTGGGTAACAGAAGAGATACTGCATTTAATTGATGAAAGAAGAAAATACAAAAATGCAGCAAGTGGAGCAGGCAAAAAGGAATACAAACGTCTCAAAAATGAGAACGACAGGAAGTGCAAAATGGCTAAGCAGGGGTGGCTAAAGGGCAAATGTAAGGATGTAAAGGCTTATGTCATTGGCTCATTATCTCACTGGCTCATTTTCGATTTCAGTTGAAGACAGCATAGCACCTCGAACTTGATTGTTATGGTGATGGGTATAACATCCTGTGTCCTCCCTAGCCCCCGTCTCCCCTGTACAGATCGCCTGGACCTATCATTGACGCGCCAGCAAAAGTCAAGTGAACGAGTGGTGATAGATCCTATATTTTCTGCAGAAAAGACGGTATCCACAGGAGACGGGAGAATTTGAGATACCATGGGTATCTCTGGTACAGATTCTAGGTAGCTCTCCCAACACATCCATTAGCTAAAGGTCATTTTCTAAACACTATGAGCTGCACTTAAAATGTATATTAACCAGACTAGTATTCCGGGTATAACCTGTCGTCAGTGGAATCTGATACAGAGGTATAAACAACTGTATGTACATCAGTTTCTATAACATGCCGACTTTATATGCATCCACTTACATTATGCATCTATCTATGGTAAGCGTATCAGTTATAAATTCTTTATGGTGCTAAGCGTGATGTGCATCTACAAAGCAGACAACCCAATTACAGCATGACTTTGTTATTACGACAGAATATAAGATTCGTCCTATCTTACAGGACACTGTGTTCTCCTGTTATTCTGTATCAAATGCCACTGACGATGGGTCATACTCGCTAATACCGATGTGTCTAATAAACATTTTAAGAGCAGATCATGGTGTTTAGAAGATGCCCTCTGCCAGATAACTAAAACTGCTACTTTCTACGGCTTGGCGAGATTCTGTAAACTATGACTGCAGAGAATTGGCGCAGACGATGCCACATACCGATCAGGGCTGCCCCTTGCGTACTTTCGCCGCTTTTCCACGAAGAACTCCACCAATTCCATAACAATTGAGAGGTTAGAAAATTGGAGCACTGATCATTGATATTTTCCTTTTGTTTATATATGTGCTTGTTCATCACTTCTTTGTTTGTAATTGTTAATGTACTTGTGGTTGTGTAATAGCATCAAATAAATTCGGGAAATGAATCTCCTAGGCTGTGGTTACGACATTTTCTGCAGTACTTTTTCTTCGAGGACTGATAGTCCCGCGAAGTGTGCAGCAAACTTCTGTGAAGCTTGGATAGAAGGAGAGAGGTAATAACAGAAAGCCGGCCGCGGTGGTCTAGCGGTTCTAGGCGCGCAGTCCGGAACCGCGCGACTGCTACGGTCGCAGGTTCAAATCCTGCCTCGGCCATGGATGTGTGTGATGTCCTTAGGTTAGTTAGGTTTAAGTAGTTCTAAGTTCTAGGGGACTGATGACCACAGATGTAAGTCCCATAGTGCTCAGAACCATTTGAACCATTTCTTTAATAACAGAACTATGGCGGTGTTGCCTTGATAGCCGATAGCAAGCGCACTGCACTGGAAGGGCAAGGTTCTGTGTCCTGAAATCGCTTTGACACACATTATGCATCTGCCAGGAAGTTTTAAAACAGCCCACTCTACACTACAGAGTCGAAGACTCATTTTGTTTGTATTTCATCTTCCCTTTTTTCTGAGTATTTTGCCGTTATTTTTCTCTGATTGGCAGATATTGTGCCTGTGTTCCCAGAGAAAACGTTAAATAAGTAAATTCATTCCATACTCGAACATGTTTCCAACTAAAGATTTGCATATCATTTCATTTCATAACAGTCTGTAAGCTACAGACGTAGAAACCTCGCGTTCAAACACAACCGAACATAAAATAGTTATCCACATACAGCCTCGATACACCTACTGTTATGTTTCATTTTTCACCGTTTTATCTCATGCAATAAAGTCTTAAAACACCATTTTTATTCACCTAAACATCTGAACAGATGGAATAAAGTAACATTTCATCACTGCAGTCTGGCTTAGAAGTTCTAACAACAGCCGTTGCACATTAAATTACATGAATTCATGTCCAGCTGCAATACAAACAACAGTACTTTTTCTACGTCTTCACCTGCATTTACATTAGTAAACTGCAAGTCACAATTAAAGGTCTGGCAGAGGGTTCATCGAACCACCTTTAAGTTACTTCACTGCCGTTCCACTCTCGAACAGTCGGGAGAAACGAACACTTCAAGCTTTCCGTGCAAGCTCTGATTTCTCTTATTTTATTTTGATATTCATTTCTCCCTATGTGGATGGGCACCAACAAAATATTTTCAAGCTTTGAGAAAAAATTATGTGGTTGAAATTCCTTGAGAAGGTCCAGCCGCAGCGAAAAACACCTTCGTTTTACTGACTGCCATCCCAATCCATGTATCAAAAATGGTTCAAATGGCTCTGAGCACTATGGGGCTTAACTTCTGAGGTTATCAGTCCCCTAGAACTTAGAACTCCTTAGACCTAACTAACCTAAGGACATCACACACATCCATGCCCGAGGCGGGATTCGAACCTGCGATCGTAGCGGTCGCGCGGTTCCAGACTGTAGCGCCTAGAACCGCTCGGCCACACCGGCCGGGCAGTGTATCATATCCCTGGCACTCTATCTGCTATTTCGCGATAATAGAAAACGAGCTGCCCACTTTGAAGGTTTTCGATGTTCTCCGTCAATCCTATCTGATGTGGATCCCATACTGCAGGGAAATACTTCAGAAGAGAGTGGACAAGCGTATTGTATGCAGTCTCTTTAGTAGACCCGTTACATTTTTTAAGTTTTCTGCCAATAAATCGTAGTCTTTGATTTGTTTTCCCCCAACATTATCTATAGGATCGTTCCAATTTAAGTTATTCGTAAATGTAATCCCTACGTATTAACTGAGTTTACAGCCTTTAGATTTTTATGATTTATCGTGTAAGTGAAAGTTATGAGATTCTTTTTAGTGCTCATATGGATGACTTCACACGTTTTATGATTTAGATTCAATTGACACTTTTTGCACCATACGGGTATCTTATCGAAATAATTTTGTAACTCGTTTTAATCATCTGATGACTTTACGTGGCGGTAAAAGACAGCATGCACCGCAAACAATCTAAGAGGACTGCTCAGATTGTCTCCTAAATTGTTTATGTAGATCAGAGACAACAGAGAGCCCGTAACACTTCAGCCGGCCGGAGTGTCCGAGTGGTTCTAGGCGCTACAGTCTGGAACCGCGCGACCACTACGGTCGCAGGTTCGAATCCTGAATCTGGCATGGATGTGTGTGATGTCCTTAGCTTAGTTAGGTTTAAGTAGTTCTAAGTTCTAGGGCACTGATGACCTCAGAAGTTAAGTCCCATAGTGCTCAGAGACATTTGAACCCGTAACACTCCCTTGGGAAAAACAGATATTACTTCCGTTTTACTCGATGACTTTCCGTCAGTTATTGCGAACTGTGACCTTTCTGGCATGAAATCACGAATCCAGTCACACGACTTAAACGATACTCCATAGACACGAAGTTTAATTGCTTGTGAGAAACGGTGTCAAAATCCTTCAGGAAATCCAAGAATGTGGACTCAATTTGACACCCCCTCTGGATAGCACTCTTTATTTCATGAGAATAAGAGCTAGTTGTGTTTCACAAGGACAAATTTTCCTGAATCCGCGTTGGCTATTTGTTAATAAATCGTTTCTTCGAGGTGATTCATAATGTTTGACCACAGTGTATGTTCCAAAATCCTACTGCAAGTCGACGTTCGTGACATCTGTCTGTAAGTCATCGAATTATTCCTACTGCCTTTCTTGAGTATTAGTGTGATCTGTGCAGCGTTCCAGTCTTTAGGTATGGATATTTCTACGAGCGAGCCATTGTATATGATTGCTAAGTATGGGACTATCCTATCATCATACTCTGGAAGGAACTGACTCGTATGCAATCTGGACCAGAAGCCTTGCCTTTCTTAAGTGTTTTAAGCTGCTTCGATGCACCGAGGATATCTACATCTAAGTTACTCTCTTCAGACACTCTGCATTAGTGGTGCTGTCATCAATGTCACCACCATTGTTATCATGCAGTAGAGATATTGATTGCGTCTTGCCACTGGTGTACTTTACATAAAAACAGAATCTCTTCGAGTTTTCTGCCAGATTTTGGGACAGAGTTTCGTTGTGGAAACTATTGAAAGCGTCTCGCATTGAGGTTTGCGTCAAATTTCGAGGTTCCGTGAAAGATTTCCAATCTCGAAGTTTTGCTTTCTTGAAATATGGCATGTTTTTTCGTTGCTTTTGCAGTGGTGTTCTGACCTTCTGTGCGTACGACTATGTGTTTTTAATTTATTGGGTATAAACCTCTCATCTGCCGTTTATACTGTTTCTTTGAATTTAAACCACATCTTGTCTAACCTTAGATATTCAGATTGGAAGGAGTAGAGACTGTCTCTTAGGAAGGTGTCAAGCGCATTTTTATCTACTTTTTTAAATAGATGTGTAAGGTGGGAGAATAAATGGTCAGATTCGCACCTTACATGAGACCTTTACAAATCGCAATGAGAAGCTGAAGATGGCACCTAACGTAAATCGGTAGTTATGAGAACATTTGCCTATCAATATGCAATGCAAAAAGCGATGACAGTCAATCAACAGTAATTAACATACCATTCCTATACAATGCATGTCTTTGAGCGGAAGGTAGAACAGGGCTATGCGAGTTGAGTCACTTTTAGTTTTGAAAAGCCAGCTCCACAAAGGCATAGCGAAACCACGCTGTGGGAGTTACACCGGAAACCACTTAAAGGGGTGGCAGGAAGGAGGACAGCGACCCCGGGACAGGTGATTCAAGCCGGAGGACCGCCTGTAGTGGGGCATCTGCACAAGGGCAGAGAAGAAGCTTTAGAAAACTGCGTTTAGGAATTCCAATTGGATATGAACAAAAGAGTGGCGCATTTTCGTCCAGCGATTGCAACACATGGAAAGGTCAATGTACTTTAGGCGTCTAGAATGGGCACAAAAAGTCCGATTGGCGGAAACGCACTAGGAAGGAGAAAAATACTGAAGTTTCGATGCAGTTTGACAGAAGGGACTTTGTGATTGGTAGAGTGTTTTTCTAGAAAATAAGAGGAACATTCCTATTGGTCGGAAAAAGCCGTGACGTAGAAACGGAACCTAAGTGGAGGGAGGCAGTTATGCCATGAGTAGGACAAGAGAGAAATTTTAAGACTGCTTCTCTGAACTGGCGTCAAGTGCAGAACAGAGTGCTTAACGCTCTGTACGACGTAGAGAAGAAATTTGTGTGGACACTGCGTTCACAGCGGCTGCACTCCAGCTAAAATTTAGCTGTAGCAACGTTTAGCTCCAACTGTGGAGAAACAAACCAGCCATATTAGTTAATTGTTCTTGCGAGAACTGAGAGGGCACTATAATATGCACGCTGCTCCAACCATGCGCGTGTATATCGCCACATAATAAGACTAGGGCTGAGTACATGTTTTCTCGCATTACGAGAAACATAGTGAAAGTTTCTGCTGGAAAGTTCAGCAAAGGCCAGAGTAGTTTTTTAGGAATTTCAGTGGGAGAGAGCGGCCTTTCAGACAGCAGCACGTCGCAGATTAAGGTAAATACCGCGTGCAGAAGCGGAACTTTGTTGGTTTACCAGCTTGCACCCACTGTAAACTCGAGTGGCCTTGGGTAATCTTGTGCTGAAATTTGTCACTTGACTAACCATCCACCGTAGACTTGATTGTCATCCTAAATAGTACCGAACTTTGAACCGTAATCGGACGATTTTCGTAATATTGACCAACATCATAACGTATGTGTAGGAGCAATTTTGTAAAGAAACTCCCAATTAAACTTTCATGTTACTGGGCTTAGGATTAATGTAATGAAACTTCCAAGTAAACTTTCATAATATTGTGTTTAGGATTAATGTGCTTTCAGTAGTTAATATTTAACATTGTTGTGTATAAACTTATTCCACTTTTTGATGTTGCCAGGATGCATTATCCATTGCACTGTTTTTATGCTGGCGAGTTGAAAACTGTGTGAAAAGCTGTAATTTGGTGAGAAATATTGCGACATTAAACTTGTCATTTCACCTCACACACTTGTTCTCAATTCTAGAATAAGAAAAAATATAATCAAACCACACACTCACAGATGTATTTTGCGCTCATTTTTGCTGGGTTTGGATCTTACGATAATGGGTCTAGCTACAACAACCTTGAGGTCGCTAATCCCTGTATGTGCCATGTTTGCTCCTCATCTGGCCAGGATTATTTGTTGCTAAGAGGTTAGGTATGTTTTCGCCACCATTTACACGACGAAAGGGCTACCGAACTTGTTGTTCAAAACAGTTTTCTGAGAAGCCATTCAGTACAATTTCTGACGCCGTTCTATGCCTACCACCGACTTTAAACATGTATTTTCACCAACGTATGGAGGGAGATTGAAGTCATCACCAATTATAATCGTATGAATGGAGTACCTTGTTGGAATGACACTCAAGTTTTCTTTGAACTGCTTAGCAAATGTAACATGTGTCAGGGGATCGGTAAAAGGAATCAGTAATTTTTTTAATGCCCTAACATGTTTAAGCACCTTCATGCCACCTTCAGTTAATATTTTGATTCTGTAAAATACAAACGTGTTGCAAGTAATCATTATTATCATTCACGTATGGGTCCAATAGGACCACGTGAGATACAATCCATCAATGTCGCTTTTGATGGTTGCCCTATCTTTGTGCCCAAACTTGTTTCATCCTTTCAGAAAGAAGTCTCTTTCTTTCATCAGACCATGGTGTTAAAGTCTGTTTTCTAATTTCCCTCTGACCAACTTTCGAAGCAAATATCCTTTGCCTCAGTGTTTTTCTATCTGTAACGTCTACCTGAGATATACCGGCTACTTTGAGGTCCTCCTCAATTGCAGCAATCCATTTAATTGGCTCAGTTTTTCCCTTACTTCTGTTTTCGTAGAATTCTACTTTTGTTTTGTCAACCTAGTGGGTTCTAGTCTTTTAATACCCCATAAAATTTAAGTCTTCGTTTTCTCATGTCACCATGTATTTCTGTGTATTCTTCTATTTCCTTATTACATCTCAGCTTATAAGTTTCTCCATCAATAATTTTGAGGCCGAATACTTTCCTAATAATCTTTCTTTCTTCCTTTCTTTTGAATTTCTTCAATATCAGTCTTTCTATTTAAAATTAAAGTTTCTGCTCCATAAAAATATTCAGATTTGATTACAGCGCTGTAATGCCTACATTCAGTGAATTTAGAAAGTGATTTTTTATTATAAATATTTTGTATTAATCTGAATGCAGTTGGCGTTTTCTGACAGCGATCTTCGTTTGCAGTTTTTTCCAGGCCGTTTTCTTATATGGTTTCCCACAAGTATTTAAATTGAGAAACCCTTTTTATTTTTCCATATTTTGTGTACAAGAGCTTTGGTGCTCGTTTTGTTGCATGTCATATAATCCGTTTTTTCGTATGATGTTTGTAGTCCTACTTTTTCTGCAACTTCTTTAAGAATTTCAATTTGTTTTTGAGCTGTGGTAATATCCATAGTTAAAATTGCCAGATCGTCACCACTAGTGTACAGACACTGATCACTTTGCTGCTTGCTACAAGACAGACGCAAAGTGGATTTAGTTTTATTTTGCCGTGGTCCGGGATTGCTTATTTTGCATTCGCAGCTGTCCACCACATCTGGTGGAACATTCACTGTCCGCCACCTGTGAGGCGTCCAGTACCCAATGCAAGGGCGGATTCTTAGACTTTTCGTTACAAAGTCTTGAAGCCTGGATTAAGTTATCATTATTATACGGAAATTAGGCCTAAAAGCGGTACAAGGCTGATTATTAACTACAGAACCCAAAATTCTAGAAAATAAGAAAATAATCTGAAAACATAAACGGAACTATTTTAGGCATAATTTTGTTACAATAATTATTGTTAAAACATGTTACAGAACGGAATAAAAGTACCACTAGATAGTCCTGAAACATATTTGAGCAGTTGTTTGCATAAATCGGAGGACTCGAATTTTCACCATCACATCATTATTTCGAAAGTATTTCCTCGCAATACAGTACTGTCCTCGCAGGCTGACGGGAAATACAGCTTTCCCAGCTCTCAGCTCTCTGTTTTGAAGAGACGTGCTGTTTACTTACGAAAGTATAAACGCATGTAAAGCATCGCGCCGTGTGGCTGGCCCTCGCCGACCACTCGGCGCTTGAGTTCCCTCTCGGGGGCACTCATCGTTCCAGTAACCTCTCTCTCTCTCCCTATCGATTTCAATCTCTTTCGAGTCTTCCGCTGACTGCAGGGGGCCGGCGCTGCACGCGAGAGAGCCACTAAGAGAATAACAGCCGCCTCTGGCCGCATACACTGCAGCTGACGCGCCGCCGTAACTACTGCTCGTCTGCTGCCAACAGGTGTAGTAAAAAAGGAACGCCTCGGAAAACTGTTGAAATTATAAATAACGTATCCCTGGCTTCAACATCGGTCTTCCATTTCTTTGCTGCACTGTCGATTTCGGTGCTACCAAATCCTCCTCCAGGTGCACCTGTTCGCGTTAAAAAAAGTTTACAAAACTACATTACTGGTGCGTGAACAATAGAAACAGCTTTATTGAAAGACTATGTGTTATAGGTTGTTAGATCTCTACCAGTCGTGAGATATGATTAATGTACTTATGATCAAGTCAGGCTGTACGTAAAATTACTATTCCTTATAGTCATAGGCCAAAAATTTATACAATAATGTTTTCTAACTTACGCATGTTAAATGTCGTCATATGAAGAGTGGAAATGGAAGACGCTCTAAGTACGATTCTTTTCAAACACGCGTTTTCAGTGTTTTGTAAACTCTCGTTGCCAGTTTTGTAAGGACCTCGTCGCTACTTGTCTGGAGGCCGAATTGCCACTGTTGTTACGGTGGGCAGAGTTTGTGAGTTCGTGAAACGGCTTCTGGTGCAGTACACCGCTAACACAATTTCTCGCTCCCACTATTACACAGCTATCCCGCAGGATCAGGCAACAGGATAGGAGAACGAAGGTTCTACAACACTCCAATAAATTAGTAAGAAAGTCACACAAATGAGTTAAAAAGATTTACCTACTTTTGTGACTTGTCGAATGATTAAGTCTGTAACATTGCTTGTAATATAACACAAAAAAGGCTCTCAATCGTAGGTAAATTTCACAGTACATAGCAAATGTGCGAATTCGTTACAGACGAATGGAAAAACTAGTAGAAGCCGACCTCGGGGAAGATCAGTTTAGATTCCGTAGAAATATTGAAACACGTGAGGCAATACTGACCCTACGACTTATCTTAGAAGAGAGATTAAGGAAAGGCAAACCTACGTTTCTAGCATTTGTAGACTTAGAGAAAGCTTTTGACAATGTGTACTGGAATACTCTCTTTCAAATTCTGCAGGTGGCAGGGGTAAAATACAGGGAGCGAAACGCTATTTACAATTTGTACAAAAACCAGATGGCAGTTTTAAGAGTCGAGTGACACGAAAGGGAAGCAGTGGTTGGGAAGGGAGTGAGACAGTCTTGTAGCCTATCCACGACGTTATTCAATCTGTATATTGAGCAAGCAGTGAAGGAAACAAAAGAAAAATTCGGAGTAGGAATTAAAATCCATGGAGAAGAAATAAAAACTTTGAGGTTCGCCGATGACATTGTAATTCTGTCAGAGGCAGCAAAGGACATGGAAGAGCAGTTGAACGGAATGGATAGTGTCTTGAAAACATCAACAAAAGCAAAACGAGGATAATGGAATGTAGTCGAATTAAGTCGGGTGGTGCTGAAGGAATTAGATTAGGAAATGAGACACTTAAGTAATAAATCAGTTTTGCTATTTGGGGAGCAAAATAACTGATGATGGTCGAAGTAGAGAGGATATAAAATGTAGACTGGCAATGGCAAGGAAAGCGTTTCTGAAGAAGAAAAATTTGTTAACATCGAGTATAGATTTAAGTGTCATGAAGTCGTTTCTGAAAGTATTTGTATGGAGTGTAGCCATGTATGGAAGTGAAACATGGACGATAAATAGTTTAGACAAGAAGATAATTAAAGCTTTTGAAATGTGGTGCTACAGAAGAATGCTGAAGATTAGATGGGTAGATCACATAACTAATGAGGAGGTATTGAGTAGGACTGGGGAGAAGAGAAGCTTGTGACACAACTTGACTAGAAGAAGGGATCGGTTGGTAGGACATGTTCTGAGGCATCAAGGGATCACCAATTTAGTATTGGAGGGCAGCGTGGAGGGTAAAAATCGTAGAGGAAGAGCAAGAGATGAATACAGTAAGCAGATTCAGAAAGATATAGTTTCCAGTAGTTACTGGGAGATGGAGAAGCTTGCACAGGATAGAGTAGGATGAAGAGCTGCAACAAACCAGTCTCAGGACTGAAGACCACAACAACAACAACATAGCAAATGCAATTTATCACTGTGTGTTCACTTATAAGAGTTCACTTTACGACGTTCCCTATCTAAGTCAGCCCTGAACGATTATCTATAACCAGATGCGCGAAAGCTGCTATTCTGTCTTCCGACTAGGCTTCTCCCTTGTTGTCTGGTCATTGGCGGATTGATTGTACTCGGCAGGCAATTGGCCGAGGTGAAGTCGGTATCTTCATCCTCAGCGCCGTCCGTGGCGCTGCTGGAACTCGCGCTAGTGCCGAGTCTCTATGGTACTGGCACCAGCTCGCATCTTTGAGCCTGTGGCGCTTTTGCCCAGGATGTGTCTCGTTCGGGCGACACAGCAAGCACAGTGCTCTTGTGTTCTCGATACTCTGCTGCATGTTCCTATATTAGTTCCAAGTGTCAGGTAATGGAGAAAATACACTACTGGCCATTAAAATTGCTACACCACGAAGATGACGTGCTGCAGACGCGAAATTTAACCGACAGGAAGAAGATGCTCTGATATGCAAATGGTTAGGTTTTCAGAGCATTCACACAAGATTGGCGCCGGTGGCGACACCTACAACGTGCTGACATGAGGAAAGTTTCCAACCGATTTCTCATAAACAAACAGCAGTTCACCGGCGTTGGCTGGTGAAACGTTGCTGTGATGCCTCGTGTAAGAAGGAGAAATGCGTACCATCACGTTTCCGACTTTGATAAAGGTCGGATTGCAGGCTATCGCGATTGTGGTTTATCGTATCGCGACATTGCTGCTCGCGTTGGTCGAGATCCAATGACTGTTAGCAGAATATGGAATCGGTGGGTTCAGGAGGGTAATACGGAACGCCGTGCTGGATCCCAACGGCCTCGTACCACTTGCAGTCGAGATGACAGGCACCTTGTCCTTATTACTGTAACGGATCGTGCAGCCACGTTTCGATCCCTGAGTCAACAGATGGGGACGTTTGCAAGACAACAACCATCTGCACGAACAGTTCGACGACGTTTAGAGCAGCATGGACTATCAGCTCGGAGACCGTGGCTGCGGTTACCCTTGACGTTGCATCACAGTCAGGAGAGCCTGCCTACCCTTCATTCGATCCCTGCATAACCCTACATTTCAGCAAGATAATGCACGACCGCATGTTGCAGGTCCTGTACGGGCCTTTCTGGATACAGAAAATGTTCGACTGCTGCTCTGGCCAGCACATTCTTCAGATCTCTTACCAATTGAAAACGTCTGGTCAATGATGGCCGAGCAACTGGCTCGTCACAATTCGCCAGTCACTACTCTTGATGAACTGTGGTATCGCGTTGAAGTTGCATGGGCAGCTGTACCTGTACACGCCATCCAAGATCTATCTGACTCAATGCCCAGGCGTATCAAGGCCGTTATTACGGCCAGAGGTGGTTGTTCTGGGTACTGATTTCTCAGTATCTATGCACCGAAATTGCGTGAAAATGTAATCACATGTCAATTTTAGTATAATATATTTGTCCAATGAATACCCGTTTATCATCTGCATTTCTTCTTGGTGTAGCAATTTTAATGGCCAGTAGTGTATATATATGAAGATGATATCTGTTCTTTCGGACATGTCCGAAAGAACGGATACCATCTTCATTTATAGTTAAGGCTCACCGGCCACTTGACTAACTTCTTCTGTGCGGATGCGCAAACAGTGCCCGAACTCTTAGGAATCGGCAAAAAGCCGCAAGTAATGAGTATAATGGGCAGGGGCACTATGAATATAGCGCGGAACAATAAGTTGGGAATGTGGGTCTCACGGGAGGCGTGCCATAGATAAGCCCCTGCAGTCGCACTATCCTCTGTGTTGTCGGTGGTTCAGATGGATGCCGGCACGGTGGCTCAGTGTGTTCAGTCAGAGAGCTATGTGGCCTGTGTAATAAAAAACTGAGTGAAAGGCTCAAAAACGATCTTTAAATGATGTCATGTGACGTCCGAAACGACCAAACACAATTATAAAAAAAAAGAAAAGAAATGGATAGAGCGTCTGCCATGTAAGCAGGAGATCCCGGGTTTGAGTACCGGTCGGGGCACACATTTTCGACTGTCCCCGTTGACTTATATCAACGCCTGTATGTAGCTATGGGGTATTCATTTCGTTGTAATGGAGAAAATGTTTAAAACATTCATCACTAGAAGCTGCATGGTCTTTGTCTCAAGCAGTGCTACCATCAGGAGTTCAGTCAACTAAAGCTATGAACTCATTCCTGTGCGTACAACTGACTTCTCAGATTTTAAAGATGCTGCTGAAACATTGTTGCCAATGCAGACGTGTAAGATCTCCATGTACAGTATGATCAAAGTATCTCATACTTGCCCATCTCATATAGCTATCAAAAACTCTTACTATGAAACAGAAGAATGGAAAAATGTCAGTGCATTCAAAAGTGGAAAGACAGTGGAAGATGTATATCACGCCGTTCTTCATCCCAAAGACCACCTATATTTATCAGTTACAGAACAGAAATACTTGTTGACTATGTTTCTCAACATAACAGGGAATTTTACAGTAAACTTTGCAACGCAGTAAAAGTGTTAAAAAAATCAGAAGCCAATAATGGGTGTAATTTCGTTATTCTGTTATGAAAAATGTAAGAGAAACGAGAATATTTTTTTTTTTTTGGTTGCAGTTCTACTGGTTAAACCAGCAGTTCTGTGTTTATGTATTTGTATTATCACAAATAAAACGTAGAGCTTCAGCGTTAACGGCACTCCTGATAAGGCACTTAGGACCAGCCCGGATCTGCGTTATTTTCGAACCTGGGCATAAACTTGACAATGACGCGGCAAATTCTTCACGTCTCTTATTTAATTGATAGATCACACTCGATAATGTCTAACTTTGAGGAACATTCTTGAAGTAAAATGACGAAATTTTTGCAATACGATATTTTAGGGTGGAAAAGTTCTGCATCCTCGGCTACAATTTGCATGAGACTACCTATTAGTGCAGAAGCGGTACTGCTCTCGACTCTACATAATTTGCGCGAATGTTAGCACAAATATTTAATTTCTTGTAGAGGACACCGAAACATAACCTCACTCTAGCACTGCCCCCAGGCTTCTCACACAGCTGAGTCTGACTGCGGTATAACCCGTTATATATAAAAGGCGTTCACGAAAACGGAAAAGGATAAGGCATCCATGTCAGCCCTATCTCGAGGTTGAGCACTGTGTCTGCCTGCTGCGCGTTTTCCGCAGTAGAAAATATATTCACAAAACGTCTCGACAAGATCGAGGCTTGGCCGTCCTGAGAACTAACGGCTTCCTCATTTTTTGATAGAAGTTGTTTTTGCGTTATAATAAATTATAACATCCTAAGGGGGAGCTCAGACAACACTAGTTGGTTTGTTTTATATTCTCATAGAATAAAATTAAATGTGCAGTTTCTAATGCTGCTACACTTTTACAATGATTTGTTCACGTCTCTTGCTGTTCAATCAGCATTGCGTAAAAGTTAATAAATCAATTCGGATTTCGAGAACACTCTTATTGCATGAAAAGTAGCGCTGTTCCGTTATAGTCTACCTGGCCACTACAATGAAGGCTGTGTCTAATTTATAGCGGTGATCCCAGTTACGGTATCTGAAACATGAAAAGTCACAGGTTGTACCATTAATCGACAGTCCACCACCGTGTAGCTTTCTCCAATCGAACCGCGTCCCTGGGTCTCCCTTTTTGGAATATGTGCCCTGGACACTGACAAAGGAGAACTTGCAATGCATAGGTTCAGTAGATACCATCAAACCAGAAAATGTAGATTATTAAAGCCCTGAAGTACAATTGTTCACAGACAGCTGGGTATAATAGTGTAGACTGCAAATACGAGGGTGGGTCAAATGAAAACTTTAAATTTGTAATAATAAATCGAAATTTCGCGCCGTTATGCTGTAAGTTGGTGAGCATATTACAAACAGCGCGCAGAATGGCCTGTAGGTGGCAGCATAGTGCAGATGCACACATACCGTCGCAGTATCAGTATAAAAATGGCCGCCCCACTTGCAACTTGCACCAGGGAAGAACAGCGTTCTGTTATTCGGTTTTTGCGTAATGAAGGTGTGAAACCTATTGAAATTCATCGACAAATGAAGGTTCAGTATGGTGATGCACGTTTCTCACAGCAGAAAGTCTACGAATGGAGTAGGAAGTTCGCAAATGGTGTGACTTCAGTGGAAGATGCTCCCCGTCCAGGTCAGACACAACGAGTTGTGACTCCACAGAACATTGCAGCAGTTGAAGCCATAGTCAAGGAAAACCGCCGAGTGACACTGAATGACATTGCAGCATGTTAACAGATTAGTTCTGATGAAGAGGTACGCCACGCGGTGCATGAGTGGTTGCACGGACTACCAAAAGAATTTTTTTCTAAAGGATTTTATGCACTTTGTAAGCACTGGAGGAATTGCATTGAGCATGGGGGAGATTATGTTGAAAAGTGATACAGCTTTGTACCACTTCTGCACAATAAATAATATCTTAAAAAATATTTAAGGTTTTCATTTGACTCACCCTCGTATTATATATTGAGCCTGGTGAGACTAGATAGAACCGCAGTTCAAGCACGGTAAGTATAGAACAGTCTTTTATTTGGACAGATTTACCTCATTAAATTTGCTACAGATAGGCGCAAGTCATGCTCTGCGATATTGGGCTGCGCATACATTGGTATTTCACCACACCATAGAAAAATATATAGATATGTGTGACAGAGAAATTGTCATATAAATAGGTGTTTGTCACCAATCGCAACAAAAACGTATAGTAAATATTATATATTACGCAGGCAGCAAAATGGTGGCCTTTAAAAAAAAACGAAAAAAAGGTTGGAGTATACAGGAGCTAAACTATTTCTAGGTATAAAGGTCTCAGCAGAGTAGCAGCTTGGAGTGCAAATTATTTCTGCAATGGGTAACAGTAGGAGTTCAGCTAAAGATCGAAGTGCCATCATTTTTGCGCAAAAAGTCTCAGACCTTAAAAAACAAACATATAATCATTTAAGGTAAAAATTCACGGCAGATCCTTACAATGGGAGAAATATGGGGTAATCAGAATGTCATAATCCATACAATAATATTAAGGAACCAAGGGGGTGCTGCATACATGGCACACCACAGTCAGAAACCTACTGAACCTATGCATTTCAGGTTCTGCTTTGTCACTGTCCATGTCACTGTTCCCAATCTTTTCCCCCACCCCCCGCTCTCCCTCCCCCCAACAGACAACGTAGCACCTACAAGACGTATATCGTAACTACTCCATCCCGTAAATGCATTCCATTCCCTTGCTCGTCATTCATTTATGTAATAATAATTCCATGTACGCCACTTCGTCGCTTTCGTGTGTGCCTACACCTACCCCACCGATCCTAGAGGGGAAAAGGAGTCAACATGTTGACTTGGAATTTGAACCACGTGTCTTTCTGTCTTCATTCCCCGGTTAGGTTCAAATGGCTCTAAGCACTATGGGATGTAATGTATGAGGTCATCAGTCCCCTAGACTAGGAACTACTTAAACCTAACGACATCACACACATCCATGCCCGCGGCAGGATTCGAACCTGAGACCGTAGCATCAGCGCGGTTCCGGACTAAAGCGCCTAGAACCGCTCATCCATAGCGGCCGGCTGTCCGATTTGGATTTCGATCCTGAGACCTTTCGGTTTCCAGGGATGCTCTTTATATTTTAACATTAGATCGCTGGGCACAACATATTCACGGTGTTGCTGAATAGGACCACGCACGAGCGCTCATTTGTGTGTGTGTATGTGTGTCTCCGAGAGAGAGAGAGAGAGAGAGAGAGAGAGAGAGAGAGAGAGAGACCAATGAGCTGAGCGGGAAGGGGAAGAGGGGCGGGGGGCTAAGGGACAGAAATGTTTCCCTGAAATGCAAATCAACACTTTTCCTCAAAGCCTCTCGACAAGGTCAAAGCTTGTTCATCCTCATGACTAATGGCTTCCTCATTTTTTGATAGAACGTATTACTTACGCAATAACAAGTCAGACCTCTTAAGTCGATGGTGACATGGTGTGCTGCATTACAATATTATTGAGTGGTGTACACCAAGGTGACAAAAGTCGTGGGATACCTCCTAACATCGTGTCGGACCTCCTTTTGCTCGGTGGGCTGCAGTAACTCGACGTGGCATAGACTCAACAAGTCATTTGATTTCGCTGCATAAACGTTGAGCCATGCTGCCTCTATAGTCGTCCTCATTACGAAAGTGTTGTCCGTACAGGATTTTGTGCACAATTAAACTCTCGATTATGTTCGATGGGATACATGTCAGGTGATCTAGGTGGCCAACTCATTCGCTCGAATTGTCCAGAATATTCTTCAAATCAATCGCAGTAATTGTGGCCCGGTGACATGGCGGATTGTCATCTATAAAAACTCCATCGTTGTTGCAAACATGAAGTCCATGAATGGCTGCATATGTCCTCCAAGTAGCCGAGTGCTACCACATTTGGGCCGGAGAATTCATTTCATTCCAGGTGAACACTGTCCACACCTTTATGGAGCCACTAGGGTTCATGATTCGTGGGATCTGCGCCACACTCGAACCCTACCATCAGCTCTTGCCAGCTGAAATCGGGACTCATCTGATCAGGCCACGGTTTTACAGTCGTCTTGGGTCCAACCGATATGGTCACAAGCCAAGGAGACGCCCTACAAGCGATGTCGTACTGTTATCAAAAGCACTAGCGTTGGTCGGCTGCTTTCATAGCCCATAAACGCCAAATTTCGCCGAACTATCCAAGTGGATACGTTAGTCGTGCGTTCCACATCGATTTCTGAAATTATTGTGCATGTGTTGCTTGTCTGTTAGCACTGACAACTCTAAGCAAACGCCGCTGCTCTCGGTCGTTAAAAGTGAAGTGCGTCGGCCACTGCGTTGTCCGTGGTGGGAGGCAATGCCGGCAATTTGCTATTGCCGGCACACTTTTGACCCTGTGGGTCGCAAAATATTGAATTCCCTAGCGATATCCGAAATGTAATGTCGCATGCGTCTAGCTTCAACTACCATTCCACGTTCAAAGTCTGTTAATTCCCGTGCGGCCATAATCGCATCCGAACCCTTTTGACACGAATCACCTGAGTACAAATGACAGCTCCGCCAATGCACTGCCCTTTTAAACCTTGTGTACGCGATGCTACCGCCATCTGTATACATGCATATCGCTATCCCATGACTTGTCACCTCAGTGTATATTTCAGTAGTAAGTACAGCATATTCACAAGTCACCAGAGTGGCCAAAGACCCCAGTGCCTTGTGACGACCTGTTTGTGTTTCTAGTGGTTAGCTGGTGCTTTACTGAGACGTGATGAGTGGACGCCGTGTGTTCGCAGGAGCCTCAAAGGCAACTGGCAGCTGTCCTACCTGCACGAGCGCGCCTTCAGCGGCATCCACAGCCTCGCCGACTTGTGAGTACGTCTCAGATCTCTTTATTTCGCTTTTTCCGTTGCTTCCAATATAGCGCATGGCCTTCACAGCAACGCTCGTTGTTCTCTAGCAGCCCTTATGCATGCTTCACTTGTGATTTCCTGTCAGCTCTTTTCCTCACTGCGTCAACTTAAATCGATCTGACGTAAGTCAGTGGTTAAGATAATGGGCTTATTGTCGGGCGCATTTGGGTTCCACACCAGCTCCATCCACCCTTGTTTAGCTTTTACATGTTTTCCTACATCATTTCAGGCCATTTCTGATATAATTCTGTTAAAATATCAAGATCTATTCATTTTCGAATTTTCCTAGCTGGTGCTTTGTGTAATAATCACGAAGTGACGTTCCAACCATACATTTTCCTAGCTGGCGCTTCGTGTAATAATCTCGAAGTGACGTTCCAACCGTATACAGGTCTCTTCGTTTCTTTTTCTGGAACCCGAATTTATTAGCAACGAACTTGCTAAAAGATCTAACAAAATCAAGGATAACACTGAAGATTTTTTCTGATACTAAACTAAATTGATAAAATGAAGCTCTCCGACAATAGCTTGAAGCTACGAACTGATCGCGTGTTACGACTGTATTCGTTCAACATCTTTTTCACTTCTGGAACACCACTCACTTTTAACTTGTGTGGACGTCATGTCTCCAAAAGATCAGTAATGTCCTCCACATATTAGAAAGCACTGCACTCCACCTTTCCCTTTTCATTTGCTTACACTTGCCAATATGAATCCTCTGTCAGATTGTCATTACCCCTTTTCCTCACCTGTATAGATCGCTTACTTGTACCCACTATGTGCTGTAAATTTCTTCGTCACTAATCCCGTTACACTGCCACGCCTTATTGTTTGCTATTACCATATCTTCTGTTATTATTATTCATGTTGTTAATTATAATTATTTTCGTAATTGCTATTGAAATATTTACATAAATGTATCTAAATCACAAGCTCTACAGTAAATTAAGAACTCGTTTAACTAGATTTTTTCTAAAATTTATAGCTCGTAGTTTGCGCAAGTGAATAAAAAAACACATAAAATAAACAAATATATAAATACATTCCCCGGGATGATATCAAAATCTTAATGGGAGATTTCAATGCACAAATTGGCAGAGAGAAAGAACACCAAAAAACTGTAGGAAAATATCCAGCACACAGATTCACCAACAGAAACGGACTGAGATTTATTGAACTATGCCAACAAAATAATCTAAAAATAATATCTACATCTTTGAGAAAAAAACCTAGAAAACAAAAGACCTGGAGGTCCCCCATACAAGAGATCGGCGAATATCAGATTGACCACATTGCCATCTCCTATTTCGTACAGAAAGAGATCCATGATGTCCAAGTCCGCAGAGGGGCGAACATTGACTCAGACCACTACTTAACACGCATTAAAGTGAAATTCACCCCAAAAAAATTCTATCCGAAGAAAACACACATGATGAAATTTGACACACGAACAATCAAAGAAACCAATCTGAAGGAGGAGTGGGAAAAGGAACCAGCTGACTCTTGGGAAAAATTTCGAACAAAAATTACAAAGAAGGCAAAAGAACTGATCCCATTGAAAAAAAACACAAAACACCCCTGGTGGGACTCTGGATGTGAAAAAGCGCTGGAAGAAAGAAAGAAAGCCTTTCTGAAGTATAACAGTAAAAAATCCCCAGAAAATCTAGATCACTTCCACAACACCAGAAGACAAGTGGCAAAAACAATCAGACAAGTCAAGAGGAAGTACCTCAAGGAACAGTGTGAGTCTATTGAAGAAAATTTCCGTAACTATAATGTACGAGACTTCTATAAGACCTTTGCTGGGAGAATCAATGGATACGGCTCACGAAATCTATGTTTCAGAAAACCAGATGGAAAACTAGCGCTCACAAATCGGGAAAATTGTGAGGAGCTGGCAAGATACTTTTCCGGACTCCTCAATTGCCCTGAACCTTCTTCAAGATTCCCTCAAGGAACTGCTATCTACACAAATCCAGAATCCCCACCACCCACACTAGAGGAGATCCAAAGACATATTCATAGACTGAAAAACAACAAGGCATCCGGAGAAGATAATATCACTGCAGAACTACTTAAAAATCTTGGACCAAATTCCCTCAAAGAACTCACTCAAATCATCACAGACATTTGGCAGACAGAAAAACTACCAGAAGATTGGAAATGCGCCCTAATTCATCCACTGCATAAAAAGGGAGACATGGCAGATATAAACAACTATCGAGGAATCTCCCTTCTCCAAGTCACTTATAAAATCCTCTCAGCTTGTCTTCTTCAACGAACACAAGAACAACTCGAACACAGTATTGGTGAATACCAAGCTGGCTTTCGCCCTCACCGATCCTGTGCAGAACAAATTTTCAATTTGAAGACAACACTAAAATACAAAGCAGTCAGAAACAGTCCGATCATTTGTTCCTTTGTTGATTTCGCAAAGGCTTATGATTCAATCGATAGGCAATCTCTCTTTATTATCCTTGAGGAGCTAGGACTCGATCCGAAAACCCTAAACCTTATCAAAGAAACGCTCACAGACACAACTTCTAAGATAAAATTCCTGGGTGAAATATCAGAGCCCTTCCTGATCAAAACCGGCGTCAGACAAGGTGACGGCTTGTCTCCACTCCTCTTCAACCTTGTCTTAGACAAAGTCATCCGAGAATGGGAAAAAGAACTGAAGAATCAAAATTACTGGAAGCCTATACAACTAGGAAGATCTAAAGATGGTACTAAAATTTCATGCTTGGCATTTGCAGATGACGTGGCCATGCTAGCATAAAACGAGACCACAGCAATTAAACAGATAGATATTCTCAAAGAATGCGCCGAAAAAGTTGGGCTACAAATTTCCTTCCAAAAAACCAAATTCATCTGCTCAAAATTTGAAACTCAAAAACTGACTACAAAATATGGACAAATTGAGAGAGTTCCATTCTTTAAATACTTAGGCGAGGTCCAAGAACCCACAGGGGGAAGGAAACCGGACAAAAAGTTCGACTGCAAAAACTGAAAAGAGCATACTGGAAAACCCACAACATCTACAATAAAAAGTGTCTCTCCATTCACTCAAAAATACGACACTACAATACAGTAATCAAGCCCGAAGCACTATATGCCAGCGAGACACTCACACTCCATAGAAAAGGCGACCTGGAAGGCATCCTGAAAGAGGAACGCAAAATTATCAGAAAGATTCTTGGCCCAAGAAGAACGGAAGATGGATACAGATTACAGTCTCGGAAAACTACAGAAAAATTATCTAACCTCGCCGCAGACATCCGGAAAAGAAGACTAAAATTTTACGGTCATATCCACAGACTCCCAACACCCAGACTCTCCCACAAAATTTTAATATACATTGAAAAATTGGAAACCATACCCTGGATACAAGAAACCAAAACAGATCTAGCAAATGCACAAATAAATTCTTCAGAAGTTATAAACAGAAATGTATACAGGCAAAAAATCAATAGTTGGAAAGTACAACCCGAGAATGAAGTTTGCAAGAGACAGGGGACAAAATGGACAGAGGAAAGAAAGAGAATTCATGGGGAAAGAATGAGAGAAGTTTGGAGAATTAAAAAATTGAATCGGAAAAGCTTTGCGTGATCCGCATGGGTCCAATCGCACATAATAATAATAATAAATACAGGTTCTCAAACACGTGCATTCAAATTCCACCCAAGCTATCCAAATTACACTCTCCAGTCACATTAACGTGAAAACCTGTCAAAAGCCTGGATAACGACCTTTTGCAGCGCGGACCACTGCTAGACGTGCAGAAGAGAGTCAGTGGCGTTCTGGAAGGTACCGCAGGGATGTGGTGCCGTGCCGACTCCACTGCGCGGGCAACTGCGATAGGTTTCTCGATCGGGCATCCATGGCGCGAACAGCCCGATCGAAGTGATCCCACGGATTCTTGGTTGGGTTTAAATATGGAGAGTTTGGTGACCAGAGGAGTAAGGTAAACTCATTCTGGTACTCTGCGAACCACGCACGTCTACTGCTGTGTAACACGGTGAATTGTGTTGATGGAAGATGCCATCATGTGGAGGAAAATCAAGCTGCACGTATGGGTGGACGTGGTACTCAGGGATAGATGGATACTTGTGTTGATCCATTGTACCTTCCATAAAGATGATATCATCCAGGGAATGCAACAAAAACATTCCCCAGACTGTAAACCTCACTTCTTTGGTGTGGACCTCCCGACCATTGGTGTAGGATGTTTGCTTTCAGAGGTTGCACACGTTACACGCCATGGGATATCTGTCCGAAGGAGCCACCTGTCACCAGTTAGTGGACGTCCAGCTGCGATACTGCGGTCCAAAGTCCAGTCTTTGCCGCCGATGAACAGCAGTCAGCATAGCTGTAGGAACCAGACGCCTGCTGTGGAGGCTCATATACAGCAAAGGTCGCTGAACGGTCATTGACGACACACTGTCGGTAGCCCCCTGGTTCATCTGAACGGTCAGATATTCAACAGTTGCCCATCTACCGCCCATACACGTCTCCACAGTCGTCGTTCATCCTCTCCATCTATTGCCCGTGGTGCACGATATTAGCGTTGGCGCCAGTTAAGGATAGCGCTAATTTGCCAAGCACCATATACTTTGCCGTTTCGGAAATACACTCCTGGAAATGGAAAAAAGAACACATTGACACCGGTGTGTCAGACCCACCATACTTGCTGCGGACACTGCGAGAGGGCTGTACAAGCAATGATCACACGCACGGCACAGCGGACACTCCAGGAACCGCGCTGTTGGCCGTCGAATGGCGCTAGCTGCGCAGCATTTGTGCACCGCCGCCGTCAGTGTCAGCCAGTTTGCCGTGGCATACGGAGCTCCATCGCAGTCTTTAACACTGGTAGCATGCCGCGACAGCGTGGACGTGAACCGTATGTGCAGTTGACGGACCTTGAGCGAGGGCGTATAGTGGGCATGCGGGAGGCCGGGTGGACGTACCGCCGAATTGCTCAACACGTGGGGCGTGAGGTCTCCACAGTACATCGATGTTGTCGCCAGTGGTTGGCGGAAGGTGCACGTGCCCGTCGACCTGGGACCGGACCGCAGCGACGCACGGATGCACGCCAAGACCGTAGGATCCTACGCAGTGCCGTAGGGGACCGCACCGCCACTTCCCAGCAAATTAGGGACACTGTTGCTCCTGGGGTATGGGCGAGGACCATTCGCAACCGTCTCCATGAAGCTGAGCTACGGTCCCGCACACCGTTAGGCCGTCTTCCGCTCACGCCCCAACATCGTGCAGCCCGCCTCCAGTGGTGTCACGACAGGCGTGAATGGAGGGACGAATGGAGACGTGTCGTCTTCAGCGATGAGAGTCGCTTCTGCCTTGGTGCCAATGATGGTCGTATGCGTGTTTGGCGCCGTGCAGGTGAGCGCCACAATCAGGACTGCATACGACCGAGGCACACAGGGCCAACACCCGGCATCATGGTGTGGGGAGCGATCTCCTACACTGGCCGTACACCACTGGTGATCGTCGAGGGGACACTGAATAGTGCACGGTACATCCAAACCGTCATCGAACCCATCGTTCTACCATTCCTAGACCGGCAAGGGAACTTGCTGTTCCAACAGGACAATGCACGTCCGCATGTATCCCGTGCCACCCAACGTGCTCTAGAAGGTGTAAGTCAACTACCCTGGCCAGCAAGATCTCCGGATCTGTCCCCCATTGAGCATGTTTGGGACTGGATGAAGCGTCGTCTCACGCGGTCTGCACGTCCAGCACGAACGCTGGTCCAACTGAGGCGCCAGGTGGAAATGGCATGGCAAGCCGTTCCACAGGACTACATCCAGCATCTCTATGATCGTCTCCATGGGAGAATAGCAGCCTGCATTGCTGCGAAAGGTGGATATACACTGTACTAGTGCCGACATTGTGCATGCTCTGTTGCCTGTGTCTATGTGCCTGTGGTTCTGTCAGTGTGATCATGTGATGTATCTGACCCCAGGAATGTGTCAATAAAGTTTCCCCTTCCTGGGACAATGAATTCACGGTGTTCTTATTTCAATTTCCAGGAGTGTATATCCACCCTTGGCCCGAAAGCCAATGATAATGCCCTGTGGGACATCAGATATGGCGCTGCGTTCCCGCATTGCGGCAACGGCTGCGCTGTTTTCCGCGTCCCCTAAGACAAGCTTTATGCACCCTCCACAGCTAGTGGTGCCACCTCCCGTCTGTGAGTGGTTACAGCACGTTGACGTCGAACATACGTGGTGGTCACTTTAATGTAACTACACTGTGTAAATCTGAAACAGCTACCACTATCGGACTGCGAAATTCACTGACACCTACACACCCAATTCAATACAACAGCCCCTCATTTTCTTCTCCAGATCGGGTCTCCCAGGCGTGCCAACTCATTCTCTGATCTTGTGGTCGGGATCCATAACTTACCACTCCTCTCCCTCCCTTCAAACCACATATTCTCGGCATCATATTATCCAAATCACGTGCTCATATCCTTTCAACTTTCTCGCGGAAGTCATGCAAGTTCCTCACATAAAATAAATTTGCTTATCACTGGCTTCATATTTTCCCTTATTGTGATGCATAAGTATACATTGTCTGTCTTAACATTTCACTTGTAAATGGAAAGGAATCTTTAAGTTTGATAGTAAACGAACGTCTTTTACCCAGTATGAAATCAAAATTAAATTTTAACACTATTATTTATTATATTCATACACTTAAATCAAGTACTGCGGACAGTCCATCACTTAGCCCACACGCGAGACGACGATCTCAAATAACAAGGAAGGTAAAAAATTCTGTCTTCGACGTGCGTCAGCGGGGCAAACCTGAGAAAGAGTTTGAATTTGGTTCGCAAAAGATGAAAGCGAAGTTTTAGCCACTAACTTAGATTGAAGATTCTATACATTTCTTTTTCAGCCACTAATTCTATACTTTCCTTTCTGCGTTCATCGTCTTAGAAAACCAACGTACTACTTCTTTTCTAGAAGGAATCCCATTTGCACTTCTTCTTTTAAATCGTTTACCGTATCATGGAGAAGTAATGTTGATCTACGATCGAACTTAATCGCACAATCACAAGAAACGTCTGTACAGTCAAATCAAGACGATGAAGAACGGGTGACATAAATTAAATCTCGAGTACCCGTGTAAAATTGCAATGAAACCACTTAAAGTGATCTTACACAAAATGTCTGGCTGTCGGAAGATCTCCTGCATACGTGCTCATCGAAATGTCGGCGGCTTTATAGCCAGCAGTGTCGAATAGCGCAAGGATTCGATGCAATTACTTCAAAAGACAGCTGCAGCAAAGAGTATGGTGAAGTAACAGACAACGAAGTGAATGTGTACTGTTATGAACTCTACAGTGTCTAGAAATGTTGAGAGCACCCCTTAAAACACGTAAGTTCATCGTCCATTAAACTATTTTCCACGTAGAAAACATAGCCAATATGCACTGATGAATGTAAAAAAGTCAAACTTTCAGGGAATGAAAAAACCATTACAGTCTTCTGTTTTAGAAGCTATGAAGGCATTATATTTTATTTCTATGATAAAATGTTTCAAGTTACATAGGGGGAAAAATAAAAAATGGGCTGAATTACGGATTTCTCATAGGCGAATAAAGAAAATGTATTTCGCAATTATTTAAAACTAACAAAGCAGATATAAAGTGCTTCATTTCTAAAGAAACGTTTTAGAATGTTTTTGTGAATGTAACTTTTGGGTCAAACTACTCTGGCAACCAGAAGTGAAGGCGAAAATATGCATATTCGAATGGCTACAACCGTATCACACACGTTTAGCCACCAGGGTGATCAGAAATGCATCAAAACATTTCCTCAAAAAATAAAACAAAATGTCCTGCGTAGTTAATACGTAAATCTTAAATGGCCCATTCGGACACACAGAGTCTTGCCTTAAAGGTTAGATATAATTCATCCAGCGTAAACGAGAACAAAATGCACAAACTACGGGCCTGACGGACAGTTCTGAAATTGTGTTACTATTTCCCAACATAACAAATAGAAAAGAAATGATATCCTACAGGAGTGGACGTCACCGATCAAATAGCCTGGGAGACCACATTAATACACTCAGGTTTGTGGAGGGTGTATTGTCTTGATGAAAATGCAGACTGCTTGCAGTGTGCTGTAGGTAAAGAAAGGGATGCACAATGCAAGGGCAGTAGCGCCAGCTATAGACGATTCATTCCATCTCTTGATATCATTCGTCACTAAACACGCCTATCCAAGCGGTGGCCTAGAATGCATCCACTCGTATAACTCCTAAGAATTTGTATGCTACCATCCGCAATTCATCTGTCCAGGCGAACTTTCTCAGTATTTTCCTCGTTGTGATATGTGGTGAGCAAAGGTTCAAGGGTGGGACAATAGCTGTCTACCCAATAGTGAGGTGTCACTTACTCATGCTGTTCAACAGGTGTTATCGAGAACTGAATTAGCGAATGATTGTTGCTGTGTAATGGGAGCGCGTATTCACCAAACGCAACTGCACAAGACCTTTGAGTAACTTAAAAGAACTTGCGGCTTCAGTAAACTCCGGTACGGAACCGAATGCTTTCTACAGGAGAACGCAACGTCAGGTAAAAGACTGCAGGTCTCTTCTTGTCTATCTGTTATCATTATTGCAAGCAATAGATACCCGCCCAGCCACTGGTCTCTTGAGATAGTCCAGCGAGGTCACAGAACACTGAGGATTGTTGTCACACTGCTCTCGAGCTGAGATACAATACAGGGTGTAAATTTTAAGTTGGCAAACCAGAATAACTCGAAAATACGCTTCACACGAAAAAATGAGTAGAATCCAAAGTTGATTATTTTCGAGGGGGACATCTGCTGGTGCTAAAATTAGCCCGCCACCCCAGCCCCCTGCGGGTGGGGCGGGAGACAACTTTAAAATTCCAAATAGGAACCCCTATTTTAATTGCAGAAGCAGATTCTACATAAAAAACTACGTACATTTCTTCTTAAACATTTGTTTTAATTCTTGGTAGTTGGCGTTGTAATTCAAGAAAATCCGTGTTATCGTTTTTGCATGGCAAACGGTTACGGATAAATAAAAAATATTTATTTACTTCGTAAATTTTGATCCGCAAAAACTGAAACTCTCCCTCTCTCCCCATAGGGTGGGGTTTGAGAGAGAAGAATTAGAGTTTTACAAATGTTGACCCACTTATTAATTTTTTCCGCAGATTCGGATAGGTTTTGTTTGTCAACATTTGTAAAACTCTAATTCCCCTCTCTTAAACCCCACCCTATGGGGAGAGAGGGAGAGTTTTAGGTTTAGCGAATCAAAATTTACGAAGTAAATAATTTTTTTAAACCCAACTACCAAGTATCAAAACTAATGTTTAAAACAAAATGTAGGTAGTAGTTTTTTACGTCTGAATCTGATTCTGCAATAAAAATAGGGGTTCCCATTTGAAATTTTAAAGTTTCCTCCCAGCCCCACCCCCAGGGGGCTAGGGTGGCGGGCTAATTTTAGCACCAGCAGATGTCCCCCTCGAAAATAATCAACTTTGGATTCTACATATTTTTTCGTGTGAAGCTTCTTTTTCGAGTTATTCTGGTTTGTCAAAATTTACACCCTGTATATACGGGATACCAACTTCAGGAACCAGCAGTTTCGTCGTCGCGAGAACCGAAGCACTTCGATCTAAGAGTCTTGTTTGTTTTACATTTTGTATTAATTTGTACAGAATAGCTCAGACTAATTCCAAAAATTACTTTATTAATACACTGGATCTGGAGACCTACGAAGATTCTTGGTGATTTTGGTAAATGAGGACTAAGTGCAGGAAAGGAAAAAGAGCAAGAAAAGGTCACTTGGACATATGGTAAGATGTGTGATTCAACAGAGGTATACCCATTTTAAGGTGAAGATAAAATATCTTTGACAATGTTGGTTTTAATCGTTGAAAGCACGCATGAGAACACACTAGGCAATTGGGAATTTCTGTCTGCTCTAGTGTTTAAACTCCTTACTCAAGAAGGCAGCTACATTACCATACTAGAGGGCATTCGCTTCACTGCTCTTTGCTGACAAGACCCAGTATATCAACCACGAACAGACCGAAATGGTCCTTTCTTGTGGACAGGCAAGTGCAGTGGGCGGGCAGCAGCGTGATAGTACCGGGAAAACAATCCCCACAGACAGCATCCTCACAACCAACTGCAACGTTGTTTCGTCGTTTGTGTGCGACAGGCCCGTTTAGGGGAATGGTAATTCATGAAAGGGAGCTGTGCCCGGTATGCAGATACTCCTTGGAGGAACAGGTGTTTAACACTGTAGGATATCGTCTCGATATAAGCATCAGGGAAGTGAACCACCTGCATGGGCTAAGCCAGACAATTCTCCAAGGCAGCTGCCATTATCGGTATTACTTACAACGTGTGCAGGCCTTATTACCTATGGACGTATCACAACGGCATGGTTTACTCGCTTTACTGTTATCCATCCTATTCACGGATGAAACTACCTTTATATTCGGTGATATCGTCAGCCTTCACAATACTCACCTGTGGGCTGCAGAGAATCACCATGGAATGGTGGCAGCGAAGCATCAGCACCAGTACAGCCTCAATGCAGGAGCGGGCGAACGCCTCGTGGGACCAGTCATCCCTCCATAATGCTTCAGAGGTGAGGCGTACCTGCACTTACTGTGGGTGATCTTTCATCCTCTGCTGAGAGACGTGCCTTCGGTGATACGAAGGGCTACTACAGGATGCTGCTTCAGCTCGCTTCCGCGTTTCCGTGCGGAGACATCTGGACACCATCTACCCTGGCCGATGAATGGGACGAGGTGGTCCATTTGCATGGCCGGTCAGGTTCACGGATCTCAACACTTTAGGTTACTACTTCCGGTGGCACTTGGAAGATGTGTGTGCGAAGCCCATCCCGCGTTTTCAGACACTGCTGTCATGCTGCCTGCGACCTCATTCAGTTAGAGGATGCGACAGTTGAATGTGAGCGTGTGTTGCTGTGTCGTGTTCGCACGTGCATTAAGGCCCATAGGGTCCATTTTGAATTTTACTGGAGAGGCATGATGAATTATAAATAACCTGTAGCACAGATCCCATGCATTTCTGGCCGCTTGTCCATTTTATCTCATTTGTTCTCTGTCCACTCGGGGATCGTATCCTGCAGTTTGTTCTGATGCTGCAAAAATCAAGCTATGCATGCTCTTTCCAGCCGTCTGCCTCACCTTACTGTAGTCCACGAATTGATGTCTTCAGATAATAATTAAAAAAAGATTTTTTGAAAAACATTTTCGCAATTCACTCTATATATTCATTGCAGAGACCTGCAATTTCGACTTAAGCTATTATCGAGTGGTTTAGAGGCAACCAAAAATAAATATTAAAGCTACACACACCTCAAAATGCCGATACAAGGATTATACAGTGTTTATATCGAACAATCAGACCTGATAATCAGAAAAATCTAACACTGCTGAAACACTAGATCCGACGAGATAGATGAGAAAGATGAAAAGGATATGTGTCGGTGTGGCTCTTGTCAGCCTTTGTTACACAAGCCATCTGCATAATCGACAAAAATTACGATAAAATTTCATAAAGATAAATAAGACATTGTTTACTAAGTTTACCCTTTATAATGGATAGCAAGGATTGTTGAGGAACTGGCCTCGTGGTCTCCACACATTTTCACATCGTTCACCATATGTATGGCATAAGATACTAATTTGTGTAGGCGCCACGAAGCCAGTTCCTGGAAAATCATCTGCCATATACCGACGGTATTATGTACTCTGATAACCGCCATTCAAGGTCACATTCATTTTATTTCTCTGACTCATGGTGACTGTTTTAGTGTTTGAGGATTTAAACCACATGATGATGATGATGATGTTTGGTTTGTGGGGCGCTCAACTACGCGATCAATTTTTATACAGTCTAATTTTTTCACAGTCCAATCTAGCGACTGTCACAAATTATGATGATGATAAAATGATGAGGACAACAAAAACACCGAGTCCCCGGGCAGAGGAAATCCCCAATCTGGCCGGGAATCGAACCTGGGACCCCGCGATCCAGAGACAGCAACGCTAGCCACTAGACCACGAGCTGTGGGCAAACCACTTGCTGATGACTTAAAGACGACATTGCAATTACGGTTTTTTCAATTAATAAATGCTGTCTCCTTCTTCACTTCGAGGAGAACGCTTATAGCCTGTTCCGTCTTCCCAAAAACAGCCTTAGTTTTCCTACATCTCTATTTACCACAGGTCTATAGTCTATTACATGTATGACTATTCTTTCTGTCCCCATTCTTTCAATATGCTTCTTCCATTTTGTTATCTCGTTTTCTGTTCTTTCATTCATGCAGAATATATTTAATTATTTCCATATTTCAGGATTCTTTATTTGATCTCTCAGTGTGCACCCTTTTACTTACCTTAAAAATTACATTTTAGCTGACTTTATCCTTCTTCCATCTTTCTTAACTATGTCCAGGACTCACTTCCGTATGTGAGCGTTGTGTTGCAGTTACTTTGTAGAGATTTGTCTTCGTGTCTTTCTTGGTTCCATTCGCTAATGTTCTATGTATAGTTCCACACATCACTGGAAAATTATTTAACTTATTGGAGCTGTCATTATGTTCATAACTTACAACACTTCCTAATACCAGAAAGTGAGATACCTGCATTATTTTAGAACGTAACTGGGTATTTTCCCTTAAAAGCCATAAGTTTTGTTTTATTTTCTGATATTTTCAATTCACAGGGTTTAGCTATTCAGTCCAAACGATATAGAGCGAATTGTATATCATCTTCCGCCTTTTGTAAAATTATTTGATCATCAGCAAAGAGTACAGAAATTAAATGTGCGTTTATGGGAATTAATCTTCACAAAATACCTGCAGTCAATGCCTAAAAGGTCGTTGAAAAATTCAACGAGACTAATAACCCCAATAAAGTGCAATAGTAAAGAAACTGTTATCGCAGCTGAAAATATGGTGAGTTTAATGCTCGCTCTCCTTAGCCTTCCCTTCTCCACAAATGAGCAATGTAGCTCCTCTTACTTGTGCCTTATTTTTTCCTGTCTCAACAACGTAACAGCCTCTTAGGATCTTGTTAAACCGATGCTCGCGGGCCTTTAGAGACGTGTTCCGCCCTATCTGCGTATTTCGTGCTCCGCCTGGAAGCAGAGTGTTCCTCCAAAAGTCCTGAAAGTTTCATGGATCCTATAAATCATGTTGACCGGTAAGGCGACGTAATTTAAGTTTGTTTGTTCGGTACCAGCGATGAAAGGTTTTAATACAGCTCGATCAATATGGTGCCCCCCGAGAGTCTGAAAACTGTAAGGTTAAACTTCTCCGTATGGCAGCCGAAGCAAATGTCTTCCTGTTCTGGCCTTGCCACAAAATAATTCCTGAAAACGCTGCATGTATCTGGCGCGATTGCCATTTGAAGCGAAGATAAACGTTAATGACTTCCGTGCTTATCCCTTGGGAAGAAAAGCAGCGCGGTAATTTCGATATCCTGATGAATAAAATAACTTACTTCCCTATTTTTTTGTTCCTATCTATCTCAGGTTTGCAATCTTAGAACTGGGCCGTGGGAAAGCTCTTTTGATATAGAGTGCGCACTCATAATGATCTACTTCCTTGAATTCGGTGTAAGTATACTTGAAACAGTTCACTGTTCACATTTAAAGCTAATCTTTTGAGACAGTCACTTCGCCCTTCCTAATGTCCATGTCAATTCCGTTAAAACTTGACTTCGCAGATCATTTCCCTAGAAAATTATCAGTTATTTTTTGTATCAGAAATATTCTACAGGCATGGTGCCATCATTGGCGATATCCTGTTCATGGTATTTGCACGACACTTTACTGTTCTAGCACGTCATAGCACACTGTTAAAAAGCAATTGCGTTACTCGATACACGTAATAAAATACCAAACTTTCATTTGCAAGTTCTGTTTGACTAATTTGTAAGTAAAATCTATTTTTGATACACTTATATGCATAAGACGATCCTAAGCGTGTCAGTCATAGTGTAGCTAGCACACAAATTCATATTGTATTAAATATTATTGACACTCATCTTTTATTTAATTTGTAGAGTAGACATTTACGGCTTTATATATAGTTTTCTAGACGACAACCATGAACTACGGAAAAATAAGTGTTATTTCTACGTGCTAATAAAAAAAGCTTTGAAAAATCATAAAAATACAGATTTATTGATATCAGTCTAGAATTTCACGTCACAATTGTGGCATCGTTAGTAGCTTTACATGATATTCTAAAAACACAATAGTTGACGAAAAGTGTTGCATAATCAGTTTCATATTTACATATGTGGTGCATTAAGAATTAACATATTGTTCTTAAATAAGCACACCTTTTAATAGCAAATAGCCTTGTAACAGACAGTTGATAGTAAATAAAAAAACTTTGCTAAACATCTTAACTATAATCTTGATTTTTGTGCTGTTACTAAGAAAACTCTTTCTTCCGAATAGAAAACAGCAAAAAATCCACGGTTTCGTTCAATAGTTATTCTCTTATTGTTGGAAGCAATTTACTTCGAAGACACCACCGGTCATTTCCAATTTTTTTTCTTTTTTGATGTCTATGAGCAGTTCTGGCGTGTAACATGAACTCAGAGAGGGTCACCGCACTGAAGTTCCTCTTCGTTGCATCATAAATGGCCCTTTCAGCATGCCCTCGGCTTTGCATGTATCGCGTCCCGTGATGGACCTTTTAAGGCTATCAGGCGACGTTTGAAGCACAGAGTTGGCTTTCAAGTCTCGGGATTGCTGAAGTGGCAGCACAAGATAAACTCACTATGTGCAGTGATTGAAGGTCCCTAAAAGCTTAACATAAGAAGAACAAGACGGCGAAAGTCATCAGCCAAATTAAAGGGCTTTATATTTAAAGCATAAATTCGTAATAACAAACATAGGTAATATCCAGAAAGTAAACAGTAAGCCATTAATCTTTTACTTTCCTCCTTCCTTCATATGGGAAGAGAAACGTTACTTACCCGCACAACAGAGCTATCTGTTTTTCACTGAGCGCTATTGTTCCAGTAAAGAAAAGAAGATTGTTTCCATTTATCATAGTCCAAACAAGGACTTTCGAGGACCTACTTATGTTATGTAGCAAATCGCTTCCTGGCAAATATTCCGAGCTGAGGACTTTTGTCTGCATGAAATACAAAGTCCGAAAAAAGCTTGCTGTGTCCGCATTGAGTAGAGAATGAGACATAGAATGAGAAAAATAAAGAAATTTATGAAGGCCAACTTAATATATAAGAGTTACACCTTGATTTATGGTGCAGCTAGTAAACAACAAAGAGCAGCTAATGCAGTCGCAGTAATTATCAATAAGAAGTGGACTAATAGCATAGACTCTTACGCTTTTGTAACTGACTGAATACTAACTGTTAGATTTAAAATACCTAGAGGTCACTTGACCATAAATGGGATATATGCCCCTGAAGACGTAGAAAAGGAAGACAGTTGAAGATTCTGTGAAGAAATAAATAGAGAGAGTAACTTATATTATCAAGAGATTTGACTGCTTAAATGGGTGCAATACCGATTAAAGATGTTATACGTATATTTGGTGAAGATACTTTCCAAAATAATACGGAGAAGTTGAGACAATTTGCCGAATTTAACAAATTGAGGATAACAGATATTTTCCTTGGGAAAAAAGACATCTATAAGAATACTTGTTACGCAAGGTCGGTAACAGACTATTTCATTACGAATAAGAAATTATCAGAAGTAAAAGATGTAAGAGTCTTTCGGGAAAATGATATATCAACGCATCATTACATGCTAATATCAAAAATGTGTCTTCTATCAAGGTGGAATAAAATAAAAAGTCATGAAAAAGCTAATGAATAACTATTTAAACTGTACCTATGAAAAAGAAAATATATAAGCTTCATAGCGAAGATGCTTACCTAAAAAGCAAAAATTAAAAAAAAAATTAAAACGCGGAGTCATCCTATATATTAACGAGGGGTTGGACAATATTATACTAGCTGAAAGAACTATAGATAACGAAGTGATAGGTTAAAAAAGGAAAAAGAAAGTGACGGAAGAAAAAAGGATTGAGGATACGGAATGAAGAAATTACAGACGCAATAAGAGAAAGCGAATTAGCTAAACTATAAGCATTACAAGAACAAATGGATGAAGCAATACAGATACAGGGAAAAACCAAATGAGGCAAAAATGTGATAATGAAACCTCGCTAAGAATCTCGGGAGACATTTATAAGAGCCGTTGTCTTGTGACAGCCAGAGCGAGAGCACCAGCAGCAGCGAGTACTGTTTGTATAAAGCGTTTATTTTGCATTTTGTTTACGACCTTCCACTAAGGAAGGGATTCTATTTGTGTTTATCTGCTCTGCATAGTAACTAACAGTTCTTGATAAAACTTTACGTAGTTTTCGTGTTAGATTTCTTAGTGTTTTCTTGATCGTTTAGAACAGAAAGCGCCCTAAAACCGTCTTTTGTTTGTTTCGCGGCCGTTAGCCACTAGTCACTTGAATCAGCAGTTGTCTTGTGACAGCCAGAGCGAGAGCACCAGCAGCAGCGAGTACTGTTTGTATAAAGCGTTTTTGTACTTATTTGCTGCGCTTAGCTTTTAAATAGTTTTTCTGGGAAAACCTAGCGTAGTTTTCGCGTCTCGTATTTCAGTGAGTGTTTCTTGATTATCAGAGTAGCTCATCAGAAGATTATCTTGGGAATTTGTCACCGTATAGAGTAGGGTAAACATAGTCATGTGTAGGGACTGTGGTTGTTGTGAGCGGACGCAAGGAGAATTGGCCACTCTTCGGGGGCAGGTGGAGGCTTTGTCTGTTAGGCTCATCGAGCTCGAGGCGCAGGCGTCGGCTCGTAGTGGCGCTGGGGCAACTGTGGTGAGACCTATGCCTACTTCGGTGGCCTTGGAATCACATGGAACCCCTGATGTCGCTGCGTCTTCCGGCAGTGAGCATCTTACCGGTCAGCCATCACTCCAGGGTGAATGGCGGACAGTGGTGGGCTCGCGCGTGCCTGGCCGAAAGGCAAAGGTGGGATCTGGCCGCGTGGTAGCTGCCTTACCCCTTTCCAACAGGTACGGGGTGCTTCCTAGTGGTGATGACATCGTTTCCGAGCCACCACAGGATGCCTCGCCTGTTGGGCCAGTGGCCGATTCTCCGGCAAGGTCCCGACAGTCACAGAGGGCGGGCCTATTAGTTATAGGGAGCTCCAACGTTAGGAGGGTTATGGAGCCTCTCAGGAAAATAGCGGGTAGGTCGGGGAAGAATGCCAGTGTGCACTCGGTGTGCTTGCCGGGGGGTCTCGTCCGTAATGTGGAGGAGGCCCTTCCGGCAGCTATTGGACGCACTGGGTGTGACCGGCTGCAGATAGTAGCACATGTCGGAACGAATGACGCCTGCCGCTTGGGTTCTGAGGCCATCCTTGGTTCCTTCCGGCGGCTGGCTGATTTGGTGAAGACAACCAGCATCGCACGCGGAGTGCAAGCTGAGCTTAATATCTGCAGCATAGTGCCCAGAGTCGATCGTGGTCCTCTGGTTTGGAGCCGTGTGGAGGGTCTAAACCAGAGGCTCAGACGACTCTGCGACTATAATGGTTGCAAATTCATCGACCTCCGTTATTGGGTGGAGAACTGTTGGGCCCCCCTAGACAGGTCAGGCGTGCACTACACACCGGAAGCAGCTACTAGGGTAGCAGAGTACGTGTGGCGTGCACACGGGGTTTTTTTAGGTTAGAGGGACCCCCCCTTGGGCGAAACGATAAAATACCTGACGGCTTACCAGAGAGGACATTATCATCGTTGATAAAGAACGTCCGTCCTCAGAGACCAAAAACAGGAAAAGTTAACGTAATATTGGTAAACTGCAGGAGTATCCAGGGCAAGGTTCCTGAATTAGTATCTCTTATTGAAGGAAATAGTGCGCATATAGTATTAGGAACGGAAAGTTGGTTAAAACCGGAAGTGAACAGTAACGAAATCCTAGACACAGAATGGAATATATACCGCAAGGATAGGATAAACGCCAATGGTGGAGGAGTATTTATAGCAGTAAAGAATTCAATAATATCCAGTGAAGTTATTAGCGAATGCGAATGTGAAATAATCTGGGTTAAGTTAAGTATCAAAGGTGGGTCAGATATGATAGTCGGATGCTTCTATAGACCACCTGCATCAGCAACCGTAGTAGTTGAGCGCCTCAGAGAGAACCTGCAGGACGTCGTGAAGAAGTTTCGTGATCATACTATTGTAATAGGGGGAGACTTCAATCTACCAGGTATAGAATGGGATAGTCACACAATCAGAACTGGAGCCAGGGACAGAGACTCTTGTGACATTATCCTGACTGCCTTGTCCGAGAATTACTTCGAGCAGATAGTTAGAGAACCAACTCGTGAAGCTAACGTTTTAGACCTCATAGCAACAAATAGACCGGAACTTTTCGACTCCGTGAATGTAGAAGAGGGTATCAGTGATCATAAGTCAGTGGTTGCATCAATGACTACAAGTGTAATAAGAAATGCCAAGAAAGGAAGGAAAATATATTTGCTTAACAAGGGTGATAGGGCACAAATCGCAGAATATCTGAGTGACCACCATCAAACTTTCATTTCTGAGGAAGAGGATGTGGAACAAAAATGGAAAAAAATTCAGAAACATCGTCCAGTACGCCTTAGATAAGTTCGTACCGACTAAGGTCCAAAGCGAGGGGAAAGATCCACCGTGGTATAACAATCATGTACGAAAGGTACTACGGAAACAAAGAAAGCTTCATCATAGGTTTAAGAGTAGTCGAATCATAGCTGATAAGGAAAAGCTGAACGAAGCGAAAAAGAGCGTAAAGAGAGCAATGAGAGAAGCATTCAACGAATTCGAACATAAAACATTGGCAAACAATCTAAACAAGAACCCTAAAAAGTTTTGGTCATATGTAAAATCGGTAAGCGGATCTAAATCCCCTATTCAGTCACTCGTTGACCACGATGGCACCGAAACAGAGGACGACCGAAGAAAGGCAGAAATACTGAATTCAGTGTTCCGAAACTGTTTCACTGCGGAAAATCGTAACACGGTCCCCGACTTCAGCCGTCGCACGGACGCCAAAATGGAAAATATTGAAATAAACGATATCGGAATTGAAAAACAACTGCTATCACTTAGTAGCGGAAAAGCATCCGGACCAGACGAGATACCCTTAAGATTCTACAGTGATTATGCTAAAGAACTTGCCCCCTTTCTATCAGCAATTTATCGTAGATCGCTGGAAGAACGTAAAGTACCTAGCGACTGGAAGAAAGCGCAGGTCGTTCCCATTTTCAAGAAGGGTCATAAATCAGATGCGAATAATTATAGGCCTATTTCGCTTACGTCAATCTGTTGTAGAATAATGGAACATGTTTTGTGTTCTCGTATTATGACGTTCTTAGATAATACAAATCTCCTTCATCATAACCAACATGGATTCCGCAAACAGAGATCATGTGAAACTCAGCTCGCCCTATTTGCCCAAGAAATTCACAGTGCCGTAGACACTGGCGAGCAGATTGATGCCGTATTCCTGGACTTCAGGAAGGCATTTGATACGGTTCCGCACTTACGTTTAGTGAAAAAAATACGAGCTTACGGAATATCGGACCAGGTTTGTGATTGGATTCAGGATTTCCTAGAAGAAAGAACACAACATGTCATTCTTAACGGTTCAAAATCTGCAGATGTAGAGGTAATTTCGGGAGTACCGCAGGGAAGCGTGATAGGACCTTTATTGTTTACAATATACATAAATGACTTAGTTGACAACATCGGTAGCTCCGTGAGGCTATTTGCAGATGACACGGTTGTCTACAAGAAAGTAGCAACATCAGAAGACTCGTACGTACTCCAGGAGGATCTGCAGAGGATTAATGCATGGTGCGACAGCTGGCAGCTTTCCCTAAACGTAGATAAATGTAATATAATGCGCATACATAGGAGCAGAAATCCATTCCAGTACGATTATGCCATAGGTGGTAAATCATCGGAAGCGGTAACGACCGTAAAATACTTAGGAGTTACTATCCGGAGCGATCTGAAGTGGAATGATCACATAAAACAAATAGTGGGAAAAGCAGGCGCCAGGTTGAGATTCATAGGAAGAATTCTAAGAAAATGTGACTCATCGACGAAAGAAGAAGCTTACAAAACGCTTGTTCGTCCGATTCTTGAGTATTGCTCATCAGTATGGGACCCTTACCAGGTTGGATTAATAGAAGAGATAGACATGATCCAGCGAAAAGCAGCGCGATTCGTCATGGGGACATTTAGTCAGCGCGAGAGCGTTACGGAGATGCTGAACAAGCTCCAGTGGCGGACACTTCAAGAAAGGCGTTACGCAATACGGAGAGGTTTATTATCGAAATTACGAGAGAGCACATTCCGGGAAGAGATGGGCAACATATTACTACCGCCCACATATATCTCGCGTAATGATCACAACGAAAAGATCCGAGAAATTAGAGCAAATACGGAGACTTACAAGCAGTCGTTCTTCCCATGCACAATTCGTGAATGGAACAGGAGTGGTACAATAAGTACCCTCCGCCACACACCGTAAGGTGGCTCGCGGAGTATAGATGTAGATGTAGATGTAGATATGCTTGGGAGATGAATAGCAGTCTGTAAAGGACTTAAGCATCCAAACAGTGAAGATAGAGTTGTAGCAAATATAAATATAATCTAAGAAGAACAATGGATACAACATTTCCGGGATTTAGAGTCTAATCACTCCCTGGGAAAAGAATAAGAAAATGATGAGCCTCTTTATGGAAATGTGAATCCAATTGCTTTAGAAAAATTACAAACAACATTAAATGAAAAAAATGAGAGCAAGAATACGGAAAAGATGGAATAAAAGCAAAGATATGAAGATATGGGGGTCCCATACTAAATCAGAGATTTCTGTATCTAATTATAAATGTTCGAATGGATATCAGATCCAAGATCCCGATCGCATGCCCAAGTTATACTTAAATTTAAAAAAGGTGCTAGAAACATGTGAAAATTGTAAGGGAATAATTGTTTTGAATGCAGGATATAAAATGTGTGCTACAATATTAAGTCAAAGAGTGCGAGCCATCACAGATATTTTGTAGCTAGAAGAACAAAACTACTGTAGAAAGGAACGATCCTGTAAATATGCCACTTTCACAGTTGAGCAGATAATAGAAAAAGGTAGTGAATGTAACCCTGAAACCCACATAACTTTTATTAATTACGAAACAGCATTCGATCGAGTACGAAGGGAAAAACTATGGGAAACCATGACTCAAAGAGGATATCCGAACTACCTAGTCAAAATACTTAAACATACAGATAAAAGTTGGCCAGATGCGAGTGGGCCTCGCTCACTGAGTGTTCCGTACAAATTTAATTATCTGTATAGACAGTTTATCCATTGCGTAAATCTAAAATCTCTTCTATTTTTGCTTGTTATCGACATAGATACAAAGTGGCGCTCTTAGGGATTCCAGAATTTTTTAGAATGTTTTTAATGTAAATTATATAAATGTGACATGAAGTCGTGCAGAAGGTAGGCGACCATTGTTGTACTAATCGGAAGTTCTCTATTCAGGCTGAGTGGGTCGCCAAACATCAGGCAAGGCATGTTTTTTCATGTACAACTTGAAACGCATATCTACGTTCCTGTACATCTGATGATGGATGAATTCCAAAACGCGTCATATGACCCAAACATTTAATTGTGAACTGCAGAGATGTAGGTGACCGTGGTTCCTTGCGTGATGTTTGACTTTTACTATTGCGACCCAGCCAGTCTGAATGCAGAACTACTGTTTGCTTTAATTTAAAGTTTGCGTCGGATATCAAATGGTAAAAGAAATATTTTTTTCCGAGTGATGTAGTTATTGATCATCAATTTTCGAAATTTTTTCTGTACTTGTACTGTGAAACATTGCTCGTTGCCAAATTTCATAATTCTTTGTCACCAGGAAGTACCATATAGGTTCTGATCAGTGAGGCTGCGAATATCAAAATATGTGACATAAATGGCCGTACATTTGATTGCACTGACATAGAAATTAACGTTTACTATGTCGACAAAGGCCTATAAATCTTAGTATCTGACATAAATTTCAACTTGATACGTCTACTCGTTCCTCAGGAAAAGGGCTCTTAAGAGACGGACGAACAGAAGGAGAGTCGGATAAGAAATGTGAAAACACTTTTGTCTTTTGATATAATTTCAAATTTACAGTTTTCGGCTATTTTCGTTTCGTTGTACTGTGAAATCTTCCTTTTTGCCTAATATCATGATTATAGGCTAACGTGAAGCAGCCTATAGATGTCGATGAGTGAGTTTATGATTATCAAAATATGTGAGATAAATGGGCGTATCTTTTGACTGTATTGATTTAAAAGCTTCACTCCTTTACACCGACAAGGGACCATAGATCTTAGTACGTACAATACGTTTCAACGTGATACGCCTACCCGTTCCTGCGAAAAAGGGGTCTTAACAGACAGAGACTGAAATAACAAAAACAATTTTTTTTCTTGTGATACAATCACAAATTTATTATTTTCGGAATTTTTTCTTTGGTTGTACTCAGAAAGTTACTTCTTGACACGTTTCATGATTCTAGTCCAATGGGAAGTACCCTATAGATTTTGATGAGTGAGTTTGCGAGTGTTAAAACGTGTGACATAAATGGTCGTATCTTTTGACTGCATTCACTTAGAAGCTTCAAGCTTTTACATCCCCAAACGACCTTACACCTAAGTATCTGACATACATTTCTCTTTGTTACTTCTACCCATTTATGAGAAATAGGGTTTATAACAGTTGGACAGCAGACGGACGACAAACCAATCGTATAAGGGTTTGGCTTTTACTGATGAGACACGGAACCCTAAAAATGCAAACGGCTTACATGTCGGAAACGGAAGGTATAGCAAAAAGAGAAATATAAACAAAGGTGTAAGGTAGGGTTTTAGCTTGTCTCCTATTTTGTTTACATTTTGTTTGGACGATCTGATTAGAGGAATTAAGAGAGACAGTTTGCGCTGAAGGTGATGCTATTTGCTGATGATCAGAGTATAATAAAAAAATTTAAGACGAGCTGCAAAGAACTGTATATACGGTACAGAAGTTACGTGCGAATTAAAATTTTAATTTTCCAATAAATAAAATAAAAACAATGACCTTAAAAAATAGTGTTAAGATCAAAATTGTAATCTGTGACAGTCCTATATTAAAACAAGGCATACATTTTAATTACTTAGGAACATATGTCAGCTATAAATACGAAAACGATTTTAAAAACAAGTTCTAGCAAACATGCGGTACAATAAATAGATGCCTAAAAATTAAACCAGAAAAGAAACACCAATGAACTTCTACAACGTAATGGCTGTGCCTGCCTTCTTCTATGGACCTGAAATAAGGATGTCCACAAAGCTGATAAAAACAAGATTCAGGCGAAATGGAATTCTTAAGAATAGTGGAAGGATGTATCCTTTCAGATAAAACTGCAAATGAGAAAATAAGGAAATACCAGTAATTAATTCCTTGGAAGGAAAAACTGTAAACGATAGAAATGATTGGAGATAGTGTGTTAATGGATTACCGAAGGAGAGGATCCCAGGAAGAGAGCTGTACTGTAGGCCTAAGCGAAGGTAATAGCACAGAAGACTGTGGAAATGATGGTATGGTATGTTTTGAAGCCGGATTAGACAACATTACCTACTATACGAAGTGCAGAAGAAAAATGGGAAGAACTTACATGTTTATGTTTCTGTTTTAGTAAGAAAACGATAGTTGTGCTGATATCGGATGATTCGCGTAACAACAATCACCGTTTCTACGAACGTACATCAGTGTTCATTCAGCTGTTTCAACCGTACAAAACGAATTCTTTTGACAGTGTAGTGCATATATGAACGTGATCTACAACTCAATAACGCACATATTTTTTACTTGATAGATGTCAATACCGAAAGGAAAAGCAGAAATGTACCGAGGAACATTGAAATACGAGTAGAACAATAGCAAGATTTATCAACGGGGGAAGTCTTAGTTGCTTGCACTACGTTTTACTGGCAGCAACTAAAACTACTGTCACTAATTACACTCGCCTTAACTGATGTTTTCCTGTAGGAGAAACGCATCAAGATTATTCACTTTTAATGTTTCCTTCAAAAAGTTAATTTAATGTGTAATCAGCGAGATTTTTTTGTGATTTTGCATTTTTAATCAGTGACTCAAAAACAAGAATATACTAAAACTGACCACTTTATTTACTCAGTGTGAATCCTAAACGATGTTTTTCATATTCTTGTGTTTCTCTCCACCAACGCTGACTGGCTAACGATGGTGTTCCTTTAACAATTGCTCCATCGAAACTCGGATTCCTGCTAGGCGACCAGAATTTACTGCTTTTGTGTAATAAATCATCGCTTAAATTTTCCCAACTTCCCTACCTCCCCCTCCACCCACCGATAAAAGTGCTAGTAGTATAGCTTCTACCTGAACGTATCGCTATTTTCAACCTGAGGAACTTCTGTCAGCTGTCGATCATCACAAATACCCATCTGTATTTATTCTTTACTTAACATCTCGGGTAACAATTTCCCATGAGAATATGCAAGATTTATCTGATAATCGTAATTCCTGAGTCCTTTTTTGATCGCTGATGCTGTTATTATTATCGTCGCTTCTAATAAAAACTAAAATAAATAAAATGGCTTCCGTCCATCCTTGAGGGATGATGGTGTAGCATGCTTGGTTCAGAGTCTGCAGCGTCTGCAGTGGCTAAAAAGTCCCACTCGAGAGTGGCAGTCCCTGCTGCAGTTTGGACATGTGAAATTTAAGGGACTTCGAACAGAAGCCGCTCTGTCTCTTCGCTTTGTCCTCTTCCTGATTTGTTCCTGTGTTCGTTCGTCCTCTGAGAGCTTGACACCGTTGCGCACAGTTACTCGCCACTTGACACGGTCATCTGCAATGCTTTCCCAGCGACTTGGATTGATTCTGGTCTTGGTCAGGTCTCTCTTGCAGACATCCTTGAAACGAATATGCGGTCGTCCCACTGGCCTCACACCTTCCTGAAGTTCTCCGTACAGCAGCTGTTTCGGTATCCGTTCAGGATCCATGCGCCTGACATGTCCCAACCATCTTAGACGTCGATGACTCAGGAGTGCAAAGATGCTGGTTGTACTTGCACGATGAAAGACTTCGGTGTTGGGTACTCTATCTCTCCAAGAGATCTGAAGGATCTTCCGGAGACAGCGGAGATGGAAGCTGTTGAGTCGAGATTCATGCCTAGAAAGAGTTGTCCATGTCTCACAGCTATAGAGAAGGGTGCTTATAACACAAGCGTTGTAGACTTTTAATTTAGTTTTTGTGGTAAGCAGTCCGTTGTTCCATACTCTGTTTTTCAATCTAGCCATGACAGATGATGCCTTTGCGATTCTGTTAGTAAGTTCAGTGTCCATGGACAAGTTGCTACATATTATGGATCCCAAGTAGGTAAAGTCATCAACTATCTGGAGAGGACTGCCATCAATGCTAATGGATGGAAGGTTGGTAGTGCTCTGCGCCATGATCTTAGTCTTTTGAAGGCTGATGAGTAGACCAAACTTTTCACAGGCATTTGATAATTTGTTGATTATACACTGCAGCTCATCTTCTGTGTTCGCTACTAGAACTGCATCGTCCGCATATAACAAGTCACGGATAACAACTGTATTTACTTTGGTCTTGGCCTTGAAGAGATTTCCATCAGACCTCGTATGTAGATACACTCCCTCCTCACAGTCTTCAAAGACAAATCTGAGCAGAAGGGAAAAGAAAATCCCAAATAATGTAGGAGCTAACACACACCCCTGTTTCACACCGCTATTAACAGGGAATGCTTCTGATGTTTTACCGTTGAAGCAAATTGTTGGTTGCGTTTTCTCATGGAAGGAGACAATTATTTGCAGTAGTTTAGGTGGGCATCCAATCTTCTGCAACAGTTTGAAAAACCCATTTCTGCTCACTAAAGTAGATCCGTCAGTTGGATACACACGTTAGGTTATGCGGTCTTCTTTGCGCTATTCGAGAGGATTAGCTATGTGCTAGCACCGGGTTTCTCCCCCTTCCCATCTCTCATCAACCTTGCACAACACAAACACAACACTGCCCTATACGCGCATCCATTAATCTCATCTACACTCTACCAATACACATATGATGTAACTCTCACACATCTTCAACAAAAAGAGCCAGTGTGCGCAGAGGAAGAACGCCCTTTCCGACAGACGGCCGAACTCACCCCGTGACTTACACCAGCCAACATTGCCATACGGTATTTACATTCAGAAAACGTTTTCCAACACATGACAGGGACAGTACAGCATGCAGAAATATGCTTAGGAGGAATGTCTGTTTTATACATGACTTTGTAATATCTCCCATTTCAGGCCTCCTGTACTTATGGTCCAATTTTATTTCGATTTAAGAGTGTTTAATTTTTATTTATCCTTGTATTTGCATCAACAATTACCATTGGCATCCAACTCTGATGATTGTCACTACAATTAGAAGGTCCTTTATGCTTTTTCATATCTCAGCGCTACAGCATATTTTATATTACTTTTATCTTGTTATTTCGGACCACAGCTATAAATAGATTACCAACCATTTTAATACGATTAGATTTTTTATATTAGTTTTATTCATAACTTGTAATAACTCTCATTCTCTGCTATTTAACATTTGCCTACATTTGGGAACCAAATAATGCTCAGTAACTCACAGCTCATTAACACCTTGTGCTGTGAGCTGCGGCAACCGCCTTGCCGCAGTGGATACACCGGTTCCCGTGAAATCACCGAAGTTAAGCGCTGTCGGGCGTGGTCGGCACCTGGATGGGTGACCATCCAGGCCGCCATGCGCTGTTGCCATTTTTCTGGGTGCACTCAGCCTCGTGATGCCAATTGAGGAGCTACTCGACCGAATAGTAGCGGCTTCGGCCAAGAACACCATCTTACAACCGGGAGAGTGGTGTGCTGACCCCACGCCTCTCCTATCCGCATGCTCCACCGAGGATGACACGGCGGTCGGATGGTCCCGGCAGGCCACTCGCGGCCTGAAGACCGAGTGCTGTGAGCTGCGGACACTTGGCGTACTCCTCAGCGTGTTTCCGCGCCCCCTACTATGTGCACAGCCCGGCCAACAACAGCTACATCTCCGACAAGTTTGCATGGTGACAGATCTATGTAGGCCTGGTCGTACGTCTCATCCCTCAACAAGGTAATCTGTTGTCTTTCCTTTTTCTTTTGCAACTTCATGGAGTGTAAAATACTTATCTGTGTCAAAGCTGGTTACGAGGTGTGACATTTTCGGCTATATCCCATTCTATTTATTTAAAGGACATCGCGCAAAGGCTCCAAATATCTGACGAGCGCAATTACTTGCTGTCGCCTCTGTATGCTCGTTATCCCATGTACCTAACACCATATAATATTCAGTAAGTAGTGTTACAATCCTTAGCAGTGATTCCAGTTTTGCAAAATGGAGTCAGGCCACTTCTAACCAAATGTCAATGTTTCGTGTGGGTCAAGATGCCTGAATCAGACGAAACGCGTTATTGGTAAACAAATAATAAATATATCCCTGGAACGAAGGCTGATCTTTCGTTTCCTCATTTACATTAAGGATCCTTTTACGACCACTGTTCTCACGCTGTTTTATGTGACTGCAAATGGTGCACCATTTCTTGCAGACAGACTGGACAGTCAGTGTTGATTCACCAAAATCATTCAAACTGTCGTCAAGGTCACAGCCAAACATGGTAGCTCTGTTCTGTCATTCATCAGGTCTCCAAGTCGCTCCACCTTACTGCTCCGATTCCGTACAGCCAACTGGTGCAAAAATTTGTCCGGTGAGCTTAGAAAATAAACAGTGTAAGAGTTGGCGATTGGAAGTTAATTGAAATCAAATGAGGAGACAAATGCCAAACGAGTATTGTGCTTCTTCCTTGAACTCCTGCTCGTTTATGGTACAGAAGTTGAATTCGCTGCCGGTGGTCTTCAAAACTCAAGAAAAAGTGCACTAACTGAACATCATTGCTTCAAAAGTTGCTGTAGAGTCTTGTACCACAAGGAAGCAAGGCAAAGGATGTTGTTATGGATGGCAGGTATCCCTTTTTTACACACGTGGATTAATTCAGTTCTTTATTTACATGAACTGGAACCATTTACTTAACTCGAATAGAGTCCATGTTTGTGGTACAAGTTCATCAGCAATAGTCCCACTGTGGCCACTAATCTGGTCGCTATGTACTGTCGTGGCTGTGACGAACTAAACGCGCTCTGCGAGTAAACTGATAGACGCCAACTGGATGACTGAGTGAGTGAGGCGATTTTGAGGAATGCACTGCGAAACTCATGTTGACGAGAATAGAGCTTAAAAGCAATAACATCTCAGAAAACAAGATAAAAATCACTTTATGGAAGGAGGACTGCATTTTTTACAGCAGATCGATTTCTCAATAAAGCTCGGCTTTACGATGTGAAATTGAGCTGAAACAATCCCAACCACACTTTATTTGATAACTAGAAACTTTCCAGGAAATCCCAAACAAGCTGATAAAACAAAATCCTCCATGTAACCTATAACTCTCTTGCAGCACGCTCTTTCGCTTCATTAAGATTGGAAACGCGCCGTATCGCGGATCCAACGAGACGAGAGTTGGGAAGCCATCCTGATATTGGTGGGAGTTGAGTCCAAGGAGAGCATATGTTGCTAGATGCTTTCCTATGGTTGAGGTTGCAGAGAAAGACCCCTCACAGCTGGTGTAGGCTTTGCATGCCTACTTTAACCAGTCACGTAACACGATTTTGTATACCTCTCTACGGCAACGCCTCATTGTTGCTGAGCTATGTAAAAGACAATTGTTTCACCCGCAGCCATTTTCATTTCGCAGTTGAAAGCTGGCAACAGCGCTGGAGCTATCAAGGATCTTCTATAGCCGACTTTACTATATATACGCTTAATGTTATTATTTTACCGAAGGTACATGTCTCATGTGGAGCGCTAAAGGACACAAACAGATACACTTGATCGGACAAAGGCACTGCCACTGTGTACGTCACTGAGAAACACTGACGAATTCATCTTTCGCTCTTGTATTCTCCTCTCTTCTGATTTCCGACGCCTCTTGGGGTAGGCCCTCCTAATCTTTTTACGCCTTCCTGAACATACGTATTTACATCATTTCAGGGTGCAGTCTCATCGTTTTCAGGACGTTCTGTAGGATCCTAAACCATGTGTTCAGCGAGTGTCTGGCGTCTCTTTTCTATTCTTTTATGTCAACTGGAAACTAATAAATTCATCAGAGGTCTCATTTGATACCATATAAACATCCCCCACGATATCACCTGTCTCATTTGCTAATCGGGGATATATAGCATCTTGAGATTCTGTGCCAAGTCAGGGCAACACCATTAACGTGTACTAACGTGTTCCGTGATCCATCAGTCAAGGTGATCATATTCCACGCCCAGCACGTTCAAAGTGGTGTCTCTGGCCCTCGCTAATCTCTGCGACCAGTCAGTAGAGATATACGTCTAACGCAGTGGGTTCTTGATGAACACGTGCTTCTTAATCTAAGGCTCACAGGTTGCTGTTGTCCAACTCTGAACTGTTTAGTAGTTTGATACATTTTAACTCGTTCAGCTATTGTCATTATTCACTGTCATCCCAGTCGTTTATGTTGCCTTGTACGTTTGAAACCTCTGTGTTCTATTAGAATGGTAATCCTGGCTGGGACTGTCTGCTGGTTTGATCTCCTCGACTGCAGAATAGCTGTCTGATTGTATACGGTCTGAAGAGAACTGTAATCCAAGCTGCCTACTCTTTCATGTGCACAAACGCAGTCTGACTCAGTATTATTGTGTATGTAGATGTCCACCCTTTTAGAGGTAGCAACGACGAGTACCTAAATTTTGAATTCTGCATTGGTATCTGAAGTTGCTGCTCGTTGAGAGGCGGTTCTCATAGCCTGTGCACCGGCTCAGCGCGTGATGCTAGGCTAAGTACTGTTCTGAAGGTAAGGACTGCTGACGGATGGATACTTTGGTGAACGTCGGTCACCACCCTAAACCAATGGAAGCATGGGAAAGCCTCACAAGAGAACTTGGAAGCGAGCAGCCAAGAACCAGAGCGGAGATGCTTCTCCCTCCCTCCCCGTCCCTCTTCTGCCCCCCCCCCCCCCTCTCTCTCTCTCTCTTTACGTTGCTGGCTCACGATCCGGCAACACGACATTTCCTACTGTTCTACGATCCATTCGGAACTTTGTTCACGACAACCAGCTCTAGACGTATGGTTTCTTCCTGAGGTACCCCATATCACTTCCTAAAGAAGCAATAAATGCCGTCAGGGTTTTACCAGATATCTCTATTTTTGTTTGAAATTATCGATCGCTGGATGCACACATATTCACCTATCCTCACTCCATGCTGCACATGTGAAACACATTCACCTCGCCAACTGACTTCGAATATTATTCTGACATACATCTCGCATCTTGATCGCTGGAGTGCCACCGACACCTAAAAGAATATCTGACGTTAATTTAACACACACACACACACACACACGAAAATGAAGTAAATGACCAGCCGAAGGTGAGATGACGGTGGATTTGGAAGTCGAGGGGTGAGGGTGACGAAATTGAGTATTTATGTGTATGATAAATTTATGCAAAACTATGTACAATATGATGTAAACCAACTTGGTGGGACACATATTAACGTTCGTATAAGGTATCCATTAACAAAGAATGTAACCAATGAAATGAATACCCCTATCTGCATAAAGGCGTTGATATAAGTCAACGGGGACAGTTGAAAATGTGTGCCGCGACCGGGACTCGAATCCGGGCTCTCCTGCTTACATGGCAGACGCTCTACCCATTTCTTTTTTTTTTTTTTCATTTTGTTCGATATAGTTCGTTGCGTTTGGTCTGGGCGGACGTCACAAGACATCCGTTCAAGTTGATCGTTGATGCTTTGACTCAGTTTTTTTATTACACAGAGGACGCAGCTCTCTGACCGAACACGCTGAGCTAAAGTGCCGGCGTCCATCTGAGCCACCGAGGACACAGAGGATAATGCGACTGCAGGGACTTATCTCTGGCACGCCTCCCGTGAGACCCACATTCGCAACTTATTGTCCCGCATTACATTCATAGTGCCCCTGCCCATTATGCTCAATACTCGCGGCTTTACTGCTGATTCCCGTAATAATTCGGGCACTTTTGTGCATCCGCACAGAAGAAGATGGTCAAATGGCCGGTGAACCTTAGTTATATATATACGAAGATGGTTTTCATACATATATATAAAGAATGTAACCGCTACATGGCATAAACATAAGCTACTGTTAGAGAGCATTAGTCTATCTTTAATAATGGTATTGGGTATGAACCATGAGGCTAGGAGAATAAAACCAAATAAACCGATTGCTTGTTTTACGTCACACAAGGCTGGCTTCATTCTGTCTCGCCATCCGGCAGTGTGATTCTGTCTCCATACAAAGGGAGAAGCTATTTTCACACATTGCTTACTCTGAAATGGTGTCAAAATGACGTGTTGTTGTCCAACAGCACATTTCCAATAAGCCTTGCATGATAATGACACCAGCTTCTCCCGTGGATGAGTGGACCCGCAAAAATCGCAGAAACAACAACTAAATAATTCACTTGCAGCAATCTAATCTGTTATCTGAGGCTTCTGCCTACCCACACCATCCGAAATTCCGAACTATTCAAAAATAAAAAGGCAAATATTTTTGCCAAGCAAGAAATATGAATGTCATTACTACTCCATTCATTTCATCCTTCGTTTTGTAATCAGACGGAAGTCACAAAACCTGAGAGACTAGTTCCCTAGACAGCGCACTCTTTTATGTAAATAATATCAAATATTGCAGAACGCACTGGTATCACATTCATAAGAAAGTAAAAGAATGTGGTAAAAGCGCTAAGATGGAAAAAAGTAGCATATAGCAGTAACCGAATCCACTTCCTTCGACTCCATAATTCACACCTTGAACGGCTACGCTACGTCGAAGACATGCAACTTCGATGTTAGTCATCTTAGAATCTCGAGAAGGCCTTAACTGTCGATATTATAAGAAGTGACACCAAGGGTGCCGTGTCTATCATGAATCTTCAGTGTACCGTTGCCTTGAAACTGCATACTGTAAGTTATTACACAAAAACAGCGAAATACGTCGAAATCAATATGGCATCTGTCTCATCGAGTGACACGTCATTCTGACGTCACTTCCCAGTAAGCTGAGCATGTCGCTAGATTCTCACCCACACGAACAGTTCCGGAATCTAGCACTGCCAATAGAGGATAGATTTTCATCATCACAGAGCCAAGATACGTGCAAACATGTTTGATGCCAGCGACCACACCGGGTGGTCTCCTGCAGACTTCTCAACCAGCTGGATGTACAGCGCTAGTTTCTGAGCACAGAACTCCAGCGTGCCTGTCGGTTCCTGTTGACTGCATCGTCCGCCATACTGCGGCCAAATGGATGGTTTTCAATGGTCAACACATGTTGCTGGTACAGATTATTTACTTATTTGCGGTCATAAACCCCATCTCATTTACTTTAATGGTATATGAAACAGAACTAGAAGACCAGCACAATATTGCAGTACTTCTTTACAGGACGGTGGCACAAACAAAATTATTCCTTTCCTGAGAGAAACTAAAAATTTTACAATCTCTCTAGTTGTTTAGTTCCTTAAAAGGGTAACATAAAATTTAATTCTTCAGAAATACTCTGAAGAGCCAAATGAACTGGTGCATCTGCCTAATATTGTGTAAGGCCCCGCGAGCACGTAGAGGAGCCACAGTACGACATGGCATGAACTCGACTAATGTCTGAAGTAGTGCTGGAGGGAACTGACACCATGAATCCTGCAGGACTGTCCATAAACAGTAAGAGCACGAGAGGGTGGCGATCTCTCCTGAACAGCACGCTGCAAAGCATTCCAGATATGCTCAATAATGTTCATCTATGGGGAGATTCGTGGCCAGCGGAAGATTTCCCTAATCCGAGCCCTAATGACCTCTCTGTTGACGAGATGTTCGTCCCTTCCATCCTCAGTCACCCTGTCCCAGGAATGTGGCGTTCGCATCACAATACTTGTCTACCGCATTTCGCTTCATGAAAACAATCGCGACAGTGCCACAGCGGTACACACCTGGCTTTTGGTTCAAATGGCTCTGAGCACTATGGGACTTAACATCTGAGGTCTTCAGTCCCCTAGAACTTAGAACTACTTAAACCTAACTAACCTAAGGACATCACACACATCCAAGCCTGAGGCAGGATTCGAAACTGCGACCGTAAGAGTCGCGCGGTTCCGGATTGAAGCGCCTAGAACCGCTCGGTCACCGCGGCCGGCTGGCTTTGGGCGACCTACATCTGCAGCTTCATCTCCGTGATTACTTTGCAATTCACAATTAAGTGCCTGACAGAGGATTCAACGGCCCACACACAAGCCATTTTTCTCCCGTTCCACTCCAGAACAGGCGTGGGAAAACCGAACACTTTGATCTTCCGCGCGAGCTCTGATTTCTCTTATTTTATTGCAGTGATAATTTCTCCCTATATAGTTTAACAACAATAAAATATTTTCACATTCACAGGAGAAAGTTCGTGATTGAAATTTCATGACAATATCCTGCTGCAACGTAAAACTCTTTTGTTTTAATGAGTACCACCGTATTCCGAGTGCCATATCCGTAGCACTCTCACCCCTACTTCGTGATAATACAAAAGTTGCTGTCCTATTTCGATGTCCTCTGTCACTTCTATGTAATGTAGATCTCACACCACCCACCAGTACTCTAGAAGAGGACAGAAAAGCGTAGTATAGGCAGTCTCTTTAGTAGACTTGTTACGTTTCTAAGTGTTCTGCCAAAAAACTGCAATCTAAGGTTCGCCTTGCCCACAACATTATTTATGTAATAGTTCGAATTTAAGTTATTCTTGATTGTAATCCTTAAGTGCTTAGTTCAATTTGAAGCCTTTAGATTTGTGTGATTTACCGTGCAACTGAAATTTAGCTGATTCCTTTTAGTACTCATGAGGATGACCACACTTTGCATCGTTTAGAATCAATTACTACTTTTTGGACCGTGCAGGTATCTAGTCTCAGTCATTTTGCAGTTGGTTTTGATCATCTGATGACTTAATAAGATGGTAAATGACAGCATCATCTTCAGAAAATATAAGAGGATTGTTCAGATTGTCTCCTAAATCGTTTATATAATTCAGGAAAGCAGACGGTCTGTGACACTTCCTTGTGGAACGCCATTTATTACTTCTGTTTTACTCCATGACTTTCCGTCAATTACTACGAACTGTGACCTTTTTGAAAGATCGTCTTCAACGTTACAAAGAAGACTACAAGGAAATATACATTGGACACCACGTTTCCATTACAGTCTACCGATCTCTTCGGATATTAGGCTAACACAAAGTAAATAAGCGATTGCATGTGATGTTGCCACGAGAAAAATGAAAGCAGATGCCAGACTGAGATTCATTGGAAGAATCCTAAGGAAATGCAGTACGAAAACAAAGGAAGTAGGTTACAGTACACTTTTTCGCCCACTGCTTGAATAATGCTCACCGGTGTGGGATCCGTACAAAATAGGGTTGATAGAAGAGATAGAGAAGATCCAACGAAGAGCAGCGCGCTTCGTTACAGGATCATTTAGTAATTGCGAAAGCGTTACGGAGAGGATAGATAATCTTCAGAGGAAGATTCTGCAGGAGAGGCGCTCAGTAGCTCGGTACGGGCTTTTGTTAAAGTTTCGAGAACATACCTTCACTGAAGTCAAACAGTATATTGCTCCGTCCTACGTATATCTCGCGAAGAGACCATGAGGATAAAATCAGAGCGATTAGAGCCCACACAGAGGCATACCAACAATCCTTCTTTCCACGAACAATACGAGACTGGAATAGAAGGGAGACACGATAGAGGTACTGAAGGTAGCCTCCTCCACACACCGCCATGTGGCTTGCGGAGTATGGATGTAGATGTAGATATTTTGTCTTCATAATAGGCACTATTTGTCGTTTCTGCACTTAATGGCCTCTATTCCGTATGAGTGTTGTTGTAGCTTAGTCTGAAGATACGATTCATTAGCGTGAAACCGGTTGTACCTCGATCCCACAATGAATGAGTATTGGCGGATACAAGCAGGCTCTACAGTTTTTAGAAAGTTTAACCACAATTTGTAAAAATATGTTTTAATTAAATAAGCGATTCTTGGCTTCTATTTCTCGGTCTCACTTTCAACCTCTTTTTCATGTGATTTTCGTTATGATTGTTACGCCCACTCAGATGGACGATCTGAGAACCCACTCCATCGGAACACTGTTCATACGTGTTGTAATTCTTCGGCGCGGCTCTCATTGTATGAAACTGTTCGAACTCCATGGCCCAGAGTATTTAGCACCGAATTTACTTCCGTTGTGAATTTTATACTGGAGAGTATAGAGTTTAAATGTTCTAAGAACTCCTCATTTCTTTTCGTTCCAAGTCGTCTTATCGCAAACGCATGGTCAGCACATCGTTAGCATCAAGTCGGTTCCAACTTGACGGATTCTAGTGTCTTTGCGTCATATCGTCGAAATATTGCACTCGGACGCAAGCTTGCAATCCCAAGACACCAAGGGTGTTGGAAAGAGACCATCGTTTGAGTAGTTGCAGCCGGCCCAAGTTGGCAGGCATGAGAGAGAGTGCTTGTCGTGTGCAGGGACCTGTCGCAGACGGCCATCACGCAGCTGCCCACCAGCGGCCTGGGGGAGCTCCACCGGCTGCGGCTGGAAGAGGCGCCCCATCTCACCACCATACCCTCCGTCTACAGCTTCAGGGTGAGTACGGCGCACAGCTCACCAGTTCACGCCAGCTCTCCGCTTTCTCACATCTGCTTTGCTCCACCAAATAAAAAATTCTTAGCCCAAAAACGGCAGCGTACATTCCCTCACATGTCCGCAAACTGTTACCATTCCAGTGCTGCAATACCAGATCTGGTACGTCCAACATCCCGGCTGTACATCTGCCTAACACTAACACTAAATCTTTCTCCATCTCCTTCATTTCAGGCGTACTATGGTGGAAAACACTGCACTGAATCCTGCGTCTTTTGCAGAATCACTGAACACGTTGTTGTTGCTGCTGTTGTTGTTGTTGACTATTCGTTTATGCATCGAGTTGTGTCCTATGAACCATTCTCTTCTTTTTTATCAATTTGCGATACAAATTTCTTTTTTCACCAGTTCCATTCGGAATCCCCTCACCCTCACTACTCATTCGATACACCCATCTAATTTTCAACATTCTTCTGTAATACCAAATTTCAAAAGCCTTTATTCTCTAATTGCCTGAACCTCTTCTTGTCCACACTTCACTTTCCTACAAGGCTACACTGCATACAAATACGTTTGGAAGGTACTTCCCAACAAAAGTGCGATATACAGGGTGGTCTGTTGGTCGTGACCGGGCCAAATATCTCACGCAATAAGCGTCAAACGAAAAAACTATAAAGAACGAAACTTGTCTAGATTGAAAGGGGAAACCACATGGCGCTATGGTTGGCCCGCTAGATGGCGCTGCCATAGGTCAAACGGATATCAATTGCGTTTTTTTTTTTTTTTTTTAAAACAGGAACCCCCATTTTTACTACATATTCGTGTAGTACGTAAATAAATATGAATGTTTTAATTGGACCACTTTTTTCGCTTTGTGGTGGATGGTGCTGAAATAGTCACAAACATATGGCTCAGTTGGTAACAGGTAGGTTTTTTAAATTAAAATACAGAACGTAGATACGTTTGAACATTTTATTTCTGTTGTTCCAATGTGATACATGTACAATTGTGAACTTATCATTTATGAGAACGCATGCTGTTACAAAGTGATTACCTGTAAATACCACATTAATCCAATAAATGCTTAAAATGATGTCCGTCAATCTCAGTGCATTTCGTAATACGTGTAACGACATTCCTCTCAACAGCGAGTAGTTCGCCTTCCTTAATGTTCGCACATGCATTGCCAGTGCGCTGAAGCATGTTGTCAGGCGTTGTCGGTGGATCACGATAGCAAATATCCTTCAACTTTCCCCATAGAAAGAAATCCGGGGACTTCAGATCCGGTGAACGTGCGGGCCATGGTATGGTGCTTCGACGACCAATCCACCTGTCATGAAATATGTTATTTAATACCGCTTCAACCGCACGCGAGCCATGTGCCGGACATCCATCATGTTGGAAGTATATCGCCATTCTGTCATGCAGTGAAACATCTTGTAGTAACATCGGTAGAACATTAAGTAGGAAATCAGCATATATTGCACCATTTAGATTGCCATCGATAAAATGGGGGCCAATTATCCTTCCTCCCATAATGCCGCGCCATACATGAACCCGCCAAGGTCGCTGATGTTCCACTTGTCGCAGCCATCGTGGATTTTCCGTTGCCCAATAGTTCGTATTATGAAGGTTTACGTTACCGCTGTTGGTGAATGACTTTTCGCTGCTAAATAGAACGCGTGCAAAAAATCCCGTAATTTCTCTTGTGCCCAGTGGCAGAACTGTACACGACGTTCAAAGTCCTCGCCATGCAATTCCTGGTGCATAGAAATATGGTACGGGTGCAATCGATGTTGATGTAGCGTTCTCAGCACCTACGTTTTTGAGATTCCCGATTCTCGCGCAGTTTGTCTGCTACTGATGTGCGGATTAGCCGCGACAGCAGCTAAAACACCTACTTGGGCATCATCATTTGTTGCAGGTCGTGGCTGACGTTTCACATGTGGCTGAGCACTCCCTGTTTCCTTAAATAACGTAACTATCCGGCGAACGGTCCGGACACTTGGAAGATGTCATCCAGGATACCGAACAGCATACATAGCACACGCCCGTTGGACATTTTGATCACAATAGCCATACATCAACACGATATCGACCTTTTCCGCAATTGGTAAATGGTCCATTTTAACAGGGGTAATGTATTACGAAGCAAATACCGTCCACACTGGCGGAATGTTACGTGATACCATGTACTTATAAGTTTGTGAGTATTACAGCGCCATCTATCACACAGCGAAAAAAGTGGTCCAACTAAAACATTCACATTTCCTTACGTACTACACGAATATGTAATAAAATATGTGGGTTCCTATTTTAAAAAACGCAGTTGATATCCGTTTGTCCTATGGCAGCGCCATCCAGCGGGCCAACCATAGTGACATCTGGTTTCCCCCTTCAAGCTAGACGAGTTTCGTTCATTGTAGTTTCTTCGTTTGATGCTTAGATCGTGAGATATTTGGCCCAGTCACTATCAAAGGACCATCCTGTATGTCTGGTTGAAGTCTTAGGAGTAGATGTGGAACATACTTACACACACATACAGACACACACACATCCATTTTTTAATATGTATGGATTCAAGATACATACTAACACTTAACATGTCTCTTTGCTTTGTGTATCTATTAGCTATTATTTACACATATACGTTTCAGTCTTCGCATTGTGAGACACAGCCAGTGCCTTGCCCACTATTCAGTCCAGCTGATGAATGCAGATATTGCGTCACAGATTGTTTAATCTGTGCCTTAATCATCAAAGTTACCCACACGCAACAAGTGTCCAAGCACAAATATCACTCTTGATGTAGACTTCTCCCAGCCCATGTAGATTCCACGTATAGTTCTAATTCTAAGATTTTATCCAAGAATTACTAATATACAACCAATTACTCATGTATTTACATATATTAGTGGAATGGAAACAAAATTAATCATTAGTGTAGACTTGTCTTAAGTTCATGATGGAAAAATAGTCCCTTTATTTTGTTGGTTTTAGAATAGACTAACAAGTAGCTTTAGTGGAATGGAAACAAAATTAATCATTAGTGCAGACATTTCTTAAGTTCATGGTGGGAAAATAGTCCCTTTATTTTGTTAGTATTAGGATAGACTAACAAGTAGCTTCCTTCACGAGGAATTCTGACTGTTTTATAAAGATCTAAGTTACGTAATAGCCATTTACGGTTCTTACATTGGAGAATAAAAGATTTTGGGCGAGTTTTCAAAAGTATAGTATATATCTGATATCTTGGATACAGCCTAGCTTCGTATCATAATAAGTTTTTCTCAAGTGTGCTTGTTCTGTAAGTATGACTTAATTTCGCCTTACTGTATCTTCCCAAGAACATTCTTCTCTGGTTAGTGGGGAAGAGGATCTATCCACTCGTTTCTTTCCTTTACCTTACATACAAGTTCAGCTGGTATATACTGTGTAGAGTAAAGTGACAAACTATTTACTATTTTCTTGAATAGTCCAAGATATCCTACCGGATGTGTTTGTTGGTTAGCTGCGAAAGTGCACATAAATCTATTCAGTTCACGAAAAATTCTCTCCTGTAGTGGTGAAATTTTATGCATTGTCAGAAAGCAAGGTTGCAGGCGGCATATAACCACTTAGAATTCTTTCGATAATCAGGGTGGCGGTGATAGATTTTGTGGCACATAATTTGACACATTTTGAAAAGATATCATAGAGCGCTACTAGGTATTTGACTACAAACCTAGCTGAAGGTGGAAGTCTGGTCGTGTCAATAGATAATATTTGCTATAGTTTCCATGGCAGTGTGCAACAAAATTTCTTTAATGGTTTTGTTTTTTGAAAAGACGCAGAAGGTCTCAGAACACTGGGGTCTATAAGATACCTTGCGAGAGTGTTACGTCAGACAAACAGTACGCACTGTGGAACAACGCAGGAAGGAGCAAGAGACGTTTTATCGCCTACGCTACCCCGAAAACTCTGCTTTAGTCGAGCGTGCTTTAGAAAATGCACACCGGATAAAACTTGCGAAACATCCGTCGCGGCTCACACAAATGGCCTTTGGTATTGTGTAATTAAAGAAGGCATTGAAATAAAAATCACTGACAACATCCTAAATAGAGAGGGTGGTCTGCATCTCTACACAGCGTGGGATCCAGCAATCGCGTGATTGAAGCAGGCGTATCGAAGCCTATATTTCTACACGATATCACATATTCACTTGTAGTACAGAATGGAAGTCTTCTGTACAATACAAAACAAATGGTTTCCCCTACTGTCTACACGTCGGCCGCATACCGAAAATTAAATAGGGAACGGAAAGTAACTTAGCAATAAATCAATAAGTGTTGGTTCACACGTCAATAGCCGGCCGGAGTGGCCGTGCGGCTCTTGGTGCTGCAGTCTGGAGCCGAGCGACCGCTACGGTCGCAGGTTCGAATCCTGCCTCGGGCATGGATGTGTGTGATGTCCTTAGGTTAGTTAGGTTTAAGTAGTTCTAAGTCTAGGCGACTGATGACCTCAGAAGTTAAGTCGCATAGAGCTCAGAGCAATTTTTCACAAGTCAATAAATATTAATTGTAGTTAATTTCTTGGTAGTTAATACTTTAGAAGCGTAACAGATACGTTTCCGATTTGACGGAAATCATGATGCACTTGTTAAAAAATGGAAGGAAGATTTGTATTGAACGAGGTTCCGGACTTGCAGCCAGATGAGGTCTACATCTTGCCGCAGTACTTCGATTGATAACCATTTAACCTTCATCAGGTGAGTTTCACATTGGACATTCATTGTTGGTGCGCGTCACTGATTTCGTACAAAAAATTAGTGCTGTAGCGCACGCGCATAGGTTTTCGCCGCATGGCCGCACTCTATCGAGTTTAGCGCTGTTTGTCAAATGTTGTTCCTTTTGAGGCACACAGGAGCATCGCGTAATGTTGATAACGCATGCACTCCCACTGCCGATGTGTGGGACCGCGCAATTGGAATTCAGTACTAATGATATCGAAAAGAGCTATAGCTAGACCTGTCAGTTGGCGTAAAATTTTATCTTTGTGAATAAATTAAAGGAATCACACTGTCGCATGGCTTATAAAGCTGAATGCCGCCATCGAGATTAATAAGATCTCCCATTTAACCTATTTCCACAGAATGGCAGATGTGGATTCTGACCACAATCTATTGGTTATGAACTGCAGATTGAAACTGAAGAAACTGCAAAAAGGTGGGAATTTAAGGAGATGGGACCTGGATAATCTGAAAGAACCAGAGGTTGTAGAGAGTTTCAGGGAGAGCATAAGGGAACAATTGACAGGAATGGGGGAAAGAAATACAGTAGAAGAAGAATGGGTAGCTCTGAAGGATGAAGTAGTGAAGGCAGCAGAGGATCAAGTAGGTAAAAAGACGAGGGCTAATAGAAATCCTTGGGTAACAGAAGAAATATTGAATTTAATTCATGAAAGGATAAAATATAAAAATGCAGTAAATGAAGCAGGCAAAAAGGAATACAAACGTCTCAAAAATGAGATCGACAGGAAGTGCAAAATGGCTAAGCAGGGGTGGCTAGAGGACAAATGTAAGGATGTAGAGGCTTGTATGACTGGGGGTAAGATAGATACTGCCTACAGGAAAATTAAAGAGACCTTTGGAGAGAAGAGAACCACTTGTATGAATATCAAGAGCTCAGATGGCACCCAGTTCTGAGCAAAGAAGGGAAGGCAGAAAGGTGGAAGGAGTATATAGAGGCTTTATACAAGGGCGATGTACTTGAGGACAATATTATGGAAATGGGAGAGGATGTAGATGAAGATGAAATGGGAGATATCATACTGCGTGAAGAGTTTGACAGAGCACTGAAAGACCTGAGTCGAAACAAGGCCCCGGGGGTAGACAACATTCCTTTAGAACTACTGATGGCCTTGGGAGAGCCAGTACTGACAAAACTCTACCATCTGGTGAGCAAGATGTATGAGACAGGCGAAATACCCACAGACTTCAAGAAGAATATAATAATTCCAATCCCAAGGAAAGCAGGTGTTGACAGATGTGAAAATTACCGAACTATCAGTTTAATAAGTCACAGCTGCAAAATACTAACGCGAATTCTTTACAGACGAATGGAAAAACTGGTAGAAGCGGACCTCGGGGAAGATCAGTTTGGATTCCGTAGAAATATTGGAACACGTGAGGCAATACTAACCTTACGACTTATCTTAGAAGAAATATTAAGAAAAGGCAAACCTACGTTTCTAGCACTTGTAGACTTAGAGAAAGCTTTTGACAATGTTGTCTGGAATACTCTCTTTCAAATTCTGAAGGTGGCAGGGGTAAAATACAGGGAGCGAAAGGCTATTTACAATTTGTACAGAAACCAGATGGCAGTTATAAGAGTCGAGTGGCATGAAAGGGAAGCAGTGGTTGGGAAGGGAGTGAGACAGGGTTGTAGCCTCTCCCCGATGTTATTCAATCTGTATATTGAGCAAGCAGTAAAGGAAACAGAAGAAAAATTCGGAATAGGTATTAAAATTCATGGAGAAGAAGTAAAAACTTTGAGGTTCGCCGATGACATTGTAATTCTGTCAGAGACAGCAAAGGACTTGGAAGAGCAGTTGAACGGAATGGACAGTGTCTTGTAAGGAGGATATAAGATGAACATCAACAAAAGCAAAACGAGGATAATGGAATGTAGTCAAATTAAATCGGGTGATGCTGAGGGGATTAGATTAGGAAATGAGACACTTAAAGTAGTAAAGGAGTTTTGCTATTTAGGGAGCAAAATAACTGATGATGGTCGAAGTAGAGAAGATATAAAATGTAGACTGGCAATGGCAATGAAATCGTTTCTGATGAAGAGAAATTTGTTAACATCGAGTATAAATTAAGTGTCAGGAAGTCGTTTCTGAAAGCATTTGTATGGAGTGTAGCCATGTATGGAAGTGAAACATGGACCCTTCCCTGCTTTCGTTGCCGCGAAATGCAACGTCACGTCAAATTTTCGATATTGCTGAAGTCTGCTGGAAGAGTTTAATTGAACTGTACTTTTTAGTAAATATACGACTCAGTGGAGCATTAAAGCGCAGTTAATTGCATTTGCGATTTTTTTCGCCACCGTTGTGAGAAAAAATTTTATGCGCCGTGTACGTTTATCGCCTACCCCGCTATATTCGTTTCCGTCACTGTGCACTGATTTTAACAAACTGCGCTAGCATGCACGGAAGCAATTTGGTTGATTAATCTGTCTCCAGCTTTTTTTATTTCAACATGGTAAATTAATTTGGACCGTGCTTACAAATGCCGTAGAGCGATAACGGGGGCCCAAGAGAATCATCTTCGCACTTGACACTGGATCCAGTACCTGCCAACTGTGTAAGATCTTCAAGTTAGTTCGCCACATCTCAGAGATCCGTGTGAGACGGCTCAGAAGCTAAGAAATAGGGATCCTGCCCCGGAAGAGTCCTCGGCACAGTCATGAATGAGCATCAAGATTGTGAACAACGAATTGTCAGAGTATGCAGGATATCTCTGTTGACTACGTACAATGCAAAACTGTAGAAACCTATCTCCAGCTGCAGTTGGAATTACGAATGATGGCGGCCAGGTTTAAGCTTGTTCTGCACACTTACGTCGCCCTTTCTTCAACAGCCAATGAGCGTTCTTTAGTGTTCTGAGAGCTCTAGAGTGGACGTCGCAGCCACCGCGAGCATTAAAGGAGATTGTAACTAGTTGTTTAGTGATTTTTTTTCCATTTGTTGCAAATTTCATAGCTCATATGGTGGCGGGCGAAAAATTTCTGATGTTACTGTGACCTAGTTGATAGTGGTAATCGGGTTTAGTGGCTTTTGGAGTCGTTTCTAACCAGGATGCGACTGCTCAACAATGTTAAACACTATGAATAGAAACTTTTGCAATAACCGATGTCAAGATATCTACACTATTTGATCGATTTCTGGTTAGACACACTAGAGCAGACACTACTTTTGTCTTACGCTTCTAATTATGGTTACTCTGAACACAGGTCAGTACACACGCTATAACAATAATTAGCACACACAATCCTCACTACTATCCGACGTGTGGCCAGCGCGGTTGGTGCGAACACGGATTTTCGGCACTCCATAAATTTTTTGAACATTTGTCAGTAATATCACTTGTCACGATTCGATATAATGTTTCACTGAGAGTCAACCCGCGGCGGTGGGAACATTCCCAGCCGGTACGACATGACCGGATGCTCAGTGGATGACCGCTCCACCCTGGCTACTATCACATTCACTCACTTAGCGCTCGCGGTGTTTGACAATCCATTCTGCCTACCCTCCACCTGTCTGAAGTAAAATGTGTTTCTCTGCGTACTGCAGTTCAACGCGCCACAAAAATTCTAGACGATTCGAGCTAGCCACGAGTGCTTGCGCAAGATGTGTGTAATATTCGATTGTTTGATCACGTCAGTCGTTCCTAAGCCCAGTTGAGCTGGATGTGGCGGGGTGGGCTACGTAATCTTCACTCGCTCTGTTTTCTTCTTCTTAGTTACTGGTCGCCTCAGTACCTCTACTGACGTATCAAATACTTAACACTGTATTGTCACAAAAGTATTGACACAAACACTGATACTCGTACCGCTGGCGCCATCACAAATACGATAATGTCACATTTAGCTACGTTTCGTACCTGTATGGTAGAGTTGACAGGTACCGTGTTTTAATGGATCACTATTTAATACATTTAATTTTTCTTTCACAAGGATTTGGTTCCTGTTGTTGTTCCTTTTTTTTATTATTTCGTGTGGGGTAAGCGAGTGCCACGGGCGACTGCGGTTCGTCCGCTATCTCAAACTGGCCGCGGTTGCGCCTGCCAAACGTCTTTCACCATCTCTTCGCCCACATTAACCATATGATTCTGGAAAGAAACAATAATTTGCATCTTTACAGGGTATCCCAAGAGTAATGGTCAATATACAGGGATATGACAGGCACGATTGCTCGAAACAAAAAGGCCTACTGAACATGGGGTCTAGAATGTATACCTTAAGAACTATGAGCATTTCATCTATGATACTGCGAAATAAACATATTCTACTGTAAGCTCTTTGCTTCCCATATTTTGGGGTTAGGTGTTAGTCGATCGCAATATTATTGCACCTGGGAGTGAGGGCGCGTTGCTCGGCTTCTCTTGAGTTTTTATCGTAATATTTCACTAGGAGACGCTGGACCACTTGGCAGTATATGCACAACCGTCCTGAAAGCATTCACGGTACGATGTGTTTTCCTTAGTCACCACTGTACTTGTTTATTCTAACGTCAACGCGTATTTTCACTAACGGCGACGTGAGCCAAGTGCAATAATATCGTGATCGGCTAGTAGTATGAACCAAAACAAAAACTGTCTATCAAACATGGGCTCTACAGTGCATACCTTAAGAGCTATGATCACTTGTTCATCTTCGCTATTTTGAAGTAAATCTCTTCTAATGCAAGATCTTTGCTTTCTATATTTTGGGAGGAGATACCATGGACCAAACCAAGAAAAAAATCGTCTAGTAAACGTAGCCTGTAATTCATGTGCCTCAAGAGCTATGGGCGCTTGTTCATCTTGAAAAATGAAGAAACCGCAGGACAGTTGCTTAACCCACAATCATTTATTGTGTACACGACCGGTTTCGGAACACGTTCCGTCATCGGGTGTAAACAGTAATAATAAAAATATTTTCTGTTACACAAGACTGGGAGTGATCCTCAAGTGTGAAACATTAGATAAGGTACTATTCGCTTAAAATTTCAAAATTAAAACAAATTAAAGGAGAGAACAGGACGTTACTGACAAATAAAATGTCTTAATAATCTCAGAACATCCTCACCGCAACGTTGTCATGGAGTCAAACGTTCCGTGTCAGAAGAATAAAAGGTATCCAAAACAATCCAAAAAAACGGATATCACGATCGGACATCACAAGTTACCAATAATGAAACATACACAATGCAATAAAATGGGGAGACGGGGAGAAATTACATATTGCGTGGATTTACGAACTTACAAAAGTTCAAAAAAATGGTTCAAATGGCTCTGTGCACTATGGGACTCAACATCTTAGGTCATAAGTCCCCTAGAACTTAGAACTACTTAAACCTAACTAACCTAAGGACATCACACACACCCATGCCCGAGGCAGGATTCGAACCTGCGACCGTAGCATTCCCGCGGTTCCGGACTGCAGCGCCAGAACCGCTAGACCACCGCGGCCGGCATACAAAAGTTCCATAACAGCCGTTCCCACGTGCTGCGCAACCTGGAACACATTATTTTACAGTTTACACCAGAGACGGTAGTTTAAGTGTTCCGAAATCGGTCGTGTACCATCGGAAGATTGTGGATTATGCGACGGTCCTGCGGTGTCTTCATTTTCCAAAAAGGACTTGTACAGTACTTGTACTGTTGCGGCTGTCCTATAAGAATAACTCTTTGAGCACTTGTTCAGTACAAAAGATTTGTTTCACAGCATCGAAGACGAACGAGTGCTCGTAGTTCTTAAAAGGTTCAAATGGCTCTGAGCACTATGGGACTTGACTTCTGAGGTCATCAGTCCCCTAGAACTTAGAACTACTTAAACCTCACTAACCTAAGGACATCACACACATCCATGCCCGAGGCAGAATTCGAACCTGCGACCGTAGCAGTCGCGCGGTTCCAGATTGTAGCGCCTAGATCCGCTCGGCCACCGCGGCCGGCTCGTAGTTCATAATGTATGCATTTTAGAGCCCATGCTTATTACAGTTTTTTGCTTCGAATGTTCGTTCCTGTCATATACCTGAATATTAGACATTCCTCCCTGGACACCCTGTCGTATATCACCAGCGAGATAGTACTATAGCGAAGAGTGTAGTACGTTTGTGACCAACGAGGTGCGCCATATAAACTTCCAGCGGCAGACACTACCACAGCATTAGAGACAATGTAATGGGCATGACGGCATTAGTGATAGCCTAGTGGCAGTATCGTTAGGAGACTGCCAGCTTTCTCGTCGCTTGGAGCGCTAGTGTCGCTCAGAATGTCAGATGGTAAAAATTTTCACAGCTGTGAGTGCCGCTGCAGAATATATTAGACTGTAATACAAGTAATAAGTGTCTAAAGGAGACTACGGTTATGCGTTCTTATTCGCAGAGTGGCAGGCCTCGTCCTATTCTTATAAAGCTGTTCAGTTGTACGATTTTTTCTCGTACACAGCCTTACTGGTCGGCGACTTTGACGATGCGCCGACCGTATCGGGCAGAGGAATTAGTTCCAGAGCCGTCCTCACACGTGTGGAGTTGGCTGATAAGTATCTTCTCGTCGTGCTGAAAACAGCGTCGGATGCAAAGAGGTGACCACGCGACGCTGCCGGTGATAGATTGCCACTCGCGCAATATTAAAATTCCGCGCAGGCCGGCGCGAGGTGAATGCTCCACCCAATGGCCGCGCAGCTGATGGACTGTCCGGCTATTAAGTAATGAGTGCTGCGGCCGTGCGTGAAACCAAGGGCAAGGGGAAACAGCGTGCGGGGAGGGGGAGGGGGGGGGGAGGGGCGGGAACGAGCAGGGGACACGTGGCGGCGGCCGCTACTGTGTGCCTTCCCTGCGGACAGAGTCGACGAACAAAAGTAAAACCGGAATGCTGGTCACTACATTATCTCTGAGCGAACGCGCTGAAACGGAAATTTGAATCACGGAACACAAAACCATTTCACTGTGTGACGCACATGGCTCAGCCTCACTAGAGGACAAGCGAAGATGGGACTAATAGCGAATAAAAATGGCTCTGAGCACTATGGGACTCAACATCTTAGGTCATAAGTCCCCTAGAACTTAGAACTACTTAAACCTAACTAACCTAAGAACATCACACACACCCATGCCCGAGGCAGGATTCGAACCTGCGACCGTAGCAGTCCCGCGGTTCCGGACTGCAGCGCCAGAACCGCTAGACCACCGCGGCCGGCTAATAGCGAATAGAAAACTTTGTATGGTCCGTTTTAAGTTAGGTGCCTTCTAAGGTTTAACGTTCAAAATGTGTCGTTGCCGCGACAAAAATGTCTGCAGACAGCCTATCACTGCGCCGGCGATAGAAAATCGATTTAAGTGACCCGCCAGGTTAGCCGAGACCGCTAACGCGCTGCTACCTGGACTCTGGTAGGCGCGCCGGCCCCGGATCGAATCTGCCCGGCGGCTTAACGACGGAGGCCGGTGTGCCGGCCAGTCTGGATGTGGTTTTTAGGCGGTTTTCCACATCCCACTAGATGAATGGTGGGCTGAGCCTCACGTCCCGCCTCAGTTACACGGCTCGCAGACATCTGAACACATACGCACTATTCCATGGATTACATTAGACACAGACAGTTGGGGTACACCAATTACAGCCCAGGGGGTGCGGGATGGCGGCAGGAAGGGCATCCGGCCACCCCATAAAATAACCTTGCCAAATCCGATTAACCATGCTGACCCTGCGTCGTTGTGGGAAAAAGGCACAAGCAAAAGAAAGAAAATAGCTTTAAGTCTGTCTCATAGAAAAATCACGAAAAAATCCGAATTCATTTATTATAAAGAAGTATCACATCATACCTGGAAAACTACTGAACTCAATGAAATTTTTTTTTCCAGTGGTAACCGTAAAACTTCGCTTGAGGACGGCTCATCAAAGTTTCCTACAGCATTGCGTTTGCTATGGACAGGGGATGTACAAAAACATGAAAAAATCAAGAGAAATGCGTGCTTGAACATAAATACAGATGATTGTCAGCCCTGCAGGTTGTACAGTGTTAGACCATGAACGGAACATATGCAATGTCCTCGATACGTTGCAAACGTCAGTCGCAGTCAGCACAGAGTTCTGTGTAGTTGTGAGTGCATTATGTGGGAGACAAGAGAATTAGAACATGGGAAAATTGTTGGTGCTGGTGTAGTGGGTGCTTCCATAACCAAGGTTGCCAAAGTGTCTGTCGTTTCACGAGGCAACGTATCGAAGAGTTATACCGATTGCAGGGGCAGTGGAAAAACATCAAGCGCTGTGTCACAACAAGGACGAAAGTGTATGTTTAGTGATCTTGACCGACGATCATGGCAGAAGACAGTGATGCAACATAGGACGACAGCTGCAAAAGTCATTGCAGAACTGAATGTGGCACTCGCGAGCCCTATCGCCACATAAACAACTCGAAGGGAGCTGCCGAAGCAGGGAATTTCATAGCGCCCTGGAATTCCAAAACCATTCCATCAGTGACGCAAATGCCCGTAACGAGAAAACATCGTGCCCAAACCACGAGAGCTGGACTAAGGAGCAATGGAAGAAAGTCATTTGGATAGATGAGTCTTGTTTCGTACTGTTACCAATTTCCGACGCGGTTTACGTCTCAACAATGAAATATGGTGGCGGTTCAATGATGATTTGGGCTGCCATATAGTAGTATACCATGGGCCTCATTGTTACTGTGCAAGGTCGATTACTGTAGAGGATTATGTGGCCATTTTGGCCGATCAGGTCCATTACATGGTATAATGTTTTTTCCCCAGCGGTGATGATGTGTTCCAAGCCAACTTAGCCCCTGTTCTCATAGCTCACATCGTCCAGAACTGATTTTGTGAGCACGACGATGGTCTACATTGGAGACATGATTGCTATCCACCTCCATCATCGTTACTCGACCTTGCCAGTATTTTGCGGGAATATTGGTATAAGACTGATGACCGCGCAGCTTCTCTAGAATGGAATGATAATTACATCGACACCCTAGCTACAGACATGCGTTGATATACATTATTGAGGCATGTTGAAAATGTGTGCTCCGATCAGGACTCGAACCCGGGATTTCCTGCTTACATGACAGACGCTCTTTCCATCTGAGCCACCGAAGGTACAGAGGATAGTGCGCCTGTAGGGACTTATCCCTTGCACGCTCCCGGTGAGACCCACATTCCACCATGTCCACACCACTACATTTGTAGCGCGCCTAATAGATGTTCTTTCGGGAACAGATACTACCTTCATATATACTTAAAATATGGCTACCCGGCCACTGACCTTCTTGTACGAAAGTACACGCTATGCCTCAACTCGTACGGGACTTGGTATATTAATCTTCCAGGAGTAATGAGTGTGATGGGCAAACATCTATTAGGCACACTACGAACGTTGTGTTGTGGACATGTTGGGAATGTGGGTCTCTCGGGGAGCGTGCAATGGATAAGTCCCTGCTGGCGCACTATCCTCTGTGCCCTCTGTTGTGGCGTAACAAGCTAGCTACGCCACACTGAGAAGGGAGCCGAAAGGCACGCGTACACACACGCCGACTGGCGTCAAGTCTGGAACGGGATAAGTAGTGAATTCTAATAAGAAAAGTATGCAGCTCCACGAATACTTAACTTTATTCTATCCTTGTGGTACATCGCTCTTGATAATACAAATAAGACTATCTTCAGATACGGTTAATGGCGCCTTGCTAGGTCGTAGCCATGGACTTAGCTGAAGGCTATTCTAACTGTCTCTCGGCAAATGAGAGAAAGGCTTCGTAAGTGTAGTCGCTAGCAAAGTCGTCGTACAACTGGGGCGAGTGTTCGTCCGTATCTCCAGACCTGCCTCGTGGTGGCGCTCGGTCTGCGATCTCACAGTGGCGACACGCGGGTCCGACATGTACTAAATGGACCGCGGCCGATTTAAGCTACCACCTAGCAAGTGTGGTGTCTGGCGGTGACACCACACCCTCGATGGCTCAGATGGATAGAGCGTCTGCCATGTAAGCAGGAGATCCCGGTTCGAGAACTGGTCGGGGCACACATTTTCACATGTCCCCAATGATGTATATCAACGCATGTTTGCAGCTAGGGGGTCAATTTAATTATCATTTCAGTACAAGATTCCCCTGAAAGCCATACATGTCCTGTATTTGCCAATTCCGAGATGACTGGAAGCTTATTGGCAGGCCAACGGTTTTCCTACACCATATGTAATGGTAATGGTAATGGTAATGTATAGTGTTTGTGGTGTTTCCATATTTTTCTGCACTCCTTGTGTAACCTTAAGAAAATGGTTATTTTGTATTTTTGTAAATATTTAATCAGTAGCAATCATAAAGTTTAAATTTTATATCTTCTATATAAATGTGTCATAATTTCTGAAAGTCACATGGGATATAGAGCTCTGCATTGTATCTAAGTATAACAAAAAAAATTTCCTGACTTTAATTAGAACCTGGGATTTTTCTCGTGAAATAAGAAAAAGTTTCACGTCTGAAAGAGTTTCTTACTTGGGAACTTGTTCAAATGGTTCTGAGCACTATGCGACTTAACTTCTGAGGTCATCAGTCGCCTAGAACTTAGAACTAATTAAACCTAACTAACCTAAGGGAATCACACACATCCATGCCCGAGGCAGGATTCGAACCTGCGACCGTAGCGGTTGCTCGGCTCCAGATTGTAGCGCCTAGAACCGCACGGCCACTCCGGCCGGCTTGGGAACTGGCAGCGCAATGCTTTGCACAGCGCAGGCGGCAACACAGTGGGAGCTGGCAATACTAATACAGTTCCTATTAGTGCATTGCTGGCGGCAGCAATCCAGCCTGTTCTCTGTTAAACTAATTTAAACAGCATTATAGCTACGCGATAAGGGAGAACTAATTATTACAAGTTTTCCTACTGTACATAATATATTATGGAACCACAAGGCTCCAACTGGCTAGGAAATTGCACTTAATGAGCAACGATAGAGTTAATCAAAGCTATATAGTGCAATTGGTTAGTGAGGCTTAGAGAGGCTTAGTCTCTACCACTGACCACGTGGTTCATCACCATCATGAAACGGCACCGTAGAGACGATTTTCCAACAAAATGAAATGATTACTACAATTTTTATACAAATTGTTACCTTCTCCCCTTCTTTCTCTCTCTCTCTCTCTCTCTCTCTCTCTCTCTCTCTCTCTCTCTCTCTCTCCCTCTTTCTCTGTATCTCATCTTTGTGAACGTGTGTTAACTCGAACACTTCTAAATCAGGACAGTTCCACAAATAAAGAGGGAACGTCTGGCAACCATGATGAGTGGTTTGTACCCAAAGTACGAGGGACGTTGGAAAGTAAGTTTCGTCTTTCTTTTCAATACGGAAACTTCATTGGAAAAACAAATACACGGCGGCATCATGGACTATACATCTTGCACTATTTTTCGACGTAGTCGACACCGACATTGAGACATTTCTTGTAGCAAGAATCAATTTGAAGAATCCACTCCGGTAAATCTTGGTAACCTGCGGTGGAGGAAATCGTCGCTCAGCCTGCTCCACCTCAGCAGTGTTTTCATTTGTACATGTGGAGGGACGCCCACTTCGATCTTCATCCTCTGCACTCTGCCTTTCCTCTCTGAGCAAGCAACACCAGCAACCAACTATTTCATGAGACATGATCTCTTCGCCATACACGGTCTGTAGGCGTTCATGGATGACGGGCACACTAGACTCACATGCCCATTCATACCGGATAACAGCACGCACTTCCATTGACGAACACGTTTTCAATACTCGTCCGTCTGTCATGTTGACATATATTCAGGAACGCATGTCTGCTGCCACTTTCTCTTCTTCTGCGCTCTGCGCATGCGTCATTCCTCCTTCGCTGATGCACCTTTCATCGTTGAACCAGCAATGCGTGTGGAAACATACTGCGTTTGTTTCACCTGGTTCCCACCTTCTCTTTCGAAACCACCGTCACTCGTACAGCTTCAAACACGCATTATGTAATTCTGAGCTCTATCATTATGCAATGCTTTTCTGATTCAGGTGAGATGTTTAATTAGCAACATAAAAACGCCATCAGGAACCAGAGAAAATAGAAAAAGATAAGAACCCTTAGATATAAATAACTACCAGACTACAGCCGACAGGGGTGGCCGAGCGGTTCTAGGCGCTATGGTCTGAAACCGCGCGACCTATGCGGTCGCAGGTTCGAATCCTGCCGCCTAGGGCATGGATGTGTGTGATGTCCTTAGGTTAGTTAGATTTAAGTAGTTCCGAGTTCTAGGGGACTGATGACCTCAGAAGTTATGTCCCATAGTGCTCAGAGCCATTTTGAACTACCAGACTACGTTGCTATTTCACCATATCCGTTCCAAATCAGAACACCACTACAGTTCGCTCAGTTGTACTTAATATCTGGCTACAGAAGACATACTGCTAATCTGGTACACGAACGACTGCCCTAACGGAAACGTTCATAGATAACCCTGACACAAAGTCACTTCTACTCGGTCAGAGATTTTGCGCGATCACAAACGAGAAACTTTTTGCCATCACTAACTATAGCGATGTTAATCGATAAGTCTTAGAGAGAGAACAACATTACTGTTATCTTTTCCTCTACTTTATTTTATTTGTTGATGAGTACATCAAAACAGCGTATTCAGACTTACTGTGTTTCCTTTCCACTAACTATTAAGTATTTTAAAACACAAATTTCATTGGCCTTACTTATAATAACTACGCACAGTGACCAAAAATCCTCTGCATCTTAGGTTAACACACTAGTTTCTAAACAATCATAATGTGCAGACACACACACATACACACACACACACACACACACACACACACACACACACACACACACAACTCACACAGAAACTGAACAGTTTAGCCACTTACAGAGCTTCTCAGAATAGTCTGACTTACTTCTGTGCATAGGGCAGTCAGAGAACATATGGTTGATATCATGAATCTCCTCACAGTCGCAGTCAGATGATTGATGTGAATTCTGTTGAGATGTTGAACACTAACTTACATGCGTGTGTTGAAAGGAATGAAACAGACCCCCTTTAGTTTGACAATAATATATCCTACAAGACTTATCACTTTTCTCAGTGTTTGAACTGAGGAAGCTTGGTATTCAATTGAGTTACAACAAAAAAATGCAGTGGGGACGCTTGATCATAACAGAGAAAAGTGTGGATACAAGTTAAGATATTTATATCGTACATGTTTCCAGTTAGGTTTCAAGACTTTGCAATTGGGACTTCGCTTGAAGTGAATCAAAGTAATACATGGGGAAAACACTTCTCTATCAACTCATCTGCTTCGAGATGTACTAGGACTCCACAGTTCTTAGTTGTTCCATAGCAAATTTATTCACTACCTCACAACTATCTCCTCTCTGAAAATGCGTTCACCATTCCATGTTTCTGAGCAATTCTTTCCAAAACCACGTGTCAGACGTTGACTGTGGCTCCTAATTTTGAACAGTTGTCTCATTGTCTATCTCTTATCTGGGACAAGATCTGAGTCTTTAACAGCCACAACTATACTTGTTTCCTGTAAACACTCTCCCTTTTTAACTTTTTTTCCCTTTCCACTGCTTTTAAACTTTCTAACATCAGTACATCACTTACCACTTCCTAGTCTATTTGTTCCCTTGCTATCACCTGAATTTGTCCTACAGCAGTGAACACTGAGATTCAGCCTCCAACTCTTGCCTGATCTCTATACTCTGTTTTTCCAGTTCAATTTCCAATCTGTTCCTTTCTAATCACCTTAGTTAGTTTAATAATTTCTATATTCTCACCCTTATTTTATTTCTATTGCACATCTAGTTTATCATAAATGGTTTATAGGAGGGTATGAAGCATTTCAGTGATTTTACTCGTCCCAGATACGCTATAGGGACTCATTACACATTGTTCAGTGATCTCTTAATATGGTATAGTATCTGTATCATCTGTGGCTGCTACTTTTGGTATATCAGCTGCAGTACCCACAGACAAACCTATCGTCTGTTCAGATGTGCCTTGTGACAGTACACCACCTGTCCCATCTGAAGTCAGGTGGTCTGATAGGTCACTTACTACACATCGAAATATGGTCCATATTGGGTGCCACTTGGGACATTATAATACCGCTTACGTGTAATGCTTTTGGTAAATCAACCAACCGAAACTAATCTGTTTCTGATTCCATTCTGGTAAGAATAGGGGCTTTTACTTTCCATGAATAGACGGTGAGTGATTCTGTTCATTATGAGCCAATGAGCAGGTAAATTATAATCAAATAGCAAATAGCATCCAAATAACACAAGTTTCTCTGAGTACACAGGCAATTGTAATTTGCATCACTGCAGCGCAAATACAAATGATAAATACACAAAATTAGTCAGTCACACAGAGGATAATCCACACCATTTCAAATCAAGGATTTGAAGGCACCATGCTGTACCAGGGTATATGTAAAACTAAACCTAGCACTGGAACAAGATAGACAATTATAGTAAGTGCTGTTCACAAACCAATGGTTCCTCCACACATTTGAACACCTAGAAAAAGGTCTAAGGGGGTAGTAACAAAAATTCTAATTGTGTCCCCAAGCCTAATTATGTCTGATGAGTGGCCTGTATTCGCTCGAGAGAAAGCCACAAACGATCCAGTGAACCGAAATCTTTCCAAGTAATTTTGAATAACTTCGACACTGATTTTACCAAATTTTCAAATAAGTAAACGTCTATAATCTAACTAATCTGACTAACAATATACACAAAGTCATGACAAAACTCAATGGGTCTGTTTTTGCAAAACATTTCCAACTAGCACTAATGGAATATTATGTGTATCCAGTGCCTAAACAAAAAAAAAGGTGTACTAAAATTTCCCTAATTGACTATTCATGGCAGGTAAATGTGTTTGCATGTTCTACAAATTTCACTTCAAAATTACTAAGAATGAGCTTTGGAGAACTGCAAGCTGCCTCTATGTAGTTAACCGATTGCTAGAAAAAAAAATCTTATGAAGGATAGCAGCCAATCACATTGCAAAATGCCTATGTGCTTTGGGTCTTAAAATATTCTCATGGAAGAGAGGTTTGGTGCCACTAGGCCAACTCTTTTCAGTATAAATGAATCCAGTGTAGCTATATGGGAACGACACAGGCAAGCCCTACAATAAATAGACGAAAATATCTGATAAAATGAATACTATGATATTTGAAAATATTACAGATTTACAGAACCATATGGTCTAGTTCACTGGTACGCAAATTCACAAATTTCAACTGCTCAAAAAGATGTGTAATGAAAATTACAGAAGGTTTCTAATGGATTTTATGATAGAGACGGAGATTTTTAAACACAGTTCTTCTTACAGATGTAAATGTCATAGTTAGATTTATGTACCAGCATATTAGTAGGATTCTAATAGCTCATCCTGGAAGTGGAAAGTCCCATAGCAAATTTTCTAACACGCGGTTCGAGAAATTACTTTCAATGAAGATTGTTCGAAACATATGTTTGAGAAACAAGAACCATAAGCGAATAGCTAATAGAATATGCAATCAGCTTGTGCAGCAAGCCACATTCTTAACCACACAGCACGCTGCGACCTCGACACATCATAATAACTGCTCCGAAAATGATTCAGCACCAAGATGTTACTACCCGCCAAGCATGCACCTCTCGCTCCACGACGGCGGAAAAGCCTATCCGCCAAAGAGGTTGGTGCAGGACTTCCTCAACCCTCAGAGACGATAATCCCGCTCTCTGGATCGGGGATTACAGTGAGTGAAGGTCTATGCAGTCGCCGCCGGCTATCTTTGGGGAACGCCTGAACACAGCATGAGTAAAGGTAGAAACGCGAAATTGAACAGGAGTGCGTGAGCGATAGCCCGTGATGGGACACTTTCAAGAGTCGTTTAGGCAGTACTTTTAATTGGTGCTCCAAAATATATTTGTATTGGTGAGAATACCTGCTGATTTAGAAGGACATAAGTTAACTGTTCAAAGTTTAGGACGCATCATCACTCAGCCAAATTTCAGTAAGTTGGACAAGGATAAATTTCTAGTTGTGTGCTAACTCACTGTTGCTATAGATTGTTGCTGATGATCGTCTGGTCACGACTGTGGGTTCAATGTATATTGCGCCTTGGAGAAACTATGTGACTTCCTGCTGGCAGCTCAAAAACTATCCTTGCAGCTCGTGTCTATGTCTCAGATGTCAGCGCAGCAAAGTGATTGTAATGTTATGTGTGAGTAGCCAAGTCGCTAGGGCAGAATTCTCTTGGGAATCGGAATTAGTTTCAGTCTTGCACTCTCATTGAATTCTGATGAGTGTAACTGTCAGCTTTGCATAAATGTTGTCAAGTATGTACACCAACTTGATTGGAGTTCAAAGGGCCTCAGTAATATAATTGAGTTTACCAGATTACTCTTTTCTTTCCTTAAAGGTGTACCGATCCTTCCCAGAGTGTGATTGTACCGAGGCGAAGTTCAGTAAGGTTCACATACGGGAGCACACCATGAGGATAACTGCATCGTAGGCAAGGGCAGTTAAGTTAACAGGTTGACGATGTTTGGATGTACTTCAAGTATGAAACTTCAAAAGCTAAATCCGCGTTGTAACTAAATCACGCATCCTTGTTAGAACACCGCTTACCATCCCAAGCAGGCTGTTCGATATTACTTTGCAGAAATGAGTTTTTGGCTGGTTCTTTCTCTTGGAGTAAACCGATATATGTACAATGGTGGAATAATTTAAGCCTGAGGATTTGTTTATAGGAGGTTTCATTCTAATTCAAAATATTCAAATGTGTGTGAAATCTTATGGGACTTAACTGCTAAGGTCATAAGTTCCTAAGCTTACAGACTACTTAACCTAAATTATCCTAAGGACAAACACACACACCCATGCCCGAGGCAGGACTCGAACCTCCGCCGGGACCAGCCGCACAGTCCATGACTGCATCATTCTAATTAATTTAAAATCGGTTATGCATATTAATTTCACAGTAGAGAGGAAGTAAACCACGTTCCACGTCGACCACTCTAATACATGAATTCGAAAGTGCTTTAGAAGACCTGAGACTAAATAATGCAGATGGAATAAATAACATTCTATCAAGATTTCCAAAATCGTTTGGGAAAGTGAGAACCAGACGACTAATCAAGTAGGTGTGGAGAAGCTATGAGACTAGTGACATACCATTAGAGGACTTTCAGAAAAATGGCGTCCATTCAGTTGTGAAGATAGCTAGAACAGGTAAATGCGAGAACTTCTTCACTTTCAGCATAACAGCTCATGCAACCAAACTGCTGGCAAGAATAATATACAGAAAAATGGCAAAGGAAAATGAAGGTCTCTTAGAAGACGATCAGTTTGGCTTCATAAAGAGTAAAGGCACCAGAAAAGCAATCTTGACGTTGCGATTGGTAAACAAGACTGAGGAAACATCAGGACACTTTTCTAGGATTTGTCCACCTAGAAATACCATTCAACATATAAAATACTGCAAGAGGTTCGAAATTCTGAGAGAAATAAGAGTAAGCTATAGGGAAAGACGAGTAATACACTGAAGCGCCAAAGAAACTGGTACAGGCATGTGTATTCAAATACAGAGACAGAACACGGCGCTACTTTCAGCAGCGCCTATATATGGCTACAAGTGTCTGGCGCAATTCCTAGATCGGTTACTGCTGCTACAATGGCAGGTTATCAAGATTTAAGTGAATTTGAACGCATGAGTGAAGGGACATCGCATCTCCGACACAGCGATGAAGTGGGTATTTTCCCGTACGAATATTTCAAGAGTGTGCCGTGAATATAAGGAATCCAGTAAAACATCAAATCTGCAACATCACTGCTGCCGGAAAAAGATCCTGCGAGGACACGACCAATGACAACTGAAGAGAATCGTTCAACGTGACAGAACTGCAACCTTTCCGAAAATTGCTGCGCATTTCAATGCAGGGCCATCAACAAGTGTTAGCGTGCGACCCATTCAATGAAACATCGTCGATATGCGCTTTCGGAGACGAAGGCTCACTCGTGTACCGTTGATGACTGCACAACACAAAGCTTTACGCCTCGCGTGGGCCCTTCAACACCGACATTGGACTGTTGATGACTGGAAACGTGTTGCCTGGTCGGACGCGTCTCGTTTCAAATTGCATCGAACGGATGGACGTGTATTGGTATGGGGACAACCTCATGAATCCATGAAGACCCTACATGTCAGCAGGGTCTGTTCAAGCAGGTGCAGGGTCTGTGATGGTGTGGTGCGTGTGCAGTTGGAGTTATATGGGACCCCTGATACGTCTAGATACGACCCTGACACGTACATAAGCATCCTGTCCTATCACCTGCATCCATTCATTTTCATTGCGCATGCCGATGGACTTGGTCTATTCCAGCAGGACAGTGCGACACCCCCGACACCCCATGCGTCCAGAATTGCTACAGAGTGGCTCCAGGAACACTCTTCTGAGTTTAAACACTTCCGTTGGCCCCCAAACTCCCCAGACATGAACATTATTCAGCATCTGTGGGATGTCTTGGAACGTGGTGTCCAGAAGAGATCTCCACCCCTCGTACTCTTACGGAGTTATGGACAGCCCCGCAGGATTCATGGTTTCAATTCCCTGCAATACTTCAGACATTAGTCGAGTGCATGTCACGTCATGTTGCGGCACTTATGCGTGCTCGTGGGGGCCCTACACGATATTAGGCAGATGTACCAGTTTCTTTGGCTCTTCGGAGGATATAAACTGTACAAGGAAGATGAGGGAACAATAAGACTGGAAGCCCAAGAAAGAAGTGCTTGGATTAAAACAGGGTTAGACAGGGATGCAGTCTTTTGTACCTTCTGTTCAATTTATACATTGAAGGAACAATGACGGAAATGAAAGAAGAGTTGAAGAGCTTGAAGGATATCAAAGATAGCATTCAATGATGACACTGCCATCCTCAGTGGGGTGAAGAAGAATTTCAAAATCTTTTTAGTGGAATGGTCTAATCTCTAATGAGTACAGAATATGGACTGATATTAAACCAAAGAAAGACGAAAATAATGAGAAACATCAGAAATGAGAATAGCGAGAAACTTAACATAGAAACTTAACATCAGAATTAGTGATCACAAAATAGACAGGAATTCTGTTAACTTTGAAGCAAAATATTCCGTAACGAATAAGTGAGGGAGGACACAAAAAGCAGACTAGCACAGGCAGAGAGGGCATTCCTGGTTGAAATGAGTTTTCTAGTACCAAACGTAGGCATTAATTTGAGGATGAAATGTCTGATAATATACGTTTTAAGCACAACACTGGAACGGAATGGAATCGAAGCGTTTGACATGTGGTGCTACAGAATAATGTTGGAAATTGGGTGTGTCGGTAAGATTAGGAATGAGGAGGTCCTCCTTAAAATCAGCGAAGATAGGTACATATGGACAACACTGACAAGAAGAAAGGACAGGATAATCGGATATGCGTTAAGACATTGAGGAATGTCTTCCACGGTACTAGAGTGAACTGTAGCGACTAAAAACTCTAGGAGAAGACACATTGGAATACACCCTGGAATTACTTGAGGACGTCGGGTGGAAGTCTATTCTGAAATGAAGAGATTGGCACAGGAGAGGAATTCGTGACGGTCCTCACAAACCCGTAAGGAGGCTGATAATTCAAAAAAAATATTTAAAAACAAAATATAAAAAATGAAGGGAACAAGGTTTCAGGCGATTCTTAAGTCACAAAAAGCCCCGTACTTTGCTGGACGATTAATATATCTCAGCCGGCCTGGGTGGCCGAGCGGTTCTAGGCGCTACAGTCTGGAACCGCTCGGCCGCTACGGTCGCAGGTTCGAATCCTGCCTCGGACATGGATGTGTGTGCTGTCCTTAGGTTAGTTAGGTTTAAGTAGTTCTATGTTCTAGGGGACTGATGACCTCAGAAGTTAAGTCCCATAGTGAAAAAAAAATACATCTCACCTTTTGATCTTTTGACATATTGCGCCAGATTTGGTTTGGCACTAAATGGAAGGATATGATATGTCTCTTTAACAACGTTCGACAGCGTATATAAATATTGCAGAAAAGTGTCTGAAGTCACTTTGTAACACACACTAAGGTGCTTTTGCGAAACCCTTCTCTCGGGAGATTAACAAGTGTTGTATTCATATACTTTTTCGAGAGCTGTGGAAACTTGTTATGAAAAAAAAATGTTTTTATTTAACTAATTGCTTCAGTACGCAGGATATAAGTAATTAAGATATGCTGAATCCTTTGTTAAATGTTTGAGATTTCTGCACTGTAATGGTCGCCTTGCTTAAAGGAGTGCTTCAGCTCTTAACTATCCTGAAAAACATTTTTCATGGCTTTTCTAAGTCACTCAGCAAAGCAATATCCAATCGTTACAACCATACTCCTACTGTTTAGCTGACACTCCATGATATCGACGTTATTTTACATTCTAAGTTCCCACTCCCATTCCGTTATTCTCTTCTGTAATTTTCATAGACAGACACTCTCACAGAAGGGATGTAATACGAGCTGGTGTGTCTCTACTGAACGATCCTCTGGAACTAATTGTGAATATATCAGCTACAATGGCCATTTGGCACTTTCCTGTTTTTGTGCCACGTTTAAATAAACCATATGCACTATTTCAGAAACTACTCACTCTCAGTGCAGGAGATTTTTAACGATTATACAGTGCGATAATTCTTTTAGAAGTCTCCATCATAGTTCGCTTTATGGAAGAGACTGTACGCAGTTCACGCAGCAATGGGAAAATTGTCTATGAACAACATGTATAATCGCCTAATTCAACACAGATCACAAGCGTTTCTTTCGGAATGGCAGTATTTCAAATAACACACGATTTATCTGACTTCTTTGGGCACCACAATATATTATTTTAAACGTGTTACCAGTTCACCGAGTAGAAAATATGCGCAGGCTCCATGAAGATTGAATAGCGTACACGAAAAATAATGTCGGCTTAGTGTACCCGTTTCTGATAAGCATGCGAAATTCATGGAGCTCTGTTTCTGTCATTCTCACTTGTGCGTGATATTCTACATAATTAAAGACATTCATTTAATATGAACAAAGTCAGATAAAACCCGGTGGTAAAAATTTTTACGCTTCATATAAAATTCACGTGCAACATTTGTCAAAAGTTCACCGTGTATTATAACCTAATTTGAACTGCCTGAGGCAGAAGGTGATAACCTTTTAGCACATCTGCACCACACTGTCAGAAACATGATACACGCCGCACATATTATCAGCTTAGTTTAAAGGTGTTAAATAAAGAACAAGTAAATTCAGCAAATTATTCATTTTTAGTAACAATGTTGGAAACGAGCTTAAAATAATGAATGAGCAGTAATTTTGTTACAGAAACATTCTGAGTATTTTTAAAGCATAATTTCATTCAAGCAGTTGAAAGAAACAATACACGCAGTCTTTTATATGGAAGCGGAAGATGTAATTTGCGTGACATGTCAGTTGGAGGCAATTTTTGTTCGTATTATGCAGTATATGTCTTTGCCATCGCATAATTCTACAAATATTATTCTGAACTGGCATTACCGAACAACAGAACAACCGATAAAATGTTATATACTGTGAACCTGAGTGGACGGACCGATTAAAAATCACACATTTTGAAATCTGCTTACAAAAGTGATGGATGAATTTCACGGGTCCAAAAACGATTTATGATGTTTTCGAACATAATGCTGTACCAGCAGATATATTCAGACACCCCCGTATGATGCAAAATTACCTCTATATGTTGCAAGAGTCGGATCCGCCAGTATAAAACATGGCGGAGAGTATTGTGTTGTCAGTAGATAAGCAGTAACGGCAACGTAAGGGGTCAAGAGAGCTCAGTGACTTCGAAAGTGGACTAGTCATCGGATATCATCTGAGTAACAAATCCATCAGGTATATGTCGACCCTTCCAAGCTCCACAAGATGGTGATTGTGATTGTAAAGTGGCAACACTCGCAGATAAACCGAGACCAAGACAGCGAGCATTGAGCCTCGAGGAAGGTGGTTGTAAAAAATCGCGTCTAATGTGTAGAACTAATCACTCGTGAGTTCCAAAGGGATACGAGCAGTCTATTTAACGTAATGACTGTGAGAAGGGAGTTAAGAAGAGTGGTGTTCTGGAAACCAGTGATTTGGAGTGATGAGTCACTCTGCACCCTGTGCCAATACGATGGAAGGGTTTGAATTTGGTAAATGTGAAACTGAACAATTCTACATGACTGTGCTTAAACTGACACACAATATTTTGTTAGCGCAACGCAATCTGACTTTCAAAATTCCCTACAAAGGAATGGCCCTGACTAACATTAAACTATACCTTTCACAAATCACTTACCTCACAAAAATCTTCGCTGCTCAAGCTACTGCAATACGGCGAGCGCCACTACTGCCAGCTAAATAAAAGATTCAAACTATGGAAGGCACTAACTACTGATAGGGATAGTTAGCAAATGAAAGATATTAATAGAGAACGAACAATGTATTTACCTTGATATCATCATATATAAATATAGCAGTTCATGACAAATTACAAACCTCCGCCATCTCTCTCCCCACATCCACCACTGCTGGCGGCTCACCTCCAACTGCGCAACGCTACGCGCTGTTCACATCCAGCTGCCGCTGCCCAACACTACAATGGCGAGTATTACAACAATGCAAAGCAGACACAGACTGCCCACAGCACAGCCAGTGATTTTCATACAGAGGTGGCGTTACCAATAAAAAAACCTAAACAGCCTACTTACATAGCCCCCATGCTCCCCACAAAAAATTTTTACAAATTGGATTTGGCAGTGGCCAATACAGATTTGAAAACAATTTTTCATAATTACAATAACAAAGAAATCAAATGCACACACTTATTGATACAATGTTGGTCAAAAGCTAAAAATTTCTCACAGTCCATAAAGACAGTCCTCATCATTCGTCACAGTAAAACTGCAGTGTTTTTCTCAAAGTCTGACCAGTAAAAGACAATGCACACAGACGTAGTGGATTTCCATGCAGTCTTGAAGAAGTAGTGTTGTCCTTCCAACGGAAAGATAGTGCTGACTCGACATGCAGACAGGTAATGGGCCACAACAGAGTAAACCCACAGCAGAGTCAGTCGACGTTTTGAAGAATATTGGTAGTTAGGTCATCACAGAGCAGACCCACTGTAGTCCTGGTAGAGATTACGGTATTGGTGGGCCACCAGAGGTGCAGACCCACTGCAGGCCTTGTAGAAATAATGGTACTGGTGAGTCAGCAAAGGTGTAGACCCACTGTAGTCCTTGTAGAAATGGCCAGCAGCCATCTGTTGCGACTGTGCAGGTGCACAATCACCATCGAAGAGTCTTGCAGAGAATATAGCAAGTCCATAAACCACCACTTGTGCACTCACAAAGTGTTTGGAATTGTCCTTAGAATCAGCAATGCTGTTATCCAGTCCCTTGCTGAATTATTAACACACGTGCAAACACTAACAGTCCCTACTTCTCACGTATTGTCCATATACTATGACCAACAGAAACGTGTGCAGTGAAATGTAATTAACAAGTTAATAATATCATGAACTGGTGACAATTACAATTTAATAACATAAGAATACAATTACAAAGGTACAAATACATCATTAAAGAACATAATAATACAGACAACATTTGTAGTACAGGCTTTACAAAAGAATCGAAATAAAATATACGTCAGTGTTCCAGGAATTATGACATGAGTACATACATAAAAGATCAGAATAACTTTCGAAACACCAACTTCACACATGAGCATTAAAACGAAACAGAATAAATAATGTGTAAGCATATTTATAAGGTAAATAACATATTATTAATGCCAATTATATTCGAGGATAACAGTATTCCTCATCATAGTGAATGTAGCTTAATATTAAAAGAAAAAAAAATTCTATGAAACTACACAGAGACAGGAAGAAAACAAATACACAAGGGTACACAAACATATAGTGGGATAATACAAAAGGGAAAGGACAGGGTTTGTTTTACTGCAGTATTTTGCATGGAGATCTCCCTTTGTTCAACATTATTCCCAAAAAGTCCTATCTATACCTGCTTTCTTTATTTTGTTCACATCCTCTGTCAATAATAGTTTTTCTCCACTGTACAGTATCCTATTTCTTATAAATTTATAATAGTTAGTTTCTTATATAGTCTACCCCCTCTTAAGGTAACTTAAATCTACGGAGCTCAGATGCTAAACTAAGGGACGAGGCAATGCAGCAGCACATAAAACAATTAATATAAACAGCAATAAAAAAAATGGAAAATCGCAAAGCAAGCTACAGTAAATCTAAATTACCAAGCAATTCAACATTACAACTAATATGAGGCAATGCAGCAGCACAAAACAATTAACACAAACAGCAATGACAAAAAAAAAATGGCAATTTGCAAAGCAAGCAGCAGCAAATCTAAATTAACAGATAAAATGCAAAATTACAACTAATATGAGCCAATGTGTAGCAACATGAAAAATAAATGAGTAGTAAAATTGGCTTAGCAGAGTAACACAAAGTCAAATTCAGTAACACTACGCCTGGCAAACAGCAGTAACTTATACCTAAACATGACATAGCTCAAGCAGAAAAAATATTACAGTAAAGATAACAATGCAGATAAGGGAAATGTATAATCACATCTTAATGTCTAAGTAATTAAAGTGGTGCACCACAACAACTTATTGTAAAAGAAATATTACCATGTACTTGAAAAGAATATTATGTATGCAGTTACTGTTACTAGTTCCTTCTCATTGTTCTTTCCTTTCCAAGAGCTCCTTTATCGAAGAATGTGGGTCATAAAATAATTATTTAATAGATCTGTTGACAGAAAGTGTTCACATTAGCAAATGCATTTTATTTTATAAAAGTAATGCAGCAACACAGCTGGAAACCAGATGTCAAATGAAATAAGCAATTACGCAAACCAAAGCATAAAAACATCATTCAACAGTCATGTGGCATTTCGTAACTCAGTAGCTCTCAACTCTCGTAGAAAGACACTTGTCATAATCAGGTGTGCAGATGTACGAATATTTCCCATCAATTCATAAGCATTGCAGTAATTAGCACAAAGTACGAGTAATCATATGTTTTCAGGTAATGAGCGTGTAATATTTGCGATGCTTTCTACAAAGGAATGTCAATAGCAAGGTTAATGGAAGTAATGAGGGTGTCACATTAGCAATATTTTCTCTAAAGGAATTCCAATGGCGAGGATAAAGGCCTGCCTTTTTTCTTTTTTTTTTTTTTTTACCTGTGCTTCCGGAAAGGCACACCCTAATGGCTTGTTCTCCAGGTGTTTGACACAGCTGCATGCCCACGACGCATTACGTGCAGGTGGTCACTTAACTTTCTTACGGAAATATTTACGACACCAGTTTCTGCTACAGTGACAGTCTCACATAAAAATATTTCACAGGTCAAAGGTCAAGAATTAGCGTTGCAAATCTGTAGAAAGAAAATCCTATAAATATAAGTGTCCAAATAAAATATTCGTCAGCATTGTGATACAGTCACGAATTTACACACATTTCATAACTCTTAAAGTACGATTCTTGGTTTCCAACATCCTGTTTCACAAGTCAAGAGTCCCTACCCACTATTCATTACTCCTTACCTTATTACACATATACATATCCATCGACACTCGTCAATATTTCTTCATTATAAATATGAAGCATAATCAAATAACTCATATAGCCTCAGCCTATTAATCATAAACATACCTCAGCAGCATAATACACATTGTCATCGTAAAAATAACATCATAACACCTCAGTCAAATCTCAAAATCGTCGTAGCTTCCTCCAATAATTAAAAAAAATTCTCTGCTCATGTCAAAAGTGTCATCTGCCTCAAACATACTTTAAAAATCATGAATCCATACCAAATACATCATTCAAAGCTCTCATAGTATCACAATGGTTCCAAAAAATATGAGCATTTCTCAAAGTACAGACAAAATACAATTTCGTAAGTGTGAAGTTATCCAACTGTGTAATTATGTAAACATCTGTCACTGATGTAGTAAAAAAAATGTTTATCTCTCAGTTAAATGATCAGGTAGCTGTGTAATTCTGTGTTAGAGAAATATGGTACCGATGTGTAAAGTTGTATAAGCAAATACCATATTAGCTAGGGTTCCTTGTGGTTGCCACACACATGGTACACAAAGTAGGCGTATACCCCCCTGAGGATTAATGTAATTATACCCTCAGGTGTTACAGATTACACCAATGGAATGAAATATATCACGGAAAACTTTCTTTGTAATTCAAAAATCTTTAAAAATAAATGTTTTAAGTACAAAATTAATCACTCAAATACGTGTACTGTAGCGCTAAATGTGCGTCTTGTTGCAACATAATCTGTGTGGAAGTGTAGTAGTTATAGTCCTCCGAAAGCTAAGTTCTGCAGAAGTCAATGTACTTACCTCATAATACACAAAAGTGAAATGCTTTGCGTATAAATGTCTTAGTTATTACGCTTATTGCTGTGATGAGGAAAGTACTGTGCTGTAACGTATTGTTGTGCTATGGAAAAGGCAGTCTCATTGTAGCTATACCACAAAAGTTACTACTAAAACCTGTTTTACTTTCCAGAATAAAACAGAAAACTGTGCAGATATAAAACAGAAACACTGCAAAAGCAACATTGTAAATTGTCACTCATTAGCAGCGTCGTGATAAAATCGTGTAGCTGTCACATAAACTAACCACTGTGTCATCTGGTATCTCACAGAAAGTACATTAAACCCAGAATGTATTTTCAAGTAAACCAAAATGTTGCATTAAAATCTCATTAGCAGTACCAGTATGTGTCCTAAGTATGTAAGCCCGATAGTCATTACGTAATGGTGCAACTAACAAGCAAGAATGTACAAATACAACACTGTGTCGTCTGTTCACTATAACAATGCATTCGTAATTTCTGTTTAAATAAGTTCTCTTGGTTCTTGACTGGATATTTAACTTCAAACATTGTTGCATGTTAACAGTTTCTTAAGTCTGACAAAGCATACTAGAAATGTGAAGTGAAAAGTTTTATGGCAAAGACAAAGTTAAAAAGCAGATTATCTTTCAATAAACGGTTTTACATGTGAAATGTGGTGTAAACCTTTACTCTTCCTAGTACGCAGAGTTTCAACTTCAACGCAATTATCATGTGGTATACGTCGGTGAAGAATACTGGTATTTTTCTCAAGGTTAGCATCTATGTTATTTTTCGCTGAGCCAGCCGGCGCAGGTGGCTGCCTGCGGTGTGAGTCATTGTCTGCCTCTTTGTTGGCGCGCGTCGTTATTGGGATTAGGAGACCTAACTTTTACAAATTCGCCTTGCCGAGAGGGCCCAGCTCTGTTAGAATCCCGCCAGTTCTGATGCAATTCAGGTCTGTCGTTACGAATATATCGTCTGTCGTCATGTCGGTAGTTCCTGTAGTTTCTTTCTTGTCGGTCATGTGGTGGAGAATTTCTCCCTGAATCGTAACTGCGCGCTGGACCGTTGAGTCTGAAATTATTCTGTCTCCCTTGATAATAACAGTTCTGGTTACCATATTGTCTGTTTCTATGATTGTCTCTGTCATATTCATTACTACGGAAATGTGATCTTTCTTTGTAACTATTATTACTCTGCCAGTGGTTGTCATATGGGTGGTGTCTGTTTTGGTCACGATTTGCATTGTAAGAATAGCCTTGTCGTGTCCAGTTATTGTTTCTGTCATCGCGGAATTGTGACGTATGTGACCTGTAGTGATTGTTTTCCTGTTTTCGCATCCCGCGACGGTCTGTGTCAATTTCCAGTTCTTGTAACAGTCCCTGAAATGCTTCAATGTCGTCTTTGCAACGTCCTGCTAAAATAATGTGTCGTAAATGTTCAGGCAATTTGAGTAAGCAAATGCGGATGAGTTCTGAGGGGCTGTATGGGTTTGAAAGATATTGATTCTTATGCAACATGTCTTCAAAATATTTGACAAGACTGGAAAATTCAGATTGTTCAAAGTGTTTCATCATCATGATGCTATGTTTTACACGGTCTTGTGTAGCTTGAGACCAATATGCTGAGAGGAAGGCATGGTAAAACTCTCCTTCACTGTGGCAATCGTGAATTACCGATCGCATTCTTACAGCTGGTTCATTCTCCAAGTAGCCACACATAAATTCTAATCTGTGTTCTAACGACCAGTTGGGAGGAAAACAATGCGAGAATTGATGAAGCCATGCTTGTGGATGAATGTCGTTGCCAGAATTCTTAATTGTTTTGAATTTACGTGTAGTAATGAACAGCTTATAGTCAAAATCATCATGTCGGCGAGTCGCATATCGGTCACTGTTACGTCGTTTCGGCGGTTCCATTTCAAAATTCGGTGCACCTTGCCAATTTCTTTCATAACTTCCGAAATGCCCTGTGTTATTATTTTGTGGTTGTTCCGTATTTCTAAGTCCCTCTTCCCGTATTGGAGCGCGAGTGGCCTCTGAAATACGTAATTCTTGTATTACCTGAGTCAGCTGATCTTGTACTTCTCGGATTTCTCTTTTGTACTGTGTATTGATTTGATTTTGATTCTGTTTGAATTTTCTAATTTGTTCATACTCTTCTGTGTCAGTGAAGGCTACAGGTCTTGTGTCATTCAGATCATCATCTACCTTTGTAGATAAGTTAGTGACCTTATCCGAAAGTTCGGCTACTTTCTCCGATAGTGAACACATTTCCTCAGAGTGTTTTTCTGAACCAAGTTTCAGAGTGTCCATTTGTGTTGAAATCGTATCTACTGTGTCCTTTAAGTTTTCATGAGTTTTTGCAAGTTGCGTAACCGAATCGGTAGATGCAACTGAGTCAATTTTAGCTTGCAAGGTGTTGTGATTGTCATGAACAATGGTTTGCAGTTCTTTTATGGCTGCTTCGTGATTCTGTAATACATTTTCATGCCGCGAAAAAATGGGTTGAAAATGCTCACAAATTTGTGTTTTTATGTCATTACAGACTTTTTGGCATTTCGATTCAATGTTATGTAACTCACTAGTTAAATCTTCACGTGTTTGTTCAAGTGTGGTGTCTAACTTTTGAAGATTTTGTCCCATTGCGTCTAACTGTTGCTGTGTTTGTCTCTGGTGTTGTTCCATTGTGTCTAACTTTTGAAGATTTTGTTCCACTGTGTCTAACTTTTGCTGTGTTCGTCTCTGATTTTGTTCCATTGTGTCTAACTTTTCAAGCTTTTGTCCCATTTGTTGCATTAATTGTAATAACAATGCACTGGTGTCTGAAACATGTTCCTCAGTGCTTTTCGGCAGTGAATTTGCACCGGCAACATTCACATTTTGACAAGCGGAAAATGTGTCTTGACTCATTTGAGAAAACGGTGAGAACCCAAAACCTGAGTCTGTAGTATTTGCAATATTGTGTTCTGTCATTCCCCGATTCCTGAGGCGAGCTGTTGCCGACCAATCGATCGATAACGCTTCCCTGTTCACTACCTGTTTCACTGTCTACACCATTGTTTGCCGCCCGCTCCATTTCCCTATGCGCAATTACCAAATTACTACTTTGAACATTAGTTAATTCATTACCCAGTGGTGCTGGCAAGCTACGCTCGTCGTCACTATCATTTCTCAATTTACTTTGGAGCCTAGTGTTACGTTTTTCACACGCCATAATTGTCACAATATTTCACACGATAACACAGAAAAGCACAATTTGAAGTGCAAAAATAGGAGAACACATTAACATAGCACTGAAAATAATATCTAGTTAATTGCAAGCGTAGCTGCGAAATACTTGGTGCAAATCTATATGCATGCCACAACTGTTTTACTGTACAACAATGAAAGGCTACAACTACAAAGGGGATTCTCTCTACAATTACGCGCTAGCAATAAACAAAAGCTACACTAAATACACAAACTACAAGAAAAAATCAGAAGATTCCAGTGAGGTATCCTAGGCTAAGGGTCGACATATGAAACGTCCCCTTTGAACAATTATACAGGACTGTCCTTAAACTGACACACAATATTTTGTTAGCGCAACGCAATCTGACTTTCAAAATTCCCTACAAAGGAATGGCCCTGACTAACATTAAACTATACCTTTCACAAATCACTTACCTCACAAAAATCTTCTCTGCTCAAGCTACTGCAATACGGCGAGCGCCACTACTGCCAGCTAAATAAAAGATTCAAACTATGGAAGGCACTAACTACTGATAGGGATAGTTAGCAAATGAAAGATATTAATAGAGAACGAACAATGTATTTACCTTGATATCATCCTATATAAATATAGCAGTTCATGACAAATTACAAACCTCCGCCATCTCTCTCCCCACATCCACCACTGCTGGCGGCTCACCTCCAACTGCGCAACGCTACGCGCTGTTCACATCCAGCTGCCGCTGCCCAACACTACAATGGCGAGTATTACAACAATGCAAAGCAGACACAGACTGCCCACAGCACAGCCAGTGATTTTCATACAGAGGTGGCGTTACCAATAAAAAAACCTAAACAGCCTACTTACAAATGCTAGGAGAACGTTACCTGCTGTCATTGCAGCACCAACAATGAAGTACACAGGTGGTGGTGGTGCTACAGTATGGAAGTATTCTTCGTGGTTTGGGTGCGGTCTCCTCATTACTCTTAAGAAAACGCTAAATGCAGAAGGATATGAAAGCATTGTGAACTGCGTACAGTGTAGAAACAGTTCGGAGAGGATGATTGTTTCTGTGCGAGATTGCACGCTTTCATAAAGTAGTATCTGTCAAGCGACGTTTTGAGGTGAATAACAGGCTTGAAATGGGCTGGCCTGCCTAACTCCCGACCTGAACACTTTCGGTTGACTTATAATGTCGACTTCCGTGCAAATCCCTGTGACCAACATCACTACCTTCTCTGGTTACCCCTTTTTAGGAGGAATGGGCTATATTCCTCCATAGACATTCAGAAACCTCATTTAAAGAGTCCCCAGCAGATTTCGAGTCACCATAAAGGAGAAGGGTGGGCACCCGAAACACTGTATGTATGTAAGGCATGCTGGATTTAAATATTGCTGTGTATTAAGGGAGCAGGACGCGATAACTGCGTCCTAAAACAAACATGGAAAAAAATTTTGTTCTACATGTAATTTGGAAATGCCTAGATGCAACACGGAGGAAAACATGAGGAGACATATTTCTTATGATTGCTTTAATTGCGCAATGGATCACCACTTACGCAGAAGCTTTGCGAATTACTAGTAGCTGCTGTAGGGTATAATAAGAATGCAATTCTTTTTCCCTTTTTATCCGACAATGATCAGTAAAACCCCTTGTTGGTATCGTATTTATGTACAAAACATGTATCTCTTCAAAGCCATGGTAGCGCCAATGGTAGATCCTAGAGCTGGTCATTGTATAGGTTTGACGAACGATTAACGCTGACTACTTTTAGGTCCGCAGTCAAGAAATTCAGTATGTGTTTGATAAGGAATCGTAAATATTGTGGGGTGTGGTATTGTGTTGTGTGGGCTTCGCCTTTCAACCACCCTCACAGGCAGATATCTTAAGAGGTAAATTCCTTGGCCATTTCTGCCGTTCTGTAGTCCAGGGAGTGTTAGGTTCAGATGATGAGCCACGTGGAATGTGCGGGGTCCTAGTCGTGATCGAAGAAGATACTCATCTTGGTAGTCAAGGGAACGTAATCAAGGCAACCTCTTCCAATAACGCCGGAAGCTCGTTTTCAAGTAAGTCTTTAGGTAACGGAGACCTGAAAGACAATGCAGTAACAAAAGAGGCCCAATCAACCGACCGACTACCACACGTCAAACCAGACAGCGTTCTTGAAAATGTAGTTCGTGGGACCGATGATGTGAATTATGAGTGTTATTGAAACCGTCACGAGAGAAAGTGGATTCGACAGTAAACGGTATTAATGAAATTACTCGGCGATTTAAAATTAGTCAACGACAAAATCCCAATTGCTACCTTCATATCCTTCTGCAAGGTATTGAATCCACAATAAATGGTAAGTACAGAGGCCAGGCACACGTGATGTCTTCCATTTTCTTGAACGTCGAACACCGATACGTGTAGAAATAGTGCTTGTTCTTGTTGAAAGACTAAACTGTATCAGCTGAAAAATGCGTTATACTTCATCTACGCTCTGTCCATCTCCGGATTCAGATGAAATATGACTGCTGGACACTGCTCCAATCTGACGCAGTTTAGTGCAATAAACATTCTTTAAACTGGTACTCCGCTTCTACAAAATCGTCTAATGCATTCCCTATTTAATCACAATTGAAAATTCGTTTGTGTAAACTCAAGCACAACTGCACAACTTGAACTTAAAAACGAACATGACAGTCGATAAATAAACCCAAAGTAACAGGGGCAGCAGCATGCAAAGTGAAAATTGGTCTCTGTAATCAACATTATATTTGTAATAAATAAAAGCTGGAGACAAAAAAATGGCTCTGAGCAGTATGGGACTTAACATCTGAGGTCATCAGTCCCATAGAACTTAGAACGACTTAAACCTAACTAACATAAGCACATCACACACATCCATGCCCGTGGCAGGATTCGAACCTGCGACCATAGCAGTCGCGCGGTTCCGGACTGAAGCGCCTAGAACCGCACGGCCACCGCGGCCGGCAGCTTGAGACATGTTACATGGAATGTTTCATTCGAATTAGTCCGCACTACCACCTCTTAAAATATTTAATAATGCTCTTGAAACAGCCTGTTTTGATGGACGCAAAGCATGTGGCTGAGTGGCAAAGAAAAAATGTGTGTAAACTGCAGGTATTCAAAATGAGGGGCCTAGCACTGAACCTACACCGGTTCTAGAAATTTCTTAGCGTCACTTATCGCTCTTTTCCCCGGTACCAGTGATATGTAAATGTGAAAAATATCAAGTTGCGTCACCGCATTGTTGTTGTTGTTGTGGTCAGTCCTGAGACTGGTTTGATGCAGCACTCCATGCCAGTAAAGCTGCATGCCCTCGGGAAACCCTGTAACTGTCACCCATTGCAACGCACACGTTTGAAATTTGGCTCGAAGGTGCTCACAACGCTCCTCTGTAATGGTGCAAAAGCGTTACGGGCTGTAATGTCATCCTCGGGCACGGCGACGCTTCAAACATAAAGCCGTCGACACGTGCGGAAGAAAGGTCAGAGCTCATAAGTTCACGTGAGGTGGAACGTGAGTTAATGACGTCACATTGGCGATTAATTTCACTACACTTCTGCTCAAAGCCACCGTGGACATTTCACACGATGAGACCACTTCTTACCTACTGTGATTCCGTGTATTGGAAGCATTGTTGTTGTTGTTATGGTCTTCAGTCCTGAGACTGGTTTGATGCAGCTCTCCATGCTACTCTATCCTGTGCAAGCTCCCAGTACCCACCGCAGCCCACATCCTTGAATCTGCTTAGTGTATTCATCTCTTGGTCTCCCTCTACGATTTTTACCCTCCACGCTGCCCTCCAGTACTAAATTGGTGATTCCTTGATGCCTCAGAACATGTCCTACCAACCGATCCCTTCTTCTAGTCAAGTTGTGCCACAAACTTCTCTTCTCCCCAATCCTATTCAATGCCTCCTCATTACCGAGCGAGGTGGCGCAGTGGTTAGCACACTGGACTCGCATTCGGGAGGACGACGGTTCAATCCCGTCTCCGGCCATCGTGATTTAGGTTTTCCGTGATTTCCCTAAATCATTTCAGGCAAATGCCGGGATGGTTCCTTTGAAAGGGCACGGCCGATTTCCTTCCCAACCCTAACCCGAGCTTGCGCTCCGTCTCTAATGACCTCGTTGTCGACGGGACGTTAAACACTAACCACCACCACCAATGCCTCCTCATTAGTTATGTGATCTACCCATCTAATCTTTAGCATTCTTCTGTAGTCCACATTTCGAAAGCTTCTATTCTCTTTTTGTCTAAACTATTTATCGTCCACGTATCACTTCCATACATGGCTACACTCCATACAAATACTTTCAGCAACGACTTCCTAACACTTAAATCAATACTCGATGTTAACAAATTTCTCTTCTTCAGAAACGCTTTCCTTGCCATTGCCAGTCTACATTTTATATCCTCTCTACTTCGACCATCATCAGTTATTTTGCTCCCCAAGTAGCGAAACTCCTTTACTACTTTAAGTGTCTCATTTCCTAATCTAATTCCCCCAGCATCACCCGACTTAATTCGACTACATTCCATGATCCTCGTTTTGCTTATGTTGATGTTCATCTTATACCCTCCTTTCAAGACACTGTCCATTCCGTTCAACTGCTCTTCCGAGTCCTTTGCTGTTTCTGACAGAATTACAATGTCATCGGCGAACCTCAAAGTTTTTATTTCTTCTCCATGGATTTCAATACCTACTCCGAACTTTTCTTTTGTTTCCTTTACTGCTTGCTCAATATACAGATTGAATAACATCGGGGAGAGGCTACAACCCTGTCTCACTCCCTTCCCAACCACTGCTTCCCCTTCACGTCCCTCGACTCTTATAACTGCCATCTGGTTTCTGTACAAATTGTAAATAGCCTTTCGCTCCCTGTATTTTACCCCTGCCACCTTCAGAATTTGGAAGAGAGTGTTCCAGTCAACATTGTCAAATGCTTTCTCTAAGTCTACAAATGCTAGAAACGTAGCATACAGTTACCTTATGGGTGGCCGGGATAAACATTTGAGGCACAAGGCCACTTAGAGACTACACGAAAAGACAGCAGGAGGTCGCATAAACGGCGTGAATGGAACCAGCTGTTCCCTTGGGACATTGACTCTCGCACATTTCACTGCTTAAAACGATATTTCACTGTTCTTGACAACGTTGGACACTGCTGACAGCCCCTGGACGATTCAGTCCTTCTTAAAGGATATCGTGGGGCTGCGACGCCATAGAACGTGATGTGGCTGATTTGGAGGGTAGTGCGACCGCAGTTTTTGCCCTGGTATATAGGGTGGAACCACTGGAGACAGTTCAAAACCATTCGACGAAACTTGAACGTGATCCAAAGCAGAAAAGCACTTCCGTTTTGCAGTCTCCTGTAGCGTGACCACAGGGGTTGCAACATTGACAAGTGTTGTATTCTCCAACAGTTTATTGAACGCAACTTCTTCTACAATACAATAGCTGGCTGTACAATAGATATAAACGTCCGTCGATCTAGCCGGAGATGTGGTTCCTCTCGGGCGGTTGGTACTTCGATCGGCGGTGCAGTACAGCGGCTTCGGTGATATCTTCTCGGAGACTCTGCTATAGCGGTTGCCATTAGCAGCGGACGAAGACTGGTCTGCCTTCGACCGGCCGGGCCTGTATAGTGAGCTGGAGCCAATGGAAACCCGGTGTAGGAATCCGTGGCCGGATATGTCGCGGCGACCTCTGCAAGGAAAGGTTCCTATTAATCGACTGGAATCTTCGGCTTGTTTACCTGATGTCTTCGCCTGTTTGGCTGTTGGTTTGTTTCCCTCATAGCGTGACTGTTATGCGGTGCTTTCTGCCATTTAGGGGAACCCGATGGCAGACAGTACAACAAGCATGTGCATAAAATGGCAAAGGGTCCTTCTGACACTCCCACCCTCCCGTTCGGCAAGACCCTCGGCACCACCGGCACGTCTTTGTTAAACGCCTTACAAAGATACTGTACCTGTAGACAGACTTCGACATACTTTCAGCTGACAAGGGGACGGTACGAACTTCACCTCACCGATTTAATTCATACTGTGTAGGGCACGACTAGGACATCAACTTACGTAAACGGGAAGATGCAACTCTCAATCAGTTTTTGAGAAAACCGAGTTCAGCATTTTCGGAGTGCTTACATACTTCGTGTGATTTCAAGGAATCCACAGCTGAGCGAGTAAGCAGTTAATGCATCGAATAAGGTTACTGGTACTTTCTTCCAGTCCCACATTATTCTGCCGATGTGCAGTATTAAAATAATCCCTCACAAATGTATTCCACCGGCGCAGCCTTGTGACGTTTATTTTTACATGCAGACGAAGAATCTTATAAAACGATTACAAAATTGTACCTACGAACAAACAGAATACAGAGATGGCTTCTAGAGAAGACAGCATATAAATTCAGTCTTCTGTCGTACACCATTAGCCGTCTGTACCAATATTCGGTGATGTGGTTCGACATGCGTTGTACGCCGCAAAATTATTGTGTGGCGACCGGGACCCGTTTATGAATGTACACCAAGTTTCTTTTGCAACAGGCACATTGAAAAGTCATGCACACGCAAAAATTCGTCATTCATCACACTTGCTCTATGTCGCAACAATTACTTTCTCATGTTTCTACGATCAGTATCATCCTGATTCGTGCAGTGCTCCATAGGTTACAGATTTATACTTCTCACAAATGTACATACAATAGTATAAATGTAATTACTATACTGATTTGATTTAAAATTCTCGTGTTTCGATATTTTATTTCCAATCTCCATACGAAATAGTTTTTCCCCTTTTATCAGGATAAATGTTATTTAAATAATAAATGAATCATTGGATGTCGATAATTTGTAAAGTTATAATAAATATGCTGCTGGAACTAAATGGGAATGAAGAGAAGTACGAGCGGGGAGATTCGATCCAGAGACCTCGCGCTTACGGAACGAAGCGCTTACTGGCTCGGCTGCGGACTGCTTAAGTGTTAGCATCTAAAATTTTCAAATTCGATCTTCACGAAAACGATTGAGAGTTACATCTTCCCGTTTACTTACGCTGAAGATCTATTCGTGTCCTGCACACGCCGTCAATATGAATCAGATCGGTGAGAGGACATCTGTACGGTCACGTCGTGAGTAGCAGTAAGCTGCAGGTCTAACGCCTGACGGCATGCATCCCCTTTGACGCCCTTAGACTCCGCATGCCTGCAAACAGGCGTTATAGAAGCACTGGAGCGCCACTCACAAAGTGCATGTACAGGCAGATTTTTAAAATTGTCAAGAAAGGTGTGTGGGTGGCGACAAGGATATTGACAAACTAGAGAGTCTTAGAGGGACACTTTGCCATTTTATTCGCACACATGTCAGTGTTCCAGCTCCCTCCTCCCCTTGCCACGTGATCACACTACAGGAGGGCGCGAAACAGACGTGCTGAAAAGCGTGACCACTCTTTGCTGCTTCATATCACGTTCAGATTTCTTCGAATAGTCTTGCACGGTCCCTAATGGTTTCACCCTATATACCAGAGCAAAAATTGCGGTCGCACTGCCCTCCAAAGGGATCAAATCATGTTCAGTGGCATTGCAGCCCCACAGTGTCTTTCGAAGATTACAGAATCGTCCAGGGGGTGTGACCAGTGTAGAGCATCGTCAAGAAAGTCGTTCTGTTGTTCATCGCACTGAGAACAGTCGTTTTAAACTGTGAAATGTGGGAGAATCAACGTACCAAGAGAGGCAGTGCTCTCACTGATGCCATTTTCAGTATCTCCTGAGACTTTTTCGTGTTGACTCTGAGCGGTGGTGTGACAAATGTTTTCCTCGGCCATCCAAAAGAAAATCGTGTGGTTTCAACACTGGGCGTCGTAGTTCTTACCTCCATCGCAGAGTCATTAAAAGAAGGAGTAAAATATAGTTAAGATTGGTATGAGATGACCTACCTTCCCGTAGTGTGACACGCCCGCGGTGGCATCGTGCAGAAAAGTGCTAAAATTTGGTGGCAATGTGACATCAGTATTATTAACCCACCTTACAGCTCACGTGAAATCCTATGCTCGGGCCGTTTCTTGTCGTGTGTCGACACCTTGGTTCAAATGGCTCTGAGCACTATGGGACTCAACTTCTGAGGTCATTAGTCCCCTAGAACTTAGAACTAGTTAAACCTAACTAACCTAACTAACCTAAGGACATCACAAACATCCATGCCCGAGGCAGGATTCGAACCTGCGACCGTAGCGGTCTTGCGGTTCCAGACTACAGCGCCTTTAACCGCACGGCCACTTCGGCCGGCTGTCGACACCTTGTTCTTTGAACGTCACTGACCTGAGGGTGACCGCAGAGCGCCACGCTTTTGCACCGTAACAGAGGAATGCTATAGATACCTTTGACGCAAATTTTAAACTTCTGCGACGCATTGGAGGCCAGTGATGAGGTCTGAAAGAAGTGACCCCTTAATTGTGTTGTGCAGTGTAGATCGTGCCTAGGAAGGCACTCCATTGTTTAAGACAACCTTTGGTATAGCGATACATTAAACTTTTAGGTGAAAACTAACATCAGTTGTGTAATAGTTATTTTAGAAAGCGAAGAGCAAAAGAGTTCTATTCTTCCTTGAGAAAATAATTTGCGTCCCACAACAATTTGTATTTCGTTATTCTTGATTTACTATTCCTGCCTTCTATTAAAAACCCAAAAATTTCCGCGTTCTTAACTGGCCTTGTTCGAACCATTCACTAGCTTTGAAAAATAGAAACCGGTCTCTGCTGGAACCGACGCTCGATTGTCTCATCATAAATGTAGTACCTAGATGGGAAAAAAATTGCCCCTTTTGGAAGAGTTAGAGATAACTAAATTTCTCAAGTGGTCGTAAAACTTGAGCCTTAAGGATCAATTGGCCACTAAAAACCGAATTTTAGGCTTCCCCCCTCCCTCTGCCCTCCGCATATTTACCATTTTCTGTCCATTCTCTTATCACTCACCCCTCTCCACTTCTCGTTTCTATTGACTGACATTTTGGTCCAGCTTAAGAGTTCTCAGTTCACTGAAATAGTTAATTTCTATGTTATCGCTAGATTCTCTACTTTTTAATTATTAAGAGTAGTTTTAGTGGGCCTATCATTTTTAATAGGCTGTGTTTAGCATTAGTTTACTTCAATCCCTGTTTATTATCAGTGCCGCCAGTCGGCGCTTTCATTAAGTTTTTTTTTTTTTTGTATCTATTTACTGCACGACCCACTCGCTTCGGCATGTACTTTTTCTAGAACAGTATTTGTTTGCCACCGCGATACATCGCTGTGGTCACTAACCTGTCCTCGCACCCTGTCGCAGAATGGTTTGGTGAGCCTTCTTTTGGTTCCTAATTCTGCGCTCACACAGATTTTATTTCTTGTAAATATTTATATCAGGTCGTAGTGGAGTGGAGAAATGTACAGTAGTTTTCAAACAGCTTGATATTCTTAGAATCTACTTTTATATCTTACATATTACTAAACGCAAAGCTCCTTTTATAGATAATTAACTTTTATGAGTTTGGACGAATTTATTTCCACACATTCAAAAGACAATAGCAGATTTTACACGATTTTGTTCTTCTCTATATCCTCTTAAACAAACACTGATAGATAACTTAAGATGATTTTTGTATCCGAGCGCACCAAAATCTTCTTATGAAGTCAAAAGTCAATTTTCTTGATTCACCTAATTGAACTTCCCGCGCTTCTTGTCCAATCGGAGGAAGGCGCCAACTCCGAACGAAATGTCGTGAAAACCCCGCTTCAGGAAAATCCCCTCCATAGTCAGCAAAAGTAGACGTGAATGCTGCTGTACATAAATCATTAAATCCAGCATTATTGCCAGTATCAGCAAAGCTCTGAGCTAATAAGATAATATCACACAGAAGTGAAAGCAAGTTCACTGTTCCATAATAATGGCAAATATTTGCTGATGCACACTCGAAAACATACATTTTATCAGTTATTTTTTTAGTAGAACGCTTGGGCGAAAAGGAATAGACTAGCACATTCGCATGCTGGAGAAGACGTTAAGGGGCTCCGGAACGCCCTATACTTGCAATGTTAAAATAACGCTTATAAATTACATCTTTCCTCACAAAGTATTTGAGGTAGGAAGTTGAACTTTTTACAGATTATTTATTGGAATATGGGCTACAACTTAACACAGGGATTTTACAAAATTTTAGTTCAGTTATTAAAGATGATTTTTTTTTCAATTGTAATGAAAATTCACAATATTTTTTTGCAATTTTTTATTTATATATTCAAAAATATACAGTTTTTTGGAAAAAGGCTGTGTTAAATTATGCAGAAGGTACTTGTAACATTTACTGAAAGTTTGAAACAAATATGTTTGGAAGATCCTTAGAAAACATGTAATTAGTATGAGAAAATAAAAGTTTTGGGAATCGAGCGACAAAGATTGGATTAACTTTTTAGTGCATTCCAGGTCCATAGGATGGATTATCTTCATCCTCTGCAAACTCCTCCTCCAGCTTCCTCTTGTTCCTCCTCCTGTTTACTCTTGCTTGTATTTCTAGACTCTTTACAGCCCTGTCTGCAGCCCAAAGGCGTTCCTTGTCAAAAGCAAGCATCGCTCGATGTTGTGTTCGTAGATTTTGCTACCATTTTCTTCAGTTGCAGTTACTGCAACACTGTTCCAAAAGGTGGTCATGTATGAACACTTATCACATTTCAGTTGTATTTCACTAGCAAGTCCTACGTGCTTTATTATGGAGAGTTCCAGACCAACTTCACTACAATGAATACATCTTACACAGTTTGAAACAATTCCTTTGAGAACCGACATATCAAATATTTCATTCACATCCGAATCGCCCATAAAACATTCATAGTTTTCACTCATTGAACCAAGCTTCTTCTGTGAAGTATTTTCTTTCCCACTTTGACTGCTATGGGCAGGTGTACTTGAGAGGTTAGGTTCACGCACTTGGTTATCGTCTTTATTGTTTACAGTAATAACACATACCTTTGGCTTTCCAACATTTCTCCTTTTCTTAAAAGCCTTCAGAGGATTTCTAATAACTTTACTTTTACTCATTATTATACTTCAACAAAACAGAGACTCAAGAAACAGAATTAATTACGAATATTTTCGAGATAACGACAGAGTAAATAAACATGAAACAATCGACAATCACACCAGCGATATATATTGAACCATCACAGGTTAGCCACAACACATACTTTATCTCACATCACTAAAATGTACCTGATGAACACGGACGTTAATAATAACACCATTTGACAGCAGTTTAACAGAGCCATTTCAAAAAAAATTTAAAAATAGTTGTAGTCTTCGGAATTGAATAAATTATATATCTATTAAAAGGTAATAGTCTGCAGATTCAGAAAACGCAAAAAAGTAAAAATTGAACTTTTCATGATTTTGAGCCTTTCCGGAGCCCCTTAAATAACTGTCAGTGTTGCTCCCTTATTTAAATGATGACTCTTTAAGACGGCATGACCAAGTAGTTGAACAAATTTATGCGTTGAAACTTAAATGAAGAGTTTTATCTCATGATGTTTCACAGCAGTTTTTTCCCATTTACGCCTAGTGACTAGTGACTTTCCGTCCAATAAAAGGCACCAAAGACAGAATGCGCTGATAAAATTAAAAGGAGAGTCTAGTGAACACATACGGAGAATTAAGCAGCTATTGGATAAAATATTTCCAGGTCACATAATAAAATTTTATAATTGAATAAGATACCAACGTAAAGAGTTAATAACAAGTGGTTTCCCAAGGAAAATCCACTATAAATACAGTAGCGCACAAAGTAATGTTTATGTACTTTATTAGCGTTGCTTGTTCCCTGTTACAGCACCTTCGGGAGGCATGGCTGACGTACAGCTTCCACTGTTGCGCCTTCAAGTTTCCAGCCAGGCACGACCCTGAGAAGCACAAGGTCAGTACCAGTTTTGCTTAGAATTCTTAGGGCTCGGCGGTCAACCTCATCATTATAACATTTTATGATATTGCTTTGTAAAAACATACAGTTTACTAGCAGTTCAAACTTAAAAGAGTTTTTGTTATGCAAAAAACGACTCAGAATTTGCATTTTCATTTCAAAAACCAACGAAGTATTCAAAAAAATATGTGTGTGGAGGTGTGAAGAACGTCAAATTGACTTTTGTTTGTTTGATTCCCTCATTTACCAAACCGCATGGGAACGGCAGCGCTGGTCGCTTGCGGGACGAGGCTCAGCCTCCTCGGCTTTGCTCGGTCCTTCTCGGAAGTGTCCGGTACTGCGCGACATTTCATTTACTATTGCCGTATGGCATTTCCCCGTATGCACACCTCTCTTCAGTTCGGCAGAATCGAGGTGTCACCGCGGTTTACTCTTCGCTGTTTCCTCGTGGTACGAAGGATTTTGTCAGGTCCAGTTGCTGTTTGCACAAAAAGAGACAATCTAGCGATGTATCGTCACAAGCCTTTAAAACGGAATGTGACTGAGATGAGAGAGGAATGAGAATTCTCCATATCTATTATGCAGTTCAGTAGTCGGTTGGTGGTGTAAATTTGATATGAAATGACATTCCACTACCACGAAGAAAGAATTCAAAAATTTATTTGACAGTGAAAGAACAAAAAATTACAACGATCTACAGGCGGGATTTGTTCTTCTGAAAATTAAGAAGCAATTTGTGCGAAATTTGCAGTGATTGACCACATGAGGAAACTGCTAGTACAAAAAGTAAAATTTCTGAAATCATAAGCATTATATCACAGTCAGTTCCTACAGTTTTCGATGTAACTGAACGAAGAGGTTATTTTTTTCTTTGAAAGACATCATGTTTACGCCAGGGACTGTTAAACTTTTTATTTCCACTATTGTGGGGGGAGATCAGGCTGAAATCTAAGAGATTAATCAGGAAGAATCAGTACGCAAAGATGAGGGACATGCAAGTGCTAAAAACAAAGAGATTCGCTTGAAATTCTCTAAAGCTATACACACTGCAATAAGGAATAGTCAAGAGTCACAAGAGGAGGAGGTATACTTGGGAAAGATTTCAGTTACTTTACATTATGGTCAGACAGCGATTCAGAAATCAGATTCTAGATTTTAAGGCGTACCCAGGAGCAGGTATAGACTCAGATCACGATGTAGTAGTGACGAAGAGTAGACTGAAGTTTAAGATATTAGTCAGAAAGAGTTAATAAGCAAAGTTACTTGCATTCAGTTTTTCTAATATGTAGTGTAACTCACTTCAAGCTCATAATTACAATGTTCTGAGCAGTTTCAGACGACGCACTCCTTTGTATTGCATGAAGGATTGTAGCATTTAACTCATTACCACGTGTTATTGTCAAATATATTATCATATGGGGTATCAAGAAAAATTTGTGAGTGGACTGATGATTTTTTGGTAGGGAGGATGCAGCAGATTATCTTCCATGGAGAGTAATCAACAGACGTAGAAGTAACTTTGGGCATACCCATGGAAGTGTGTTGGGGAGGAAATGACGATGATAAGGACAACAACACCCAGTCCCTGAGCGGAGAAAATCTCCGACCTAGTCGGGAATCGAACCCGGGCCGTTAGATATGACATTCCGTCGCGCTGACCACTCAGCTACCAGGGGTGGACACTCTTGACAGGTGACACGTACGTCAGCATCATGTCTGACCACCTGCATCCATTCATGTCCATTCTGCATTCCGAAGGACTTGGGCAATTCCAGCAGAACAATGCGACACCGGACACGTCCAGAATTGCTACACAGTGGCTCCAGGAACACTCTTCTGAGTTTAAACTCTTTTGCTGGCCACCAAACTCCCCAGACATGAAAATTATTGAGCATATGTGGGATGCCTTGCAACGTGCTGTTCAGAAAACGTCTCCACCCCCTCGTACTCTTACGGATTTATGGACAGCCCTGCAGGATTCATATGTCAGTTCCCTCAAGCGTTACTTCAAACATTAGTCGAGTGCATGCCACGACGAGTGTTCGCGGGGGCCCTACACGAAATTAGGCAGGTGTACCAGTTTCTTCGGCTCTTCAGTGTACACGCATTTCGGTTCGGATACTTCCATCATATTAAAACGCAGAATTCGTAAAACTAAGTTCAGTATTAGTTAAAAATCCAGGCGCCTCCAGGATCTAGGTAGCTGAGGTGGTGAAGCGGGTAGAACACTCGACACCGGCCCTTGAAGTCTTGTGTTTAATCCCAGTGCGCGGCATAGATTTTTCCTCCTTTTAGTCCCTTCAGGAGCGCCTGACGTCGGATCAACCTGCTATCAGGTGATGACGGATCTTCCCGAGGGAAAACGGCGGCTGGAGCGATTGGGCCGCCACCCTTCCCCTCCTAATGCCAAGGAGAAGAAAGGCTGTATTCATCCTACAGTCAGCCCAGCAGCCGGTCGGGGGCTGTAAGCCGCAGACAACATCTCTACCAGGATCTAGACGGCTTTATTAGCAAAAATCCAAAATAATCATAGGTTCATTCAGGAAATTTATTTCTTTCATTAATAACATATAGTAGAAATATCCCTAGAGTGAGCATCAAGATGCACAGAATTGATTTTCTGTTGTCAACACACATTGCCACCGTGGTCACAAGTCCCATGACGCCGCAGGTTTGTCCATAATATCATTACATCGCTGGTACGGTCACATTCCCTTCATATATGATGTGGATTTGTTATAGGCGTTATCTAGACACCATAAGAATTTCCATTTGATACCAGGAATAAACTTGTCTCTCTTCTTTGAAGAGCAAAATGAACGTGCCTCAGCCCGCATCTCGTGGTCGTGCGGTAGCGTTCTCGCTTCCCACGCCCGGGTTCCCGGGTTCGATTCCCGGCAGGGTCAGGGATTTTCTCTGCCTCGTGATGGCTGGGTGTTGTGTGCTGTCCTTAGGTTAGTTAGGTTTAAGTAGTTCTAAGTTCTAGGGGACTGATGACCATAGATGTTCAAGTCCCATAGTTCTCAGAGCCATTTGAACCATTTGAACCAACGTGCATCACGTCAAGGCACCGCCACGTCGTCGTGTAATCATACTGTCAGTAACATCACGTCATGCCAATTCCCTTATCCCAGTAACTAACGGCGAAACTGAGGTTATAAGTCACCAGCAGTGATACAAAATGTCAGAGGACAGTATTGGAATTGAGGAACTATGAAAGACAAAATTTATTAATGGCCAAAGCAAACTCCATAACATATGTTCTTGAAAATTTTGTTCGGTAATGTGCTATGTTCTGTTAGTGCAAAACCTAAGAAATTTTTCGCTCTCGTATTTCTGGCCTCGCTTGTGTAAGAACACTCTTGGAAAAAATATCCAAGTCGTCACGGAAGATTTGCAATTATGCACGAAAACAAACCAGATTACGAAGACAGAAAAATACTGCAGTAACACGAGTGAGCGCGTCCAAAATAGGTTAACTTACGAAGTTAGCAAACGACGATACCGTAAAACTTTCTTCCCAAGAAACCTTGTCGTTCCGTGATGTGATGTGACGGTCCATTGACGAACTGTGTAAATACTGCCGTTTGGAACGTTTTAACGTGACGTCACGACCAATGTGAATTTGACTTAAACAAACAACGTCGTCCCGAGATCACGTGACAATTCCAGCTTATGTTGGCAACAAGCGAAGAACGCAATGCTCACTCCAGGTATATTTCTACTCTAAGATTAATACGCCCCACACAGCTGTAGTGACACTTCACTAGGAGTAACCTCGTGGCGGTTTGGTGCTAGAGTAACGGTGGTTTGTTGTTAGTTCACTTTAGTCACCATGTGATCACAAAAAGAAACGGCTCTGAGCACTATGGGACTTAACTTCTAAGGTCATCAGTCCCCTAGAACTTAGAACTACTTAAACCTAATTAACCTAAGGACATCACACACATCCATGCCTGAGGCAGGATTCTAACCTGGACCGTAGCGGTCACGCGGTTCCAGACTGTAGCGCCTAGAACCGCTCGGCCACACCGGCCGGCCCATGCTATCACACACTGAACTTTAATACACTACTGGCCATCAAAAGTGCTACACCCAGAAGAAATGTAGATGATAAACGGGTATTCATTGGACAAATATATTATACTAGAACTGACATGTGATTACATTTTCACGCAATTTGGGTCCATAGATCCTGAGAAATCAGTACCCAGAACAACCACCTCTGGCCGTAATAAAGGCCTTGATCCGCCTGGGCATTGAGTCAAACAGAGCTTGGATGGACTGTACAGGTACAGCTGCCCATGCAGCTTCAACACGATACCACAGTTCATCAAGAGTAGTGACTGGCGTATTGTGACGAGCCAGTTGCTCGGCCACCATTGGCCAGACGTTTTCAATTTGTGAGAGATCTGGAGAATGTGCTGGCCAGGTCAGCAGTCGAACATTTTCTGTATCCAGAAAGGCCCATACAGGTCGTCCAACATGTGGTCGTGCATTATCCTGCTGAAATGTAGCGTTTCGCAGGGATCGAATGAAGGGTAGAGCCACGGGTCGTAACACATCTGAACTGTAACGTCCACTGTTCAAAGTGCCGTCAATGCGAACAAGAGGTGACCGAGACGTGTAACCAATGGCACCCCATACCATCACGCCGGGTGATACGCCAGTATGGCGATGACGAATACACGCTTCCAATGTGCGTTCACCGCGATGTCGCCAAACACGGATGCGACCATCATGATGCTGTAAACAGAACCTGGATTCATCCGAAAAAATGTCGTTTTGCCATTCGTGAACGCAGGTTCGTCGTTGAGTACACCATCGCAGGCGCTATTGCCTTTGATGCGGCGTCAAGGGTAACCGCAGCCATAGTCTCCGAGCTGATAGTCCATGCTGCTGCAAACGTCGTCGAACTGTTGGTGCAGATGGTTGTTGTCTTGCAAACGTCCCCGTCTGTTGACTCATGGATCGAGACGTGGCTGCACGATCCGTTACAGCCATGCGGATAAGATGCCAGTCATCTCGACTGCTAGTGATACGAGGCCGTTGGGATCCATCACGGCGTTCCGTATTACTCTCCTGAACCCACCGATTCCATATTCTGCTAACAGTCATTCGATCTCAACCAAGGCGAGCAGCAATGTCGCGATACGATAAACCGCAATCGCAATAGGGTACAATCAGGAAACGTGATGGTACGCATTTCTCCTCCTTACACGAGGCATCACAACAACGTTTCGCCAGGCAACGCCGGTCAAACGCTGTTTGTGTATGAGAAATCGGTTGGGAACTTTCCTCGTGTCAGCACGTTGTAGGTGTCGCCACCGGCGCCAACGTTGTGTGAATGCTCTGAAAAGCTAATCATTTGCATATCACAGCATCTTCTTTCTGTCAGTTAAATTTCGCGTCTGTAGCACGTCATCTTCGTGGTGTAGCAATTTTAATGGCCAGTAGTGTAGATGTGTCGTAGCTGCAGAGATGTGTCTGTGGCTGTGCAGGCTTACATGGCGATGATGCGCAACTACTGCGGCGCCGACTTCGACGACACGGGCCAGGCGGGCGCGTCTGCGGCCACCACCGAGGGGGAGATGAGGTGGCGCCGCGACACGGACCACGGCGGGGACTTCGGGGAGTTCGGCGAGTTTGGCGAGTGGGGCGGCAGCTTCCAGGGGGGCGACTCGGCCGGCAGCGACGAGCGGCTGACGGAGGAGGGCGGCGGCTGGTGGGGCGACCTGGGGGCGGCGCAGGAGGCGGGCTGGGGCGACCTGGCCGACGAGGACGCCTACTCGTGGCAGAGCGAGCAGCCGCAGCCCGGCTTCCAGCAGCTGGAGCCGCTGCGGCCCGCGCCCACGCCGCGCCACGGCCACGGCCAGCACCAGCACGAGCACGAGGACCACGGCGACTTCTCGCAGACCACGGCGCGCATCCCCGACACGCGCATACACGCCCTCTGCGGAAACCTCTCGCGCAGGTACGTCGCCGTTTTGCTTAGCACTTGCAGCCGCCCGTCGCCTGGTTTGACTTACTTGACTGAGTTCCTTTGGCCCCTATGGGGGCACAGGGCATCCAGGAGAACTCGCCGTCCGTCTTTGTCTTTGGCCATTTGCCTCAATTCTGAGCAGGTCTTGCCAACTCTTTTTGCTTTCCCTTCCACTGTCCTCTCCCATGTGCTCCTAGGTCTACATCTACATCTACATCTACATCTACATACATACTCCGCATTCCACCATACGCTGCGTGGCGGAGGGTACCTCGTACCACAACTAGCATCTTTCTCCCTGTTCCACTCCCAAACAGAACGAGGGAAAAATGACTCCGTATATGCCTCTGTACGAGCCTTAATCTCTCTTATCTTTGTGGTCTTTCCGCGAAATGTAAAACTGTACTGCAGTCAGCCTCGACTGCTGGTTCTCTAAATTTCCTCAGTAGCGATTCACGAAAAGAACGGCTCCTTTCCTCTAGAGACTCCCACCCGAGTTCCTGAAGCATTTCCGTAACACTCGCGTGATGATCAAACCTACCAGTAACAAATCTAGCAGCCCGCCTCTGAATTGCTTCTATGTCCTCCCTCAATCCGACCTGATAGGGATTCCAAACGCTCGAGCAGTACTCAAGAATAGGTCGCACCAGCGTTCTATAAGCGGTCTCCTTTACAGATGAACCACATCTTCCCAAAATTCTACCAATGAACCGAAGACGACCATCCGCCTTCCCCACGACAGCCATTACATGCTTGTCCCACTTCATATCGCTCTACAATGTTAAGCCCAAATATTTAATCGACGTGACTGTGTCAAGCGCTACACTACTAATGCAGTATTCAAACATTACGGGATTCTTTTTCCTATTCACCTGCATTAATTTACATTTATCGATATTTAGAGTTAGCTGCCATTCTTTACAACAATCACAAATCCTGTCCAAGTCATCTTGTATCCTCCTACAGTCACTCAACGACGACACCTTCCCGTACATCACAGCATCATCAACAAACAGCCGCACATTGCTATCCACCCTATCCAAAAGATCATTTATGTAGATGTTCCCTGGCGATTCCATTCCAATGTTTTTTTCTCGATGGCTCCATCTGGTTTTCTGAAGGTATGCCCCAACTAACCCCACTTTCTCTCTCGTATCTGGTCTTCTATAAGTATCTGGTTTGTTATTCGCCAGAGCTCCTCATTACCTATTTTTCCGTCCACCAGATATAATGCTTCGAAGACATCTATTGATGAAGCTATGTAACTGGGATGTTATCTTTTAATCCTTTTTCCGGCTTTCACAGGCGTATAGAAGGACAGCCTTTACATTGTATTAAAAATACGGATTTTTGTTTTGTACATGATATTTCTATTATTCCATATTGGATACAACTGCCTTTTTAATGCGGTTTTTCACGTTATCTCCAGCTCCACCATCATCGTCACTATACTACTCAGCTACAGGAATGAGTAGACATTCTCCACCCGCTGCTCCCCTATTAAGAGTGGCACCTCCATGTTCCCTGAATTTACTCTCATTTCCTTTGTTTCGCCTGTATTTATCTTGAGGCCAGCACTCTCTGCTTCTTCTTTCAGCAAGTTTAATTTAGCTTCCATATCAGTCAGCGTTTGAGCTAATAAAACTATGCTGTCTGCGAAATCCAAATCCTCCAGACGTTCATGGAATCCCCACTGGACTCCTCGTCTTCTGCCTGCTGTGAATCTTCTCATAACTGAGTCTAGAACAAGTAGAAAAAGAGTTGGTGATAAAATGCAACCCTGCCGGACTCCAGTTGTTACTTTCATGGGCTATGTCATATTTCTGTTGTGGAGTACGCAACATTTGTAGCCATCATATAGATCTTTTATGATGTTTAAGATCTTCTATGGTGTGCCATACTTCCGGAACTCCTGCCAGAGCACTTTATGTTTCACAGTAGCGAAGACCTTTTGAAAATCAATGAATGCGAGGTACATGGTTGCTCGAAATTCTTTGCTTTGCTCTAAAATGTTCCTAAGAGTGTTAATAAGATCAACCCAACTGCGTTTTGCCCTAAAACCGGCCCGTTCTTTACGCAGCCGCCTTTCGAGAGACTCTTTAATTCTGATTAAAATAATTCTGGTGAGGACCTTACTGGGCACTGACAACAATGTAATACCACACCAGTTGTTACAGTCTGACAAATATCCCTTTTTTTTTTGGAGCTTTACCATCAAACCATTTTTCCACTCCTTTGGAGATTTCTCTTCAACCCAAATATACTTCATCAAGGGATGGAGTATTTTAACAGTACTTCCAATATCGGCTTTTAAGAGCTCCGGTGCTATGTTGTCTAGGCCTGGTTTGCCATATGACAATTTCCTGGCGTCACACTGGCAGTTCTTGCTATATCAGCAAGTATTCCTGAGGTAACTGTGTTCTGTCGGCTCTGATCTGGCCCATTCTCATGGCCTCCAGCATTAGCTGTGGCAGTGTCGTTATTTTACTCAGTAGCACCAAAAAACATAGTGGCAGAACACTCATTTACTGACGGAGAGGATCCACCCAGGGTGACTGAAAAAACAGGGTGAAACCAACGGAAAGAATCACTCACTAGTTCCGAAGTGCTTCCAGCAGTTAAGTTAGCACAAAGACTGCTCGTGGAGAGTTGGAAAGGATGGAACACACGAGCAGCTCACCATATTCTGCCTATTTATGTAGTCAGTGCTAAGCGACGCTTGAGAAGGTGTAAAGAGCGAAGACATCGGACTGTGGAAACGAATGATTTGGATGCATAACGTTATACCCTGTGAAAAGTAGATGGAATGGCTTGAGCTTGGCGAATGCCCGGAGAGCTTTACGACCATGTGACATTAATCGATGCCTAGGCAAAACAAGTGTAACCAACCCAGTGTGAATACCCCTCATTTTTAGACAGATCCATGCAGCCTGGCAGCCGCAAGCTTTGGAAAGAGGTCCACACTGGTCTATGTCTCGAATCTACATGCTGCAACCCCGAGACTTGGCCTTCACTAACTGCAGGATTACTGCTGGCTCTGATCCATCTCTAAGCCTACTTCTAATCGATGCTAGCCTTCTACCCTTGAGGGCAGTTATTCGAGACTGGGGTGGTGCTGCCTGTGTGGGCATAAGGTCGCTGTATACCTCCGTCTGCAAGTGTAAGCATTATTGCTGAATGCCGTCTTTCTCTATGTGATCCGCAGTGGGATTCCGCTTCCTCCGGGGCGTCCTGCTGCAAATCTGCGTCCAGTCGGTGTACATGCAGCCTCACACACATCTCACGTCAGTGTTCCTGCTGAGTCGCGCTGGTCGGCGTTGCTTCTGAAGAACGTCGTTACAACTGTTGCTGTTTCTTCACTAACAAAATCTAAGTTAAACCAACGATGTTTTTTGTTGATATGGCGGAAGGTTACCGGGGTTCCACCTACTGCCCCACTGCTACCTTGACTAGGATGGTGAACTGCTGCTTCCTGACGCGAACATTTCAGATCCACAACAATTGTTATGGCCATCCATACCCGGCTATTACATTGGTCTTTGTTTAGCTGTTTTTGTTCCTCCACTCTCATACTTCGTAATCACATGAACAACTGACGTTTGGGCTGTTTTATATGGGTTAATACATCCCTGAAGGATTTGTTACTCTGGTGGCATCCAATGAACAGTCGATGTTCGAAGTCACTGAGCACTTCTGACCAACACACTCTGCTAACAACACAATACTCCCCCACCTCCACCCTCCCCCACTCCTTTTGTACTGGCAGGTAGGCCATCGAGACATATCAGTTCTAACAGGGGAATTTCGTTAGATGTAACGCGAATGCTAGAACTGGAAATCCCTTGCCAAATAGTTCCAACTGGGATTCCCGCTGCTCCACTATCAGCCTGTCTCTTATTTTCCTGAATATATCCTGCCTCTATAACGTGTCAGTACTCGAACAGCACGCTCTATCTAGAGAGTGAAAAATAAAAATAAACCTGTAAATGTCTGATTCATGATCGGCAGCTACACAGATACACGAATCTACAGGATGCGGCAATAAAAGTGGCCTGGAGAACAGACATCCAGGGTACAAAGAAACACAACTGAGAAAAGGAAGCACGGTACTAACCTTTGTACAGCACATGTCGAAAGTGACAACCATTTATCTCTTGGTACTTTTGGGTCCTGGTCAGCAAGTTGCTGGAGGCGGATCGAAGCTGGACTGCTGGAATTGCTGAAGTCTCATACTAAATGTTATTCTGCAATTCCTGTTGCGGTACACCTTAGACTTGATGGCTCCCTACGCAAAGTAATCGCACACTGACAGATCAGGTGACCTGGGTGGCCAGCTGGGGCCGCGACCAGACTGACCTCTGCTAACAGCCCTGTCAGTCATGAAGATTGTGTAAATGTGCTACAAGGTTCGGCCGGCTAAATGGGCAGTTGCTTCATCCGGTTGGAAGTAATTGTAGGTCTTTTCCTCCTCCGTTAATGCTGTCACAAATGGTAACCACTCGTCCGGGCCACTTTTATTTGCCCCACCCTGTACAATGAAAAAAATGAGATGTGTGTGAAATCTTATGGGACTTAACTGCTAAGGTCATCAGTCCCTAAGCTTACACACTACTAAACCTAAATTATCCTAAGGACAAACACACACGCCCATGCCCGAGGGAGGACTCGAACTTCCGCCGGGACCAGCCACCTGTACAATGGGACGGATCTGAAACAGACCACTCTCTCCTTGGAGTAGGAAAAAAACTCCAGCAACCAAGTTGGATGGCTACTTGTACATAGTACATGTCGAGCAAGATGTTAATTTAACTATCTTATACAATAAACGAATTCTTACAATTCGCGATGGTAATGCTAGTCGTCTCGTATTGGGATTATGACTGTGCATTCTGCGACCTGCGGAACCAAATTATGGAGGTCTGCGCTATACCAAAGAAAAACATTCATTACTTACGCATCTGTGCGCTATTACACAACGGACGCGCCCACCACACTCATAACACACGCAAATCCTGTGCGTGAACTAGGAGAGATACAGGTTCGGCACTGTGCTCCCATCCTGGAATAAACGATGCTGAGTCATTTGTTATAAATTTTAATTGTCTTGGTCGCAATAAAATGTAATTATAATTACCGGTTTCAGTTCTTTGATCTATGAAAATAGGAGAAATTGGCTTTCAGTGTTTTTCTCATACACTTTTTTCTGAAAGCATTAAAATATAAAAAATATCAGAAAACCTACCATGCTTACGTTAGAATGAGTTAATAACAATCCGTATCGCTGAGCCCCTCAGCTGACGATGTCAGGTTTTACAAATGCTGAGTCATTGAAAACTGGTGTTACATCTGCCTCAGACAATGTAAAGTACGTTTTCGCAATTACCTTCATTTAAGCATTATTTCTTTTTTACTGCTCTGGTACACACACTAGAACTGGCGGCAAATCTACGATCATCCACTGTGCATTATTCCTGGCTGCATTGCTTAATAAGAGCAATCTGACCCCAAAATCTTTGGCGCGCATGTCTGCGTCCAGCTGATACCATCAACTTCTGACCATCGTTCAAACTATTTTTAAAAGCAATGACAAACTCTGACATCAAAATTTGTTGTTTACATCGTTTTTGTTTCGTTTAGTAACGGTATTTACACACTCTTACACCTTTAACAATCACTTAAAGTGCACTATAACTTCATATTTTAGTATGGACCTACTGTCCCAGAAATAAGGTAAAAACCGTCTCATGACTGCGAAGTAAATGCCGGGACTGATTTGTCTCTTACACATATTTCCAATAGGGAACCCCTTCACCATCGCTCAGTTCACTGGTATTTGCCTAAAAGGAAAGTATAGTCCATACGACCAGAGGAGATCCCTGACACTTAAAGTGCGCTTTGCCCAATGTCTTGGCACATTTGCTGCTATCGGTCATGTCACACGATTTTATATACAGGGTGTCCCATTCATCTTGACCATCCTAAATAACTGTTTGTCCAGATGTAAATTACAAAATGTTTCAAATAAATGTTCTTTAGCCGTCAGGGCTGCTTCAGTCAGCATGATTGCCTTCGTTGTAGCTTTGTTTTTTACAAAGATATGAACAGCGGTATGACTTTAACTGGCACCCTGTAGTTTTTATTCGGTAATTCATTCCTCTCCTAAAAATCTATAGAAAAATGTATCATAGTGTACCATTCACTGAAACACAATGGTATTAATTACATAACACAACACTGACTTTGAGCCCGGGATCACAAACTCGTCCACTTGCTGGAATTGTCAGAAAAGAAATGAAAACCAAGTAAAACCATAACACAAAATTTTGAGTCTCCTGTGCCATTGCCCAGGAGTAGAATATTCAGAGTTGCTAAAAATGGTGACCCTGGACACCGCACTGGTGCACGTTGAATGAAAGAATTATTTACTGCTTCCAGTGTTTCCTGCTGAAGAAAATTTCAAGCAAGCACGATACCTTCCTGCATGTCCTCTGGAATTGTTGGAATATCTTGATAGACAACGTCTTTAATGCATCCCCAAAGAAAAATGTCCAGAGGATTTAAATCACGTGACCTAGCAGGTTAAGTAACTGTTTCTCCTCGACCAATCTATGTGGCAGTATACCTTCACTTCAGAAAACGACGTACACGCAAGGCATTATGTGCTGAACATCCATCGTGTTGATACCACAAAAGCATTCTGGTTCTTAGCGGCACTTCATCCAGAAGAGGAGGAAGAATTCGTCTGAGTGTGCTGTGCCGCTTAGACTATCATTGGTGAAATAAGGGCCAATAATTGTAGCATCAAGCATCCCACACCAAACGTTAACTCTCCATTGACGCTGACGTTCCACCTGTCTAAGCCATCGTGGGTTGTCGCTGGACCAATAATGCATGTTCCTTATATTTACCTGTCCTTTGTTTAAGAAGGAACATTCAACGTAAATAGAACATTGGAGAAGAAGTTCGGGTTGGCCAGGACTTGCTGCAGTACCCACTGACAGAAATCATTCCCATGCAATTCTTGACGTAGGTGTACATGGTAAAGATGGAACCGGTGACGTGTAAGAATACGATATACACTGGTTTTAGGAATGCCAATCTCGTGTTCAAGCCGTCGTGTGCTCACTGTGGATTCATAGCAACGGAATCGAGAACAGTAACTTCGGCAGATTCGTCTGTGCGAGAGTTACGACGACTGCGTTGTCGTGGGTTGAAACTTCCCGTTTCCTGAAACGTCGCAACAAGACGAGAAAACATCCGTCGCGAAGGTGAGTTCCTGTCAGGATATCGCTCTCTGTGCAGTTCCGCTGCCTGCGTAGCATTTCGCTTGCCTCACCAACAGCAATAAAAGAAACGTTTGTAGGAGGGACCGCCTTTATTGTATGCTTACTCTACACAACAGAATTTAAAAGGAGTAAACTACTGTACTAAATGTACGCGTACATAAGAAAACAGGATTGCAATTACTGTTCTGCTAACTTACATTCCCCATAGATGAGTAGCATTTCTACCTTCTCTTCGTTGGTGTACATTCTACTCACACAACTCTTCAACTGACGATGGTTGACGGAATGACGGGTGTGCATTCTACTCACGTTTACATTTGTCCTCTGTCAACGTCAGCACGGCGATGTGTTCCATTACCCCGAGTACCTGCACCAAGCTCTGGGAGCGTCAACGTTAATGTTGTGTTATGTAATTCATAACATTCTCTTTCAGTGAATGATGCACTGTGATACATTTTTCAATAGGTCTTTAGGAGAGGAAATGAATCAGCGAGTAAAAAATACAGGGTGCCATTTAAAAAAAAGTCATGCCGTTGTTCATATCTTTGTAAAAAACAAATCTATAAAGAAGGCAAACATGCTGATTGATGTCCTCCTGACGGCTAAAGAACATTTATTTGAAACATTTTGTAATTTGCGTCTGGACAAACAGGTATTTAGGGTGGTCAAGATAAATGGGACACCCTGTACATCTCTGTAGTGACAGCTCTTTGTTTCTGCTGTTCTACAGATGCCATCCATGACTAACGGCAGCCTTTCACACTTTGTAGTTGAAAGGTAGCATTATTGCTGTCAGCTGTGAAGGGTCTTTTCTCACCGTAAGACATATAGCTCTACAATGCGCTCTACTCGTATCTCAAATAACATGACGTATGCAGAATGAATCTTTCACTCTGCAGTGAGTTGTGTGCTTTCTCGTAAGTTAAAACTATCTGCTGGACAGGAACGTAAAACCCATTACCTCACTTACTGCATCCTCCAGATTCCTAGAATACCGCCGGTAAACGATAAGTTATTGGCTTCGAATCCTAGTTTGGAATTTTTGGTTTGGGCTGTGTCAAGACAGGGAATGAAAAAACAAGTCAAAATCTTTTTTCTAACAGTGTACACCAAGAATAAGACCATTAACTAGGTCATAATTCGAATATCATCGCCGTTTCGTACACGAATATGTTAATATTCCCTTTGCTATTATATTTAGGGGCCCAGTTCCGTTTGTCATGTTTACGCCACACAGCATAAATTTTCTCTTCAGCGGTCTCCGCGAAACACTTGACCGTATTAGGCCATTGCCGGACACCAGGAAGAAGGGTGGGACATGTTCCATTTCGGAAACTTTAGCGCTACATCAGATTGTGGTAGCGTCCAGTGGGAACTGCCATTACTTTTAACATAAAAGCCATTTTGCTTATACTGCGATATGGAGTGCGTTGACTGAGACCACCTGGAACTTCCGCACATCTTAATTGCAGTAATAACGAAAACCGACTTAAGTGCGGTACTGTACCCACATGTTTGTATGATGGTGCCCCAGACTTTCAGACAGGTTAATCAGTTACAACAGTCAACGGATACAGGATCTAGCTTTTGTCAGTCTGTCAAGTCCTAGTCTGCTGATTGTGTTTTTGTGCAGAAACTGGAATTGTGATATTTGTCTGTCCAACATCAGCGACTACCCTTTTTAGAAATGTCTGTTGCTTTTCAGGTGAACAGCCTACTGTGGTACTCACTATCGCAATATCTTTAGCCTTATCGAATTTCAAACGTACGTCATCATTCTATAGTACTTCAGTATCCCAGTTCTTTCCACGTTGATTCTTTCGGACGATTCTCTTAAACTTGGGCTTACTCTGATTCCTAAGTGGTGATCAAACTGTATATCTGCTCATGGGTATGTCTTGCAATCCACGTATGATATCGGAAACTCCATATGACCTTGATATATCCACAATGACAATTTCACTCTGCAGCGGAGTGTGCTCTAATACGAAACTTCCTGGCAGATTAAAACTGTGTGCCGGACCGAGACTCGAACTCAGGACCTTTGCCTTTCGTGGGAAAGTACTCTACCATCTGAGCTACCCAAGCACGACTCACGCCCCGTCTTCACAGCCTTAATTCCACCAGTACCTCGTCTCCTATCTCCCAGACTTCACAGAAGCTCTCCTGCGAACCTTGTAGAACTAGCACTCCTGGAAGAAAGGATACTGCGGAGACCTATCTTTGCCTTGATATAATCCAGCTGGTATCTTTGCGATTCTCCGGGCGATTCCAGCTACACCGTCTCCTCTTGTGATTTTTGAACAATGTATGCGCTATTACCATACGAAACTTACTGCAGAAATCGATTAGTCTTTCTCCTCCCTCATTCCTGCTACTAAATCCATATTCTCTCGTAACCCTGTCGTCTACTCCTCCTACTACTGCGTTTCAATCACCCATGACTATTAGATTGTCATCTCCCTTTTCGTCTTGAATTATGCATTCATTATGCTCATATACTTTCTCTGCCTCTTCATCCGCTGCTCGCGACATCGGTATGTATACTTAAACTACTGTTGTTGGTGCTGCTTTCTTGTCGATTCCGCTGAGAATAAACCTGTAATTGAACTGTCAAAGTAACCCCACTCTCTGCCCAACCTTCCTAGTATAACGAATCCTCCTCCAGTTGTACCGTTTTCTGCTGCCACAGGTAACACACTATATTCGCCTGATCACAAATTCCTATATTTTTCCGTTACATTTCATATCTAGATTGAGCCTTTGCATTTCCCTTTTCACATTTTCTAGCTTCCATGTCACTTTGAAATCCACGCTCAAACTCACAGAACGTTATTTTTGTTGGATATTCAATGTTTCTCACGTCGTCATCTTGGGTTTGTACTAACGATGTTTCAAAGCTGCCGAATTTTAACACAAGAAATGTTTACAGGGAGGAGTAGGTTGCGTCAAGATACTGTGTAGTGATATTAATAGGCATATTTCGCAGCTTCACTGCGTTAAGGCAATATATTTCTTTTAATATCTTTTCTTATTTGTATGTTTTATACAGCAGAACTGATGATAGGTTTCTCCCGAAACGACTCATAAGATGAGAAATAAAGTTAATTTGGCCATCAAGTCAAGCGTTCTAGCATCTAATGCCAGTATGGCTACAGGTTTCCTTAGAGGCTTTTTTGTCTAAAGTGGTAAATCATCACTTTAATTCTCAAGTGGTTTCCGTGTACTGTAAACTCTGATTTATCCGTGTATTTATTGTCTTTATTTAATGTTCTGTTTCTTATATAAACTGCGCAGCTGAAGAGATGGATTCTAGCTCCTGCCACTCCGCTCAAATTCTCTAACCCAAAAGTAGAATGAAATGGACGATAAATGAAGAAAAGGAAAAACATACACTATTACTGTCTGTCACTCGTTTCTGTTATTATATATTATTTTTGTTCTTGGTACTAAAAAAACGGGTTTTCTTTACAACTGTTTAACAATACATGCATTCAGTAATATACTTTTTTATTACTGATATTTCTCTTTTTTAAAAAATGATGCCAAGCATAAATATGCATTAAAAACAACCTCTGCAAAGACTCAAGGGTTCAAGAAAATGGAGTCAGATACATCGTTGCACATGTATTCAGCCAGCTGCCAAGCTGTACTGAATGCCTTCAGAGTAACGTGGCAGAGTTTAAGTCCAAAAGGAAAATTCTCCAATAGAAAAAAAAAACTTTCTGTTGGAAACTCTGTCTACTCCGCTGAACAATATCTTCAACGAAGTCCTTAAAATTAATGCATTAAGCTACAGTATAATCACTATTAAATACCGTCAACCGATCATTTTCCCTGTATTCGAATTTACATCCCTGTTCTCTTTCCAAATCCCAGAGACATCTCTCTTCTAAATCCACGGAACACGACTAATGTAATAGAAAGTAATTTCTCACATTCCAACATAGTTATTTCTCTTGAATGTTGCGGACGAGATGTTCTGTAATATTTAAAGAATACTGTGCAGTTTTCATTTACAAGTATAACTAGCCTGCTATTAAGACATTTAAAAACATAGATATTCATAAATAGAGAATACTATATTCAAAGAAAATTAAATGCCTCGAGAAACATGACCAGTAATAGTGGCTCAAAATGTAATAAATTTAGCTGCCATAAAATCATTGATTGATGCAAAACGCCTAATTACTTAGTCTTTTTTGTTCATCGGTAAGATACACAAAACAATAAACGATGTGCTGCAGACATAATGTGAACATAGGAATCCTCCGCATTCCAGAAAAACAAGACGACAAAGGTGTTTAAAATATTACTTTTAAATTCTGGTATTATTTGCCTTGTTGGTTCTTTTCCGAAATCCTCATTTAGAATGCGTGATCTTTCTGTGCCAATATTTTGATCCAGCTCTCTGGCTGTAAAAACTGTTCTATAGTCGTGTAGCTTTTGGTAAGAATGCAATATCGACAACATCAATATCTTTTAGTGTTAGTTGTTCCACCATATGCTGATTGAACAGTATAACGATATTGTCATGTATTCTTAACATGACTTAATATACAAATTCTTCCTTTCCGAAATACCTGTAAATGCTTTATTTAAAAATCTTGATGTATTGCTAGCCTTCACACCGTTTTTATGTGAACAGTACTTCGCACACTTGAGTACCTTAGATAATTCTTCATTTTCGGTGTAATACACACGGAAATACATCATTTAGAATTGCTCTCCGGCAGCTGGAATTACCAAAGACCATACATCTATCGAAAAAAATCAGAAATGTTGTTTCTTGCCTACATCTCAGAATGAATCTCGCAGCAAAGAAACCAGTGGAGCCAAATCTGAAGATTGCAGAATACAGAAGCAGTTACGCGACAAATTATGCAGATAAAAAGAAATACCTTTGAAACAAAATTAAAATCTGACATTAAAATACGACAGCAGACACAACAACGTTTATGGTAGCATATGCGATATAATTTCAAAACATTGTTCAAAACAGGGGACGTACAGGAGAACGGTAAAAAGATAAAGCATAATTGAAGAACGATTGACCATAGTAATTACGAAAGCGTTTTAGATGCCGGAAAATGATCTTGGACCATCACGGAAACATTATTATATCAGACACGTTTAGACAAAGAGACGTTACATGATGAATGTGTGTGAGGCCATACTGATATGGTAACAGAAATTAGGTTTTTAGAACTAACATAGTGTACGTCAAACAAGAAATTAATACAAAAACCGAAAGCAACAGAGAGAAGAATTTGACTAAAATTAATCTGGGAAATGAAGCAAGCTTGTGAGTAAATATGCGATGTCTTTTGTCAATGCACTATTACATAACATTAAATAAAAATTTCTAAGTACTTCTGGAAACACTCTACCTAGAAATGTAAAAACTTCATGTAATACTTAGTATTTCTGTCAAAGAAAGTGAGAAAAGTAACAGCAAGTTATAGGATAATTTTACCTATAAAAGAAGAATTAAAAAGGACTTTGGCTGAAATGTATACACGGAGCAACTTATATAATTCAACATCATAACGAAAAATGTGAGCAATTTATGTTTATTTTACAACTGTCCACTTGATGAAGTTAATTATGGTGATCACAAGTCCCTAACAACTACATAAAAGACAGGTCAGAGATATAAAGATACCAAATACCTAGCATAGTATTCAGAATATATAAGAACAGTGCTTACCAGTAAAACGCTTGTGCTTAGACGCAAAAATATTCCACTGTTATTTTAACGATGACATGTAGCAGTGCAGCTTGTGAATTTTAAGCAAACTTTCCAGTTTTTCGGTTCGCAGATCGCTCACTCTCTTTATTTCATTCAATCACGGTTGCTGTGTGCAAACAATTGATTATTGACTTAACTTAATGAGTTACAAGACTTGGTAAATGGAGGAAAAACAAGCGTTTACTGTGAGCAAAAACTGGGTTATTCTGTATGTGTTATGCGGAACGAGAGGCAGTGTGTTTGCTGTGAACAAATAGGTTCAAATTAAACCGTGTTATTGGCCTCTTTCTGTGCCTCGATGAAACACAGGAAGTTTTCTGGTCATTTCCATCGCTTTAGATTTCGCTATACTACTAACCCAGTAATTTTCCGTAAAAAACGAATACCGTTTCAGTTCGTCAGAAATCAGCTCTACTTAGAAACATACATTACATTAACAGTTAAAGCTGATATTCCAGACGCTAGCCAAAACGTCCTTGTATTCTGTAATTCTGACCATTGTTTCTGGAAATCAGACATTCATCTTCCTATGTTTATTATATGATGTGTTGGGAGGTAACCTTGATAAGATTCGTCTAAGTGAAGAGTTCGGCTGTGCGAATAGAACAATGTTTCCATCACTATAATCGTAGCAAGTAATTTGTAATACCAGTGCCTCACTGAAATTATTGTTATTTTCAAATACAGTCATCGTTATGTTTTCAGACAAGCGGTTTCGCCCCAAACAGCTAACACAGCGCATGGATGGTCCTGTGCATCACAAGGGTCTAAGGACGGCCGTTAGAGATGGTGGAAACTGACTGTCTGTAAACATACTGGTGATTATGTCGGAAAATTAAAATTATTTTAACCATTATTGCAGTCACGGTCGTCTCTACAAGATATAAATTTCGTACTTTATGCAACTAAGAAGTGTATTCTAAAAGTATGGTCTGTTTGCTTACACTTAAATGTTGGCGACCCAGAATAAAATTTTACGAATAGACTGTTCATGAAGCCACAAAAGTCATTGTTTTGATTCCGTACTCGTCTTGCTGTGGGTGAATGTAAACAATAATGGATTCGAAAATCTTTAGTCCTGCCAGCTGCATGCGGTAATTCGATTTTAGTGTACAAAAGGATCTACAGGAACTGAACGTCATCGGGAGTTCTGCCTGCTTTATGGGCCCCTATGACTGGAGGAAGGTTTAAAAAATGATGTCGAGAGGTTGCAAACGGCCGTCAAAGTGTGCATGACAAACGCCTACCAAAGCTGACGAACTCGTGCAACAAGTAGACCAAAAGCTGCGGTCTGGTCGATGAGTAACAATTGATGCTCTGATGAATTTCATTCATGTTGAACACACTGCTATTTATACAGTCCTCAAGAAAAAGCTCAGGATGTACACGTGAGGGATGAAGTTGGATGTGCACTGCATCAGGCACACACCACATGATTCCGTTTGCTCGCCTTACGTCTTATGAAGGTATCCCTCTCGCAGAAGATCACATACGGCCGTGTTACAGTTCGAAGTCGCGTCTTAAATTGAACTGGGAAGATGGTGGACTGTTTTCCGGCAAGGGACACGTGAATTGATTTCAAAGAAAGCCTTTAATTCACGCAGCGTTTCAGTTCTTGCCTCCACAGTGTTCAAAATACAATCACGAAATATTAAACAACACCGAGCATGACAGTGTTGTCCCAAACTCAGAAGAATTTTATTTACAGTGAGTAGCAACAAACTTGACGCATAATTTCAAACGTTTATCAAACTGTTTCATGCTGACAACCCCGAGAAAATGATGAAAGGAAAAATTTTATCGCCTACTACATTTTCGCTGTTCATGTAGCAAAACTGCAGGAAAAAGCATGACGATTTAATTTTTTACTTCTTTACTACTAATTGTCTTCGCGACTCACTTTGCAGACAGGATCAACAAATACCACTGAATGAACCAGAAAAATTATACCATTTTACGACTCACAGTTCAGGAGATATGACGTTGTAAATACTGAGAAGCGTGAAAACTGTCGCATCATGCATGACGTTTTTATTTATTATTTCCTTACTATTAACACTATTCAGAACATATATGCCGCTGAATGCACCTAGAAATATATGTCATTGCACGACATATAGTTCAGTGGATAACGCGTCATAGACATTGAGCTGCCTGAAAATGAAACTACAGGGCGAAACTCATTAGAGATGCAGGTGAAACATGTGCACAAATACGAGGGTTGAAACTTTAATAGTGGCAGTTACGCTACAAATTCGTCGGGCAATAGACCGCGCCGCTTGAACTGTCAACACAACTGGCACTGCCAAGAGTATCCTACGACTTCCATATCGCTGGCAATGCGTTCTATACAATGCTGGTGAGTACTTTGAAGGTCAATAAAACTTTGAAACACTTACCTATTTTGTACGAGCTGTAAATAAATAGTTGCCACTATTAAAGTTCCAATCCTCGTACGTGTAAAATATATGTGACGTGTGTACGCCAGTGTTAAATACCTCATCCTAAACCACCGGAATAGTTTCATCCGAATTAGGTGACCATATTAGTTACGTTCTGGAAAGAAATACTGTGGGTCTGGAACAACCAGCCTCCTAACATGGGGGCGTTAACGAGGAAAGAGAGAGAAGTGGATAGGAGATGATGCACATATAGACAAGGAAAAGAGGTGATGGACACAGATAGGAGGAACGAGGAAATGAACAGAGAGCGGACGGGGATGGACGACAGAGGACGAGATGGACAGCGAAATGAAAAAGGGGGAGATGGACAGAGGCAGAGAGGGCAAAGGAAAGGGGGAGGAAGAGATGGACAGAGAGATGAGGAGGAGGAAATGGACAGAGAAAGAGAATAGAAGAATGTGAGAGAGAGGGGGAAACAGGAGATGTGCTGAGAAAGGAAAGAGAAAAATATGGACAGAGCGAGGAGGGCAGAGTGATCAGCGAGAGGAAGGATCAGATGGAGAGGGAGAGGAGAAAATGGAATTAAAGGGGGGAGTACATGGACAGAGGAGGAGGAGCGGTTGCAGAGAGAGGCGGTGGGGGGGGGGGGGGGGTTAATGGATGGAGAGAGATTACTCGGCTAATATACCTATACAACTACGACGATGATGAGCTCGTTTCTAGGGGATGCTGACTAGAAACTGTTACTGTCTCTTTAAATAATAAAAATAACAAAATTGTTTCTGGTGTATTCGACAGCTTTAAATTATCTCAGGTTGAACATAGGTGCGGCTATCTATTTAAAATTCCCCAATCTGAAATTGTTGAAGTTCAATAAAATTTATAATGCTGTTTCACACATACTGAATGTAGACTGGTGACTAAACTCAACTATGAAGTAAAATAGCTCCAGCCCTCAATACAGTGGTCAGCAAACATACTATGTACGAATGGTTGGAACTTAAAAAGTGGCAATTATTTATCTACAGCTCGTACAAAACAGATACATTTTTGGAACACAACCTTTGACAAGCTTAGAGACAGAAGTGATGACACTTTCTGCAGGACCAGACCATCATTTTGCAGGGCAATACTCAAGCACGTACAGTGCAAGCTGTTACTTATTTGTTTGACTGTTTGGGCTGCTAAGTGCTATACCGCCTACTGCACTCCCCTGACTTAAGCCCTCGTGAGTTCAACTCGATTTCTAAATTGAAGGAAACACTTCACGGCATTCGCTTCAGAACTGCTACAAATTCGGGCAATAGACCGCGCCGGTCTAACTGTCAATACAACTGGCACTGCTTAGAGTATCCTACGACTTCCACATCGCTGGCAACGGGTTATGCACAATGTTGGTGACTACTTTGAAGGTCAGTAAAACTTTGAAACACGCATCTATTTTGTACGAGCTGTAAATAAATAGTTGCCCTATTAAAGTTTCAGCCCTCGTCATTAAAACAATTTGAATACACACCAAGTGTTCACAGCTTAAATTGCTCGAAGTCAAATCAACAGTAACACAATAAAAAGTTTGCTAGACACACGATGTAAAGAAATTAACTGTCGATCAGTGTCGAAATAAATATAGTCCCTTGTAGCTAAGTGGGTTAAAGATAGACTCAGTGCAAATAACTTTAAGACCGATGCGACTTATCTCACGAGAAATTCATGCTCCACTGAACTACTGGCAAAACAAATCAGAGTCTCAACCACTGCAGATTTCTCTAAGTTCCCACTGAACGTTAATAGAATATTTCCAAAGATCGTGATCGTCGTCACAGATATCTTACAAGTCCAAAAGTGCGCGGTCCTGCTTCAACAACTCCGTTCAGAGCAATGCGCTAGGGGGAAGATGGCCGCCACATTTATAAGTTTTGCACCCTCTTCCCTCGAAATTCCTAACATGTACATCACTTAACAGAGCAATCACCAGCCCTATTTTCAGTTATTGATACAATAGACTAAAAATCTGGTTGAATCTTGAGAATCAAAAATCTGAATAAAATGACAGA